>NC_132841.1:23155495-23767638 GCF_048164855.1 Canis lupus baileyi
CTGAACCCTTTGGTTTTGTTTGTTTTTTAAAGATTCTATTTTTTTTTTCATGAGAGACAGAGAGGTAGAGACCTAGACAGAGGGAGAAGCAGGCTCCTCACAAGGAACCTGATATGAGACTCAGTCCCAGGACCCCAGGACCACTCCCTGAGCCAAAGGCAGATGCTCAGCCAGTGAGCCACCCGGGCGCCCCTTGAACCCTTTGAGTTTAGACATTTTTTTCACTTGGATCATTTGGTGTAGAAATATATTACTCACTTCTCTGCCCTCCTCAACTAAGTATACTGAACACAAATTTTTCTCGAAAATTCAGGTTGATCGTAAAGAATGTAGAACTTGGTAGATTTCACAGAATCTAGGAACTTTAAAGAGAACTTCAAAAAATACTTAGTACAAAGATACCGAGGGTGGGGGAAATAGAGGTTGGTAAAAAGGTATAAACTTTGAGCTGTAAGATGAATGAGGTCTGAGGATCCAATGTATAACATGACTATGGTTGGTAACACTGTATTTTATCATTGAAATTTGCTAAGAGAGTAGAACTTAAGTGTTCTCGCCAAAAAAGGGGGAAAAAAAGTGGTAAATAAGGGAGGTGATGGATGTGTTAATGAACTCAGCGGGGGGACATCCTTTTATAAGGCCCATGTGTATCAGATCATCACACCGTACCCTTAGATAGGTTACACTTTGTCAGTTACTCCTCACTAAAGCTAAAAAATAAAAGTATTGAAATATATTTTTATTAGCCAAAACTCTAGCCAATCACCATCTTACAGAGAAGCCCTGAATGCAAAGCAGATGTCCCCAAGGTCAGCCCAAGGCCTTTGCCTCCCGGCATCTGGCCGCAGGCAGCAGGTTGCCCGGCTGAGAAAGGGAGCAGAGCCCCAGCGCCCGGCATACGGCATACGGCGCGCGCTTAATAAGGAATGAGCAGATGAATGGGTGGTGTCATTTAACCTATACTGTGGACCGTAACCAAGCCAGGAATGATGCCGCAGCCGGGAGTCCCACCCACAAAAGCCAATCCCCTGCTGAAAGTGCCCTCATTCTGGAGAAGGGAGAGGGACCCCATGGCGGGGTGGGAGGGGGTAGCCTAAAGAAAGGAACCACAGCCTGGGAGTGGGGATCCCTGTTTCTGCCTCATTTTGCTCATAACCTGGCTCATGACCTAGAATGGGCCTCGCTGGGGTCGGGGCCTCAGTGTTGTGATCTGTAAAATGGGTGGAAATATCTGTCTCCCTCATCACATGGGACAGTTGTGAGGATGAAATGAGGTCATGATGAATGTGGATGGTCTGTGAAAATGTAAAAGTCGGGACCACTGGACAGGCCGGCAGTGGTCACCATCATTGCCACTGTCATCAGCCTAAGGCAGGCCTCTCTCCCTCCCGTCTCTTCCGACTGCAAGTGGCAGGACCAGACCGGGTAAAAGAGATCTTTCTTGTTGGACTCACAAATCAAACTGAGGGTGGAAGGGATGTCAGAGGAAGGACTCCAGAACTACCAGGCTCCCACCTCTCCCCTCCTAGCTCTCCGCGGGGGGCACCTTCATCGTCCTCACACAGCCAGCAGCTCCCAGTGTGTTTGGCCTTCACTGTCCCAGAGGGAAGCTTTCAACCCCAGCAGCAGTAAGAGGAATCCCAGAGAAGGATTCTGATGGGCCCCAGCTGTGGTCAAGGGCGAGCAGAGAGCCCCCACTGAGACTGCTTGCTGGAGCAGAGACAGGTGCCAAAGAAGATGGGTCGAGGTGGCAGTATAGGACCTTGCCAGCCAGATGACAGTCCGCCTTTTGCATGCAATGGGTTATTCCCAGGGTTCAAGAAGGCAGGGGCCCCAGAATCCCCCTGAGGGGACTTTCCTGCCAGGAAGCCCATCAGATATGGAGGCTTTGGGGACTGGGAGAGTCCACCAGATGGGTGAACCCACTTCCACCTTTGTCTGCAATATTTTGCAAACCTATAGGTTGTGACCCCACACTGCAGATCCAAGGCCTCACCCCCAAGCCCTCTGAGCATCTGCAGAGCAGAAGCCTGCCTGGCCTGACACGAGTCCAGAAGAGGTGGTTTCCCCAAGTTAGAGGTTTAGACAGAAGACCGATCCTCCAGAACTGCACTGTCCACTGTTAACCTCAACAGCTCTTGGTGCCTGGGGAAACCTGTACTGAACAATGTACCTCTCGAAAATTCAGCCAGAGGAGCTGTGTGGGAGGACCACGGGGTTGGCCGTGGACACGTTCCGGTGAGATCAAGAGCTTCGCTAGGTCGGGCAGCAATGACGTCCTGTTCTCACTTTTGCAGGCAACAGACAATGACGTGGGCACCTTTGGGGAAGTGAACTACTTCTTCAGCGATGACCCTGACCGGTAAGACCCTGCGCTGGGCCGCCCAGTGCCCAGTGGCACTCAGCGCTATTCACGAGGTTCAGGAAACTTCTCAGTACCCAGGGAGGGTGCCAGGCCCCCGTGGCAGAAGCACTGAGCCAGCAGGGAGTCAGAACCCACGGGCACCGCTGCCAGTGTGGCCCTGGCTGTGGCAGCCTCAGTCAAGTCCTCTAAACTCTCTGAGGCGTAGTTTCTCTGGCCCCCAAAAGGCAGCCTTTAGCTTTGGGAGTGAAGCAGCTCAGAAACGCTGGTGACCGCACCCAGCTACGGCCGTAGCAGCAGCTAGCATCTGGGAGCCCTCGCTGTGTGGCAGGCTGTGCCGAGGGCTTTACACGCATTACCTGATTCCATCCCCACAAGTGCTGGAGGCACTCCTCTCCAGGCACTGCTATCATCTGCACTTTGCAGAGGAGGAAACTCAGAGAGGCTGAGTCATTTGCCCAAAGTCACACAGCTGGCGTGGAGGTCAGGTGGCGGCTTGTCTCACCACCTGACCTATGCCAGCCTTGCCCTGCCACCCACCGTGGCTCTGGGCCATCTCCTTCCCCTGTCTTCAGTTAAGCTGAAGGAGACGCCCTCTCATTTTTGACATGATCAAAAGCCAAGCTGAAGTCAGAGAGCAGGTCTGCTTCTAAAAATGAAGCGCCTGATGCATCTGGAAGCTCAACAGGATGAGTAAGACCGTGGCCGTCAGCCTGGATCATGGGCCCTGACTATCTGTGGGAATGATCAAGAGGAGACAGAGATTGTTAGGCGCGTCCGGCCATTCTCTGCCACCCCGGGTGGAGCCCCAGCATGGGAAGAAGGAGCCACTAGCAGGAGCCACGCACAGGGCGCTCTCTCCCTCAGGGCACCCATGTTCACACAGCCTTGTCCTGATCAGCTCGGGTTTCCTCATCTCTTCCCATCTTCACTCTTTGGTCTCGGAGCCAGGACCTGCCAGGCTCGGTGGCTGGCAGCTGTGGACCAGACCCAGGGATACAGGAACCAACTTACAACTCAAGGGAGGCTCCCCCGGGTTAGAGGGATGGTGTCGCAAGTGAAAGAGAGGGAAAAAAAAAAAAAATAAAGAGAGGGCAGATTTCTGACCTCATTTCTGTTTATCACCTCGGGCAAGGACGGGCTGGTAAATAGAGGCCTTATCTCTAAGCTGCTTTACACCTGGGTCCCTTTCTCTCTCCGTCGCACGTGACATAGGTTCTCTCTGGACAAGGACACCGGACTCATCATGCTGATTGCCAAACTGGACTATGAGCTCATCCAGCGCTTCACCTTGACAGTCATTGCCCGGGATGGGGGTGGTGAGGAGACCACAGGCCGGGTCAGGATCAATGTGTTGGATGTCAACGACAATGTGCCCACCTTCCAGAAGGATGCCTACGTGGGGGCCCTGAGAGAGAACGAGCCTTCTGTCACACAGCTGGTGCGGCTCCGGGTGAGAGACCAGGGCATCCTGCTGTCCAGCCCTCCTCCCATCCTTCCCTCTGTGCCCTCATCCCGACCACCTGCCCTGTGGAAGCTGCCACAAGTGAGGCCAACCTGCCGTCCACAAAGAATTCAACCTAGATCCCGGTCAGGCCTCTGAGTAACCAAGTGGGGCAAGTGTCTGGGTCAGCTAAAATTCTAGGTCACCCATTCAGTAAAGGGATGTCCTCCCCATCTCCCTTGGCAAATGGTGAGCAGGATAAGGACCACATAAGGACACCCCACCCAGACCCCTTGGTGGCAGCTTGGAATCTGGAACTGCCAAAGCTGGAAGGAACCAGAGTCCATGGGGACACCACCCATTTCACAGAGCAGGAAACAGGAGGAGCGAGAGCTACCCTCCCCCCACAGAGGCTCAATGAACTCGGGGCCCCACAATACCAGTGTCCACCTGCAGTGAGCTCCCCCCATACATGGCAACTCTGACCAGAGACTTCGTGATGTCCTCGCTCCCCTCCCCTACCATGCCCAGCCCGAGTGACAGGACCCTGGGCCTCCATTTAGGACTGGTTTTGGAAGCAGACAGGGATGGAGGCAAGAGACCAGGGGTGGGCACGGGGGCCTGCAAAGAAAGGAGAACCCACACACTGTGCCGTCCCACCCCGCTCAGCTCCCAGTACCCCCAGAGTGATGGGCTGCCTTTGGAGGCTCCCTAGGAACAGAGATGTCTGAAAAGAGGCTAATGAATTCAGTCACCCTAGAAGACAGTCAAGGGGAAGAAAGATCTCTGAACTCATTCCAGTGTGTTCACCCCCCCATACCTTGCATTCATGCGGTGTGCATTTATTTGACACCTACTGTGTGCTGCATGTTGTGCTGGACTATAGGCATGAAATGTAAGGCTCTCACTGGCCTGGAGCTGACAATCTGAGTGAGGCAGGCAGAAATGGAACGGGGAGCCACAGTTGGGTGTGGAGGGACTAATGGGGCATATAGCACAGGGCCCACCTGGTCCCAGGGGTCAGGGAAGGCCTCTGTGGGTCGGGTGTTCAAGCTGAGACCAAAGGTTCTGGGAGATGGTTGTGCCAGGTATGGTGGTGACCTCCATCCTCAGAGTAAGCCCCAGCCTTCCCCATTTGCCCTAGGTCTCCAGCTGACCTTCTAGATTCCCATGCCACCTCCATACCCCAACATGAGAGAGTGGCCTCTGGCTGAGGGACAAATAGAGCTTGGATCACCCAAAGCAGGGGATCCTGAAGGGGCCAGTCCCCCCGTCCCGGCCTCTGAAGGCTCACGGGCCCCATCTGTACTCTTCCTTCCAGGCCACGGATGAAGATTCCCCTCCCAACAACCAGATCACCTACAGCATCGTCAATGCTTCCGCCTTCGGCAGCTACTTTGACATCAGCGTGTATGAGGGCTATGGAGGTAGGCATGCGGCGGGACTGAGCCCCAGCCCAGGGAAGAGAGCCCGGGGGCCAGAGAAGGGTCTGCACACTCACGCCTCTCTCCAGAGGGGGGTGGCCGTCTGTCTCCCAGACACCTGGACAACCCAGGAAGCTGCCCCATAGCCCATCAGCTGGAGCAAGTGACACAAACCTGGGATCACCCCCCTGTAGGATCCGCTCCATATTTCTCTGGGTCTTAGGCCATGGTCAGCCCAGCATCTGATATCCCCACAGTCTGCAGGGCCTCTCTTTCTTACCCAGGCTGCCCCGGCAGGTCCATAAGGTAGAGGTGTGTCAGCCAAGCGTCCTGCGCCTCTGGGTGTGCTTCAAAAGCCCTGTACTCTGGACCTTGCCCTGCCTGCTCCCCTGGGACTCCTGATCACTGCAACCAGGTGGGGAAGAGCAGCAGCCCTCAGCTCCAAGATTTTGAGACCAACTTGTTCTTCAGGTGAAAGGCCGCAAAGGCCCAGAGTCAGGGAGTGACTTGCCCAAGGCCACGCAGCAGAGGTGTCCAATAAGACTCGTGTAATCTGGTTCTTGTTGCCTCTCGAGCATCCTCTTTCAGCACCTATGTCTCCACACCAGAACCTTCTTTGAACCCCTTGACCCTCTCCCCTTAGTGGTCACTTGCATGTCTTTGCAGAGTCTGTTCCTTCAACCAGGAAACCCTTCCTCCCTGTCCCTTTGCTCTGCCCTCCTTTGGCCTTTAAGCCAATAACCTCTGGCTAGCATTAAGGCTCATTTGGACACCCCCTCCTCTAGGAGGGTTCCTGAATGCCTGAAGATGGCTCAGGTGCCCTTGAGGCAGAACGGATGTGCCTTGCAGGGACCCTGAGTCCAGCACTCACTCCTGCACCCCACAATCAGGTCAGAGAAACGCGGTCACAGAAATTATAATCCTGGCTCCAGATGCTACAGCCTGATGTTCTCTTTAAAATCTATGCCCCCTACTTTAATGACCTGCAAGTGTCTTCGCCCACGTGCACACCCCAGCCTCTCCTGGACTAGACCCTCCCTTCAGTTTCATATTACTAAGCAATGCGTTTGCTGCCATTTCCCACATAGAAAGGGGTGATTTTGTATTGTCACGATGCCCTGTCAGAGCCCCAATGACCCCCACATGCAAGCCAATGTGCCTTCCTCCCCAAACAGAAGAGTACTCATGGGAGAGGGAGTTCAGGCATATGCAGTGATGGGGACATCGGAAAGGGGCATCTCTCCACAACCCCCAAATCCTGCCCCTCCACCTCTGTCTGCCTCTGGCTTTAGTGGTGTCCTCGCCACCTTCAGGCAGAGTTGTGCTGGGAGTCAAGTCTGTGACACTCGGTGTCCTCCCAAGAGGCCGAAGCAGTGCCCAGAGCAGGCTGCTAGATGGGACGGGCATGGAGAGCCCACAGGGAAGAGGGCGGGGGCCAGGGAGGGATGGAGAGAGAGGAGTAAGGCCGTGGCAGGACCAGAGGAGACTAGAGAGGGAGCCGCCACCTGTACCCCACTGGCAGCACCACCTCTGGCAGCCCTGAGACTGGTTGATAAGTGGATGAACTCTGCTCATCTGGAGACAGTTAGTAAAAGACCAACTAGAAAGTCCAAGGCATGACCCTGTCCTCCGAGCAGCTTCCAGACTGATGGAGAGTGTCACAGAAGTGGGTGAGATAGATAAGCAGGTAATAGCACAAACTAGGAAAGAGCCTGGATTCCAACAAATCTAGGCTCGAGTCCCACCTCTATAGAGGTGCTAGCTGTGTGACTTGGGGCATGTTGTTGAACCTCTCTGAGCTTGGCCTCCTCGTCTGTAAAGCGGTACTTACGTCACCACCAAAATAGTGAACACCTGCAGTGCTCAGCACTTTGCCTCCTGCATATCAGGCAGTGGGTAAACCTACGCCAAGGCCCCGAGGCTCCCGGAGTTCAGAGGAAGGTGGGGTGGGAGGATGAAGCAGAGCTGGCCAGCATGTGCCAGCCACACCCTCTCTGCCCAAAGAAGACCCCTGGCTGGATGGGCATCTAACGTCTGCTTAAAGGGGGCCCTGGGGACCTGTTCCTGTCATTTCAGTGATCAGCGTGAGCCGTCCCCTGGATTATGAGCAGATACCCAATGGGCTGATTTACCTGACAGTCATGGCCAAGGATGCTGGCAACCCCCCTCTGAACAGCACCGTCCCTGTCACCATCGAGGTGTTTGTAAGTACCCAGGGGTGCTGCTCTTGCCCTTTCGGGGTAAGGAGTGGTGAGTGCTTCCCAGAGTGCTGGGGGCCCTGCCTGAACCTAGTGGTGTCAGACTGTCCCTATATCCTTGGCTGTCCCTGCAGCTCTGGAAGTCACCCAGCAGATGGTCCCAAAGGTTGCCCCCAGCAACCCTCTGCCACTGCTGCAGCAGGCAAGCTGCCCCCCCCTCCCCCACTGCCCAGCTCAACCAGGAAGGCCAGGCCCTGGAATGCAAGAAGAGCCCCATCAGCCGGCTCCAACTTCATTAAGGGGCCTCAGGACACTTGCTGATGGGGAACAGGAACTGGGGCTCAAGTAGGAGGAAATGTCACGAGATCCTCTCATTTAGAGCCATGCTTTGTGAAGTTGAAGGAGTTATTGGGAGGTCATCTTCTCTCTCCTGTCTGTCTGTCTGTCTGTCTCTCTCCCTCTATATTTGTATATATCCCCCTCTTCCTTTTTTCTTTCCTTTGTCTGCTCCTCTGAAGATCTAAAGGGGCCTGAAACCAAACCACAGCTTGTCTGACATGAATATCAAGCGCACGTTAGTGATTTCCATGCCTGTAATTATCAGCCACTGAATCCATCTCCACACTGGTTCATTTGCCCTGTGCTGCTCCCCTGGCCATCCCAGGGCTGCAGATCGTGGTCTGATGGGGCATCAGTGGGCCTTTCCCCACCAGAGACCTCCCCACTGCATATGCACAAGCGTGCCCGCCTCCCCCCGCCCCGCCTCATAGAGGCTGCTGCCTGCAGGAGCAGGTGAGTGTTGATGGAAGAGTTAGTGCATTACCGGCTCCAGGAGGATTAGATCAGATTGTCAGGTTAGGAGATAGGCTGTGATCGGACATATGCTCAGGAAAGTCTCTTCCAGAGCAGGCATGCTGGATGATCTTCCTGTCCTAGGTGGCTTCACCAACCGCCTCTGGTGATGCCCCACACCTGGCTTTACCAAGCCTCATCCTCTCGACTCTCGACCCAAGGCAGAGGCTCCAGAGCTAGCTCCTGAGTGGGACAGTCCTTGTCTGGGCAGGGAACCCTGCTTGCTTGCTTGCTGCATAGGATGCGCTGGCAATGATAAGGTTGAAAGGGGATGCCTTGGCGGGGGGACCCCTGCAGGTGGGCATGAGGGAGCAGGGTTTAGGAGTAGCATCGGAGGGCGAGGCTGTGCAGAACCAGCAAAGGGAAGGAAGGGCAGAGAGTCTGGGGCCCCACAGATTTCAGGGAGTGGTGGGAGGCCAGGGGGAGGGGGCAGCTGGAAAAGAGGAGAGCCACAGAAATCTAAACACTCACTGCCTGCCTTTTATCCGTAGCTCCCCACTTTTAATTTCTGAAGTGGGGGGCACCAAAGAACCAGAAAGCATTCCCTGACAACTGTGACCATGTCTTCTCCACATGGCCCATTACCAGTCTTGATTAAAAACAGCCCCAAGAGCCCCCCAGTCCCGGTCATGCTCCTAACCCTGACCGACCCATCCATCATTTTCAACCGGCGGGTATTCTCCGCTGAGGCACGGTGAGTTCTCCTTGTCTGCAAGATGCAGCAGCAGATCTTGGAGGGATGTGAAGGTGTCTATGAAACCTGCCCCCCTCCTCAAAGAATGGAGAAAGGAACATAGTTTGGGAGGTGTATGGCTTTGAAACCTGGCTCTGCCACCCTCTAACTCTATGACCTGGGGTCCTTAACTCTCTCCCTCTGAGCCTCAGTCTCTTCATCTGCAAAATGGGATAATCATGGTATCATGCATCATGATATTGTCGTGAGGATTAAGTGAGATCACACAGGTGGCACCTGGCACCTGTAATGTTGGCTACCGTCACAGCTGATAAGACAAACTTCCATACCGTCGGCAGCATCCCTGCACCAGGCTGCCTGTGGTGCAAATGGGAATTCCAGAGAACTCAGCCAGACAAAGAACGTGCTCTAAATATGGGGGAAGCGGATGAGGGAGAGGGTAAGAATAGGGGAGGTGTAGGGAAATAAGTTGAGGTGTTCTACACCAGCCCAGGGATGGACAAGCAGAACTGGCCAAATGGAAACTAAAATTTCCTGAGCTCCAATAACATGTCAGGTGCTTCCACATTACACAGTCTCTCCCAATCCCATGCTACAGATGAGGGAACATTACAGGTCCAGGATTACCAGCGCTTTCCTCACTTGCTGGCTGGTAAGTGACACTTGAATCTGCTTCCAGTCCTAGTGAGCTAGGATTTGAACCCTGACCTGTCTGACTCCTGAGTTCCCATTCTTTCCACTTTCCACTACACCTGAAACCTTGGAAATCCCTATCTGCGAGCGATTGAGACCAGTACCCCTCAAGGATTGTGTGAATTTCCTGGAGATCATCTTCTTCTTCCTTCTTCCTTCTTCTTCCTTCTTCTTCTTTTTTTTTTTTCCTGGAGATCCTCTTAAAATGCAAATTATTATCTAGTGAGTCTAAGCAAGGGCTGAGGCTCTGCATTCCCACAAAGCTCCAGGCACTGTTGCTGCTTCAGGTCAGGGGACCACACTTTGAGTAGCAAGGCCTTCAAAGGTCTGCCCTGATGGAATCTTAAAACCCAGGGAATACCCCAAATCCCAGCTTCCCAACCTGTGGCTCAGTGAAGGAACCCAGAAAGGGCCTCTTTCTCCTTTTGCCTCAGCTTCTCCAGAGCAAAGTGGGAAGAGGGTGGCCAAGGAGCCAAACTAACATTTCATTCACTGTGAATAAAAGAGTGGTCAGCAGCCTTAGTCTCCCTCCCTGAAGCCAGACAGCAGGGTCTCTGTGTGCGGGGGTGGGGGTGGGGGCAGGAATCCACTCGGCCTGGAGCTACCTGAACCCAGCAGAAAGGGTCATTTTCAAGTTTCCTCGAAGCTGTCATACAGACCAGCAAGGGCCCTACAATTTCCTTCCAGGTGTGCTCTGAGGCCCTGGAGGGGATGAAGTGCAGGGTTGGGGGGTGGGGGGAGGCTGGCAACAAAGACAGGTGCCAGCTTGGCTGTGAGTGAACATCCTCTCTTAAGCAGGGCTTCGGGATGGTGTAGTCACTTGTGTCTAAGGACCACACTTGAAAAGGTCACCGCCTTTGGGTTGATTTTGCACGTGGGTGATTTTTAAGTAGCTGTCACTTGGCTAAGCTGCCTCCTCCGACCACCAAAGGGATTTTCTCTCAACAGAGGGGGCGGGAGGGGGGGGGGACTCAGCGAAGATGAGTAGTTCACGGCAGCACTTGTGGCATCGGTTAGGGGTGGGGAGGGGCAGATAGGGCCACCAGGCTCCCGAAGGAAGAGGGGGCAGGCGGGAGGGGCCAGGTGATTCCTTTTCACCCACCGCTTGTTGGTTTTTAATAAAGAAGTCAAACGCGGTTTGTAGATTTCCCATTAGGGGACAATAAGCTTTTGTAGAGGGAGCCGCTGAATTAGAACTAATAGTGAATGCAGTGCCAGGATCCGGGGAAATATCACCGCTAATAAGTTTCTGCCTCGTGCTCTGTCACTGACATTCTCGGCGCCGTCTCGCGCAGCCAAGCAGAAGGCTTAAGTATATGCGTACATGGGGCCCTCGCCTGCACCCGGGGTCGCCCAGGCCCGCTGTGGGGGCACTGGACGTCCTGCGAGTCCTCACACCGCTGGTTCTCTGGGGGGGGGGGGGGCAGGGTGCAGCCCCGAAGAAGAGCAGCACGCCTCCCTGGGCACCCACAGTCCGGCAGGATGGGATTCTCGAGTCCCAGGGGGTGGACAGCCAGCTGTCACGCCTCCCTCTCTTGCATCGCCGCTGGGCTCCAAAGTGACTCCTGCAAAAGGGGCTTCTCCAGGAGCGTGCCACTCAAAGAGCTCCCAGTTCTGCAGGGAATGAGGCCCGGGAGCATGTGCCTGGAACGCAGTAGCCTAGAGATCCACCCACCCCCACCCCGGGGTCACACACTGCGCCCCCTCCCACCCCCGCCAGGGCTCCCAGGGAAAGGAGGGAAGGCGGGGGTCAGGTGGGCCACTGGGGCTTCCTCCAAGGGGCGAACAGGAAGAGATTGGTGTTGAGTGATTACAAGAAGCAGTGAGTGAGGAACAGAGGCTTAAGGGGTACAGAAATCGCCCCTGACCGTGGAAGAGGGAGACGGAGGAGCCCGGGGGAGCGGGAAGGGGCCGAGGCTGTGCCCTGGCCACTGTCCCTCTAACCCGGTCTCTGGTGAAGGCTGGGCGGGACGAGGGGCTGCTCGAGAACTAGAGGTGCTGGGCTCTGGGCCAGGGTTTGCCCCAGGGGTGGAGGAGCCACGTTCTGGTGTGTGCAGAGGGGCCTGGAATTCAGGCTCTGAGAGCCACCTGACCCAGACCCTGCCTGCCTGCCCGCCACCACGCACTTCAGCACCTCCTGGGCTGGGGTGCTCCTTCCTCCCTTCATTTCCAGGGGTGGGAGGGTCCTAGAACCTTCCACCATCAAATGGCGTAGCCGGGAGGGAAGTTTCGGGGCCCCCCCGCCCCACAGAATGGAGGATGACGAGCTGAGCACAGGACAGGAGTAAGCTTGGAGCTGCGCTGGACGGCAGACGGGAGAGCAGGGAAGCTGGGAGTTAGGACCGCTGCACCTGCTCCCTTCGTTCTCCATCTTCCTGACCCTTACGAGTCTCCCCCCACCAAGGCCTGGCCTCCCTCCTCCAACTGTAGCCCAGCCAGGGGAGCGCCCCGGCCCCGTCGTGACACCCTGGCGAGGCCAAAGCTCCTCGGTGCCAGCCATGCCCAGCCTCCCCTTGGACAGCTGACCAGCCCTGACGGCCTCCCTGCTCCTACAGCCCGTCTGTTTCCCTTCCAGGATGAGAACGACAACCCGCCCACCTTCAGCAAGCCTGCCTACTTCGTCTCCGTGGTGGAGAACATCATGGCAGGTAGGGGCCTGGGCCGGGGAGGGTGGGAAGGCGGGAAGCCAGCAGACACACTGTGACCAGTGAGGGAGCCTTTGAAGAGGTCCAGTTGTCTGCCAGCCAGTGGCTTTTTACAGAGCACCTACTACGTGCAGGCGCTCCGCCGGGTACTTCAGCTACAGTCTAGCAGCGGGGAGAGTGGCCACCCATCAAAAACGGAACAACCTTGGTCAAACAAGAGTGTACGGAGAGTACAGGGTTACCGTGCTGTGAGGCCACAGTGGCCAGAGGCGGGCCTGAAGGATGGCCTAGGTTCCTATGTGAGAGCAAGAAGGGCCATGTCTCTGGTGGCAGGGTCCAGCTTGCAGACCCAGGACCACCAGCTCCACATTCAGGTCCCAGGGGACCCACTCTGTCGTTGGGGCAGGCTGACCACTCACCCTTACATCCAGGGCCAGCTAAGTCCCTCCATATGGTGGGGGGACTCCCATATCAGGACTTGTCTGGAGGGTGACCTTGTGTGGCACCATGGGGCCTTCTCAAGACAGCCTCCAGATGCCTTCCTGGTGTCTGATGACTTTCTTGGGTGGGTGCCAGGCCGTGCCCAGCCCACCCTTCCCTGTCCCAGTCAGGCATCCCCTGGAGAGTATCACTGCTGAAGCAACCCCTTGCATTCCCCAACCATCCCCATGGCCTCTGCTTAAGAGAGGCCTTCATCATGGCACGTGATCCTCTTCCACTTTGTGCTTGGATAAAGGGTGTGTCGGGGCCCATGTACCTGTCCCCGTGCTCAGGGTAAGACTGAGAGTCAGAGGCCTCACACTGCCTGGAAGGGGCCAGAATGGCCTGTCTTACAGCCCCCTGCCTGGGCCCTTATACCGCTGGGACTGTTGATTTATCCATGCAATGGTATCCCCCAACTTGTGTCTCAGTGCAAGCTGCGGGGAGCCTGCACCCTGCATGCCTTCCCCTAGGAGCCTTACCAACAACCCCACAAGCTAGCTTTATAGGGAGACCCATTTCACAGAGGAAGAAGCTGAGGCTTGGTTGCCAGAGGTCCCCTGGGAATCCAGCCCAGGTGCCATGACTCTAGAAGCCCACATGCTGAGCCTCCTCAGTGTGGCAGTTAGGTGGTGGTGGGGCACAGGAGGGGGCTGTAGCCCACAGCCCAGCACACATGGCCTTGGAACAGGCCACTCTCAGGGGCTGGTGAGGGCAACTGGAAAGGCTGGTACCCTGACCCAGCGTTTTACAGAGATGGACATGAAGGTGAGGGCCTTAACTAGACATTAAAGAGAAAATAAAAACCCTTATAAATTCCCCCTTGTGAATAAGATGAAATAAGAACCAAAATTGAATACAATAAAGGTGGAATAATTTAATATAGGGCTTCATTTCTTTTTGACTCAAAGTCAAAGCTGGTCAGTCTGAATGTATTTTCTCTGGTGAGAGGCAGAGAGAGGTAGGGGGAGAGGAGTGGTAGGCTCTCTGGGAGACGGGAGGTGCCAACAGCTGCAGGTGTAACCCACCCCAGGTTCCGGGACCCCCTCCCATGGAGCCTTGTCCCCATGCAGTCCGGGGAGCTCTGGTGGTTGAGCCCGCTCTCAGCCCTGGGTGTCCCTGTGGCAGGATTCCTGCCCTCTGAAGGCTGGTCAGCAGGAGGTCCCAGGTCCTGCTCCTCCAGGGCCTGGGGCTGAGAGCCTGGGGTGAGCACTCCTCTCCACCCCCACCCGTTTGTCTCCTGGAAGGAGCCACAGTGCTGTTCCTGAACGCCACGGACCTGGACCGCTCCCGGGAGTACGGTCAGGAGTCCATCATCTACTCCTTGGAGGGCTCCTCCCAGTTTCGGATCAACGCCCGCTCAGGTGAGAGCCCTCGTCCTGGCCCTCAGTGGCTCCCCGTGCCCAGCCCGGGACCTGCCCCTGAGCCAAGTCCTCGCTCCCTTCCCCAGGAAGCCCTCGTTTGGAGCATGCCAGCTTTGAGCACCTGCTTGCATCCCTGACACATTAACTTGAGTGTGATTACTGACCTTACCCCCTTAAAAAATTGGAACATGAACGTGTCCATTAGAGGATGGCTTTCAGTGGTGAGGAGCCCTGTGATGTTTAAAACGTGTTCCGTTCTACAAATAGCTGGCTGACATACCACCCGATGGGGGATTTCTTCCTCAAGCCTATGCGCCCCCCTCCCTCAGTCGCTGACCTCTTTCTTGAACCCTGGCTCCTCTTAACACAGCATGTGCCTTGATTTCCCCCTGCAGAATGAGGATGGTCATGTCAGGGGTGTAGTGTGGATCACATGAGTTATTATAGGACGTGATAGAGCAGTCCCTGGCACACAGTACGTGCTAACACAGTTACGTCTCCCTCATCATTCTCTCTGGTCTTTTCGCCCAGGGGCCCACATCCCTGCTCAGTCCATAGAGCTCTCACCTTTCTTCCCCTTTTCCATGTGCGCCTCTCCAGATCTCTCTCTCTTAAAGCTGGGAGGGGAATGGGGAGGAAAAGAACAACAAGAGACCCCAGGTCAGAAGCTGGGAAGGAATAAGAGGCCCCTGGTTATTCATTTATGTATTCTTTTGGGTGTCGGTAGGGGCCTGCTCTCTGCCAGGTGCTGGGGCACAGGATGGACTCAGACATGGCCTGCCCTCCTGGGGTTCCTGGTCCACTTAGTGGGCACGCAAGGCCCCCGCTTCTAAATACCTGTTGCTCTCTTAGGTAAGGGCACTGGAGGCGCCAAGCAGGCCAACCATGAAATCTCAGTGATGCAACACAACAGAAATTCTAACACACACAGTGGCTCAATGCCTTGTTCAGTGGATGGCCTTGCACGTGGCAGTTCTGGGACCCAGGCACCTTCCATGTTGTGGCTCCAAGGTCACTGCAGAGGGGAAGAGAGCCTGGAGTGCTAAGGAGGTGTGTATGGGCCAGGCCTGGAGGTGACAGGCATCACTTCTGTCCATGTCTTATTGGCCAGGACCAGGCAATAGCCCCACCTAGGTGGAAGGAAGCCTAGGGAAGTCATTTCTGGCCGCCCCTGCTACAGATGACCTGGGGGCGTGGGGCATTAAGTCTTCCTGTGATCCATGCCCTTGCCCCCCCCAAGCCTGTATCCCATCCAAGTCTGCCTTCAGGCTTTCTTTCATCCCCTTTTCCTGGAAGCTAGGGGAGCAGATGGTACTGACACGTACAAGACTAAACTTGTCCAGAGCCATCCTGAGCCTCTCACTCCACCTCGGACAGAATGAAGGGCCTTCCTCCCTGCTCTCAGGAGCCTCTGCCCGCCGTGAGCCCGCATTTCCAGGGGACTCCAAAGAATACCGTTCATTAACATGAGCCAGGTGCTCAGACCAGCAGCACCCCAGTTCACCGCCTTCACCACTCTGAGGCCGGTGCTAGCATCACCCTTATCTTCCAGCTGATAAAACTGGTCCACAGGAGAGGTTAAGTAACTTGATCAAGGACTTGGAGAGCTTGAACTTCTGACTCCAGAGCCCAAACTTTAAATGTTAGACTCTATAAGCCACGTTAGAGCCGCATGCTGCTGCCCACATTTAGTGATGGGCGCACTGACCTTTCAGCACCCGGCTGCCTCCCCAGCCGGGGACCACCTCTCCACCCTGGAGCCTTTAATAATGGCAGGGACATTTTCTTGCTGTCTTAACACAGCTCCTTCAGCTCTGAAGGTGTAAGTGTTTTCCTCTGAGTTCCTCGGTAAAATTAGCCAGGCCTGCTCCACAAAGGTGGCCTTAATTGGATCTAATTTCCCAGACAGGAGGAGCTATCTATCATGCCGACAAGTTCACGTTTAAAACTTTTTAGAGATTAATTTCTTCCTCGCCCTGCCAATTAATCGACACCACCCCAGCAAGGAATAGGGCTTGGTGGGCAGACCTTTGCCAGTCTTTTGTTTCTGACCTTAGTGCCTTCACTGACCTGTCCCCACCCCACCCCTCAGCTCCCTGTTCAGCCCTGTGCAGGCCAGAGGACAGGCCAAATTGACAGGGAAATGTGAGGCCATCTGGTCCAGCTCCCTTGTTGTGTGATAGAATAAACCAAGCACAGAGAAGTTGAGTAACTTGCCTCAGGTGGCACAGCTCAGGCAAGGGGGATTTAAAAATAAATAAATAAAGGATGGCATGCAGTTTTTCCTGCCTTGGGGGATTCTCACAGTCTGTGGGAGGGCAGTAAGCATTTTCTGCATGCTGGGAGCTTTACCTACAGCTCTGTGAATCATTTAATCCTCACAAGACCTCTGGTTCAAAGGCATACTAATCTCCATTTTACAGATGAGAAAATTGAGGCTCAAAGAAATTAAGTAACTTTTCCAAGGCCAAACATGTAGAAAGGGCCATAATTGGAATTCGGATCTGGGTCTCGCTGTCTTCAAAGCCTAGCTCTTTCCCATGGTGCACGTCAGAGGGAAACGGCCTGCCTGCCACCATGTACTGAGGCTGGCACAGACCAGCTCACACCTGCTGCTGAGAGCCAAATTCAAGCATCTCCCCCATTCCTTGTTCCACGAACCAAGTGGCCCTGGTGGGAGTATTTACACCATGGAAATCAGGAAATGCCTTTTTTGGGGGTTTTTGTTTTTGTTTTTGTTTTTTGTTTTTTTGGTGCTTGCTCTGGGGAGCTAATTATCAAACACCAGCACACCACTGCACATCTTTACCAAAGTGACCTCCGTGTTTCAGTTACACCGAAATAGAAAGAAAAGCCAAAACCAGGCTGATAGACGGCCAGTTTTAAATGTTTGCATTTAAGGGAATAACCCATTTATACACTAAAAAAAAAAAAAAAAAAAAAACGAAAAAAACCTCAAGGCCATAGAATCGTGTTACAGGGTCACTGAGGAAATCATAACTATTCTCCGTGTGTTATAGGTTGTCTCATCCAGTAACGAGTCGCCATGTGAGCGTGTGTAAGACACATCACATGTTTCAGTGCTGTCCCTGTGTTTCTGTGACTATCTCAATAAACAGGGCCAGGCGCTCTTCTAAGCCTTCAGTGATGTCGACCAAATTAATCCCAGGACAGCCCTCTGGGGCAGTGCCTATCACCTTGCCCTTTTGACCAGATGGAGAAACTGAGGCATGGAGGACTTAAGTAACGAGTCTCAAGTGACAGAGTCAGTAAGATAACGTCAGAAGTCTAAAAAAAGAGGTCTTTGGGGCTGGGGTGCTTTCGCCCTATTCCCCAGCCCCTAACCCCATCATCGGCCTAGATGGTCACACATTCAAAAGTACTTCCCTAACGTGGGGTTATTACATTGGGGGTTCCAGTTCCCAGGGCCTGGGTGCCACCCCCCCTCCCTTCATGAGGGCCACCTCACACCCCCAGCACCCGCACACACACGTGAACACACACCTGCACACACGCCGCCAGCTGGTGCAGACATCTCTGCTCTCTCCCCCTCCCACCCCAACCCTCTGTCCTGCAGGCGAAATCACCACCACCTCCCTGCTTGACCGCGAGACCAAGTCTGAATACATCCTCATCGTCAGAGCAGTGGACGGGGGTGTGGGCCACAACCAGAAAACTGGCATTGCCACCGTGAGTGCCCACGCCCCCCCGTGACCCCTGCTCCCCAGCCCACCTGCAGGGCGCATCTGTGTCCTGAGGCAGCGTGAGGCAGGTGGGAGAGGGCCGAGGGTGGCAGTTACCAAGTCATTGTCAGCCAGGGGTGGCCCTGGAGCCACGGCAGCTGTGGGGAAGAAAGGCATTCCCACCTGGGGCGTGGGGGACTTAGGAAGGACAAATGTCCCTCCCCTGTCCCCAGAAGACCAGCTGGGCAAGTAAAAGGCATGTGTTCCTCTCTTGGGGCTCCTAGAAGAAGCAGGTATCCCTGCCAGAAAGAGGGGCTCAGAACAGGAAACGGGGCCCCTAACCCTGGCCACCCCTAAGCCTGGTGCTGAGAAAGGATCCGGAGGCTTCCCTACTGTAAGTAGGTAGGACTCTTATCGGCCCAGAACCCCCATGCACGGCTGTCCCACCAATGAGCCTCAGCTATAGGAAGCTAGTGGAAGGACATCCGAGGGTCCTGACTGAGCTCTGGGCTGCAGAAGAGACCGGGGTGGACGCAGTGAGAAGCAGAAGACCCGCTGACGGGTCACCCTAGCTGCCTCCGCTCCCTGATCCTACCTGCTTCCTCGGGCTCTCCCTCGGGAGGCCTCCCTGACCTCGCTGCATGACCTCCCCAACCCCCATCCTCACCTGGCCAGGGAGGCTGGGATCAGTATCGCTCAGACAGGGGCTTGGCAGAAAAATCCCCAGAACCCCGTTCAGTCCCGGAAGGCCCCTGCTAATAGGATTCTGAGCCCCATAAATAATTTACCTGGGTGGCAGGTGAGCAGGGAAATTGCTTGGCTCGTGGCTGAGACTGACGGAATCTCAAGGGATCCCACCAGGCCCCCCACCCTGTCGGTCACCTTCCACCAAGCCTGGGATGGGTGAGAGAAGGCCTGGGTTACAGGAAGAATTTCAAGGGTCATTTCATTCCTCCATCCGCTTCCTGATGGGACAGCACCTAAACTCGATCCTCTTGGAGGGACCTGGCTCCCTCCTGTCCTAGCAAGCCCAGGCGGTGTCTCCAGAGCCCCCAAAGTGGGTGGGGCCCATGGGATCCCTTCTGAGATGCCCCATGGGCACCTGAGTGTGCCTTCTCCTGGGCCCTGCCCCTGCACAGCTCATCCCGGTGCCTCCCCCTCTGCCCCTTGTCACCTCACAGGTGAACATCACCCTCCTGGACATCAATGACAACCACCCCACCTGGAAGGATGCCCCCTACTACATCAACCTGGTGGAGATGACCCCTCCAGACTCTGACGTGACCACGGTAAGGGGGGGCGGGCAGCGGAACTTGGAGCTGCCCTTCTCAGGGTGTCCGCCGTTCCTGTGTGGGTCGCCCTACAGGCTGGTCCACCTAGGACTGATAGACTTAATGTTTCCCTCTGAGCCAGCCTGTGGAGCAGACTTCCAGAAGCTCTCTTGCACAGCGGAAGGTAATCAGAGGCTGGCGGGAAGCCCTCACCCAGTCCTCAGAGGCAGTGGGCTTCAGGCTTTATCAAAGGGAGCACGATCTAGTGCCCGTGCTTGCCCGAGCCCCCAGGACTCAGCGTGTGCCCACAGGAGGGCCGCCACCCTCCCCTAGCAAGGAGGCTCTGTCCCCCCACCTTTCCTTCACTGTTTCTGTCACTGTGGAGGGGTGTTGGAAGTTCACCCAGGGATTTTTTGGTCTGGAATATTCCAGGTTGGTCCGGGGCCCCTGTATGTGCTGCGTGCACATACCTCAGAGTGCTGCAAGCAGGGGGAGGACTCAGAGTGGGGAGCAGGGGAGACGTGGCCAAAGTCTCAGGAGACCGCAATAGAGCCAGAATCCTGGGGAAGATGAGGAAAGCCAGGGTTGAGCACCACACCTGATCTGCTCTGGGGTTCACATTTGTGAGGTCCTCTCCTCACCTCACGCTTGTGCCCCACCTGGCTTCATTTGAGGTGGCTTATCCCCAGGAGCCAGCTCCAGAGCCCCTCAGCCAGCCGTGAGGGCTGTGAACCTGATAGTTCACGGTAACCCCGGGTATTGAATGCCTGCAATGTGCTGGGCACTGCCCGGGGGCTTCTCATGAATTCTCTCCTAGCCTCATTATGATCTCACGGGGCAGGTGGGACTCATGGCTCCCGTTGTACTATGGAGGAAACTGGGTCTTGGGGTTTGAGCAGGGTCCCAGAGCTAGTAAGAGGTTGTACCAGGACTTGAACCCAGGTCTGTCGGACTTGGAAACCACCTGGCCCAGCGCTACATCTCTGCTGGCTCAGGGTGCCCTGGCAGGTGGCTCAGGTCCTGAGGGACTG
The DNA here is from genome assembly GCF_048164855.1 of Canis lupus baileyi. Lineage (NCBI taxonomy): Eukaryota > Metazoa > Chordata > Mammalia > Carnivora > Canidae > Canis > Canis lupus. Next base: position 23,175,637 of record NC_132841.1, read on the forward strand.
GAGAACGTGGGTGGGATGGGAGAAGACAGGGGTTATTTCACATCCAGCTCTCCAGGAAGGCTGCCCCACCCTGGTGAGACCTAGCCACCCCACCTGGACCCCTCACCAACCACAGCCAGTAGGGCCACGGTTCCATGTGTTCAAGATTTGAATGGCTCTCAGCTGTGGGTGGGTCCCCATCCCGGAGATTCCAATAGGGAGTGGGTCAGGGATCTGGAATCTGGTTTTTCAAAGGCCCCTTTGGAAGGATTCTTTCAAGCTTGGGGCCAGCTGCGGAAACCACTACCTTATGCCGGTTCCTCGGCTCTCTCTACGGCTCCAGATCTTGTGGGAACTCTCTGCTGCCATCTCGTGGGCACTTGGGCTCTGGCCAACCAACTCCCGCCAGGGACCCCAAAAGAGCCTACCTTGGAACACCTGTCTGGTCAATTCTTACCTTTCCTTTATGTCTCTGAGAAAATCCTCCCAGAGTAACTGAGGGGCAAGTGAGGCAGGTGTCCTGCATGGGAGGAAGTGGCTGCATGTGATACCAGCCAGGGGATGCCTTTTTTGAAGAATCCACCTGCCAGACAAAGAGGTTTGCGGGATGGGGGCTGCACTTGGCCTTGGGCATTTCCCAAACCTAGTCCCCAGCGGCCCTCTCTGGCCTCCAGCCTTCCTCACAGCCTTCTGAGCCACTAGCAGGTGTGCACAGTGGACCAGAGCCTGCTACCCAGTGCCTCATCGCTTTCCCGGAACCTCACCAGACCTTGTATAGTGGGCACCTGCTGTGTACCAGGCCCCCTGCTCGCCAAGCTCGGGGGTACAGAGGGTAGCAATGCTCCCCTCCATTTCCCCCATCACTTTTCTGTTTGAACCCACCACTGATTCCCATCTCACCTGTGTTAAAGTCACAGTTCTTTTTTATTTTTTGTAAGTGTGTGTGTGTGTGTGTGTGTGTGTGTGTGTGTTTAAGATTTTATTTATTCATAAGAGAGGCAGAGACCTAGGCAGAAGGAAAAGTAGGCTCCTTGCAGGGAACCTGATTCAGGACTCGATCTCCTGACCCCAGGATCATGATCTGAGCTGAAAGACGCTCAACCACTGAGCCATCCAGGAGTCCCAAAGCCACAGTTCTTACCAGATGGAACTGCCCCACTTTTACCTCTGGGGGAGACAGACATGTGACCCCACCACTCAGTAAAGGCTTGTCAGGGCCATTCCTCCCCAGGTGTGGGGCGGCTACCCAGTGGGGATTCAAGCATTTCAGTGACCAAGAGCTGAAAAAAAAAATGTCATGACTCAGAAGTTCAGAAAAGGGCAAAGTCAAAATTAAAACTCGTTATAGCATACATCTACCAAATGTATTATGAGAATTTCAGCAATTATGAAATTTAGTGTTTGGAAAAATTTCATCGCATTTTAAGGACAAATTGTAGGTTCGATTTTCTAGAATTCTTTTTTTTTAATATTTTATTTATTTATTCATGAGAGACACACACAGAGAGGGAGAGACAGAGACACAGGCAGAGGGAGAAGCAGGCTCCATGCAGGGAGCCCAATGTGGGACTCGATCCTGGGTCTCCAGGATCACACCCTGGGCCGAAGGCAGGCGCTAAACCACTGAGCCACCCAGGGATCCCGATTTTCTAGAATTCTTAAGAATTTTCAGAATTCTCTGGAATGCCTTGGAATGGGTGATGTGACCCATTGAGTGATGCTGTGTGACCTTGAGTCTGGCTTATGCATCCCTGATCTGCTTTCCCTTTGGGGGAGATAAATTTGGTTAAATTTTATGGCATGTGGGCATTTATATGTGGGTACACATTGGGGCCCCTGAGAAGCCTTCTGAGGCCACATGGTGGCCCTAGGTGAAGCGGGAGCTGTGGCCGAGATGGGGAAAGGGAATTGGGGGTGGCGTGATGTCACACCTCTGGGTGACGTCAGGGAGGAGGCTGTGTTTGCATAGAGATTGCCACCTCCTGACGCGTGTCCCCTACCACCCTTCCCACCCTCAGTACCCCCACCATGCATGCTGGCCTTTCAGCCTCAACCTTCCGAACCCAGTAAACTCTTCAGAGCCTCTGCACAAGCCCCTGCAGAGCATGCCTCTCCCTCTACCCCCCACCCTGCTTTTCCCTGGCTGCCTCTTTCTCCTCTACCTTTCCCAGCCTAAAATGCCGCTTCCTTGGAGAGGCCCTCCCTGACCACCCTGCCTAAAGTAACTCTGCTCGCTCTCTTATACTGTGTCTTCCAGAGCCGATCCCACATCGGTGTTTCTTTATTAGGTTCCTTGCTTATTTGGAGGCAGTGTAGCTCAGTGATTTAGTGGGCAGCGTCTGGTCTCAAAATGTCTAGGGTCTAATCCCAGCCCCATCCCTTACCAGCTGTGTGACCTTAGGCAAGTCACCTCGCCTTTCTATGCTCCAGTCTTAACCTAGAAAATGTGGCCGGTAAGTACCAACCACCTGATAGACGTGTGGTTCGTACTTGACAAGCCAAATGGTGAGTGGCAGATTAAGGATAGCTATGGTCACCACGCCTCCCCTGCTGGAACCATACCTGTCTTGTTTGCTCTTGAACCCCAGCGCCTAGCTCGGTGCCAGGTGCATTGTTAAGAATTTAAAAATTGGCAAATGCTGGTCATTGAGGGGCTTGGTGACTCTTCTTCCCCAGTTCCCCCAGCCCCCCAGCTCTGCAAGGTCAGGCCCGGTCTTCCCTGTCAGAGGGAGATTAGGCTGTGTGACCCACCAGTCTCTCAAACGCAGGTGACTTTTCAGAGCTGCGCGCAGACAAGTATGTACCTGCATCCTGGTGGGCCAGGAGCTATCTGGGCGTGTGGGTCAGTGTGCACACGGGTGTGCCCAGGGCCTGCGCCCCCACGGGCAGGAGCTTGCAGCTTGGTCCTTCTCTATGTGCAAAGGAGATTTTGGGCCAACCCTCCCTCCTAGCTGCTGCAGGCTCCTTCAAGGACCTGGCTGATGGGCATTGATTTAGAGCCTTTCAAAGCCCTCCAGCAAAATAAGAGAGGGGAGAGGGAGAGAATTATTCCCTGTCAGGCCAGGAGAAAAATGAGAGCGTGACATGGGAAATGAAGAGGGGAAGTGGTGAGACTCTACACAGTTGCCCAGCGGGGAGGCTGCAGGAGGGGCCTGAGCTGGCTGCCCTCTCCCGTGCCCCGACCCCGCCAGGGAGTGGGCCAAGAGGTGGAGGCCGGGGCCCAGCCCCCACCTAGGGTCCTGCAGAAGCAGCCACCCCAGGCACCCTCAGGCATATGCACTCAAGGGGCAGGGAGAGGAGGGGAGAAGTCCACCCCCTGCCCCACCACATAAAACTGATCTCCGCGTGGTCCGCAACAAGCTGCTAGCCTGGAACAGCTCCTTTAACTGTGCTGTGCCTCAGTTTCCCCATCCAGAAAAGTGAGGATTAAAACCTCGCCCTGCCCCTCCTCTAGAGAGAAGCTCTGTAGAAACGCAAGGCTTGCCGGTCAGCAGGATGACTCTGCCTGGCTGAAGTGACACCTAGAGTGCCTAAAAGCCCTGCCTCCTGGTGTCGATGTGGGGGTCGTGGGGTGCCCTCTATAGAGACTGGGGAAACTAAGGTGACCTGCCCCACAGCACAGCGAGGGCCCCTCAGGCCTGCCCCCCAGCCCTGCCCCCTGGTGCAGCCGGGCACACCCACTCCCCTCCCACCCCTCTGAAGCAGAAGGAGCCTCTGCAGAACTCAGCACCAGCCCTGGCCTCTCTCCCTGACCACTCCAGGCCCAGGGGCAGATGGGGGCCCTCAGCCAGGGCAGCCCATCTGTCTGTTCTGGTCTGGTGGCCCCGGAGACACGTCCGGCTGGGGACTAAGCCAGAGGAGGGACAGATTCTGCTGCCAAAGCACAAAAGGCCCCACATCAAGTAAGATGAAGGAGCTGACGAGGCCAGGCTGTCATCGCCCAGTGTCCTGGCGTTAAGAATGACACAGTCCTGATGCGGCCCTGGGGACTGCGGTCACCACCCCCTCCCGTTGATCTTGTCCACCTCCGGTGCCACAGTGACCTCTGCAGCACAAGGCAAAGGATGAGCAGAGGGGTGGGTCCTGCTGTCCTGGGACCCCAGGAGGCCTCCAGGGTGGGGGCTGGGGCAGCCTCAATGGTGATGCTGTGTGACCTTGAGTCTGCCTTGTGCGTCCCTGAGTTCTGCTTTCCCTTTGGGGGAGGTAGATGTGAGAGAGGTTTTCTCCAAAGCAGGAGACAGGCAGGCATGGGGACGGGAAGAGAATGGGCTATGGGGGTCGCCCTGGGTTAGGTGGGCACTCAGGTGCACCCATTTCTGGGATGAGGTTTACAAGTGGAGAACCCAGTGGGGAGCCTGGAGAGTTAAAGACCCTCCCCCGTTCCCAGGTGGAAGATGCAGTGCCCTTTTTCCTCCAGCTTCCCACCACCCCCTCCCCCCGCCCACAACATCCCCAGCTTGCTGAGACCCACCTTCTAAACCAGGGGGGCGAGGGGGGAGAGGCTTGTCCATGGCTCCCTTCCCCTGCCCTGTCACTCCTGGTGTCACAGAAGCCTAATTCTTTTCAAACTGACTCACAAAAAGTCCAAAGGAAGGAAGAGAAGTTTTGAAGAGAAAGATCCACGTCCCCTAATCCAGGGTTTCAGATTGTCTCCGAAGCTCAGCCAAAGGTTCAAACTCTTCAGGCCTCCCCAGCCTCCTGAAGAATTCCTAGTCTGCAAAGAATTCCATGATCATGGACGTACTGGTCACCCCCTACTCCCCCAAAAGCCCACGAACGTGTTACCCCACATGTCTGGAAAGCAGTGACATGGAGATGTGTTGCCGGCTGCTAGCGTGGGCTCTGGAGGGACCCAGAGCCACTTCTGAGACCTTGGGAGCCTCCCTGAGCCTCATCTGTGAAATGCACCTAATTGTAGAGCCTCCTCACAGGGCAGCTGACATGGGACCTGCGGAGGGCCTGGCATTTATGAGATGTGGAGAGCTCCCTATACATGGGGGTGTGCTAGGTGCCGCTTCTACAAATCGGAAGGCTGGGGCTTAAGTGGGGAAAGGGACTGGCCTGAGGGCAAAACTGAGTGGGTGAAGACACCAAGGGACTCGGAGCTCCCACTGCTGGCCCATCTTGTGAACTCCCTGCCTGCCCACCAGGATCCTGCCAGGGCCGGGAGGAAGGGAGGGAAGGAGGGACACCACCAGGTGCGTGCAGGCAGCCCGGGGCACAGAGATGCCCTCCCAGGCTGGGCTCAGTAGAGCATCAGTCCCCTCCTGGGCAGGTGGTGGCCGTGGACCCGGACCTGGGGGAGAACGGGACCCTGGTGTACAGCATCCAGCCGTCCAACAAGTTCTACAGTCTCAACAGCAGCACAGGCAAGATCCGCACCACCCACGTCATGCTGGATCGGGAGAACCCTGACCCCGATGAGGCGGAGCTGATGCGCAAGATTGTCGTCTCTGTCACCGACTGTATGTGTCCCTGGCAGCCCCACACACCTTGGCTGTGGCCCTAACTCTCGGGGTCCGGGGGGGCCTCTCCCAGTGACGTGTCCTCCCTGTGTCATGATAAGAATGGAGTATCGCTTGCTTGCCAGTTGGAGCTCCCAGAGCACCCTCGGGGGGGTGGAGGGTAGAAGTGTCTGGGGGTGCCAGGTCCAGGCTGCTCCCTGAAAGGACCACTGGGATGGAAAAGTCTCTGAGCCTGCCTCCCTCTCCCCACTCCCCTTTCCCCCTGTCCCTTTGTCTTCTGCACCCCTCTTTCCCTCTCCCCGGCACCCCCAGGCGGCAGGCCCCCCCTGAGAGCCACCAGCAGTGCCACAGTGTTTGTGAACCTCTTGGACCTCAATGACAACGACCCCACTTTTCAGAACCTGCCTTCTGTGGCTGAGGTGCTGGAAGGCACCCCGGCGGGGGTCTCTGTCTACCAGGTGAGTTTCCCTTTCCTGGCCCAAGCTCCTGGTCTGTCTCCCTCACCTCCTCAGCCAAAAAGTGGGCAGAGGATCCCCTGGGTGCCTAGCCTCATGTTGCACACGTTGCAGTGAGGGGGAAATGCCAGCCAAGACCGCCGGGCAGCACACGGTCTGTGCCAGGCTTGGAGAGCCAGTGCTCTGAGACATGGAATGGAAGGCTTCCTGAAGGAGCAGGAGGGGCTTGAGCTGGGTCTTAAAGGACAGGTGGATTTGGAGAGGTAGGGGGAGAGCACCAGGGGAGCTTCAAGAATTCTGGGAGGCCAAGCCAGGCAGGTCTGGCCCCAGACCCTCAACACCCTGAGCCTGTAGCTGATTCTAGAACCCAGAGGTTGACGGATGAAGCCCAGGCCCTCTGCCCCCATGGGCAGGCCACTCTCCTGTGCTCTCCCATAAGCCCCCAAAGCAGCTCCACACGGCGGGGAGCACTCTTTGCAGGAGACTGACAAGTGCCTGTGGCCAAGAAGGACTAGGGCCCGATCTTGAACTCAGCCCCTCTGCCTCCTGCTCCATCACCCTCTGTCAAGTCGGTCCTGAAGGTGCTCACTCAGGAAGGATGGTGCCCTCTCAGAAATGCTGGAAGGCCCTCGTGATCAAGGACATGGGCTCTGGAGTACACCGACACGAGTGTGGACCCCAGCTCCTCCACTTGTGTGCTGTGGGACCTAGAGCAAACCGCCTCGCTGGGCCTCAGTTTTCTCAGCTGTGAAATGGGGATCGTAGCAGTACCTGCCTGGCTGTGCTGCGGGAATTCGGTCAGACGCGCGTACAGCCACCTGGCCCCTGGGCTGCAGGAGATCACGGCAGCGCTTGCGCTCGTCGGCAGGTGTCTGCTGTGAGGGCTTGTACTTGAGACACAGCGGGATCCAGTAGCAAAGGGTTAGCCTGATTTCACTCAGAGAAGACAGGGTCGTGTGTCAGGATGCCACAGCAGGTAACCTTGGTGACACCTTGCAGGCGTGCTGGGCCTCAGTTTCTTCATCTGTGAAAGGAGAGCCGATAAATCATCTTAGAAGGTCCCAGGGAGCAATCGGTCCAGCAGGACATTCTCCCAAACCCCCAGCAGGGGGGGCTGCTATCCAAGGACCGGCGGCCAGTGGCTTAGGGGCAGGTGGGTGAGAGAGCCAATGAGCCCCAGGGTGTCTCCGGGGCTCACGGAGGTGCCGAGGGCGCAGCTTCTGAGTTCCCACAGGAACTGGCTTAGGCACGGAAAGATGGTTCAAGGAGCTGGGGCGTCTCGCTTGGGAACTGTCCCCGATACAGGAAGAGGGCTCTGACCAGAGCTGTGCATTCCCCAGTCCCCTCTACAACCTGGGCCGGTAGTGAGTCCTGCTGGAGGGGTGGGAGACCTTTCTCCGGGAATTAGAGCTGTATGCAGATAGGTTAGAAGTAGTGAGCCTCCCGTCCTGGAAAGCGTTCAAGTTGAGCGGACACCCTCTTGACACCATCCAGCTTGTTGGATGTGAATTAGACTAAATGACCTTGACATTGTCTTTCCGTCCTGGGAGTCTTGGCTGAACCCAAAGCTTTAATTTTGACTGTTAATTCACATTTTCTCCGAGGTCTCAAATTCCTCTTCTGTGAAACTTTCGCTGTATCAGGGTCTCGAGGCAAGAGGGCTCTCATCAGCACTGGAGGTGCAGATGGGAACGGCGTTAGGGATTTGGGAGGATGCTTGCCTACACGTGGCCTCAAGTGACTTTTTCAAGACAATAATCAAATTATCAAGTGACTTTTCAAAACTCTTTTCTGCCGTCCCGTCTAACGAAGCGGGGAGAGAGCGCTGCCGACTGTTCTATGTAGCGGAGCTACACGTGGTGGAAGGGCTCTTGGAGCCGCAGCAGCCGGGAAGCCGCTTAACAGGATGGGGCTAGGAGCCCCCAGCCAGCCAGGGTCCATGTGGGGGGGCCTTGCCCAGGAGCGTTTTGAAGGGGAAGGCTATGGGGAGGTAGACTCTTGTTCTAGAAACTGCCATCCCCACCCCACCCCATCCTGGGCCCTCTTGATGTATCTGGACGCCTTTAGCTCTGACATGCTGCCCTCTTAGCACCTGGGAGGGTGCACCGGGGACAGTGGTGTGGCCTGAGGCTTGGAGGGAAGCGGCCGTGTGTGGCCAGAGCTCAGCATGGGTCAGTGGGAAGGAGGGGGCCCTCCTCACGTCCCCACCCCTCACATGGCCCCTGCTTTCCCCCAGGTGGTGGCCATCGACCTGGACGAGGGCCTGAACGGGCTGGTGTCCTACCGCATGCAGGTGGGCATGCCCCGCATGGACTTCCTCATCAACAGCAGCAGCGGCGTGGTGGTCACCACCAGCGAGCTGGACCGCGAGCGCATCGCCGAGTACCAGCTGCGCGTCGTGGCCAGCGACGCGGGCACCCCCACCAAGAGCTCCACCAGCACACTCACCATCCGAGGTGAGGGCCGGGGGTGCCGGGCAGGGTGGGGAGCCACTGCCTGCTGTCTCCATCGATATGGGTCCAGGGTGCCTTGCTAATGGGGCACCCTCCTCCACCGTGCCGTGCAACACCACCTTCTCTGCCTCCACCAAGTCGAAAGCACCAGCAGAGCCTTCTCCCTGCCCGGCCACTGCCTCAGTACCCCCGGGGGCCTGGACCCACAGCCCTGCACCCTCTTTGATCACAGTCTCTTTGATCCCAGGTGTCACCAGCAGGCAGGGGTAGAGCCCTGCACCCTCTGTCTGGGCAGGACCGAGGCCACTTACTGTTTCTCCTCTGTTCCGGTCATGTCTTTAATTCCTGGGACAAAACAAGGACGTTGATGGGAGCTGTGGCCAAAGGGCCGGAGCTAATCACAGAGAAGTAGGTGCGGAATGTAATGGCCAGATGTGGCCTGTTCTCCAGCACACGGGCCGGCGCCCGTCCTGGCTCCTGCCTGCCCCAGCGGGACTGGCGCGGGTCGGGGTAGCCTCAGTACAAACATTTACCCTCCTTAGTCACAACCCAAGTCGTGACTAGGCGTCCTCTCATCGTCCCACGCTTGCCTTGGGGGCTCCTGGTGCCAGTTTGGGGACCCACTTGCGTGCCAGGATTGGCAGGAGGTGCTCGGTCCCCTCAGAGAGGGCCCCGGAGGATTTTTCCCCAGGCCTCAGCAGAAGCCACGTCCTGCACAAGCTGATCATTTCTCCTGGTCTTATCACAACAAGGAGCCAAAGCAGGGGGGTGGGGTCATTTCACTGTGAAGATTGTCCCAAGTCCCATCAGGTGAGAAAAAAATCTTAAAGGGAAATTAGACTTTTCTGGAGGCGGGCGGAGATCCTCCAAGCCAGCTGTTTTCCCAGGACCCTGTGACGGACTAGGGGTAGGACTCCCCAGGGCCCCAACCCTGCCACTCCCTTACTATGTGACTTGGGACAAGTGACTCAACTGCTCTGAGCTCCTCCCCTCCTCTGTCTGGTGTGTCTAATAGTGCCTGCCTCGTGAGGGTATTCGCAGGGGCACACGGGGCACAAGTGTACGGGCAGCACTTAGCACAGGCTCGACACATGGGAAGAGTTGAGATGTCACTGTCATTGCCATCGTCGTGACCGGTGTCATGAGACGCGTACTGGAGAGAGCCCCTGGGGCTTTCTGTCCCTCCTTGAACAGCATCCCCGGCAACACACCGCCAGGGGAACAGGACTGTGGGAGGCTGAGGAGCTCTGGTCAGCTCTGCCCTGACCCCAGCAGGCGTGGGGAATGAGACGTGCTGACCGCCCCCCCCCCCCCCCCGCCTCTGGAGCTGGGTTGCCTGGAGCAGAAGCCAGGCCTAGCCCCGTGCGCTCACTCCGCCCGCAGTGCTGGACGTGAACGACGAGACGCCCACCTTCTTCCCGGCCGTGTACAACGTCTCCGTGTCCGAGGACGTGCCTCGGGAGTTCCGCGTCGTCTGGCTGAACTGCACGGACAATGACGTGGGCCTCAATGCCGAGCTCAGCTACTTCATCACAGGTGTGGCCCTGCCTCCGCCCCTTCCAGATGGGCACCCCACCCCGGGGGATGTGGGGGGTAAGGAAGGGGAGGGGGGCCGAGTCAGCCCTCAGGCTTTAGCTCTTGCTGGGACTCCCTGAGGGTTTGCTCTTGGCTTCTCTCAAGGGCTTTGTAGATAGGTCCCTCCGGTCTGGCTCTCTAGGGGCCTCCTGAGCCTATTTGGAGATTGGGGGAACTTACTGAGGTTCAGCCTGGAGGGAGGTAGAGCCCGTGGTTCCTGGGCAGGAGCCCTGCCCCCCACCCCATGTCAAGGTGATAAAGCTGTGACCAGAAGACTGTGATCTTGTCCTTCCCCAAGGACCCTTTACTCATGAGAATTCCCATCTGTTTAAGGACAGATGATTTCAGTCTTTCTAAATAAAATAGTTTTAGGTCCCCAATACCGAGTCGAGAGCTGTGAAGAGATAGTATGAGGCCATGTCCTGGCCCAACAGGAGAAAGGGAGTCATGATCAACTAGTGATGTCTGCCGTGACACAGGCTGGGTAGGTGGTGGGAAACGTGCCATGTGTTAGTCATGCCCGGATTAGACCAGTTGCCCAGCGTTCTTCAGTCCCTGATACACCTGAGAGGTGCTGGGATGGTGGAAGGCAGTTCTTTCACAACTCTTAGCTGTCCCTTGACCATTTTGCTGGCTCAGTCTTCTCTCTGGCCGTGGCCCGCCTGCAGCCACGTTACTCACACGCTCACGTGCACACACGTGTATGCACCTGCATTCAGTGCACACACCAACCTCCCTGACACCTCTGCCCCTGGAGCAAGGGATCCCAGGTTGGCAGCCCATCCTTGCTTGCGGCAGCCCTCAGCCTCTCCTTTCCAGATCTTTCCCTCTCTCCTCTCCCTAAAGGGACCCAGTTACCCTGAGGCCAGCTCCTTACAGTCTAGTCCTCAAGAATGCCTCAGGAAAGGCCTAGTTATCAAGACACCCCCCCAACATGGACCAGTCATAGTTCAGCGCCCAGCACCACATGTGCCTCAGTTTCTCCCCTTCCCCACTAGGAACCATGTGAAGGGTGCTTCAGACCATCCACAAAGAGGTCAGCAGTTTTCCCAGGAACAAACCATGTAAGGACAAGGGAGCACCTGGCAGTTCCCAGGATGCTTTCCCAGCGCCCCAGACTGGCCAGTTCCTGCTGACCTGCTCAGAGCCCTCCCAGCTGGGATTCTCAGATTTTCATTTGCTCCCTTCTGCTGTTTGCTGCGTGGGGTCCTGGTCCAAGCTAGCCTAAACCCAGTGCCGCAGCGCCCTCTGCTGCCCAGAACACCACATCACCTGCCAGCTGGCTGGGGGAGGGGGCGGTGGTCTTCACAGCTTCAGGTGGACTCCGACAGGAAACTGTCCACCTTGGAGAGGAGACCCTCCCACTTGCCACCCCGTCTACCTGCCCCTACACTTCCCTCCTTGGAGCCTCTAGGAGCCCCCACTCCAAAAGCCCAAGATCAGGGACCTGGAAAAATCTTAGCTGACCCCAAAGTCCTTGGCCCCATATAAAAGCCTCGACCCAGGTTAACTGCTCAGACCATGTCTACCAGATGGGCAGGCAGCAGAATGGTGAAGGACGCGGGATCAGGAATCAGAATGCCAAGCCGGAGTCCCATATGAAAAGAGGCGACTGTAACCCCGGGCAACACACATCACCCCACTAAAGGAGTGTAAAGTGTAAAGCCTGCCCTGTAAAGTGGGCTTGTGATTGTGATAGTACAAATGAGATGAAAGAGTCCACGTGAAGTGCCTGGTATGCAGTAGGTGCTTAGTGAAAGTTCAGCCCTTCTGATTTCAGGCATTCGGCACCCCCACCTGAGCCCACGCAGGCCACACCCTCATCAGAGCCCCCGCCCCCCACCCCACCCCACCCCACCGAGCTCAGAACCCTGTCCTTGGCCAGGGCTGTAGAGGCAGCATGGCCTTTTTCTCCCACACTACCCCCGGAACGTCCTGGCCCAGAAGCAGAGCCGGGGTGCCACCGCCCTTTCCCTGGCAGGAGCCCTGTTCCTCACAGAGGCTGCATTGGCTTTGGCCCACAGGTGGAAACGTGGATGGGAAGTTCAGCGTTGGCTACCGTGATGCCGTCGTGAGAACAGTCGTAAGCCTGGACCGGGAGACCACAGCTGCTTACACGCTCGTCCTGGAGGCCATCGGTATGCCCCAGCCCCCCTGCACACCACCAGCACGGTTCTGGGCACAGTTTAGTGGGGGTACGCCTTCGAGGGCCAGCCGGGCCTGACCCCGGGACCCAGGCCTTCAGCCAGAGGCTGTCTTGACATCAGTGGAGAAAGGGCAGCCAGACATCCAGCATATTACTGAGCACCGGTGGGCGTGAGGCTTAGTATGCAGTGCAGCACGCATGCTGCTCAGATGGTGGAGTGGGAGCTACAGGGGACCCGCACGGGAGACCACTGTGTAGACCAATCATGGAAAAATGAGGCCCAAATGAGGCTTAGAAAGGGGGAAGGGAGGAGCCAAGTATGTCAGGCACAAAGGGAGGTAGAAACATGTTAGGGGGAAGGGTGCCATCAAGGAAGTCTTCTTAGAGGAAGTGGCATCTAGGAGTGTCTTTGGATCAGTTAGGAGTCTTGGTTGCAAGTTTTAAAACAAACTAATTTAAGTAACATGGGCTCACCAAACCAGCCCATAGGGCACTAGAGCTTCAGGTATGACTGGATCAGATGGTTCCACCGGGGCCTCAGTCTCTCTGCCTGGGCTAGCTCTGCCTCCTGTGTGTTGTCTTCATTCTCTGGCCGACATAGCGACAAATGGTTGCTGCAACCCTGGCCTTAATCCTCTTGGGTTCAAGTGCAGCAGCAGGGAGACAGCACTTGCCTCTTTCCTGGTCTTTCAGCCTGAAGCCCCAGATGAGCTCTGATTAGATCCATCTGCCCCAGTGCCTGTCCCTGAGGCCCTCACCGTGGTCAAGGGAGGGTAGATGTGCTAACTAGGCCTAAATCACACGTCTGCCCATCCCTGGCACCGGTGGATGGTCAGACCTGCCCAGAACCCCAGGCCTCGGAGTCAGGAAGGTAGGGTTCTCAGAGGGCCCTTCAGGACATGGACTTTGCCTGCAAGAGCAGATGGTGCAGCTGGGCAGGTACCCGTCACCGCCTTGAAGGCCAAGTCAGGTTTCAGCAAGCTGAGAAGGGAGGGCGTTTCAGGCAGAGGAACCAGCCCCAGAAGAGACCTGGCTGTGGGAAAGAGGTGTGTGTGGGGTGTGTGTGTGTGTGTGTGTGTGCACGCACACGTGCGCCAGTAGCTGGCTCATCGTGTCATGCACCCTGGGGAGGGAGGAGGAGTCCGCAGTCAGATAGGCCAGCTTGTCGAAGCCTGAACATTGGGCCAGAAATTTGGTCTGGTCTCCAGGAAGTAGGGAGCCCATGAGGGCTCTGGATGGGAAGAAGGGTGTGATGAGGCCTGTGTCCCCGCTCCTAAGAGCACCCAATTCAACATCTGCCATAAGCTGCAGGTGAGAGGGAGTGAGCTTTCTGTGCCCCTCTCTTTCCAGCCTGTAGCCCCCCCCCCCCCCCCCCCCCGCCAGCCCACCCATGTCCAGATGCATCTACCCTCTGCCCTGCTCTGCTCTCGCCCTCGGGAGACCCCTCATTCCCTCTGTGTCAAGCACTGCCTGGCTGAGGAGAGGGCTCAGGATCAGGCCTCTGATGGGCCCTGCCAGCCCGAACTGTCCCCAGCTGGGGGCAAGTAAGCAGGACCTCCAGGAGCCTCCAGTGGGAGGATGGGCTTGGAGAAGAGCTTAGGAGGGCAGGATCACCTACCTCGGGATGGGCAACTGTGGCCCGGCATGTGGTCAGCTGGCCTGGGAAGAAGGATGGAGTCACCCCTCGTCCTCAGCCCACTCCAGCTACCTGTACTCCTCCTGGGGTGACTGTCCTTGCCTGGACATGTCGCACAAGCTCCTTCCTTCTGGGAGGACAATCTGACAGCTGCCCCTGGGGCTGAGCCGCTTCCCCAGCCCTGGGAGGGTCCTGCAGGAACCTGGATGGGCAAAACCCGTGGACACCTTAGGCTTAGAAATCAAGCGGGGCTTGTACCCCTGAGTGCAGAGGGCCCAGAGGCCAGATCTCTCCTCTAGGCCGGTTTGACCCATCTCTTATTTCACACAGGATGACAATCAGTTGCGAACATTTGAAAATCAGGAGATTTTATGTACAAGCTCCGATGTTCAGTTTCTCTGGAAAAAATCAGAAGATGTAGTGTCACTGGGCCCACCCTCTGTCTGTCCCCTGTGGACTGGAAGAGGGGGGAGCTGCCCGCTGGGGTCGGCCCTCCCGTGTGTGCGCCCATGGGTCTCACCCACCTGGCCCTGAGAGCCGCTGGCTTGTGATCTTGGTACCTGCACCTGCCTCCTCAGGCCACTGTAACAAATTGCCAAGACTGGGTAGCTTAAAAGAGTAGAAATTTATTTCCTCATGGCCCTAGAGGCCAGAAGTTCAAAATTAAGGTGTCAGCAGGGCTGCCTGCATTCCCCTCTGAAGGCTCTAGAGGGGAATCCTTCCTTGACTCTTCCAGGTTCTGGGGGCTCTAAGTATTTCTTGGCTTGTGGTTGCAAAATCCAATCTATGCCTCTGACTCAACATGACCTTCTCTCTCTGCCTTCTTCTCCTAAGGACCCTAGTCATTGGGTCTGTGGCCCACCCAGACAGTCCGGGACACCTCATCTCAAGATCCTTAACTCCGTTACATCTTCAAAGACACTTTTTCCTACTCAGTTTGCACTCACAAGCTGCCAGGGACCTGGCAAGGGCATATGTTCTGGGGGCTACCACAGAACTGCTTCGTGCCTCAGTTACCCCCTCTGTGAGATGGGGCTAATGAAAGCAGCACCAACTTCACGTGCTTCTTGTGAGGACTGAATGCGTTAGAATAGCGCCTGGGGCCTAATAAGCCTTGTTAGTGTTATTCTCAATCTAAAAGGGGAAAGAGCCACCCCTTGCCAGAGCCAGAGTGGGTGGGATGAACAGGACACGTGCCCAGGGAATGTGCCCCTCACGCAGCAGCTAACAGCCCATCCTCCTTCGGCTCCCACAGACAATGGCCCCGTAGGTAAGCGGCGCACGGGGACAGCCACCGTGTTCGTCACCGTCCTGGACGTGAACGACAACCGGCCCATCTTTCTGCAGAGCAGCTACGAGGCCAGCGTCCCCGAGGACATCCCTGAGGGACACAGCATCGTGCAGGCAGGTGGCCGTGGCCCCCTGGGGCAGCTGGTGGGCTGGGGACAGGCGGGGCTGCACACATGCTCAGGGAGGCCAGGGCACAGATGCCACGTGGAGGGATGGAAACAGGAGAGGGTCCAGCGGCAGCTCGGGAGGTAGGCAGGAGCCCTCCTCCCTCCTGGGGAGAGTAGGCCTTTCGTTTCTGTAGCCTACTGACAGCACCCTGGCTCCCCCAAAAAACATAAGGAAGGCTTTGCCTCTCCCCTTCCCCCAAAGCCCGCTCCTCTCCCTCCACCCCACCCAGAGGGCCTGTCACAGCAGCAAGGGCATGGAGCTGTCACATTTTCCCTGGAAGGAGGTGAGGGGGAAAGAGCCAGGGCCCGGCGGGGCCCAGCACAGAGAGGCTTTCATGGGTCCTTGGCCAAAGCTCTCCTCTCGAGAGGTTAAACAGGCACGAGAAGAAAGAGCCCCTTTGCCTGGGGAGCAGGAGTGACAGCTATAAGGCTCAGCGGGAGAAAGGAGAGGACCTGAAAGTGAGGCTCGGGTGCCCTCCCCCACCTTGCCCTGGAGGCCTCAGTGGCTGTGGGGAGGGAGGCTGGGAATGAATTACCCTCTTCAGCAGCTGTGGAGGCGGAGGCGGAGCCCAGCACAGCAAATCTGGGCCTGTCCCTGGGGCAGGCTCCCAGGATCAGGGTTAGGCTGCAAGTGTGTCCAGCTCCCTGCCTCTGGCCCGCTGGGAGCCAAGCAGGAAGCGAGTGGGCTGGGAGCAGGGTGCTGACTCCTGGAGTCCAGGAAGCCACGAGAATATGCCAGAGTCTCTGGGTTGGTCCCAGAAGGACGCACCAGGAGGTTCTCTTCCTCTGGGCCTCAGCTCCTCCTCTAGCCTTACGCCTGCCACCCCACTCTACCAGACCGACAGTCTCCCAGGGCCGCCACCGCCCCCCCCCCCAGCTTTTCCATTGCCTTTAGGTCTCCGGGAAGCCTTACCCCTACCCCTGGTCTCCAGGAAGAGAGCACCTAGTGCCAGGTGGGCACACACACTGGCTAGGGGATGACACGGGAGACTGTAGGCCAAATTCATCCTGGGACGTCTCAGGGAGGCCCTGGGAAGGGAACCAGAAAGAAGTTCACCGGCTGGAAGGATAAAGGGTAACAAACTCCCATGGGAGGAGGCCTGCCCCACTTTCCAAACCTGAAGAATTGGTTTCTGTTAACAGAACACTACACAGCCTGAAGTTGTCAAGTCCAGGAGTGAGACAGGGCAGCCCCAATTTCCCCATTTCTAAGGGAGAAATTCAGGCATTAGTGCCTTCTCCAAGGCCCTGGAAGTTTCTGGCCAAGGTGGCCTCACTCTCTGATGTCAGAATGACCTGGAAGGGAAGGAACGGTGGGCCTCACCAACTTGCTTGGAGACAAACTTCTGTCTAGGGGCATGTGAGGGAAGAAGAGCCCCTCCCCCACCCCTAGGACTCCTTAAGCTTTCGGGGGTTGGGGACACATGCAGATGGGGCTGCCCTTCACTCAGGAAATAGAGGCATCATTCATGCTTCTGTGCCTGGAGCTGGTGAGGCAGCGTGAGAGGCTGGACGTAGTCTCACTCTCTGCAAGCTCCCAGGCTCGTAAGAAGGAGGAGACCTAGATGTGGGTGGCCCACACTGCTGAGAGGAAGTGATCCCTGCCCTCCCTCTGAGAGACACGAAGTGTAGGGGTGGTTCCAGGCAGGAGGTGCCTTTCAGCTGGAGAGCAAAGATGGCTTCACGGAGGATGCCTTGCAAAGCGTAAGCCTGGGGAGGACAGGTAGTTGAGTTTGTCTGGAGTCTTGGGTCAAGATGAGGCTAGAAAGATAGCTTGGAGCCGGCTCCCAAAGGGCACTGAGCATCACACAAAGGGGCTCTGGGTTTATCTAGCTGGCAGTTGGGAGCCAGTGATGGTTCTGGAGCTGCAGCAGTTGGGAACAAGTGGCAAAGCTGGAGCTCACTCTTTGAGAAGACCTGGCTGGCTGTGCCGTGAGTCATAGCAGGGTGGGATGGGGCAGCCCTGTGACAAGGCACAAGGTGGCCCTGGCCAGCCGACTCTCTGGAGCAGCAGATGGGCAGCTCAGAACTCCTGTTTGCTCTCCAAATTTGGGACCAAAGTGTACAGCCACGGCCCCGTGGGGAGAGTTTGGGGGTTTGGAATTCTGAGAAGCCCGCTCTAGGGTGGGGTTGCTTTGACAGGTAGCCAGTCAGTGACGTGATTGCCAGAAACTCAGCGTACCTAGCGTGGTCCCGTCCTGAGGCGCTGTCCTGGACCGCTCTGGACCCTCCTACCCCAAAGGGAGGATGCCTCCTTCCCTGGATGAGGCAGGAGTGCTGTGATGTGCCCTCAGAGCCCGGGTGGCATCGCCTCTAGCTCCTGGCAATGCCTCCCAGCATGGGTCCTGGCCTAGCAAGGAGTTCCTTCACCTGTTCTCAGCCCCTTCCTGGTCCACTGTGATGTGAGCACCTTCGAGGGGGGCCACCAAGACGGGTGTCAGGATGGTGATTGGCTGGGCAGTGCCGAGAGCCTCTTGCTTGCCCTCCTCCCAGCATGCACCGGGACATATGACCCACCTCGAGGGTGCTGGCTGCACCCAGGGATTGTTAGGCGAATGCTCCTGGGGCCCGGGAATTCCCAGGGGAGGAGTCCCTGGCTTTCCTTTTGCCTTGGGCACTGAGTTGGCACAGAGGGCACGACAGTACCTTACCCCCCGTGTGGGCCGAGTATTTCACTTGGCTGGAGGGAACCTTTGGCCGTTTGGCAACCCCAGCTGGAATCCATGTGTTGGCACCTGGAGGGTGAGCAGGACTTCTGGGGGGAAGCAGGGGTGTCGTTTCCCAGAGGTGGTTGGTGCCTGGTTGCCAGAGGAGGGTACTGGGGGGCCCCAGGTCATACCTTCTGGCCCTGCAGTTGGTCTAGTGCTCTCAGCAGGCAGCAGCTAGAGGGTCTGCAGAGAGGCAGGTGTTCCTCCCAGGGCTGTTCTGGGAAAGACCATGGGCCTGGGCACACAGGGCCCACTGGGGCTGAGCGTGGGGCCTACGTGCTTCTGCAGCCCCTGGTTCCAGGCTCTGTCCGAGGCAGGAGGATCCGTGGGTGGGTCCTGGATGGCGGGAACACCCCTGTCACATCTTGGTAGATTCCGGACAGTCACAGTCGTGGTTGTCATCACAGCCAGGCAGGGGGCGTCGGGGAACAGGCCTGCCTCGGTGGAAGCTGTGCAGGGAGCGGCGCAGAGAGCCCAGGCGCTTCCAGAGCCTGAGCTGGGGCTCACTGGGGCTCCCGGGGTGGTGGGGCATGCACTCCCGAGCCCGGCGGTGGATTGGGTCCAGGGCGGCAGGTTTGCAGAGGGTCATGAACAGCAGACAGCTGGCCAGCAGGAGGAAGATGCAGGCGAGGGTGATGAGCATGGGGAGGGGGTCCACTGCCTCTGCGGAGCTGCCCGGAGTGACAGGAGCTGTGAGGAAGGCAAGGGGACTGGAACTCGGTGTGCTCATGGCTCCTGCAACAGGAAGGGGACAGGAGCTCAGAGACAAATCAGCTGGACCCAGGGCTGGTGAGGGAAGGGAAGGCTGATGGAGGGTGGCTGCTGGGAAACTAGCTGCAGATGCCATCGTGGCCATTTTACAGGTTAGAACAGTGAGGACCAGAGAGGTGACAAGCCTTAGGTCATATAGCAGAAAGTGATGGAGCTGGGCCTGAACTCTTGTCCTTGTTCTGCTATATCCCCTGCCCACCTGCCACAGAGGAGACAGGAGGGTAATGGCCCTGGCATTAAAAAAATAAATTCTCGTGAATTACAATAGTCTTATACCTGAAAACCTGGGAATGTGAAACCAACTCCATCAATAGGTCTTTCTGTGACCCAGAACAAGTCATCAGTTATAGGATGCTGCAACTGGCCAAGGACCCTGACAATTATCTAATGTTGGGGCTGCAAACTGGGGGCACGGGTATGTTTCATTGGACATGGTGTGTTTTTATAAATTTCAGTTAATTGTGAATATTTTAAAAGTCACAGACCAAAAACCAAGAGATTTCGCATAAAATCTGGATATCTGGCTTTTCTTGAAATTCCAGAATTTCAACAAGGGCAACACAGGGCCAGTTTCTGCCTGGTATCCAGTAGCCAAGGCCAAGCAGCAGTTGTCCCCTTTAGACAGATCTCCGGCCCCCAGAGCAGCATACCGCCCCCACAGGCCCTCTACACACCTTATGTCACCTGCCTGGTGCCATGGGCGTTCCCATTGGTACTGCCCAGTGCAGCCCAGCCTGCTCCCATGACAAGTAAGGAAACCAAGATCCCAACAAGGGCAGTCCAAGCCCAAGCCCACACTGGGAGCCATTGCCAAGCAATGGGCCAGAACCAGGTTTCTAGACTCCTGGCTCTATGGCTCCCAATCTCTGGGATCACTGAGCCATTATAGAATAGGTAAGAAATAACCCACAAAGAGCTACAGAGTTGATAAGGTAGGGCTCGAAACGCTCCCCAGACAGCAGTCACCTGTTATCGCTCATGACCTAACTAACTCATAACCCATGTTATCACTAACGGGAGCCCAGCAGAGGATCTTTGGAGATGGAAAGTCAGGCTGAGCCGCTGGTTGAATATGTCTGGGGTTGCAGATGAAAATACTTACAGAGCCTGGCCAGTAGAGAACATGTGGCCACAGAGGACTGGTGGCGGGCCAACGTGGACAGTGCCCTCAGAGATAGAGGAGCCCCGGCCAGCCTGATGGAATGCAGGCCCGGTGTGGTTTCCCAAGAGTTTCCCAAAAGAAGCCAGAAATCTCGACATTTCAGGCCAGTGTTCCAGACATTTAAATGTCGACAACAGATTCAAATTTGGTTCAAGCAAGAGAGGAGCCGGGGAACGGGGATATGCTGCAGAGGAAATGACCTTGACCCCCAAAAAAATTTGAAATGAAGTTTCAAAAACTCAAAACACTAGGACAGGCCAAACAAAACACACAAGTAGGCTACCTCCAGCTTGCAGGCCAGCACTATCTTTTATTTTTGATCATCATTTCTTTCTCTTTGACCTTGGAGACCTTCCTGTGGTGGGGGATGGCAGGTTTCCCTCCTTCTCCCCCAGCTCACAGCTTAGAATGAACTTACAGTTACATTTCTAGCATGGCACTCGGCAGAGTCGTGCTAAGGCTCTGTATGTGGGCTACAGAGTCTGTGTCAGCGGCAATGGGGAGCAGGGAGGGGCCCCCAGCCCCTGCCCTATAGAGCACCCCCTGTCCCCACCCCAGGCACTCACCAGCAGTGGCAGGACCTTACTCCGGGTCCCTGCGCTCAGCCTCCTTCCTGCCTGCAGCCTGGTCCCGCACCCAGCCAACTGAGGGCATCCAGGGCACCCCACCCCGCCTCCCACCCATTCCCTGCCACCACTCCTTCCAGCGTTTCCAGGCAGAACACAACCCCTCCCAGCTCCCAGCTGGAAATTTTGATGCCCGTCTAGCTGCCCACGGCCTCTGCCTTTCAGGCATTGGGCCTAGAAAGCACTCTGGCTGGGCAGCCATATGTGGGTTGGCCTGCCCTTGAATAGGGGTATGGAGAAGGGCTGGAGTGTGCCCACCACCGTCTCCCAGAGGGAGAAAACTGGCCCTCTATCCTACCCTGGGCAGTACTTGGCTGGAGTGAGACGAGGACAATCAGAAGTGGGAGAGGTCTCAATCCTGCTAGCCCTGATGTTACTGTAAGGCCCTCACAAGGATCTGCAGATCCTATTGGGGTAGTAAAGGTGGTCTGGACTTCAGTCCTTGGGGAAGGACTTTAATAGATTAATGAGCTATAATTAGCATCTTACTAGTTTTCTTGGAAGCCAGAGATTCTAAAGTGCTTGAAAATATCAACCCACCCTCCCTGGAACACACAGCAAAACCAGCTGCCAGGTCCCTCTACAGCCCCTCTGATCCACCCAGGGCCAGCTGCTTGTGGGGAAATGAGGCCTCCACCAGACCAAGGTTGGGAACAGTCTTGAGGGCAGTTTGAAGCTCTTCCCTCCCCGCACACCCAAGGCACACTGGCAGGCCCTGCTCTGGGCATATGTCTGCAAGTTCAGTCTAGAACCTTCTTTCTTCCCTCAGAACTCCACAGAACAGTGCCTGCTGGAGCAGGGGCCCTGACCTCAGAACACATCTTGCCGTGTTGCCTTGGGCTGGTCACTATCCTTCACTGGACCTTGTTTCCACTCTCCACAAAAGAAGAGGGATTCCCCGGGTCTGAGTGCACCCCCACATCCTCCCCAGAGTACCCCAGGCAAGGGTCCGGCCCCACTTTCCTCACCACGCCCTTTCCTACGCTCCCCGGAGCACTGACCTCAGAGCCAGCGCTCAGCAGTCCCAAGCTGGGTAGAAAGGCTGTCTTGCTGTCCACGGGAGGGCCAGGGAACACCAGGTGCCCACGGTGACTCCGCCGTGCCCTGTGCCCCTCACTCAGCCAGGCTGGGCAGGGTGGGCCTTAGTCGTCACTCACTCTCCAGCTCGTCCTGGCTTTGTCTGGATGAATTGGGGCCCTGCCTTGGGGGAGGGGACAGCCAAGAGGGTAGGGATGGCAACTGGGTTGTGCAGAGGAGCCCGGGCGCTCCCAAGCCCTCCCAGGGTCTCTCTCCAGCCGGTCTCCTTGGAGCCCTCTCAAGGGCCAGGGTGGAGGCGCTTGGAGAGCCCCAGGGACCATTTCACTGCCTCTGCAGCGGCTCTCACCTTCCCCCATCCGATGTTTGAATGGTATGGTCTGCAGCCGACTATTCAGTGCCTGCCAGCCTCCAGGTTACCCGGGAGAGGGGACAAGGGGGGACGAAAGGCCACAGCCTAGCAGCGAAGTGACAGGCCTTGGCAGTTCCGGGCCCTGCTCCCCTCCTGCGTCCCTGGGCCCCTCACCTTCCAGGCTTAACCCCTCAGGTTCCCGGAAGAGCACCTGCCCTTTGAAGGTGCGTCTGGCTGTGAAGTGAGGGGTGAGAGACATTTTCAAAGATCCAGGAGATCTTAGGGCAGAAAGCACAAAATTGAGAGAGAGCCACAGCTCTGCTCCTTATAGTTTGAGCGGGCCCCTGGAGGCCCTCCAGGTGGAAGCTCCAGCCCTCCCTACACACCACACCACACACAACACCCTCCCCCAGCCTTCTTTCTTCCCGGAAGCCAGAGTCCCCCCACAACCTCCCCAGCAGCCAGCTCCCTGTGAAGGAACCTAAGTCTTGAGCAGCTTCCTCCACAAAAGGACCCACCACGAGCTCCCAGAAGTACAGCACAGTGGCCACCGTGCCAGGGCCATTGTCTTAGAAACTGGGGATACAGCAGTGGGCCAAGGTGCCCCTCCTCTCTGTGGCCCTGTAGACACTAAGCAAGGAGACAGTGTGCCAGAAGCTGGTGGGGGCGGGGACAGCCCAGGTAATGGAGTGGGGAATGCACCTCCACCTCCAGTGCTCAGGGAAGGCCCCATGAGAAGATGACATTTGAGCAGAGACCTGAAGGGACTGAGAGGGCTGTGAGCAGGCAAATATGTGGAGGGAGAGCTGGCCAGTGGAGGAGGGAGCATGCACTTGGCAGTTAAGAAAGAGTAAGGAGTGGGGATCTCTGGGTGGCTCAGCGGTTTAGCGCCTGCCTTGGGCTCAGGGGATGATCCTGGGGACCCGGGATTGAGTCCCACGTTGGGCTCCCTGCATGGAGCCTACTTCTCCCTCTGCCTGTGTCTCTGCCTCTCTCTCTCTCTCTCTGTGTGTCTCTCATGAATAAATAAATAAAATATTTTAAAAAACAAAAAAAAAACAAAAAAAAAAAACAAGGAGATCCATGTGGCTGCGGCCAAGCTGGTGAGGGGCGGAAGAGGAGCTCTCATTCTCCCAGTTCTCACCAGCAGGAAGCGGGACTTGCTTCTTTCTCAGGGCCCAACGTCCAAAATCCTGGCGAAGGATGAGATTGACCCAAGTTTTAGTGAGGTGCCTTCTCCCGGACCAGTCACCACTGGCCGCAGCCCAGTAAGAACCTGGTAGCAGTGGTGCACACCGCAGGGGTGCAGGGCGAGGAGAGGAGAGGGGATCACAAAGCAGTTTACCACAAATCGAGACAACATACTGAGGTCTCGAGTCTTCCCAGCCTCACGGCATCGGGCCTCTTCCTGCATCACCTGCCAGGGGAGCCTCCCTCTACTCCTCTCAGGTGGATGGCGCGTAGAGTAGGTGTTCAGTTCTTGGTTTGATGGGGCCTGGGTTGGGGCTGTGACTCTGCCAGCAGCCTCCAGGTCGGACTCCGTGTGCAAAGGGCTGAACGCCGCGTCGTGTCTCTGAGTGAGAACAGCAACGCCCCGGGCTCCACCAGAGACCTTGCGTGAGCCTGAGGCACAGCCCAGCAAGCCGGGGTGATCTGAAACTGGGCTGGAGTGAGCGTGTGGGTGACTGAATACGGAGCCACCTGGTGGGGGGTGGGATTCCTGGGACTCCGTGCGGCCAGAATGGCTTCAGACTGAGAAAGTGAGGGCCAGAAGCAGCCACACAATCCGGCCCCGCAGCCACCCTCCCTCCCACCCAGATGAGGCTTCTGGGATCTCAAAATGGGCTGAAGGAGGGAAGCGGCTTCCCATGGACTGGCCTAGTCAAGCCTAGATCTGGAGAGCTACGGTGCCATCATCTACCTTCTTCCCCAACCTCCCCGGGACCCTGGGGAAGGATCAAGGAGCAGAACTGGCAGGTGCCTGCCACTCAGGGCAGCATAGAGCTGTCACCGGGTGTCGCGGATGGCTGCGGGTGGCGTGGAGGGCAAGAAGGGGCTTCACACACAATCTTCTCCTGTGGAGTAGAACCCTGGGAGTGACCGTGTGTCTCATTCTCCCTCAGCTGAAGGCCGCAGACGCAGACGAGGGCGAGTTTGGGCGTGTGTGGTACCGCATCCTTCATGGTGAGTGGGCTGCCCTAGGATGGAGGGGGCCGGGCTCCTGCCCTTGGGATGGCAGAGCTTCCCCAGGCTGCCAGGAGTCTGGGAGGTGAGGCCCAGAGAGCCCCAAGCACCATACACACGGGCGGGCAAGGGGAGGGAACGGACACTCTTGGACCATGTGCACTTGGCTGTTTTTGAGTGAGCGTGCTGCATTTGACTGCTACGCTCCTGAAGTTCCTCCTGTGGGATATCACCCTGACAGAGGGGGCCTTGGGATAGGGGAGCCCCCCCAGAGGTCGTCATCATCCCAAGATAGAGCATGTGACCATCCCCGAACCAATTACTGTTGGCCAGAGACTAAAATCTGCCAATCGGCCCACACTGGGAATCAGGGGTAAGATCACCCCTGTTCAGAGCACATAGGGTGAGAGTGGAGGAAGGTGGATCCCCAAAGGGAAATCAGAGTGCTGTTGCCCCAAGCTGGTGGAATGGGTCCTGGACTAGCCCAAAGCCATATGCAAAGTCCTCAATTCAACCACCCACAAAGAATTTGGTTTGGGTTCCCCTTTCCATTGTGCCCCAGATCCTTCTGCAATATTGAATCCACTGATACATCGGGGTGTGGGAGTGTCAGGGAACCTCCCCCCCGCCTCCCCCCCACCTTCCCATAAGGAGGGTCCCAGGTGGGATCCTAACAGGCCAGGGCAGCATGAGGCAAAGGACTTCTCACCATCGTGGGCTTCGGCCAGGCTCCCAAGACCTCTGGGCAGGGTCGGCATTCTGGGGGCCTGGGCCCCCCATGTCTTGCTCCAGGCCAGAGCTCATGTATCTCCTCCATCCCTCCCCACAGGTAACCATGGCAACAACTTCCGAATCCATGTCAGCAACGGGCTCCTGATGCGAGGGCCCCGGCCCCTGGACCGGGAGCAGAACTCATCCCACGTGCTGATAGTGGAGGCTTACAACCACGACCTGGGCCCCATGCGGAGCTCCGTCAGGGTAAGGTGGGGGGGGGGGGGGCTTGCACATAGATGGTCAGCAGGTTGCGAGGCCCCACATCCCCTTCAGCAGTGGCCTCAGAGGCGGGCCAAGGCCACAGCGGACCAGAGATGGCCACCAGCTGGACCCGGTGGGAGCAGACCACCACTGGTTTAGGTGCCCCGTGACCCGGGGCGAGGGTTGTGGTAGGGGATGCCAAAGCCCAGCCTGGGATCTTGGAAGTGTCATTTTGCTCTGAGCCTCAGTTTCTCCAGACTGGAAACGGGGCCAGTGATGCCGATGTGTGTCCTAAGGGATGAAAGAGGTGTCCTTGCAGGACTCACCACCACACGCACACAACTTACAAGGATGAGCCAAGGAAATTTCACAGATAGGACCTTGGAGGCAGAGACATTACCAACTTCATTTTACACCCAAGGGAACTGAGGTACAGAGTTGCTGCTAGTGATAGAGCCAGGACTTGAGCCAGGTCTTCCAAATCCAGGTCCAGTGCACTTTTCCATTGGAAGTGTCCCCAAAATATTCCAGTTGCCACTCCCAGCTGCCCCGTCATATGTATCCTTTTCTGCCTGCCCTCACACGCCTTGAGCACCTGCCCTATGTGGCTGAAATCAAATGAACCTCCCTCTTCCTGAATAGTCAAAGACAGACACACAGATACCCCTCCTGGCCAGCCAGTTTCTGCACTATCCTGCCCAGTGGCAGGGGGGTGGCCGAGGTAAGTGAGATGAGCCCTCCAAGTCCCTGCCTACCCTCACTGCACACTCAGCAGCTCACAGCCCCTTCCCCAGAACCAGGTGGAAAGTGAGTCAGACCCCAGAGGCGAAGAGTAGGAGGGAGATAGGAAAAGCCGGGGTGGGGAGTGAGCAGGGACTTTTACCCAGGACTGAGCAAAGCAAAATGAGCTGCTTATCAGCCCCATCTCCACCCTATGATTTCCCCAGGCTGGAAATAATGAGCAGAAGCCTTCTCCGGGGTCACCATCACACAGGAGGTGCTGGGGAGTCAGTGACTCAGCCTTGGCCATGTCCTGTTGATGCCCCCCTCCACCTTGGCCCAGAAGAAGATGGAAAGAGCAGTCTGGGTCCTTACAGCGCCCCTCGAAGGGAGATCTGCCAGGCAGAGATGGCTGAGGGCCTCAGCTCCCTGGGGTTTTTACACCTTGGGGCTGCTTGGAACGATTCCAGGGCCCTGGTGACTTCTTGTCACACTCAGTGACCTGACCACATGGGGGCATTCCCACACAGCTCCGCTCACCTGCATGACTATGCCTTGCTTCCCCACATGCTAATGAGTGCACCCACGTCAGAGATGCTGTTTGTGGGGCCCACTTCAGGCCACAGAGGGTAGCCAGGGCTGGCTTAACCTGGACTTTAAGCTTCCTCATCACAGCACTCCATGTGGCCCCGTCGCTTCCCACCCTCCCAGGAGCAGGTAGGCACCTGTCTCCAGGCCCTGCTCCTGTTAACCTTGACACCGTAACTGCAAACCCTTTTTTTTTTAAGATTTTATTTTTAAGTAATCTCTCCACCCAATGTAGGGCTCAAACTCACAACCCCAAGATCAAGAGCCACATGCTCCACCCACTGAGCCAGACCAGGTTCCCCTGACCGCAAACCTTTTTAAACAAAGTGGTATGCAGTGTGCCAGGGGACAGCATAAACCGGATCGAAACCCGCTGTGCCCGTCAGTGTGGGGATGGGGCACCCAGAAGCACACCTGCTTGCCCACCTTCCTTTTGGTCCTCGCCCCATGAACCCTGAGGAATAGTAAGTCCTCGCCTGGTGTTTCCTCTGTGCCAGGCACTTTCTAAGTGCTTTATGCCCTTGAACTCACTTAACCCTCATAATAGCCCTACAAGGTGGGCACTGTTATTATACCCATTGTATAGAGGAGGTGACTGAGGCAAAGAGGGATCGGCCAACGTGCTTAGGGTCACATAGCAGTAAAGGGTAGAGCTGGGCTTCACACCCAAGCAGTCCACACAGGTCGCTCACTCCACTCTCTATGCTCTGCGGCCTCACATACAGGCCCTTCAGACCACACGGTCCACTGCCTAAAACCCTGAGCTATTTTAAGGTGGGAATTTAGGATCTGGCACCCAAGACAGGGGCATGATAGCCATTATAGGACACAGCCCCCACACCTCTGAGCCCCAAGAAACATGGGGACTTCCCTGGACACAGGGTGGGGACTCCAGCATTGCCCAGCAGTGGCAGAGGTGGCTTCTGGGGACCATCCACGTTTTCCAGTCCCTGCTTTAGAGACCAGGGACAGCGCAGACGAGGGCCCAGGAGCCTGGAGTGAAAGGCCCTCCCTCCTAGAGCCTGGGAGCCTCACATGCCCGCTGCACGTATGCACGCACGCTGCCCCGTCCCTGCTGGAGATGGGGCTGGTTCTCCGGGGAGCCCAGGAGCTCAGCAGCTGAGCCCTCCCGCTTAGAAGAACTTGGCAGACCTATGCGTTTCCTGTACATCTGTCTCTCAGGTTTGCAAACCACACAGCATTAGGCCTCTTGTCTCGGCTGCTAAAAACAAGGCTGAAACCAACCAGAGGATAGTGGTGAGGAGCCAGCCTCGTGGAGAACAGGCCACACCCAGGCTCCATGCCACCTCCCTCCTCTTTAGGTTTTTAATTTATTTATTCATGGGAGACACAGAGAGAGACAGGGATAGGGAGAAGCAGGCTCCCTGGTGGGGAGCCCGATGTGGGACTTGATCCCGGGACCCCAAGATCACACCCTGAGCCGAAGGCAGATGCTCAACCACTGAGCCACCCAGGTGTCCCTGCCTCCCTCCTCTTTATGGTCCTGGCAGACTGGCCCTGTTTGTGTCCCCACGGGCCTTGGGGTAAAGGCCAGTTGGACAGGCAGGCTCGGGAAGGGGAAGGCTCACAGTTTTGAAAGATGGATGGTGAGTTTCTGTTTACAGAAAGAGAGTTCCCGAAATCTGTCCATGCAAATTCCCCCCACACCCACCCCACCCAGGATCTTCCTAGCCAAGTTCTTGGTGAAACCAAACTGAGACGGTTCTGGCTTATGAACAGCTGTGCTCTGGGGTGGGCACTTTAGTTTGCATAGTGGGTTCTGCGTGTCTAGACGTGGAAATCTGATGACACAGCAGGACTGTAGGAACCCCAAGAGCTGGGAAGGAGAGAAAAACCTTTACCCCCCACATGCCTCTCCTCCCCGTAACCGTTACCTCCCCTGCCCCCTGCTAAAGTTCTCCACAAATCAGGCCACCATTTCTGCTACAAAAGCCCCTTCACTTCCCCAGTGAATTCCCAGCTATGCCCAGAAGAGGAGCCAGGGCTGATCCCAAAGCCAGGGATCAATCAGAAACCCGATATTGGTGCCCTCGGATGGTGTGTGCTGCAGCCCCGCCGTGAGCACTGGTGGGCACCTGTGAGATCTGTGTCGCACACTATTGCTGATGCCCCCTGCCCCTTCGATGCTCCTACTCTGCTGGCAAGTTTCTGCTGACCCTGGTTCTGTCAGGCTGGAGGGACGTTGACTCCTGTTCTGAGGCCAGCTCGCCCTCAACATAGAGCAGAGAGGAGTAGAGGTTGGTGGACTGAGCACCCCCTCTCTTTCCTGCCCCTTCAGTTCCTGTGAGACCTTGGGTAAGTCCCTCCCCATCCCTGAGCCTCAGTTCCCCCCTCCTCCCCATCTGGGAAAAGAGAGAGGGGCCCTGGGACTCCCTGTGTCTCCTCAAACACCAGCGCTCTGTGACACACTGCTCTCCCCTGCCACCCTGGTCCTTCTAGACTCAGACCTGATCCTGCCCATCCCTGGGCCAGACCCTCCTTGTGCTCCTGTGTGTATGTGAGGGGCAGGGGCAGGTGGTGTAGCAAAAAAAAAAAAAAAAATTCTGTGATCTCCAGCCATAAACGTCTCTCTCCATAAACATTTTTGGAACTGATTTTCTTCTGTTACGCAAGACGTGTGTGCTTTAAAGAGTAATTAGAAAGGACCGATAAGCAGTGATGGAAATTATGCATAATTCCACAATTCAGATAGAGCCACTTATTTGGCCAGGGTCCTCGGAAGCAAATCCTAGGGCAAGAATGGATATGAAGACGGTAAGTAGGAAGTGTCCCCAGGAAAAGCTGGAAGGAGCGTGGAACAGGGAAGGAAAGGCAGCAGGGTGGGGGGACACTTTGACTCAGCCCCACAGGGAGCTCTGGAGAAAATCACTCCAACTGCCCAATCAGGGCTGAGGAAGTCAGAGTGTTTTATACTCCACACCCACCAGTCACTGGGTAAGTGCTACCCCAGGGGACATAATTCCCAGGCACTTCTGGCTCTCTGGGTGTGCATGTTCCAGCAGCCTGGGTGGGGTGGGGTGAGTCCCCCACCGAAAGCCAGGGTTGCTGGCTGCTGGCAGTGAGAGCACCCAGAGAAAGTGCCTAACAACCCAAAGGGGTCTAAGCACCAGCGTCCTCTGCTACAATCATAATTAACATCTTTCTGACTGTTCTCTCAGATGTATTTTGATATTCGAATGGGGTCACTTCAACCTTTTGAAGCACTTTTGCAAGGCCTGGCTGGTTTTGTCTTCCTAACAACCCTTGAAGTGGCACGGAGCATGAATTATCAGGCTGATATATTACTATTTCATAGCTGAGCAGCTTGATGGCCCAGAAGAGTCACTCATAAGTCACAGGTTCCCACCGGGTTAGTAGCAGAGCCAAGAGTAAGATAAAATGATGTTTGAGCACCTGCCCCATGCCCGGTACTGTGCAAGGTGGCGGGACATGGTGCCCAGCTAAGGGGAGCTCACCGCTGGCCCAGGAGAGCAGTGACCACACATGCAGGCCCAGGCGGGCCAGCCCTGGACTTCTCTGGTCTCCATCCCACCTTGACCTTCCGCCCCCGGTCTGGCTGCAGGTGATAGTGTATGTGGAGGACGTCAACGACGAGGCCCCTGTGTTCACACAGCAGCAGTACAGCCGCCTGGGGCTTCGAGAGACTGCGGGCGTTGGCACATCAGTCATCGTGGTCCGAGCCACCGATCGAGACACTGGTGAGTTCGGCTGGGGAAACGAGGGAGTCCCGTTCCGTAGAGGGACCCTCCGCAGATGGTCCCTCCCACTCCTGCCTGTCATCCTTGGGATGCCGCAGGCTCCCCTGTTCAGCAGCTCCCAAGCTGGGGTGGGGGCTCTGGGGACCGTCCTGGTGGCATCCCCACCAGATGCCCAGGCCTAGAAGGAGTAGATGGGGGAGAGTTGTCCCAGTCTCTGGATGGAGAGACAAGAGGTCCCAAGCTCGGAAAGTCTAGGTTTTTCATTGGAGGACCTGGCATCTCCTGGCTAGCCTTTGGCCTTGTCACACAGCGGGCTGAGGCCTGCCCCACGGTGGCTCCGTGTCCTGTGGGCCTGTGCTAGCTCAGGGCCTGACACATAGAGGCTTCCCACGGGGCAGTGTGCTGCAGTGCTCTGAAGGCAGCCCGGACCTCACCGAGGACCCGGAGCCCCCGAGATGGCCACGGTTGGCGGTACAAAACAAAGGAGAATGTGGCCAAGTCAGTCAGGGTGACCCTCTTCATGGGGCCCAGCTGTTTGAGCCTCTGCCCCAGGCCAGGGAGGAGCACTTTCCTAGGAGTCCACTGCCCCCCTGGACAGGCTCCCTGAGCTGCTCCCAGTTTCCCAGCGCCTCCCTCATGTCAGCCCCTCTCGGCATCCTCAGCCCCCGCTGGGGCACAGGATGGGGTGGCGGGGAAATCGGTCTGAAAACTTCTCAGGTGGATTGCCGTCCCTTATTAAACGGCACATTGGTACAATTCACGTCACCTGTGTCACTGTTGCCCAGCGGTTCATGGCCTTTCCTGGGCCAGGAATCCTTTTGAGACATTAGTAAGAGCTACGTGTCCCTCCCTAGAAAAATCCACATCCATCCTGAGTTTTGCAAATGACTTCAAGGAAGTCTGGGATTCCCTGAGAGGTTTTATGGCCATTTCTCTGGAAGGCTGTGGACTGCAGCTAAGGAATCCCAGCTCGAGCTCCTGGTTGAAGAAGGTGGCGAGGCCGAGGGATTTGAGGAGGAGGAGTGAGGAAGATGGGGGAGGGTGTCCTTGGTGCTAGCACCCTTTGGCTGGAGGGACCAGATGGAGTCTTCTGAGGATGCTGCCCCTTGGCTAATACTCTACAAGAGATCCCTAATTTCCCCACTGCTGCTTGTCTAAATACCTAAGGCAGGGCAGGTGGGGGTGATGGGGGGAGATACCTGAGCATGAATTTAGAGGCTCCAGAAGCAGAACCAAATCTCTCTGTATATCTCTCATGCCAAGGCCAAGCCGCAGAGGGGTCGTACGTGTTGGGCCTTGCTGTCCACATAGACCTCGGCCCCATCCTCGGCCAATGCTCTCGGGACAGCCCAAGCCACAGGCCCGCCAAGGCCCCTCACCTGGTCCCTCGGGGACAGTAGCAGGTGTGCCAGGGGCAGCCCCAGCCCCACCCGAGGCTGCACGCTCTCGCGTCTTCCTGCAGGGGACGGTGGCCTGGTGAGTTACCGCATCCTGTCCGGCGCGGAGGGCAAGTTTGAGATTGATGAGAGCACGGGGCTTATCATCACTGTGGATTATCTGGACTACGAGACCAAGACCAGCTACCTGATGAACGTGTCTGCCACCGACCAGGCACCGCCCTTCAACCGGGGCTTCTGCAGCGTCTACGTCACTCTGCTCAACGAGCTAGACGAGGCCGTGCAGTTCTCCAACGCCTCCTACGAGGCTGCCATCCTGGAGAACCTGGCGCTGGGCACCGAGATCGTGCGGGTCCAGGCCTACTCCATCGACAACCTCAATCAGATCACCTACCGCTTCGACGCCTACACCAGCGCCCAGGCCAAAGCCCTCTTCAAGATCGACTCCGTCACGGTGAGGGAGGCGAGGAGCGGGCACAGCAGGGGCTGTCCCTGAGAGGCAGGATGCTCCATCCTTTTATTTTATTTTTTTAAAGATTTTATTTATTTATTTATTCATGAGAGATGGGGGCGGGGGCAGAGACACAGGCAGAGGGAGAAGCAGGCTCCATGCAGGGAGCCCGATGTGGGACTCGATCCTGGGACTCCAGGATCACACCCTGGGCCGAAGGCAGACGCTCAACCGCTGAGCCACCCAGGCTGCCCTGCTCCATCCTTTTAAAGCTAACCAGCATTCAATGAGCTCCTTCTAGACGCACGGCACCCTCCCCTTTATCGTAGAGTATCCTTGAGATAAATATCCCAGTAACGCATCCCTCTCAATATTCAGGGGTAACATAAAGGTTCTACCTAGGAAACCCAGAAACCTTCTTGTTATTAGACAAGGAAAGCTGTGCAAGTCATCACGTTTCTCTTTGTACCTTGGCTGTTGAGACTCTCAGGTGTCAATTGCTTCGTCACAATAGCTGGTCTTAGCCAAGTAGCCGCTGGTCTCTTACCTACCATCTGGATCTTTCTCTTCCATCTCTGCTTTCGTGGGTCTTTCATCAGACTCCCTTCTTTGAAGATAGGCAAGGTGTGAATCACCGCAGTGTGCAGGGCTTGTCCCGAGGAATGTTGGCATCACAGAGATGAACGAGACCCTTCCCAGCCCTCAATGAGTTCGTAGACTGGGAGGGGAAGTGGGAATAATCAGGGATGTACATCAGAGCACCACAGGGGAGGATGTGAAAAGAGCTCCGATACAGGTGTGAGGGAGCTCCCTGGGGCCCAAATGAGAGTGAGCTTACCTGGCTGGGGAAGCAGGCAGCCCACATGGAGGAGGTGGCATCCGAGTAAGATTTGAGAAAGAAGTAGGATTTGGGCCGACGGAGCTTCGCAGAGAGGTTCTGCTGGGTGGAGGGAGCACTGCGGAAGCGGGAAAGTAGGCGGAATGCTGGGGATCAGCGAGGAGTCTGCTGTGGCTGGAGCCCAGGACTCCTTGGGCATGGGGCGGCCTCCACCTGGTGGGTATGATGTTGTCATCGTCCCGTCTGGTCCCCTCCCCGCAGGGTGTGATCACAGTCAAGGGCCTGGTCGACCGGGAGAAAGGCGACTTCTACACCTTGACAGTGGTGGCAGATGATGGTGGCCCCAAGGTGGACTCCACCGTGGTGAGTAGGACCCCATGGCACAGCAAAACGTACATCTTCACCAGCCACCCCACACGCGGGCCAGGAGGTGGGTGAGGGTTTCGGCCACCCGGGCACAGCGCTGTGGCCGTCATGCCCCACCGTCCCAGGCAGCGTAGGCTAGCGATGAGAACACAGACGAGTGCAGCACCCCACTGCTGGGAGGGGGCTGGGAGAGCTGCTGACTGCTAACCATTTGTACCCTTGCCTTCTCTGCCTTCTCTCTCCCTCGGCCTCCTGCGGGTTCTGTCTACAGAAGGTGAGTGGCCTT
The DNA here is from genome assembly GCF_048164855.1 of Canis lupus baileyi. Lineage (NCBI taxonomy): Eukaryota > Metazoa > Chordata > Mammalia > Carnivora > Canidae > Canis > Canis lupus. The sequence goes on from NC_132841.1 coordinate 23,208,981, forward strand.
GTGGACTGGGACCCCCCCTGGACTGTTGGCTGTGGCCAGTGCTGGCCCAGTCCCTGCCTGGCACTGCACTTTCCTGCCTCCCCTGGAGACGGGCCCGTGGACAGGCCTGCAGCAGGTTCCTGCCCAGACCCTTCACAACCACTCCAGTCCAGTCTCGGGCATATTCCCCACACCCAGTTCTGCCCTTCCTACCAGACCAGGGGGCGTCTGGGGTTTGGTGGGGAGTGGGGAGGGTAGTGGTTAGATGCTAGCAAGCAGTAGGTAAAACACACAATGGAAGGAACACTGAGGCTTTGTCCCAGCTCTGCTGTGTGACACAAGCAAGTCGCTCAACCTCTCTGTGATTCTCTTTCTTGGGTCTAAAATGAGGCTCATGCCAGCAGCCCTGAAGCTGGCAGGAGATGACAGATAAGAAGCCCTCTGTAAAAAAAAAAAAAAAAAAAAAAAAAGAAGCCCTCTGTAAACTAGGCCCCAAGGAGCATATGAGGGGAGTGGCATCTGTAAAGGGGAACCTCACCCTCTCTTGGGGGCTGGGGGAAGGGGCGTGTTATGTCACTGTATACGTGGGGTGGGGCACATAGTGCCGGGGCCCGGGGTGTGCGGGGCAAGGGCAGCCATGGGAACGGGGTGAGTCACTGCCCTCAAGGACTCTAGGGCAGGGACACTACGTGCTCGGAGCATTTTGAGGAGGATGACCACTGAGGTCAGAGGTGTCCGGCAGGGTTCCTAGGAAGGTGGGCGAGGCAGGCAGGGGACCTCAGTCTGGGGGCTGAAATGGGGGTGGTCCCCAGAGGAGGGGTTACCAGGAGGGCATCCTGCAGTGATAATGAGAACATGACCAATGGATTGGGCTTGGACATCCTGCTCATCATCACGTGGGGCGTCCAGCTCATCGGCAGCCGTGGTTACAGCCACATGTCCACTCCCCACTGAGTCCCCATCATGTTAGTCTAGAGGCTCAGACACCAACCCACTGTCCAGGCTAAGAGGCACATGCAGCTGCTTGGAGTCCTCTGCCCCACTGCTCCCTGGAGGTGCTTAGTTCCAGTGGCCCTGGCTGTGGCTTGGCTGCGCTCCAAAACCCATCCACATGGGGCCAGCCTGGAGGTAGTGGGGCCAAGAGCAGCCCCCTCCATGCCTAGTGCTCTCAGGGGGCAGCGGTGAGCAGAACCCTCAGTGGTGGACACTAGGCAGGTACGCCGTGTGCCGCAGCTCCCAGCTCAGGCCCCTGGCCACCCCATCTGGAGATGCTGAGGCTCGGATTAAATGGGGCCCTCTCACCAGGCCTCAGCAGACTCCTCTGTAAAATGGGCCCAGTTGCAGCTCACCCCTCATTTTTATGAGGAGTCTGGGAGCTGAGGCCAGGTGAAGCCTGCTAGGCAGCCAGGATGCTGCCCACCGAGGCCGCTGGAACCCTTCTGTAGCTCAGCAAGCCCCCTTCCTCTGCCCGGGCACACACTCCTGCACAGGCCCTGTGTCTCCACGGTCACTTTACCCTCTTCCAGGAAGCAGGACCTACAGCCTTTTGCTCTGCCCTGGACTCCTCCCGGGCCCCAGGGCCCACTGCCCCAGATACACCCGCCCTGTTGGCCCCAAGCACTGGTGGAGGTGCGGAGGCAGGCGGAGGGGCCTTTTAAAGGTGGTAACATTTCCTCTGTAAGGCCGGAACCCCCAAACCACAGCTCACCTACACCTGACTCCGCCCCGACCCCCGCAGCCCCCGTAGGCCCTGGAATGGATGGGGAGGCAGCAGGAAGGGGCAGACGGGGGTGGGCTCTTACATAACACCTTCAGGCCTTTGGAGGCAGAGGAAGCAGATTTGGACAGGGAGGCCCTGGCTGGGAACACAGACCCAGATCTAACTCTATAGACCTTTGCACCTGCCCTCCGTTCTCACCCACTGAGGCTGACTCTCTGCCACTGGGAGCACCTCACAAACATCACAGTGGTAATCCCAGAGGAAGCACCTACTGTGTGCCAGGCTCTGGGCTCAGGGTACGATAGGAAACCAAAATCAGACATAGCTTCTGCCTTCACAAACCTAAGACACAGTGCAGAAGGGACTAAATTATCACACCGGTAAATGTATGCTACAGGAGAGAGGCTACAATAAGAGGTCAAGGAATTCAAGCAGGGCTTCCCTGAGGAAGTGGCTCAGGCTGAGATCCACAGAAAGCATAGACTTTTACCCAGCCAAGAAGGAAAAGTGTAAAGGCGGGGGGGGGGGGGATAGCATATGCAAAGGCCCTGTGGTGGAAGGAAGCTCAGGAAGCCTGAACAAGGCCTTGAGCGGAGCAAGAGAGTTTGGGGGAATCAGAGCACGGAGGCCTCCGAATAGCGTGCTGGGCATCTTTATGCCTGTTTCACGGATGAGCAGGCTGGGCTCTGGGACTTCATAGAACTCCCTGACCAAAATCATGATGGATGGGCAGAAGCCTTAGTGCGTGGGATCATGCCAGGCAGGAAGCAGGACGAGGACCTCCTCATACCGCCCTTAACTTTTTGTTTGCTCATTCATTCCCCCCAAAGCATCCTGGCATTCTGTGTGTTTTTGTTCCTACTTTCAGCTGAGGAATTAGAAAATCAGAGGGGTTGAATAATTTTTTCCAAGATCACACAGCTGATTAATAAGTGGTGGGGTTGGTCCTGCCACCAGACCTGGGCTTGTTGCCACGTGGTTCTGACAGCTGCCTAAGGATACGGGGGCATGGCTAGGATGGAGAAGGAGGAAGGCCCGATCGGCAGGGAGGGTGCAGTGGGTCTCCTCTGTGGCAGCGAGGTTCTGCAGCCTCTCTGTGGGGCCTCTGTACACTGGAGACAGGCAGGCCAGCCTGGGAGCCCCGTACCCCAGGCCCAGGGAAGGAGAGGATGAGGTTCGCCTTGGTGCGGGGCAGTGGGGGCAAGCCAGGCCAGGGATTCCTAAAACCTAAGCCCCTCTCACCCCCTCCAAACCTTCCATCAGTGAGCCTAAGGGGCTCATGGTCGTCTGTGGTCTAGAAGCTACAGACACAAAACAAAATGCTCTTTGCATACAGCTTGCATGTTGCCATCTGAAAGTTGGAAATTCCTCTCTTCTCCCCACTGGGACCACCAGGCCACCTCATGATCCCCCACCTCGTTCTGAAGCCCCGTGTCCTTCCCTTTAATCCAGGTGTACAAATGAAATGGCCTTTGGGCAATGTCTGGCCGTCAGATGTGTTTTGGCCAGCTGGCACATAAGTTTTTCCTTTAATTTTAATTAATCACATAATTCCTCATAAAAATCTGGATTCCTGGTTCCTCTTGAAAAACAGGAAACTCTACCAATGCCAAGCTGACATTCCTCATGGATTTTTTTTTTCCTGAGTAGCTTCTGTCCCCTGTAGCCAAGGCCCCATGCCTTCCTGTCTCAGCCACACCACTTCTGAGCCGCGCCCCCCACCCCTGGACCCCTTTCCCGGCCTCAGCGTCTGAGCATGTGCAACCCTCCCCATCACACTGCTAGGAAAGATATGCTCAAGACCTCTGCATAAAGTCCAAATGATAATCAACCTTCTGGAATTATCAGAGCTCCAGGCCCCAAGTGGGCCCACGGTGGGAGCCTGCTGTTTGGAGCCAGGAAGGGGAAGGAGGCGGGAGGTCTCTCTGGCTGCTTTCACCCCCCAGGTCTACATCACGGTGCTGGACGAGAATGACAACAGTCCCCGGTTTGACTTTACCTCTGACTCGGCGGTCAGCGTGCCTGAGGACTGCCCCGTGGGCCAGCGAGTGGCCACCGTCAAGGCCCGGGACCCCGACGCCGGCAGCAATGGGCAGGTGGGCACCTAGTGAGAGAGCTGGCTCCTCCCATAGCCTCTCAGCTAGAGGAGGGGTGTTCAGGTTCCCCCCAGGCCCAGCACCACTGCCCTGTCTTCACCCTCATCCCCAAAGAAAAGGAAGCAGCACTGTGCGGGCTGTTGGCCCTCCCTGGGTCAAGTGAACATGAAACCCGAAGGTGGGTCACAGCTCAGCCCCCCATAGCAAGCTGAAAGCAGAGGGGGTTCATCCTTCCTGGTGACTCCTTTGTCACCTTAGCCACAAACCCCTCAGCGTCTAGGTCCCGTGTGCCAACCAGGTCTCAGGTCTCAGAGAGGACATGCTCCTCCTCCTTCCTGCTTTGGGGTCCTGTCCCACAACAGGAAGTGGTCATTCCACATGCACGCTCCCCAGGTTTGGACACCCCAGAGTGCAAGGAGGAGGGGTGATAGAGCATATCCGTCTTCCTGCTGCTTTAATCTGTCCTGTGAATTAGGCGGTATGTTTGAGGAGGTTTCCACCGTTTAAAAATGGCTTGCTCAAGGCGCCTGGGTGGCTGAGGAGGTTAAGCAGGTGACTCTTAAATTCAGCTCAGGTCAGGATCTCAGGGTCATGAGATTGAACCCCACATTGGGCTCTGTGCTCAGTGAGGAGTCAGCTTAAGATTGTCTCTCCCTCTGCCCCCCCCCCGAAAAATGGCTTGTACACCTTTGGGGGACTGACTTTGGGGTCAGAAGCACAGGTATTCAAGCCTTCATTCTCTTGGGTATTTGCAACCCATGTGACCTTGGCCAGTTCCATATTTCTGAGCCTCCTGTCTGCAAACTGAAGACAGCATCTCCCTCTGAGCGTTGTCGTGAGGGCCAAATGGAACCCATGTCACACTAGGGCTTGCGCCTGCTTCTGGCAGAGCCTCCAGAACTCTTAGTACTTCCGCACCTCTGTCCTGGGAAACATCTGTGCAGCGGGACTCACACCCACTCTTCTGGCCTCTGGGCCAGCATGCTGGCATCTCTTTACCCGGGAACCTGCCACAGGTCCTGTGCTGCCTCAGTGGGCCTGCCACACACATTTTGAAGGACAGAACCACATTTGCATAAAATGTTCTCTTTTCAAATGCCCTTACTGAGCAGAGGGCCCGGGAGGGCAGAGGTGGGGCCCTTGGCTTAACCCGGTGGCCTGTCCTCCCCACTTTCTTGCCCCTAACCCTCCCTCCTCCCTGACAGGTGGTCTTCTCCCTGGCCTCTGGCAACATCGCTGGGGCCTTTGACATCGTCACCACCAATGACTCCATTGGCGAAGTGTTTGTGGCCAGGCCTTTGGACAGAGAAGAACTAGACCACTACATCCTCAAGGTGGGAACTCCCCGCCCACCCGCCCACCCGCTGCCCTCAGCCTCTGTTGACCATCCAGAAGAGCTCGGCACACCCTGGCAGTCGTCTTCCTGTATCACTGGTCCTCAGTGGACCCAGAGCAGGAAGCAGCAGAAGTGTCCGTCCCTGTCATAAGAGCTGGGAGAGAGAGCCCAGCAGAGCTAGTAGAGCCCTGACTCTTCCACAAATAATATGACTTTGGGCAAGTTGTTTGCCCTCTCTGCACCTTGGTTTCCCTTCCTGTGCAATGGGAGTTGCAGGTGAGAAACAAGCACAGGTGTGAGGAGTCACAGAGGCCATCATTATTGCTGAATTGCTATGGCCGGCATGTGTCCTAAGGACCCTGGGGACCCCAGGGCCACATTTCTGCAGGGGTCTGAGCCTGGAGAGCACTTTCTGCTGCCTTGCAGGCATCCAGGAAGCATCCAGTCTCCTAGGGACAGGCTCAGGGTATGGGGAGAGCTCCAGCTCATTGCTGAAGAGATTATGGAAGGCTCTCTCTATGTGCCAGGGCTCAGATAGGAGTGCTCAGGGGTATCTGAAGCTAGAGGCAGGAGCCCAGGGTCAAGTAATGGCCATGATCAGGGGCTGGCACAGCCCAGAACACAGATCAGGAAGTAAAGACCCGGCACACCAGACTCTGATTCCAAATACTGGCCCCAAGTCAGACAACAATTGGGCAAGGATCGTTTGCAGCATGGGGCAAAAGATAAAATTCTGGGGAGAGCCCAGGGCTGGCAGGCCACCCAGGGGTAGGGATGGACCAGCGAGTCTCTCTGCCTCCCCACTGGGCAGACTGCCCTTTTGGACCCCGTATTCCTGATCCTTCCCCTCCTTGTAGCCCTGAATCCCATCATCTCCTTTCTCCAGGTTGTAGCTTCCGACCGTGGCACCCCTCCACGGAAGAAGGACCACATCCTGCAGGTGACCATCCTGGATGTCAACGACAACCCTCCAGTGATCGAGAGCCCTTTTGGGTACAATGTCAGCGTGAACGAGGTGAGGGCAGCGCTCGCGTCCCTATAGCTGGACAGGGGACGTGAGTGACCCTGAAGCACCTGTTTAAATGTCTGTCTGGCCCACGAGGGCCTCACATCCGGCAGGTGGGGTGTGGCCCACTCATTAACAATGCCAGCCGGAGTGCCAGCTCCTGGAATGCAGTATCTTTTTGTGGGAGGCATAAAGAGGAGGCAAGAGGAGAGAGAAAGAAGGAAGCAACCTGTCTCTACTGCCACTGATAGGGAACTGGGATTTATCCCCGGGAGAGCTGCTTTTAAACAAAACAACGGGTTTACTATTCATTCTTAGACTAAGCCACTGAGGGAAATTTCTGCCTAGCATCACTGGGTATCATGCCAGTGATAGCACCATAAAAGCAAGGTGGTATAGGGCTTTAAAGGCCTGGTCTCAGGCCAGGCTCCCATGATTCAGACCTAGGCTGTGCTACTGAGAGGCCGTGTGACCTGCATACATCCTTTCCCTGTATCTCCATCTTCTTGTCTGTGAGTGGAGATGACATCATACCAAACTCATGGGGTTACAGAGAAGAGTCGGTGAATTCATGCAGCCCCACGTGTAGTGGGCGCCCACAGAATGTTCACGACTAGCATCTGTATCCTCCTCATCTGTGCTCCACAGAAAACAGAGCAAAGCTTTCTAACGGCCCAGTTGAAGCCCTTGGGCTCCCAGGAGCAGGTGCTAACCTTGCCCCCCGGGGTTTGAATCCAGAATGACCTCTTTCCTGCTCTCCCCGCAGAACGTGGGTGGAGGGACTGCTGTGGTCCAGGTGAGAGCCACCGACCATGACATTGGGATCAACAGCATCCTGTCCTATTATATCACTGCGGGCAATGAGGACATGACGTTCCGCATGGACCGGATCAGTGGGGAGATTGTCACGCGGCCCGCCCCGCCCGACCGTGAGCGCCAGAGCTTCTACCACCTGGGGGTTACCGTGGAGGACGAAGGCACCCCGACCCTGTCGGTGAGTAATGTTGGGGGCTGGCTGCAGGGAGGGCAGGGTGCTTGAAGGGCAGCTCTGACCTCTGTGCACGGGCGAACGAGGTGGATGGGAGTGGGATGCCCGCCGTGGGTGAATCCTTGGCAATTCCTTTATTGTGCCTTTAGAAGGTCAGCCTATGAGTGTTTATGGAGGACCCGCGTGTGCAGAACTGGTGTGCTGGTTCTCCTGCCTCTGCAGCCACTCAGAGCCTCTGTTCAGCCCTCTCTGCCCAAACAGGGCAGCTCTGTGGGATGGTACCGATTGAGCCTATACCTTAGGGCCTGGCCAGCCCCCACCCCACTTGTCACGCTGTATTAACCCATACTCTGTGCCAGATAAGAAAAGGTACTCTGTCACGTTGCTATGACGCGCTGTCACAGTATGTCCAGCTTGGATGGGAGGAATGTTCTTGGTCCAGTCTGGTGCTTGCTCAGAAAAAGCCCCCTGCCCAAGGCAACATGCAAGGTTTGCGAGGTTGGAGAAGGAGGCAGGACCCGTGGGACCGGATGGCAAGACAGTCTGGGGGTGATGGGCCGGGGTGCGAGCCGTTTGCACATTGAGGGGGGGAGATTTGGAGTCAGGAGCCCTGTGAGCTGGTTGCGCCATCGCCGGCAAGTCAGAACCTCTCGGAATGTCGGTCTCGTCATCTGTAAAGGTGTCTGGGGATTTGAATTAGCTCATGTCTGCGGAAGTGCTTGGTAAGCCCTGAGGAGGAGGATTGTATCAGCTCTGAATGGCCGCGGTAATGCTGCATCGAAACCCAAACCAAATGGGAAGACGGAACACAACCATTGATTTAGGGCCAGCTTTGCAAACTGTCAATTTAGGCCTGGTTTAACTGGGAGCTCACCTGTGTTGGGGGGGCAGCTATGTGGCGTTGGAAGGCTCGGCTTTTGGGGGCGGGTCGCCTATCTCTTTCCTTTTAGAAGGCTAGCTCATGCTTGTTCACATGGAGCTAGAAAGGGTCCAGGACAGACAGTGAAAGCACACAAGGCCTCTTGAGCCCAGGCTTGGAACTGTACCGAGGTTACTTCTAGCACATTCTGTTGGCTAAAGCAAGTCACAAACACTCACCTTTTGAAGGAACAAGTTGCAAATGAGCTAAAAAGAGTGTGGATACACGGATACAGTGTAAAGGATTGGGGACATTTTTGTACTGTCTTTCCTAGGAACCTGATCTTCAATGAGGCCTCAGTCCCATCCCTCTGCCTCCTACAGATGACTGTTAGACCCCTCCCCTTTGGCAGCAGCCGTGTAGACTGTGAGGTCAGAGCAGGCCTGTTTATCTGGCGTGTCTCTGGGGAGGATGGTGGAATTTGACCAATCCCAGGAAACCACATTCTGAGATGCCCAGGATATGGGACTGGCTCTGGGCACACCCTGGGCATCATTAGTTCCATAGCTGCCAGCGTCCCCACTGGTCACTTCAGCCATTCCCATCCAGTGAGCTAAACAGAGGCACATTTACAGGACACATGCAACTACCTGAGGGGGGAACAGGTAGGGGTATCATTACTGTGTGACATGGAAAGAGTCCATTTTGACAACCCCTCCCTAATTGCACCTGGCTTTGGGGCAAGTCATCATCCTGGTCATTGCTCCAATAGCATTTAGAGACATGTTTGGCTATAAGTGACAGAAACTCTAGAGTTATAAATAAATCAGAATGCATTTTATTCACATAACAAAAATTCTGGAGAGAATTACAAATGTTGATTTTGTGCTCGGTGACGTCAGAGCTAATGCCTCCTGACCTTCCCCCATGGTTGCAAGATGGCCACTATGGCACCAGCCATCATGTCAGCATTCAAGACAGGAAATGAGGGATCCCTGGGTGGCGCAGCGGTTTGGCGCCTGCCTTTGGCCCAGGGCGCGATCCTGGAGACCCGGGATCGAATCCCACATCGGGCTCCCGGTGCATGGAGCCTGCTTCTCCCTCTGCCTGTGTCTCTGCCTCTCTCTCTCTCTCTCTCTCTCTCTCTCTGTGACTATCATAAATAAATAAAAATTAAAAAAAAAAAAAAAGACAGGAAATGACAAGAAGACAGCGCTATGCAAGCCACTCCAGCCCCTTCATCAAGAAAGCAAAAGTTTTTCAGAACTACTCTCCAGAGTTCTGCTTATGCCAATGGCCCAAAGTGGTTCATATGGGCGCCCTCGCTACAGAGGAGATTGGAAAAAATGACAGGATTGTCAGGACTGGCTTATAATGTGGGAGCCAGATAGATCATTGCTTCAGACAAAAACAGAGCTCGTTAGTGAGGGAAGGGTAGAGAATGAATTGGGGGTGGGAAGCTGAGAGCATGTGCCGTGCGGCTGCTCCTCATCCTGCCCTAAACCAGTGCACACACCAATCTCACCCAAACCCCACAGAGTTTCCTTGGGAGGCAGTCAGTGAGACCCATGATATCCCGAGACCCTGCATTTTGGAGGCAACATCTGGCTTCCTTTTGGTCCCCAGAAGAAAAGACAATCAGGGAACTGTGAATCACCCCAGCCACACTTAACCACCACGAATGGGTGGGCCACTACCCAAGCAGTTTCTGTGGAACTTGAGACCAGTCCCTGTGGCCAGAAGGTGTTCCCATATGCTGACACCCCACCCCCCCAGAGACCCAGCCTAGCCCGGTTGAGACCCATGAGCACTGCCTCCTCACCCATGGGTCCCTGACATCCTGGCCCCGCCTCGAAGCACGTCTCAGGCTTTCCAGCTCCCTGGCAAGACTATGAAGAGTTGGGTGGTGAGAGGTATGATCTCCCTTTCTCTACCGTCCACGTTCTGGTCATCACCAGCTCCGGCCCCAGAAAGGAAAGCACCTTCCAGATGACTAACATCAGGCATGGGGTCCCTGGGGCCATGACCGAGAAAACATGTGTCCGGCTTCTGGGCTGTAACACCGTGCGTGATGCAGACAAACAGCACCAGGTACCAGCCAGGGAAAGGTTTACAGGAGACATTTTTTATGTCCTTTGAACTTTCTTTCCTCCTCCTTCAGGTTGAGAAAAGAGCTCTGGTATTTGACTTGTGTAAGGGACACCCCACAGGGAAGAATGGCAGTGGCCACGGGAGTGTAGTTGAGAAGTGAGCACTAGAGCTTCTCTGTCTGTTCATTCGTTTATTCATTCATTCATTCATTCATTCATTCAATCAGGCAGCCAGCCAATGTTCCCCAGATGTCCCTGTGTGCTGGGCACCAGGGACACAAGGAGGAACCACTGCTGGTTCCTGCCACAATAAAGTGCAAATGAGTAAGGGAGGCAGTGAGGCTCTCTGTACATTGAGGAGCACTAACAAGGGATTGGAGAAGGCTTCTTAGGGGTTAGAGGAGGTGACACCTGGGCTTCTTGTCATGTGGTCATAGTTAGCACAACAAAGGATATCCTGGACCCGGAGAGCTGCCTGAACAAAGGCCTAAGAGCAAGCAATGAACAGGCATGGCTTTGGGGAGCCACAGGTAGTTCAGGCCCAGGGGCAGCATTCAGAGCCGAGAGCATGGCTCGCTATCTACGTATCCTCCTGGGGACATTGTCTCTGGGGCCTGCCCTAAGAGCTGATCACACTATCTTCTCAAGTGTCCCCTCTGCTCCCTCTCGGCACAGGACAGGCTGCAAGTGGCAAGCCAGGGCACCGGGAGCCAGTGCCCCACCATGATTGGCATTTGCCTCCAAGGAGCACTGGACCCTTGAAGATTTGCTTTGCTTCTGTGGTCAGACTGTCCCCTCTAGACAGTGAACCCCTGGGGTCAAGCACAAAACCGAGGACCAGGCCAGAGGTGACCAGAGGAGGTCCCTACCCTGCTATTGGGCAGATTTCACCGGATGGATATTCAAGGGTAGGGTTGTTTCAAGCCCTCTTGCATCAGTCAGAGCCATGAGCAGCATCAGAACAACCAACCGTCCCAAGGTTTTAGGAAAGGTCACCATGGTTTTATGGGTGGATGCCACCCCACACATATCTGTCCAGGGATGCCCAGCAGACCCGCACACTGTCCTCCTGTTTCCAACTGCAATTATCTGCCTGGTTCAAGCCAGCCCTCACTGGCCCAGGACTAACCTTACAAGGGCAAGTAAGAGTCACTCCTTTCTTCTTTCCTTCATTCATTTAACACCAAATACATGCCAGACCTGTGCTGCAGGCCGGGAAGTCAGACACAAGTTGGGTACAGTCCTGCCCTCAAGGGGCCTAAAATCTAGGGGGCAGGTGGACAGGTAACAGGAAGTCACCACTCTGGGATGTAATAAAGTGCCAGGAACTTGGAGTCAGGAACCAAGGAAGGTTTTCTGGAGAAGACATAATTTGCCTCTGTGACTTACACGGTGAAGCCCTCTTACCTGGGGGAGCCTGCTATTCAGCGACCAAGAGAAATCTTGTATCTGAGCCCTCTTATCTCTTCATTTCTCCCTGGGCCCCACACCCCAATTTCCTGAGAACTGTGCATTCCTGTCCCCACCCAGCTCTGAGCCCTGTGTCACCCAGAGCTAGGAACAGCTGTGCAGCAAGGGGCATCCGGGCCAGCCCAGGCCCGCCACACAATGGTGTGCCAGCCAGCCAGGGGAAATCACTGCACGGCCTCAGCTCTCTGGATAGCTCCAGGACACAGGCAAAGGAGGCCAGGCTTGGGGGAGGGCTCTAAGTGGCCGGCAGGGAGGCCCCTGCAAGAGGAAGGGCCGGGCCCAGGGAGGAAGGACGGAAGGCAATAGCACCGGGGAGGTCAGGAGCTGCCTCCAGCCACAGAGGCACCTTGGCAGGAGAATGGAGAGAGGGAGGGCCTGACGGGGGCCTCCCTGCCGCACGAATCACAGCCAGCAGGTTAGATGATCCCAGCCAACCAGCTCTGGCTTCTCAGGCTGGGGGGTCGGGAAGGGGGGACCTACAGAAGTCACCTGTCCAGGCAGAAGGTCAGAAGTTGCCCCCTGCCTGCTTGTTGGTACAAGAATTTCCAGCAGTAGCCCAGTGAAAGTCTGAGCTGAGGACATTGCTCTTGGCAGCTGACCTCTGATCTTCAGGGCCAAGAGCTCTTCTGTTTATTAAACTTGGACCCCACTGTTGTTGATGAAGTTTCCCCTGGCTCGAGCTCAGGAAACCCCGCCTCGCCCCTTCCCTGCGCCGCACACCAAGTAAGCATGCCTTCTCTGCCCCACAGTGACATCCAGATCCTTCCCTTACCCCATGTCTTGAGGGAGGTTCCGCAGCCGCTCACATGCAGTGCAGGTCTCCTCCCAGAGACCCTGGTCAGCTGAGAGCTCCTCCCTTCCCCTCTCCCACAGTGAGCAAGTGGGGAGGGGATGGTGCATGGGCCCCCAGGCCCACCAGGAGTCCTGTAGTTTCAGGGTTGCCAGGCAGAAAGGGGAGTGGCCAAAACCTGCAGAAGGAAGGTGAGCCACGGGCCTGCAGGCACAGGTTCACCCCCCAGGGCCCTGGCATGTACCGTAGACAGGTCCAAGTCCTGGCCTATGATGCCATCCGTTCAGTGAAGAGGAAGGAGCACAGGCCTGAGAAGCAGAACACCTAGGCTTTAGTCCCAGGTCCACCTTCACTTATTGTGACAAGACACAAGTCTTTTGGAGTCTCATCTTCCTGTGCATTAAATGGATACAATAAAGCCTCTGGTAGGGGAGGGGGAATCAAAAAAAAAAAAAAGGCAATAACACATGTGTAAATGTTTTTGGAAAACACAGTATCGTAACAGAAAAGGCAAAGAGATAGCACACCAGCTGCCACTTCTCCAACATGTGCCCGGGGCGCATTGCGCGCTCAAGTCAGCATTTTCTCAGTAAGCTATATCGATATTTCAGAATCCCTCCCAACATATATTTGAGGAAGTCTTGCCACTGGATCAGAATTGCAAGATGAAATGAAACCTCCGCGCCCCCCCGCCTCCCGCCGGCCCAAACGAGCTCAGGGCTCTTGGGGAGATCCCACTAATCACAGGCAGAGCTGCTAAGCACTAGAGCTGGTGGAGGGTCAGAGGGGGGCCCTGGGAGTGTCCAGAGAACAGGACCCTGGCATCCTGGTTCAACCCGTCACCCCGCAGCTATGCTTCAGTTGTCAGCTGTGCAACTAGGTCTGAAGGACAGGCTGCTACTGGAGCCGCAGACCTTTTTGCACTCAGAGTAGGTAGGGAGGCCGCACCCGTACAGGAAAGAGGGGTGATGCTGCCAAACAGGCACGGTGAGTGCCCAGTGGAAGGGCTACATGGCCGGTGTCCACTGTGGGCTGGGACTCATGTGGAGCTGGGCTGTCTACTTCTCGAGAGGCCTCTGCACCTGGTGTCCTGGCTGGCAGTCCCAGCCCCTTTCTGCCCATTGCTGTGTAATCACAGACCAGCCTGGGCACTCCAGCTGACCCCCAGGAAGGCCCCTTCCAGCAGGCAGCGCCCCAGCTGTGGTGGAGAGTGACTGGACCTCTACAGGTTGTCTTCCCGAGGCCCTCACCCTAGAGTACTCCCTGGAAAAGGTGGTGCGTTGGACCCCCTGCCCCTGGCAAACATTCCTACATACCAACCCCAGCACCCCTTGGCCCAGACCTCCCAGCCTGACCCAACAGCAGCATCCCCAGTGGCTTCCATGGCATGTTTTCAGGGAGTGACGATTCCATTCCCTTAACCTCTCCCTTGGCCGTCATTTTTTTTTTTTTTTTAAGAAAAAGATTTATTTATTTATTCATGAGAGACACAAAGAGAGAGAGGCAGAGACACAGGCAGAGGGAGAAGCAGGCTCCATGCAGGGAGCCCAACGTGGGACTCGATCACAGATCCCAGAATCACGACCTGAGCCAAAGGCAGCCGCCCAACCGCTGAGCCATCCAGGCGTCCCATCTCTTGGCTGTCTTTATAAAATGCAGACTTCAGAAGGTTACAGGAACGATGGCCCTGATGGTCCCTGAGGGACCTGATATATCTCTTAATGATTAGTGCCTGAAAGCACAGATTTCCTTCTGAGGGCCTCAGTGGGTGCTGTGATCTGTGAGCCTCCCAGCCCCAGCAGAAGCAGGCACAGTGATCCCCCTCCCCTGCTCTACTCTGGGCACCCAGCCCATGGGCACTGAGCTAGGGCCCACAGGGACCAGCCCCCAGGGTGGTCAGGCATCTCCTGAGGCACCGCCACCCCCAGGCAAGCAGGGGCATGGGCAGGGGGGAGGCCACTCAGCCTCCTGCCCTCCTCGCTAGCAGCAGGGAGGATGCCTTAAGGCTTCTAGCGGTGGAGCATGTGGTCATGGATGCAGATGGAGCCTGGAGCTCAGCGTAAATTTCAGTGAAAACAGGAAACCACGAAGCTGAAATGTGTTCACTTTTAAGAGTCCAAAGAAGAAGAGCTCAAGGCCATGCAGGAGGAAGCTGGGGAGGAAGTGTGGTAGCTTTTTGCTCTGGGCCCTCCTCCCTCCCTCCACACAGCCTCAGCCAGGCTTGGGGTCTGCAGCCAAATTCTTAGAAATTCTATAGGCCTCAGCCTCGAGGTCAGGAGCTGAGGGCTGGGCCAGGCCTCCTGTGAGGGCAGGAGCACTCTTCCTGAGCTGGGGGATGGAGAGTCTGGTCTGCAGTCTCCTCCTTCAATCTTAGGGGTGACCCAGCTCAGCCTTGGGCAAGGGCCACCACACTCATCCCTGCCATGGGCCCCCAAGGGCTATTAGAGCAGCACCCTCTTTCTGTGGCAGCCAGCACTGAGTGTCCCTGGCAGCAGGTGAAATAGGAGAGGTACTCCCCAGGGATATAGCGGGAGCCAGGATTTTGGTGTACTGGAGGCTTCCGGGCAGCCTCAAGGCCCAGGCCCATCCATACCTTGAGGCCCCCAGGCATAGCAGGCCACCCACACTGGCCCATGCCCTTGGGCCTGACAGGGGCTTTTGGAAGCAATGCCATGCATCCAGGGGGATTTGCCTGGTTCTAGCTGCAGGCCTGGGGGCTCTCACTGCTGCTGGAGAGCCTAGAGCTGCTTTCTTCAGTCCCCAGCTCCTGTCTCCCCGACCACCAGGCAATCCAGCAGGTTCTCCCTGCCTGCTGGGCCCTTATGCGGGCCTGAAGTCCTGGCTCTGGGCACCCGGGCCCAGCTCAGCAGAGCCCCGGTAGGCTGCTGGCAGATGAACGCCCTCCTCAGTGCAGTGCCTGGGCCCCTACCCCACTCAAACTCACCCCTTCCCTTCTTGGGCCCCCATCTCTGCACCCCAGGGTATGCAGAGGCCCCCCACCTCTCTCCCTGTTTTAAAACCCTTTAATCAGAATTCCACAAAGGATCCCCTCCCATAAAAACACATCCCGGACATGCCCTGAAGCAGGAGATGTAGCAGAGGGCCCAGAGCAGAGTGCCACAGACCCTTCCCTGTCCATGCTCACCTGACAGGGTCACTCTGCGGTGAGGTGAAGACTCAGCACAGATTAAATCAAATGGAAGACCAAAGTTGGAGTGGGGGGGGGGGTGGCAGAGGGGAGGGTTGGGAGCTGGAGGGGGAGAGGTGCTCCTTGGACCTCAGGCCCTCCTGGAAGCAGAGCAGGGATTAAAACCCAGCATCTACAGTCTATTCACAGGGTTTGCACTTGTTGCCCGTGGAGATTTTAATGGCACCCCCTCTTTCCCCTGGAGGGTCACAGTTGAGACAATACAGTATGTGGTCACCCTCTGTACTGAGCATGCTGTCCGGTGGAAAGGGGAGGGCGGGAGGCGGGGCCTCTCCACTCATCTTCCCAGCAGGCTCCACCTGCCCTCCCTTACCCCCCTCTGCAATGGAGAGTGCAACCTCTGGCCTGGCCCCCATTGCCCAAGATGCCAGTTGGCCCACAGTGGCCACTGTGCCTTGGTGTGCACTTCCTGTTTCAGGGACCCAGGCCAGTGAACTCTGAGGACCAGAGGGCAGGCAGCAGGAGCCCAGATTTGCTCAACCTGTTAGCCACTTGCTAGTAGCAGACAGCTCGCCAAGACTCCCATGGCCCCAGGGCAGGCAGCCCAGCCCCGGAGCCCCAGGGTTACAAAGAAAGAGTCCGACAGATGAACAGCCTCAGGCGAGATCGGGGAGCTGGCTTTTTCCACATCTCGTCCTGTGTCTCAAGCCTGGGAGGATGGCACTGGGTGAATGTGGGGGTGGGGGCGTCTGTCCGGTGCCCTCTTGTCCCACCTGTGCTGTCAGGTCACAAAGCTCATGTCCCAGGGAGAGAAGCTGCCATGGGCTAGAAACTCTTGAGCTTCTAGGATGTAGGCCATTTGGCATTTGTAGCTGGTGAAGTTTGGGTCTCTGGGGTGGGATCTCAGCACTCCACCACCCTTGAGACGGGGACTGAGAGAGCCAACACCTTCTCCTTTCTGCCCTGTAGCACTCAGAGGAGTTGAGGGTCTGGCCATCAGAGATATCTCAAAGAGTCTGGGCTCAGAGCAAGAAGGGAGGAAACCAAGGCTTGGACCAAGGCTAAGAGGACCCCTCAGAGGGCCAGCTCTGCCTCAGATGCACCTGCCCCGGGCCCAGCCACAATTGCCACTGGCCCCAGCTGGTCTAGATGGCCTCAGAGTTTGGGGAGTCAGGCACAGGGTCTGCAAAAGAAAGGAGAAGTAGAATGAAACGGGGGCTTCTCTCTCTTTCACCCCCTACACCCACCTGGGAGGTTATAAGGCCACAGAAAGAGTGAGGCTGGTGCCCTGAAGGCCATGGGGAGGTCATGACCTTGCAGGCTCTAGCACCCCGAGGGTTGCTGGGAAGCACTCACCGAGGGTTGGAAAGAAGACATCCCCAGGGCCTGGTGGAGACAGAGGAGTGGAGGGCTCAGAGAGCAGGTGCCGCCCAGACTCGGACGGCTGCCGCTGAGCCATGTAGGACAGTGGAGGCCTGGCTTTGGCGTCCGGCATGCCGTGGGGGGACGGAGAGATCTCAAAGCCAGGGTTTTCGATTCCTTGCGTGTTGTTGCTAGAAAAGCAGAACTGGCTCGGTCAATGGTACTGCCTGGGTTGGGGCCTTCGCCCTCCTGCCGGTCCCACTTCTCTGCTTCCTTCTCCTCCTATGCCTTCACACCCCAGGCCCCAGCACCCCCTTCCCGGGAGGATCTGGAGTCAGAGAGAGAAGGCCAAGGCTGGCACTGTCCCATCTCCCCTGAGCTGAGGGCATCCGACCCCAGCTCCACCCGATCATTTGGCCATCTGCCCTGGACGCAGGCAGGAAGCCTGGGGTCAGAGACATGTTGAAGACACCAGACTTAAGGATCTGCAACAGGCTCCTCTTTGGTCCGTAAAATTGATGGCATTAGGTTCGAATGTCCCCACAGCTTGTAGTAAGCTGGAGGAAGGAGTTCTCTCCCTCTTCCTGCTTGGGTGCGGGACAACCTCTAAAAAGACACCACACACGTAGGCCTGCACCGCCTGCCGTCAACTCTGAGATACCGGCAGGATCACTAGCAGGACTTCCCTTGACCTGGAAAATCATCCCTTTTGGACACCTAGGAAAGGTCCCGGGGCCAAGTTCCTGGGTGTGGCTCATTCCTAAAGACACCCTCAATGCTGGGCTCCACGTTAGCTTCCTGCCCAGAGCACCCTGCCACACTCCCCTGGCCGCTCTATGCCCAGCCCGCAGCCCTGCTCAGAGCAGCCTCTGCCACCAACCTCTGCCCTTGTGGCCTGATGGCTTTCTCCTTGGAGTGCCCTGCAGAGAGGGACCACAGCTCCAGGTATGCTGTCCTCCTTGGCATGTTTCACTGTCCTGCCCCTGACCCCACACCCCCAGGCCAGCAGACACTGAGGCCTGAAGGTAGGTGCCTGGCTCATCTGAGCAGCAACGGAGCTCAGCCCACTGGGTGAGGAGTGGCAGGGAGAGCAGCCAACTCACACAGATGTGTAGGCCTCGGTGGCAGATGGCAGACAGCACAGATGGCTGGGCTTGGTGGCTGTATAGGGACCCTCCTGCAGAGCCCTCCTTCCTGACAGCTGACCCCGGGCACAGAGGACCTGGGAGGCCATGCCCGTGTGCTGAGCCCTGTCACAGTACAGGTTATCAGTGGAGGGAGAGGGAGAAAGGATCCTGGGGAAGAGGAGTCAGTCCAAGGCTAGAAGTCAGCCCCCACTTCTGCATTAACCCCAGCTACGGTCTGAGTGTAGACGCTGCCCTGCAGAGCCACAGGCCCAGGGACAGGCAAGCAGAGAGCGCGCCTGCCAAGCTTGGAGTTGGGGCCGGGGCAGCTGCGGGAAATTTTCTCAGGAAGATTCCACGGGCCTTACCTGTCCATCCGCACCAGTTCCTGGGCACCTGGGGACATACAGACAGAGAAGCTAGTCACCAAGAAGAAGAGGCTTCCCTAGACGACGCCCCCTCCCGTCCCCTGGCAGATGCCCTTCGGGGACGGGAGCAAGCCCAGGCTGGGCCACGGTCAGCCCCTTCTGTTGGCCCGGGAGGCCCCTAGGGCAGCGTTCATCCTGCAGGCAAGGCCTCGGCGAGCCCGGTGCTTTAACCAGTGGTAACAAACTCGGGCTGCATTTCACAAATATAAAAGACAGTGTTCATCACCAGGACGCCAAGGGCAACCAGTGCTTTCTCCTGTGGCTTGACTGGGTGCTGTGAGACCGTCCAGATTGAAGTATCAACCGAAAGCCTGACTCCTGAAATTGGTCTTTCCTGTTTGGACATTTGCCACCCTCTGGTCTGTCGCCATGAGTTCCTGAGTGGGAGGGCTTGCAAGGTCAGTTCCTAACTGGAGGGTTCCTGGTCCTCTCTGGCCTGTCCTCCACGTCGCCTAGAGGGTGGCTTTAGCAGTGGCACCTCTTAGAGGAACCTTAGGGGCCCAAGACCCCGTTACTTTTCAGCCATTCCGCCACTTTCTGCTGCTCCCCCAAGCTGCTACCAGCCTGCCCCATTCTTGGGATTCCCCACCCCCAAACTGGCCACCAGCCAGATGCAGTGGCCCCAACTTCCCTCTTCCTTGTAGCTCCCCGTATGCGTCTCATTTGCAAGAGCTTTACCAGATCGCTGTGGGGAGCCATGGTGGGAGGGGCACACACAGAACACACATGGGAAGTTGCACAAAGGTTCCTAAAATCTCTGCTCTCAGAAGGAACCACTGTTTCGGGGGTGGCTCTGCGCATCAGGCTTCGTGCAGGTGCCCAGCGTTCCCCGCGCTCGTCCTCTCCACTCCTTGATGGGGGGATTGCTCGCCCCACTTTAGAGCCAGGGAACCCAACCTCTGACTAAAACTGGATTGGTTTCCACACCCATCAGCCTCTGCAGCAAGCTGCCTGCCTCGGTGCCCCCAACCCTTCCTCTCTTCCTCCCTGAGTGTGGCTCACCTCTGAGCATGCTCTCGGAGCCAGCGTCCTGCCTACCCACAACGGACACACACTCCCTGGCCCCTTCCCCCCTGACCTGCCATCCTGCTGGGGCGCTTAGCCTCTGCCCTGCAGCCTGACTCCCGGCATTTCCCAGTGACTTCTGTTTCCATAATTCCAGCAGCAGCACTTTTCTTGTGAGGCTAGATGAAGAAATGTCCCAAATCTCCGCTCCCTCTCCATTTCGCACCTGGTTTCTCTCCTGGCATCTCTTGGGTCTAAGACTCTGATCCTACAACTCAATTTTTTTTTTTTTTGGAGTGGGTGGGCAGACTGGCCTCAAAAATACTTGTATTAGAAGATAAATTATTGGCATCTTTTTGTTACTGAATATATTGAATTTGGGGATAAGGAGCTGCAAGCAGCTGCACATCACATAATCAGGGTCCATTTAGAGTTTCAGAGGACATGTGCTGCCCTGGTCACGGCACAGCCCTAGCGGGCCCACTGGACCACCTGCCCCCTTCTCAGCCCAGTTCTTCAGCCTCCAGTTCATCTGTCCTTTCCTGGGTCTTCCTCAGTTGGAAGCCCTCTAGGACTGATCCACCTCAGTCCCAGCGCCTGGAGTGGGAAATCCTAGGGGCTGACCCCAGGCTCCCCATGTCCTCAGGAAGCCCCCACGGTGTTTAGGCCTGCCCCCTGTCTCATTGACCTTCCTCTAGCCTGGGGCACAGGCACAGCCTTAGACTAACCTCTGGGGACCCCATGCAACAGGCTTTGGGGCAAGAAAAGCAAGAGCAATGGCCACCCCACGCCGATCCTCTGCCCTGAATTTGTTTTCCCATCCCTGTTCTCCGATGGAGGCAGTATAGTGGTCTGAAGTGAGGGGCACAGAAAGCACCTCTTTACTGGGAGCTGAGTGTGTCTCCCTCCTCGTCCCTTCCTCACCTCCATGAAAATACTACACAGATGAGCATGAGCTCATGGCAGCTCCATGGTGATTACTCTCCCTGCCTGAGCCCCTGGGTTCCTCTTTCTGCTCTGAGCCCTTGACCTGCCCCCCACTCCCCCGCCAGCCTCAGGTATCTCTGGAGGTAGGCTATACCGGGTTTCATGAAAGGAGTGTGGATGGCCTGAGAGTAAAGGAAAGGGGATCACAGCCCCAAGTGAGCCACTGTGGGGGCTCCAGGTTGGGCTCCCAGGAATGAGGGGTGTCCAGGTGTTACGGTCTAGCCAAAGGACATCAGGTGTGAGCCAGAAGCCACCTGGTGACAGAGCAGCCCTCTCTCAGCTACCTTATGCAGCTGGCCAGGGAGGAAGAGGCAGGGGAGGTGACGCAAGGGCCAGAGTCAAGGACTCCCCACCCTCTTGCACTTAGAGGTCCCTGGGACTAGCCCAGGCTCATGGGTGGGGTCAGAGGAAGGGCAAGGGGTATTATCACCGCAGAGAGGGTGAAACGTGTTTGTGACCGCAACTTGAAGCCTGACTCCACCCCTTAGTCAGTGTGAGGTTCCTCTGGTGAGTTCCTGAACCTCTCCCTGCCTCAGTTTGCTCAGTTGTAAAGTAGGAACAGTTATAAGACCAAGATTTCACATTGTTTCAAGGATTCAGCGGGAGAAGGTATATAACATACTTGGCGTGGTACCCAGCACAGCAGCCTTCCCAGATAGGGGTTAGTGGCGAGGACACTCAACGCTGATGGGTATTTTGATGATATGGTGGGATTATATTCCCTGGGAAAGGCATGAGTTGAAAGCTCTGGCTTTGAGTCCCAGCTCTGCCGCTTACTAACTTCTATCACATTTAGTTAATTATTTAACCCTGCTAAGAAGCTCAGGTTTCTCAGCTATAAGCTGAAAGAACTGAACTAAGTTATCTCCAAGATCCCTTCCAGTCCTGATAATCCAAAGTTCATATTTGTCCTAATGGTACTATGCTAGTTACACAACAAGCCTACCCGTACATTTAAGCAGGTCCGCAAAGGATCTCCTAGTGGCAGCACTTCTATAAACCAATTTGAACTACTCCAAGTGATTATTTATTCATTCAACTGATATTATTGAGTGCTAAGCCAGGACCGCTTGGGGCTGGTGGGCACTCAGCCCCCCTCCACCAGTGGCACACCTGGGTTCCCTCCTCTCTCCACCATTGAGCCCAGCTCCTTACAGGGACTATAGCAGCTCCCATCTCTGGAACAGAGAGGAAATGTGCCTGCCTCTTGCCTTTGCTAATCCCAGGGGCTGAGCTGAGGGCTGGGGCAGATCACGCACACCCTCACCCACCCCAGGCAGGCAGGGATACTCACGGCGGTTGGTGGCCACCTGCCTTTGCTTGTAGACGAGGAGTAGGATGAGGGGAAGGCAGAGGATGCCTACGATGCAGGCTCCTGTAGCCAGAGCAGCAGCTGTGATGCCTATAAAGACAGAGAGACAGCCAAGGTGAGACTCCATTCCCTCTGTCTCTCCTGAGGGGAAGCTGGAGCCCAGAGAGGCAAGTTCGAGGCAGCAGGGCAACCAGCTTTACCCAGGCCCCACAGCCAGACCCTCAGTGACCCGCAGAGGCACAGAAGGCCCAGGGGTCCTCTTTCAAAGAAAGCCCCATGTCTCCTCCCCAAGTGGGCCCAGGGCACACAGAAATGAGGCCAGGAGTCTACAGCGGAGGCAGCACCAAGAGAGAGAAGGGTCTTCATCCCAGCCCTCCGGGGACAGCTCACCTGCCCTGGGCTACAGGTTTTTGCCTGAAAAGGGAAAGCAGGTCCTTCACAGACCCTGTGCCATGAAGTTCAAGATCAAAAGGAACCCCGGTGGCAAAAAACCTTTGGAGATACATAGTAGTGATGGTTGCACCACTTGGTGAGCAGAATCAATGCCACACACTTAAAAGGGGTGGAAATGGCAAATCTCATGTTATATATGTTGTGCCACAATAAAAAAAAAAAATTCAAAATGAGAAAAAGCCCAACTCATCCCAAGAGACTCCTTAGCTCCAGACACAGCTTCTGGAAGTGATCTCACATATACAAGTCACGGGGCGGGGGAAACGTGAATGAGAACTAGAAAAAATGTGAATCCTTATCCGATGGCTTAAAATGTTTAACTTTCTCCTCCTCCTCCTCCACTCGGGCCCCCTGCAAAGAGACAATCACCATCCCCACTTTCCTCACATCTGGCCCAGATTTGTTCTCTGCGTATACAGCATACGGCTGCTTTTCGTGACGATCGCTTTTCCCACTTAGCGTGGCTTGGACATCTCTGCATGGCACAGAGATCTACCTCCTTCTGCCTAGGGCTTTCTCGTGGGGCTCACCCCAGAATTTATTGAGACAGTCCCCTATCGGTGGGCATGCAGATTGCTTCCATATTTCAACATATTTCAAATAACGGAGCAGCGAACTCCTTGTGTGTGCATCTTCGCTCGCTTGGGCAGGTACCTCTGTACATAACCTCCCAGCAGTAAAAGTGCTGAGCCAAAGAGTATGTATATTTTCTTTGAGGCTATTGTCTAATTCCCCTCCATAAAGGTTGTACCGCTTCACCATCTCACCAACAGCATGAGAGGGTTGATTTGTTCCAGCCCATCTGCTGACACCAGGAATTTAGCTGGGAACAGACATGCCCTCAGAACCACAAGCATCGTAAACACGTTTCCTTCCCGATTTGCACTCTTCTTGAAATATGAGCTGGGATACCTTGTCACGGCATCAGCATGGCCCCCGGGAGCTTGGGGAAGGTGGATGGGCTGTAGTCTCTGTTGCCTTTGCACTATTTATCTGGGAATAAAGGCTGTTTTTATCTCATTGTGTTGCTAAACAACCTGATGGTGTAAATAAGCTTTCCGGGGGGGTTGTTCATAACACGGAAGTGAACAAACTATTTACAGGCACTTTAGACATACCCACCAGTACAGGAACAGTTGCTGTGCTAATTATAAAGCAAGTTCGAAGCCACGTAAAAGCAGGCTCCCTGCAGAACTTAGCAAGGCTGCATTTTGACGTGGAAGTGTGAAAGTAGACATGTTCTATAATTCAGATATTTGAGGATTTCTAACTGCCCGTCATAGGACCTTCTTGTGGGCACTGAGAAGGGGGTTGCAAAGTGCTCTATTCTAGTCATCAAAGCAGGTCTCCGGATTGCTACTAAAACTACGTTCAGTGAGGTTACGTGCTCACTCACTGTGACTCCCTGTCCCCCTCTGGGCCTGACTCCTGTCCCCAGGCAGAGATCCCCCTCTGCGACCCCTCTAGGGGATCAGGACTTGGTTTCCTTACAACCTGGGCTGAGTGTTGAGGCCAGGACAAGGAGGCAGGAGTTTGGGGACAGCTTTGTGGGCCCATGTGCCCTAGTAGCTTTGCAGAGCCCAGCCTCACCGCAGCTCCCTACCCCTTCCCGCAAGCATGGCCAGTACCTGGGGAAGAGGGGGTGGATTGCATCCAGAGCCAAACTCATTGGCAAGGTAATCACGCACTGGCAGAGACAGCTGCCAGGCCAGCTCTGAGAATGGTGCCAGGCTTTACACAGCAGGCTGGGATGGGAGGGCCCCCCCCCCAACTTTCTCAGCAGAGGATCCTTGTCTAGAGCCTGCCAGTACCCTGGAGGTCGGGAGGGAGGGAGGTACAAGAAGGGAGAAGAGCATTTGGTCAGGCTGCCTGGTCCCCCAGAAGGGGGCTTGGTGAAAGCAAACCAAACATCCTTCTGTGTAGGGTATAGGGAGGTGGCTTTGCAGGAGGTAAGCTGCCCAGCCCCCTTCCAGTTGGTGTTCAGTAAAAAAAAAAAAAAAAATAGACCCTCAGCAATTTGGGGCTCCTTGGGGACCAACTTCCTCAGCCTCTCTCTGTTGCTGCTGCCTCCCCTGACTTGGGCTTTCAGATGACTTCCTAGGCCAGCCACCCTCTTACTTCCCAAAGGGAATGTTAGAAGACAGGGCTGCAGGTAGAGACATCTAAGCTGCTTGTCTGGAAGCATCATTAGCTGGTCAGGTACCAAGGTGGGCCGTGGAGCACCTGTCTTCAAGCAAGCAGGGACTAAGGTTTTTCCAAAGGTAAGCAGCACTGATGGCAGTAGCCAGCGGCCAGCCCTGAGGCCCACTAGCCACATGGGTCACCAGGCAAATGTTTCTAAACCATTAGAAAACAGGTATGTGTCTACTATCTGTTGCCATCTACTTGCCATCCTATCATGGCCTACACAGTATGTAACTGGTTTTGTTTTGTTTTTTGTTTTGTTTGCCAACACTTTAAAATTGAGAGTTTATGTAAAATCTGGACTTCTGACTTTGCTTGGAAATGGAGTGGCTCTGGCATCCCCGGGGCCTCTCCAAGCATGCAGCAATTGGAATTGCACTTATAGGCTGGCAGCTAGCTGCTCGCCACAGTCTCCACCCCTCCCTACTGTCTACTCCCAGGTCCCTGATCCAGCCTCTTGGATAATAACACTGGTTGCCTCCCTGTTAGTGGGAAGGAGACATGCTTGCTCCTCTTTCTCCATGGACACATGACCGCCTGAAAATGGAAGTGCTGTCTCAACCCCCCCACACCGCACCCAAAAGCATAGCTGGGTTTCTTTTCAGCTGACACCATGCCACCTTAGTGACAAGACTCCACCACAGCGATAAGTTTCCAGACCTCCAGAACCAAGAGTCTGGAAGGGGACTCCAGAGGTCCCCAAAGCCATCTCCCTGCCCTCAACAGCTAGGATGGAAGTAAACACATCCCTCTGCCCTTGGGGAGCCAGTTCACTGTGGCCAGTAGTTCAGGGAAGCAGGGACCAGAGAGGGAGGCTGCACATCCCTGTAAATTGGAGCATAAGGCGAATGTCAAAAGCTGAGAGCAGAAGTGCCCAGCAGAGGAAGCCTGACCCACTCGTGACAGTCAAGTTCAAAGTCACCCTCAGGTTCTTACCGGCCAGACTCCCAGGACTTTCCGGGTAACTTCCATTTCCTTAATTCCAGCAGCTACTTCTCTAGGAGTCTAGATCGAGCAAAATGAACCAAATCTCTGCTCCCTCTCCGTTTTGCACCTGGTTCCTTTGGGGTCCCTACTGGCATCTTCTGTTTCTGTCCCCAGGACTTTTAATTCATACAACTAATTGTCAGAAAATCGGTGTTGACAGAGGGGCGGGCAGCCTGACTCCCAGGGAAGGGTTTGTGACTGAGAATCAGGCACTCTGGCTGAGAGACTGGAAGTAATCCCTGTACTTTGGTTTCCCCATCGGTGAGAGGTAGGCAGTGGCACAGGTGAGCTCTGGGAGCTCCTGGAAGAAGAAGGGAGACTGCAGGGTTGCTCAGAGTGGAAGGAGCAATGGGGAAGTGAGCACTGGCGGGCCCCTCCAGGTGAGGCTCCCTGCCTTCCCCTGTGCTCGCTCGGAGAACACAGTCCACCCTCTCCGGGGAGCTGCTGGTGGAGGAAGTGAGGACAGCAGCAGCTTGGTACCCAGGCAACACATAAGGACTGTGGTGTGCAGGGACAGGGGCTTGAACCAGGGTTCCTTAGTTCTATGAGGGTCTGGCTCAGACCGAAATGTGTGTTCTAATTTTATTCCTGGCTAAAGCTGTGCATCGGTTCAAAATATAGTTGGAGTAGAAAGTCACCATGGCCTCTGAGCTGGGCTTTGGCTGGGGCTGTAGTTTGAACTGTTCTCATTCCTGCCTCCACTCTATGCATGTCCTCCTGGAGGGCAGGGGGAAAGTCTGCACTTTTGGGTCTCCAGGGCCTGGGCAGGGGCTGGTTACACTAGATGCCCAGTCAATATTGATGGATAGAAGGCTCTGGAAGCCAAGACCTTGTCCTCTCAGAAGAATAGAGTGGCCCTGAGACGTCTCCCCTTTGCCTGCTGCCTCCAAGCTGCTGGGCGTTGTCTCCTGGCCTCTGAGCGCCCAGATGTCCCTCAGACCAGTGCCCCCTTCCTCCACTGGATGCCTCTCTGGGCAAACACCAGGGGCGGACTGCCACCCACCCACTGCCCTGTGCATCCCTCAAGCTGGGAAGAAGGTAAAGTGAGCACACCCCAGTTGTGTGGATTTGAGCAAGTTATGTCACCTCTCTGGGCTTCTGCTTCCATGTATAGAAAGTGAAAACAGTGGTGCCTACTTCAGAGGGTTCTTGTCAGAATCCAAGAGATACCAGTACTTGCAAGGACTTAGCTCGGTGCCTGGCATATAGGAAAAGCTCTAAGAACGGTAGTGCTGTCCCCCTGCCTGAGTCTCTCCGTCCTCTCTCCCCACGTACAGAACGAGGAAGTTTTAAGCAAGTGGGCCTAAGCCAAGAGGACCCCCCACAGCCCTCCAATCTTCCCATGTTGGGGAGCACTGGTGAGCAAGAGCAGCACCCACTGATAACAGCCTGTGGCACTCAGCACCTGTTGGGAGGGGGGCACTTAGCTAAAGGCCACCCCCAAGGAGTCAGAGCAGGAGCCCCAGGAGCCGGCTTCTTCGGGCTTTAAGCCTTGGAAGGGGAGTGGGCTTCTGGGACTGCAGCCCCATGGCTCCAATGACGGGGAAAGCAGAAGGGAGAGGCGATAGCAGAGGAGAAAGGATGGGGGTTCTGCGGGCTTGGGGCGAGGAGGTCTGAGTTCAGAGTGGGGCCTTGGTCCAAGACGAAGGCAGAGGAGAACAGAGAACCCAGAAGGGCCAAAAGGGTGGTCCCTTACTTTCACTCTCCTTGGGTGAAGGTGGGTACGAGATGCACTGGAATGAGGCTTCTTTGTCTGTAGAGCAAAGAGAAGGATCGTTAGGTGGGCATGAGGCCAGGGAGGCTTATCCCAGCCAGCACACGGGTCCACACGGACACGTATTCTCACCCCGTGGCCAGGTATGCCCTGCCCACTCTCACACATGCCCCCCAGGCATGTAGGTATCTGCTGGCACCCACATGTCTACCCAGTGTATTGCCCCTCACACTCTCATCTGGACACACACACACACACACACACACACACGTTCCCCAACAACTGCTCACGGGCTCACACCCCAGGTCTCACAACACGGCCACCATACAGTCAGGAGCAGTACATCCCAGCCTAGGTTTGTGCACTCCCTCTCTCTCACTAGACCGAACCACGTATACCCCCCTCTCCATCACACCCCACTACCCACACAGACCCATACACAGCTCCCCACACAGTGGCCACCCCATCTCAAACACATCCCTGGAGTGACAGCCTCACCCATCTAGCATCACACATGGTCACGGCGTCAGACACACAGCACCGCACACCCAGAGCCACAGTGTCCTCGTCGCTTACCCTTGCAGACAGGTACCCACACCGCACCGAGTCACCGCACCCCCGGGCCGTCCCATACAGGGGGCCCTCACCTGTGTGCACCTGCAGCTCCATGGCACCGTAGACCCTCTGCTCAGAGTGATGGTGTCTAATCTCTACCACCAGGCAGCAGTAGAGGCCGCTGTCCATGGAGGTCAGGTTGCGCATGGTGATGGAGAAGTTGCCATGGTGGTCAGAGACCGACTCCAGCCCATAGCGCTGGGCCAGATCCTGGCTGGTGTTGGCCTGGTGGCCACTGTGGTGCAGGTGAAGGTCCTGGAATGTGAGGTTGCGGATAGGCCGGCGCTCCGAGCAGACCTGCACTTCGCCCCGCGAGCTGCGGTACCACGTCTTGTAGTAGGTCACATCGTGCCCTTTGGCCATGGGGCCCATGATCTTGCAGGTGAGGGTGACGTTTTGTCCCTCAGAACACACATACAAGGAATACGGTGTGGCGACCTTGAAAGCTGCTACCAGACCTATTCAGAGAGATGAGACTGTCACCTGCCTGAGCCAGACCCACTCCCAGTTCCTCCAAAGTGAGGAAGAACGTTGGTCTGGGGCTCCAAAGATGTGGGTTCCCCAGCCACAGGCCCCAGGCTAGTCAGCTGACCTCCCCAAGACCTCAGCTTCATCATCAGCTCCTGAACCTGCCTCCGTCCCAGGCTGTGTGGGAGGAGGAGCTTCTCCAGGTGAGGGACGCCCCTGACCCCAGGGAAGCTGGATGAGGCATAGGGAAGACTGTGGGCAGGCAGGCAGATGAGGCCCGGCCAGTGGGTCTATCTCCCCACACCACCCCTGCAGGCCCTGTGGCTCTACCCACAACTGGCCCCTGGCACTTCCAGCCTCCATGCCCTGTGCTGTCCAATGGGAAGCAGAACGAGCAGCACAAAGGCTATTTGAGAAGGCAGCCCTTTGCCCTTGACCACCATTCTGGGGCCATTAGCACTTTTGACTCCTCCCACTCGTAGGGCTGGCCATGCCTTCCCACCTCCTCATCACGGAGCACCCCTGTGTGCAAGGCCTGTGCCAGGTGCTACATCTCACCTGGATGCTGAGCTTATGGCCTAGCCAGGTAGACAAAGCATGCGTTCCTGACCAAGTCACCCCACAGGCTAATGGGCAGACTGGTGCCAGCCTTCAGGGCACTTGGAGGAGGGAAGACATAGCCATCCTGGGGATGGTCAGGAGACTTCTTGAAGCAGCAAGTGTCTTTGGGGTTGATGGACACGTAAGACTTCAGCAAGTAAAGGGGGTACCCTGGGTTGAGGAAGCAGGTAAACCCAAGATGTCTCAGGGAAGGACCAGGAAAAATCATCAAAGCTCACCTCATCCATGTACCTGCTGCCACCCAGTCTTCTTAGAAATATCTCCTAGTTCTTTTTGTTTTCAGTTGGCAAACAAAACCATCCCTTGGTCCTCTTTACCCTGCCCCAACGCCCTAGTATTTAACCATGTTGACCCCTCAAAGCACTGGCCCTTAAAAGCAGAATGCTGGGGCCGGAGTCCCGGCTCCCATCTAGCCCCGAGAGCACCCCCTTCCTCACATGTACAATGAGGAAAATATTCACACTATGCATAGTTGCAAGAGGACAGAACGAGGGAAAGCTGAGAACAGAAGATGTGAGTTCTAATGCCCTCTACAGACATAAGGAGGAAAACTATGATTAGTATACATTAGTGGTATTTGAGTTTTCATTGGCATTTCAGGGGCTGTCGTAAGTCAGACAGGGAAGGGGAGTTTGGAAATGTGAATAGAATCCCAACCGACATGTGTCTTCTGTTGCCTCTGCCTGAATCAAGATAAGGCCACTTCCTCCTGCAGACACCCCCTTCCTGCCTTTAGAGCCTGGGACCCACCAGCAGAGGGGAAAGCTTTGCTCAGTCTGGAGGAAGGCAGCCTGGTGTAGCTTTGGAACCGGACCAGCCTGCTCTGGAGTCCAATACCTGGGAGTCAGACTCTGAGCCTCAGAGTCCTCACTGTCGAACAGAAGTGGAAACATCTACCTGCCAGAGCTGAGGCCAGGATTACAAATAATTTACTTGAAGGGCTCTGAAAGTGCTTTGCTAGTGGTTGGTGCTTGCTACACAGAAGCTAGACAGCTCTGTCGCTCATTCCGGCAAGTCAAGAAACATTTCCCAGGAGTGAAAATAGTTCTGCAGAATAGAATGGAGAAGGCGGCTTCAAATTCTTTCCCACTAAAGGTGCGAATGACCCACAACAGCTTGCAATCCAGTCTTGGAGCGCCTGCGTATGCAAAACAGAGTGTGGGGGCTTAGCAAAGCATGGCCCCAAAGAAAATGTCTGCAAGACCCCTAGAAAGGAAGGAAGACACACACGAACCCCAGATCCTTCCATTCGCTCCACCCCCATGTAAGAGGGGGCCGTGTCTGGAAGCCCCAGATCTATGGAAGACCTTTGCCAAGGTGAGAGGAGATTTCAGAACTTCCTGGCAAGATGCTGGTCTCCTTTTCAGGCAGAAGAGTGGAGGCCCAGAAGGGGAAAGTGATTTTCCTAAAGTGCCACAGAGGGTATGGACTCAGAACCTGGGGGAGCATGGGCGGCTTCAGGTAAAGCTAGATCTAATTAGAACTAGAAGGAGGAAGAGCACGCGTCCTGTGCTATGCTAAGTCCTTTATGGGCATGTCTAACAACCCCATAAGGTAGGTGTTGTTTTGTTTTTGTTTTTTTTTTTTTCCTTTTTACTGAGGAAAAAACACGAGGCCTGGAGATGTTGAATAATTCACTGAAGATCACAGTGACTTGGACTCTCCCTCATGGGCCAGTAGGGCGGCTGTGGCCACAGAACTTCTACATGTGCCAGTAAATGGAGGTGGGGTGTAGCTAGGGAAAGGCCCCTCCCAGCCACTCCCAGGAAGAAAACCCACCCAAAGGGCAGACCAAGGGCTTGTCTGCCCTGAGCTCCCCCCTTCCCTCAGCAGGCCCCAGCAGGCAGCAGCTCCCACCAGCACCTCTCCCAACTGGCACCTTATCTTCCCTGTTCCCAACCCCACATCCACCCAGAGAACCCAAGGCTGGGAACCACATCCAGCTCAAGCAGCATTTGCAGAGATCCCACACACCCCTCGGGGGCTGGGCCGATGTCTGAGGTAGCTGCAAGGGGGGCAGGCGGAGTAGTGGTGGAGGCAGAAGCAGGAAGTGGAACATGGAGCTGAGCCAGGTTGGGGTGGGGGCTGCCCAGTGGACAGAGGTGTAAGTGGGGTGAGGCTGAGATGTGGGCAAGCTGGGGCATAGCTTGGGTGGGTGGAGCAGGGTGGGAGCAAGCAGCAGAGCCTCCAGTGGGGCCCCAGCACTGGGGCTGCCGGCAGAGCTTGCGGGGCCCCAGCCCTTAAGGTCCAAGCCTTGGTGTCAGTGAGCCCAGAATTGCCTGGAAGCCCCGGGGAGAGGTTTTCAACCCTAGATGCAATGTCCTTGAAAACCCACAATGGGACATAGAATCGGGGTTGAGAGTAAGGGGAGGGGGACATGAGGAGGGGTGCATTGCACAATCCCCAATACCCTACACACCCTAGAGGACTTCTTCCCTTTTTACAGAAAAGAGAAGCTTGCAGTGGGATTCAGGTTTGGGGGATGGGGGACAGCATTCAATTTTAGCAAAAGGGCCAGATAGCAGTGGACCAAGTGTTCTCAGGATCTTGTCCGGGCACGGGGGTTCAGGGGCAGGGGGGTGGGGGTGGGAACATCCCTTTTGTTGTGTCTAAGACTCAAGCCAGGTCAAAGCCCAGGACAGCCTGTCTTCGGGAGGATATACAAAGGCGCAGAGTTGGGGAGAATAATGCACACACCCTGTGCCACCCACGACTGCGCATGTGTTATCGGGGATATACATATAGCACAGCTGGATTTATAATTATTTGGCGGGAGGATGTTGCTTATTGTCAGGAGCAGATCCTTTCGGACACCTGGGTCATTGTCAGAGACTGGGGAGAGTGGGTGGGGAGGAAAGCCCTCGGCTCCAGGGCGGCCGAGAGCATGTGAGACAGGAAAATGACCCTGGCCTGGCCCTGAGCCTGTGCCCAGCCGGGACCCATCCAGTCATTGTGCTGCTCTTGGGCTAAGGAGGCAGAAGCACCCGGAGGAAGATTGCTTTGAACAAGGGAAATTCCAGGTCTCAGGATTAAAACACTTGGTCTGACAGATCCCTGGGCCCTAGTCCCCACTTAGCCATGTCCTTGCTGTGTGACCTTGGGCAGGTCCCATCCTTCTCTGTGCCTCCCTCCCTTCATCTCAAGAGACTCCCCATGTTCCTAGGCCTTTCTAGCTCTGAAAGCCTGTTGCTGTATTTCCTTAAGGTAGAGGAAAGGGCAAGAATGAACCACTTCTTATTTATGTGTCAGGACTTGCTTAGCACTTTATAATCCTCACAGCTAACACCCCTGATGTAGGGATCATCATCCTCATTTTAAAGATGAGGAAACAGACTCAGAGAAGTCAGGTGACTTACCCAAGACCACCCAACCCTACTTGGCTAAGCTGAAACCCACACCTTGGACACACCAGCCCTGCAGGAAGGAAGAGTGTCCCCACTAACTCCTGCAGCAGGTGGGGCCGACACCCTCATCCTCCAGCAGCTTGGACAGTGAACTGACCCCCTCCTGACAGCACTTTCTAGGCAGTCATCCTCGCCCAGCCTCAGACCTCAACTGAAAACACCATTCCTTCATGTCACAGATATTTAACTGAGGTCCCACCATGAGCCAGGCCCAGGGCAGAGAGCCATGGGGGTGCAGAGTTCCCTAAGGGATGGCCGCTCAGACTCTAGTCCCGCTCCTGCCACCTTCTAGCTGTGGGATCCTCAGCCAAAGGTGGGGCTCAGCCCCTTGTAGAAGCTTCTGTTCCGGCACAGGGGAGACGAGCTCTTGATGGGCTCCTTCTCGGGATACTAGTTTTCATGACTTCACCTCTTTCCACCCGACAGGCAGCTCATGAAACCCTGTGGGTGTGCACGGGATGGGTGTGTGTGGGTGTGGAGAGGCCTGTGTATTTTCCCTGCCAGGGCATGAGTTTAAGCCCACAGTTGCCAAGGCAACGCCCCAGCCTTTGGAGGTGGGTCCCCAGCTTGATTAGTCAGGCCTGAGGCCCCACCCAAACAGCTGAACTCTGTCCAGCTGCTGCTAGGGGTTAGAAGTAAACAGCCTCTGATCTTCTGCTGTTGCTGTTGTTCGGCTAGATGCAAAAGGCCAGGTCCTCGTCCTCGGGAGGCACACCCAACAGACATGGAACTGGTGTCCAGCTCCCTGCCGGGCCCTGGCCCCCAGGACAGTCCGCGGAGGGTACAGGGAAGGGCTCGGTCCTGTCTTTATCAAGCTGCAGAGCACAGAGGGAAACAGAGGCAAGGACCAACCAGGAAGTGCCCCCGGTGCGAGGGGCTGGGCCGGCAGGTCAGCCCCTGGGGTCTGGGGCCAGCAAGGACAAAGGGCATCTCAGATGTGTTTATTGATACCTGCCCCCGCAGGAAGTGTCCATTCACATCAGACCAGGGAGTCTGGGAAGGGGAAGCCAGGCTCTATTGGAGGAAGCAGCACTTCCAGCACCTTGGGAAGGCATCCGTGCATCCGGGGCTGGAGGCCGTGGGCCGGCGCGCCTCCCTGGAGAGGGCCCGGGCAGCTGGCCAGACGCCCTGCCAATGGACGCTCCTCTGGACGACTCCTTCCCAGCCTCCCCAGGCCCTCCCCGAGGATGACTGCTTGCAGCCGGGAACACTAGCTCTAGCCAGCTTCCCTCCAGGGTCAGTACTGGGAGGACTTCCTAAGGTCCACGTTCCAGTCTTCTGTGCCCTGTCTTCAACGCAGGCTGCCCGTGGTGGCTGACACTCACGCGAGAGGTAGCCTGGGACCGACTGGAGGGCGCATGGCCTTCCTGCGGATGGACAGATGGCCGGGCCAGTGAAGGCCCAGCTTGCTATAAGCTCTCTCTCTCCCTCTCCCCCTCCGTCCCCCGTGGTTACTGGGATAGCTAGTTGGTCCCAACGGAAGAGAGGCCCCAGCTGGAGCTACTGTATTTACTTGGACAGTGTATTTATTTGAGGAAGGCAACAGGCTGGGAGGATCGGGGGCTGGAAGAAGCCCAGAGAGGCCCTCTGACCCTGCCCTGACCTCTTAGGCTGGGGACTACTGCTCTCTTTCTTTTCCTCTGGGAGAGCTGACCCGTCCCCTGCCACCAGCTACCAGTCCGCACAGTGGTGAATTTGCTTCTGCAGTGATGGGGGGAGGAGCTGATGGTGACTGCAGCAGAGATGGTTTTACTTTTAGTTTTATGTCATTAAATGGCATCGAATCACATAGAAGGTTATCCTCCCCCCGGTTTGGTTTGGTTTGTTTTTAACAAGGGCCGGCAGGTTTCAGGCTCAGAGCCTTCCCCAGGCTATAGTTTCTAGCTAGAATTTAATATCCTTATTTGGTTTTCTTATTGTGTTCTTGTATGATTTTGTTCTATTTATGGCAATAATACTGGCTTTCCACTGGTGGCAGTGATAGAAAGTTTCCTTTTAAAAAATCTATTTACTTAAGTAAAAGAATGAGTTGATTGGAGGGAAAAACTAAGTACATAGGATAGATAGATGCTTCAGAAATCCCAAAGGTGGGATACCCGGGTGGCTCAGCGGTTGAGCACCTGCCTTCGGCTCAGGGCGTGATCCCGGAGTTTCAGGATCGAGTCCCACATTGGGCTCCTGTATGGAGACTGCTTCTCCTCCCTTTGCCTATGTCTCTGCTTCTCTCTGTGTCTCTTTAAATAAATAAATCTAAAAAAAAAAAAAAAAAGAAAAGAAATCCCAAAGGTAATGAGTAGGAGGCTAAAGCTCAAGAAGTACTCTCCTGGGACTCCCCTTCAGAAGGGGGGCAGCCTCACTGAAACCATGTCACCCAGCCTCCCTGTGGCTCAGAGGGTGCATTCGCGGTCCCATAGGGAGCGAACAACAGAGGCAGGACTTGACCCCCCAGGACCCCACAGGAAATAGCATCCTATGTGGAACATTTAAAGGATGAGGTCTGCTTGGGCAGAAGCACAGAAAGGTCATTACTGAATGATGGATGGGTGCGGCAGCCCCAAACTGGGGACCTCATCCACTTGCTGGGAGTGAGCAACCAGAACAAATAGGCTAAACATAAAGATCAATTGCGGGGATCCCTGGGTGGCGCAGCGGTTTAGCGCCTGCATTTGGCCCAGGGCGCGATCCTGGAGACCCGGGATCGAATCCCACGTCGGGCTCCCGGTGCATAGAGCCTGCTTCTCCATCCGCCTATGTCTCTCCCTCTCTCTCTCTCTCTCTATCTGTGACTATCATAAATAAAAAAAAAAATAAAATAAAAAAAAGATCAATTGCGGGAAAGACCCCAGTTTGACCACCAAACCCCAAGCTGACCTGGTGGCCTTGAAAGTGCAAAAAGCCCCCATCTCTGGGGACCTTGAAGAGAATCTGCAGATGCCTCCATGGACGTTTCACACTCCCAAGTGCCTGTAGGTGCCTACAGGTAGCTGGACCTGTGCATCCTCTGGGAATATTCGAGTCCATGCCCTGAGCTCTCCACCGGGCTCTGCAGGCAGCAAGGAACTTAGATGGAGGGCCAATGGCATGTGGCCTCAGAAAGCCAAGAGCGAGCTCAGACACCAGGCACAGTGCTGAGGTTGCACACTGACTCTTCACAGCAGGCCCCTGAAGGAGGGGCCGTCATCATCCCATTTTAGAGATGAAGGCACTTGCACAGAGATGCTGAGTAACTTGCTCAAAGTCACAGCCTGTAAATGGCCATCTTGGAATTGGAACCTAGATGGAACTGACTCCCCAGACCAGATGGTTAAGTGACTGGACTGTATGGGAAGCATACAAGGCACTCAACACCAGGTCCCTTGCTCCGCCATTCCCATACAGAGTGCCATCAGCAAGGCCTGGGGCCTGCCGGTGCTGCTGCTAAGGGGACGCACGGGTCCAGCAGAAAGTGCACTGCCAATCCCAGGTTCACCCTGCCCAGGGAAAGCCAGATTGCCCCTGGGTGAGTAGTCGACCTAAAACTGGGGACCTCAAGCTCAGTATGTGGGGCTTTGTCAGTGCTGGTCAAAGGGGTCACTGCCTATAGGCCAGATGGGCACCGAG
The DNA here is from genome assembly GCF_048164855.1 of Canis lupus baileyi. Lineage (NCBI taxonomy): Eukaryota > Metazoa > Chordata > Mammalia > Carnivora > Canidae > Canis > Canis lupus. Next base: position 23,244,727 of record NC_132841.1, read on the forward strand.
GAGTCCTTCCTTCTTTCCCTTGATCTGCTGGGGCCCAAGGTCCATATGTGTATGCATATAGGGAGATGGCCTCTTGCAGCTTCCCAGCACTGTCCCTCCCACCTGAGCCACCTTCTCCCAGGGAGATCAGGCCCCGGCAGGTGATCTTTGGCCTGCTTGGGTGGTGGTGGGGGACAGGGGGACAGGAACGACCAGCCCCACTGGGGATCCCTGGCATTGGGTAGATGCCCCCTCATGCCCATGGGCTGGCCTCTGGGGCCACCCCAAAGGTTCTAGACAGAAGATAGTAGATTTCCTAAGAGCTGACCTTTGCTGCATCATAGGCTTGCACCACTGGGTTACTCAACAAAGCCCCGCAGTCTTGTTTACCATGAAGGGGAAGATAGGGTCTCCCCTCCTTAACCTCACTGCACCTCCATATGCTAGTCCCAGAATCTGGGCCTCCTGGGTCAGCCTATAAGGACATGTTGAGGCCAGGAACTCCCTCAGGTCCTAGGAGTGCCTTTTGGGAAGGAAGAGTGTTCCACCCTTGGGGTCTATGGGCCTTGGCTCTGGAGGTGCTTCCCTCTACCCGTCTCCCCCTGAGTCAGGCCCAGGAAAGGGGCACCTTCAGCAGAGCTTAGAAGACAGGCCTACATACCCACCTCCACCTCACCTTCCCAGACATGAAGGCTTTGACCTTGAGCAGTCCTGCCCAAGGCAGCCCAGCACCTCAGGAGGCCAGCAAGTAGGTCTTTCCGACCCACAGTCCCACCTGATGGTGCCTGCGACCAGGCCCCCTGTCCGTTAGCCACTTGTTACACACTGTCCTGGGCAGAGTGAATATTCATTAGCACGCCCATGCTATAGTTAAGAATACTGAGTCCCAGAGTAGCTGCAAGCTAAGAGAATGCTTCTGATCCCCTTCTGGGGAAAGCCGCTTAGAGGCCTAATCATGTCCTTGAGTTGGGCCCAGGAAGAGCTGGCCCTTCGGAGTGCCAAGCTCTCTGAGTAGCCAAGGCCTCGAGGGGAGAAGGCTCCTGGCCAGGTAGACCATAAGGAGCGAGGGCTCTGAGCCTCGCGGCGACCAGCTACTCTGTGACGTTGGGTACCTTAGCTCTCTAGAGTTCAATCTCCCCAGTTGGGGTTGCCCAACAGAGAGCAGCCCAGCCAGGGGAGGGCAGGGGAAGAGGCAGGAAAACAGAAGGACCTCTCGGGGTCACTTGCGGAGAAAGGGGCAGGGCAGGTGCTCCCTGGTGCATGCACTGCTGGCCTCCTGCCTGCTGCCATCCCCTGCTTTTTCTGGAAGCCACGTCCTGCCATGAAGTGTGGCCTTGGTGCCAAGACTGCCTCCCCTATCCCAGGAGGACTCCAGGCCAGGGCTAGGCAGCTCTGTGTGAGGGGTGTGGGCTCCCTCCTCCTTAGCAGAGGCCAGCGCGGAGCTGAGATAACAGCTGCCTACAGGCACCCACTTTGTCTGCAAGGCACACTGCAGGCTCTCTCCACTCCCTGCTCTTGCTCTGACCCTGTGCCCCCCCTCCTTTCTTCTTCTGACCCGCCCACTGCGTCCTTGTGCCAAGCGCCCCACCTTCCTCCTGCCTCTCTGACTCCCGGCATGACTCAAGCTTTCCCTGGGCCCTTCCCACAAAGTGTAGTTCACAGGCTGCCTGCTGGCCCCCTCTTCCCTTGAGATCCAGCCACTCCAGTGCTGGGCACGCAAGAACCAGGCTGGGGGTACCCCGACCTCTGCCCCCGCACCTCCACCCCGGAGCCCCTGAGTCCTGGCCAGGATTCCACTTGGAGCTGTGACAGTCTGGACTTTGGAAGAAGAAAGTGGCGCCTCCCTGGTGTAGGGCTTCTGACCGTGAGCTGAGGAAACCCAAACCAGAAAGATGCCATAAGTTACCCCGGGGACCCAGAGCGGGAGCTCCTGGCTGAGTCTGGAAAGTGGCCCACATTCTCCTGGGGCGCCCACACCGGTCCCTGAGCTGCAGCCTTGCTAGGCTGCCAGGAGTCAGCTGACCACTCCGCTCGCAGCTCGCAGCCCCTCAGTATAAGGACAGGTGGGCGCCGGCATCTGGGAGCGGGCCAGTGCCCCCACCCCAGGGTTCAACCAGGAGGGTCCCCAGGGAGCAGGGCGCAGAGACCAGTGAGTCCCTGGAGCCCTGAGGCAGAAGGGGCAAGGAGATGCCACAGGTGTCAAAAGCCCGAGGCATCCCCTAGAAAATGCTGGGGCTGTCCCCGCCGTGTCTGTGTGTCTGTGTCCCGCGCCGCAGCAGCCACTCCCGCACGGGGCTCCCGGCAGCCAGGGGCCCGCAGGCAGCAGCTGGGGCAGCTGTCAGAACACGCGGATGTGCCGCCGCCCAGGGAGAGCTCGCCCCGCAAGGAGGAGACGGGGCGGGGGGGGGCTCCGCGGCGACCCCCTCCCCCGCGGGGTCGTCCCGGGGCGCCTCCCCGCGCCCGCCCGCCCGCGCAGCTCCTGCAGACCTTACCTCGGGAGGCGGCCAGGAAGACGGCGAGGAGCACAGGCCCCCAGCGCCGGCCGCCGGCCTCCGGGCCCAGCGGGACGCCCATGTCGCCGAGGGGCGGCGCCGGGAGCCCGGGAGCCCGGGAGCCCCGGCCGGGCGGGCGCGGGCCGCGCAGGGGAGCTGCTGGCGCTCCGAGAGCCGCGCGCACGGCCGGCGCGGAGACCTCCGCGGAGCGAGTGCCGAGCGCTCCGTGGGCTCCGACAGCCGCGGCTCCCGCCCCCCGCCCCGCAGCGCCCCCGGGGGGCCGTGGGGGGAACTGCCTCGCCGGCGGCCCCGCGGGAGGGGTTTCCCCGGTGACTCACGGGCTCCCCGCCTCTAGGGGAGGCAGCGCCTGGCCTGTGCGCTCCGCGCGGCTGCTCTCTCCCACGCCCCCCCCCCCAGGGCCGTGCTGCTGCGCAGGCTGGACGGTGTCACCCCAACTCAGCAGGCTGCGTCCCCATCGCGGGTTGTGTCTGACCTCACCCAGCAGCCTCTGAGTTGTCTGGGGGCAAGCACTTGTCCCCAGCACCCTCCAGCCAGCCCGGGGATGAATGAATGAGCTAATGAGTGAAGGAAATCTAACTTTTGCAAAGGGCTAGGCAAGTGGGAGCCGACTTGACTGTAGATCCCAGAGCCTGCAAAACCCTGGTGCATGCACACACACACACACACACACACACACACAGACACAGACGTGGCACAGGTGCAGGGGTACACAGCAGCCCTGGCACCCCTACAGATGCATGTGCGTGTGCATCTGGCAGCGTGTCCCGTGGGAAATCATCAGGGCTCCTCTCCCTCTAGGCCCCAGCATCGCTTCCCACTTTGCACCCTCTCTAGCTCCCTGTGCCCTGGATAGCCACAGGACCGTCATGCAACAACCCCCTCAGTCCTCTGCTCCTGCACTGGCCTCCCCCTCTCCCTCAGGGCTCAATTCAAATCCTTCCCCTTCCCCAGGGGTCCTGAGCTTCCCTGGCAAGCACCGCTCCAGACCTCACTCTTCACACCCCAGTTGCCAACCAGCTGATCTGCACCTGGACAGATCTGCCCTCCTGAGCTAGACTGTGAGCTGCTCTGCCTGAGGTTCCCAAGTCCCTGGCACAAAAGTGGGCACCAAGAAGGTGTCTAAAGCACTCTTATCTGAATGAAAAAACCGAGAAGTAAGCAAGTGGCTTCCTAAATGGAGGAGTTGGGGTGGCTGTGCCTAAGACCAGGGGTCAGGAGAAGGGGGGTGGGCACAGCTGTTGTACCGTCTACCCCAGCCTTGCAGAAGCTTCCCGGGACTTTGCTGGCCCATTAGGGATCTTGAGCTCATGTGACCCAAGCCTGAAGGACAGAGGACCACTAGAGTCCATCTGGGTTAGGGATCAGTGGAACTGAAAGGTAGCCAGGAATTCGGGGTGCCCCATGGCTGACCTTATCCTGGCTAGAGGCTCTCCTGGAAGCTCAGTCCTGGGGCAGAAAAGTGATACAGAGGAAAGGCTTTTAGTACTAGGTGACAATGCCTGGGCCCAGTCCCCCTGAGATGGGAGCCCCGGGGACCGCCAGGACATAAGTGGGTACTTCATCACGATCCTGACCTTGTGACTCCACTTTGGGAAACAGCCCAGGGCCTTTCCTGCTGGCAGAGTGTGAGCTCTTCCACCCACAGGAGGTAGAAAGCCAGGTAAAATCAGGTGGAGATTGGGCCCTCTTCCCCCCCCGGCCAGCCTTGGACAGACATGAGGTGGGGTCACTGAAGGGTGAGACCCTAGAGCACCTGACCTTTCTCCTTGTATCCCTTCCTGGCCTGGCCTCACCCAGGCCACCCTTGAGACCAGACTCCTTCTGCCCCAAGGCCTAGAAGGTAGATAAAGAGTGCAGATCCGGGATTAGCAGGAAGGAAGCAACTACCCAGCCATCCCCTCCCCCCATGAGCCAGAATACCTGATTGGGGGCCCAGTGGGGCTTCCTTCCACTTCCTTCTTCCCCACCACACTGCCCACTGGTGTGCCTCCTGGGCTTGCATCAGAGTGAGACACAGGCATTGCCTAAGGTGTGGGCATGGTCCAGAAACCTCAAGCACTGTTTCTTCAGTGCCAGGGCAGGAAGGACCCAGCTGAGAGGGCCTTTGGGGCACTGACTTCCTCCTTACTCCAGAGGCTGCAGAAAGTCAGACCCCTCCCCTTCCCTCCTACCCTCAGGCCGGGTCACAGAAAGAAGGGGGCTCTGTGGGGTAACCCCTGAAACCTGCATGATGGTTAGACCTACTTCTGGGAGTCTGGGGAAGTGGGAAAGGCCAGCACTCCTGCTCCCATCAGCGAGGCTGGAAAGAAGCCCCTGCCTCAGGCTCTGCTGGCACCTCGGGAGGACTCCACGCTGGGCTCCTGGCAGGTGAGGAGTGCTCATAGCTGCATCCAGGCCCATGCAGAACCATGAGATGAACACAGCAGCCTTCCTATATGGCCATTTTTTTTCTCAAACACTGGAGGCATCCACCCTTCGTTGACATATAATTGACATAACAATATTCTATTGGTTTCAAGTGTCTATCACAGTAGTGAATCGATATTTTATACGATATGAAGTAATCCCCATGATAAGTCTACTCACCATACAGAGTTTTTACACTATTATTGGCTGTATTCCCTACACCATACTTTTCATCCCCATGGCTTATTTATTTTGTAAGTGGAAGCTTGTACCCCTCCCTAGTCCCCTTTACTTTTTTCACCTTTTATTTTGTTAGTTCATTTGTGTTTTTTATTCTACATATAAATGAAGTCATACAGTATTTTTCTTTCTTCATCTGACTTATTTCACTAAGCACAATATTCTCTAGATCCACCCGTGTTTTCCCAATGGCAAGATTTCATTCTTTTATGGCTAACATTCCATTGTATAGATATACCACATCTTCTTCATCCGTTCATCTGTCCATGGACACCTGGGTTGCTTCCATAATTTGCCTATTGTCAATACTGCAAAAATGCATGTATCCCTTGGAATTAGCGTTTCTGTATTTTGGGGGTAAATACCCAGTAGTGCAATTACTGGGTCATAGGATAGTCCTATTTTTGACTTTTTGAGGAACCTCCATACTATTTCCCACAGTTTGCATTCCCACCAACAATGCACAATGGTTCCTTTGATTTGCATTTCCCTGTTGATGAGAGGTATTGAGCATCTTTCCATGTGTCTGTTGGCCATATGGCCGTCTTCTTTGGAGAAATGTCTGTTCCTTTCTCTTGCCCATTTCTTAATTGGATTATTTGTTGTGGGAGTGTTGAATTAGGTTCTTTGTATATTTTGGACACTAACCCTTCATCAGTATGTCATTTGCAAATATCTTCTCCCATTCTATAGGTTGCCTTTTAGTTTTGTTGATTGTTTCCTTCACTGTGCAGAAGCTTTTGTTTTGATGTAGCTCAGTAGCTTATTTTTGCTTTCATTTTCTTCCCTCAGGGGACGTATCTAGAAAAATGTTGCTGTGGCTGATGTGAGAGACACGATTGCCTATGTTCTCTTTTAGGTTCTTTATGGTTTCAGGTCTCACATTTAGGTATTTCATCCATTTTGAGTTTTTGTGTATGGCGTAAAAAAGTGGTCCAGTCTCTCTCTTTTTTTTTTTAAGATTTTATTTATTTGGGACACAGAGAGAGAGAGAGAGAGAGAGAGAGAGCATGATCAGAGGGAGAGGGAGAAGCCGACTTCCACTGGACAGGAAGCTTGTGAGGGACTCAATGCCAGGATCCCGGGATCACGACCTGAGCCAAAGGCAGACACCTAACCAACAGCCATCCAGGGGCCCCAAAAGTGGTCTAGTTTTATTCTTTTGCATGTAGCTGTCCAGTTTTCCCAACATCATTTTTTGAAGAGACTGTCTTTCTCCCATTGAATATTCTTTCCTGCTTTGTTGAAGATTAATTGACCATATAATTGTGGTTTTATTTTCAGGATTTCTGTTCTTTTCCATTGATCTAGAACACTTGTGATTTTTTTTGTCTTTTTGATAATAGCCAATCTGACAGTTATGAGGTGATATGTCATTGTGATTTTGATCTGTATTTCCCTGGTGACAAGTGATGTTGAGCATATTTTCATATAGCATTTTCACCTGCTATTGGCCATCAGCAGGTCTTCTTTGGAAAAATGTCTATTCAAGCCCTCTGTCCATTTTTTAATTGAGTTATTTGTTTGTTGTGTAAGTTTTTTATATATATCTTAGATATTAATCCCATATTAGATGTATAATTTGCAATGATCTTCTCCCATTTAGTAGTTGCCTTTTGTTTTGTTGATGGTTTGCATGCAAAAGCTTCCTTTGTTGCCCTTGACTGGAGAGAGTGAGCCAAAAATATTGCTAAGATTGATATCAAAGAGCTTGCTACCTATGTTTTCTTCTAGGAATTTTGTGGTCCAGGTCTTACATTTAAGTCTTTAATACATTTTAAATTTGTTCCCATTATATATTCTTGCCTCCTTTGTCATAGATTAATTGACCATATATGCCTAGGAGTTTTTTTCTCTGTTTTATTCTATTGATCTGTATGTCTGTTTTTGTGTCAGTTCCACACTATTATAATTACTGTAGCTTTGTAGTATAGTTTGAAACCAGGAGTCATGAAACCAGGAGTCATGATCTTGCCGGCTTCATTCTTTCTCAAGATTGCTTTGGCTATTTGGGGTCTTTTGTGGTTTCGTATACATTTTAGGATTCTTTGTTCTAGTTCTGGGAAAAATGCCTTTGGTATTTTGATAGAGATTGCATTGAACCTATAGATTCATTTGGGTATTATGGACATTTTGACAATATTGATTCTTACAACCCATAAGCATCACATATATCCTTCCATTTTTGTGTGTGTCATCTTCAATTCCTTTCACTGTCTTCCAGTTTCCAGAGTATAGGTCTTTTACTTCCTTAGTTTAAGTTATTCTCAGGTATTTTATTCTTTATGATGTAATTATAAATGGAATTTCTTAATTTCTCTTTCTGATAGCTTGTTATTAGTGCATAGAAATAGTCAATTCGTGTATGTCAGTTTTGTATCCTGTGACTTTATTGAATTCATTTATCAAGTTCTAATAGTTTTTTTTGGTGGAGTCTTTGGGGTTTTCTATATATAGTAGCTTGTCATCTGCAAATAATAACAGTTTTACTTCTTCCATTCCTAATTTGGATGCTTTTTATTTCTTTTTCTTGTCTAATTGCTGTGGCTAAGACTTCCAATATTGAGTAAAAGTGGTAGGAGTGAACATCCTTGTCTTATTTCTGATCTTAGAGGAAAAGCTTTTAGCTTTTCACCATTGATGATGTTAGCTGTGGGTTTGTCATATATAGCCTTTATTGTGATGAAGTATGTTCCTTCTATATAATTTTGTTTAGAGTTTCTATCCTCAATGGATGTTGAATTTTGTCAGATGCTCTTTTTGCATCTATCAAGATTATCATATGATTTCTATCCTTCATTTTGCTAACATACTGTATCAAGTCAATTGCTCTGTGGTTGTTGAACCATTCTCACATCCCTGGAATAAGTGCCATTTGATTATGGTGTGTAATCTTTTTAGTGTATTGTTGAATTCAGTTTGCTAATTGTTGAGGATTTTTGTGTCTATGTTCATCAGGAATACTGGCTAGTAATTTTCTTTTTTCATGGTGTCTTTGCCTGGTTTTGGTATCAGCCTCAGAAAATGAGTTTGGAAGCATTCTTTCCTCTTCAACTTTTTAGAGTAATTTGAGAAGGATAACTACCAACATTTCTTTAAACATTTGGCAGAATTTGCCTGCAAAGCTGCCTGGTGCTGGACTTTTGTTTTGGGAAGAGTTTTTAAATTACTGATTAAATTTATTACTTGTAATCAGTCTATTCAGATTTTCTATTTCTTCATAATTCCATCTCAGAATATTACATGTTTCTAGTTTTTAATTTCATTGACCTTACTATTTTTTTAGTCTTTATCTGTTTATTGCCACTCTGATCTTTATTTCTTCCTTTTACTAACTTTGGCCTTTGATTGTTCTTCTTTTTCTAGTCCCTTTAGGTATAACGTTAAATCATTTATTTGGGATTTTTTCTTGTTTCTTGAGGTATACCTGTATCACTATGAACTTTCCTCTTAGAATTTTTTTTTTTTTTGCTTTATCCCATAGATTTTAGAAAGTTGTGTTTTCATTTTCATTCATCTCAAGGTATTTATTTTTTCTTTGATTTCTTCATTGACCCATTGGTTGTTTAGTAACATGTTGTTTAACCTTTATATATTTGTGGGGTTTTTTTTAAGTTTTCTTCTTAGAATTGATTTCTAGTTTTATACCACCACGGTCAGAAAAGATGCTTGATATGATTTCAGTGTTCTTAATTTATTAAGACTTGTTTTATGGCCTAACATGTGATCTATCCTGGAGATTGTTCCATGTGCATTTAAAAAGAATGTGTATTCTGTAGTAGGGGGATGAAATGTTCTGTATATAGTTATTAAGCCCATCTGGTCTAATATGTCATTGAAAGCCAATATTTCCTTATTGATTTTCTTTCTGGATAACCTATCCATTGATGCAAGTGGGGCATTAAAGTCCTATACTATTATTATACTACTGTCCATTTCTCCCTTTATGTCTGTTAACATTTGATATATGGGGGTGCGCAATGCACACGTGTGTATTTTATATATGTGTGTATGTGTTTCATATGTGTGTGTGTGCACACATGTGCACACATGCACATGCACTTTGTTGGGGGAATAAATCCCCACCACCATTTTTAATAAAAATGAACACAAACACATTATGGAAAAGATAAAATCCATATGAGGATTCAAAGATAACATGAGAGATTTCGAAGATATTTCCTTCTTAAGACACTTCAGAGTATTCTTCTTAGTTTATGCGAGTTCCTTCTCTACCCTGGTAGAAAATTTTGAGAAATGTTAAAATAATGCATTTCCCCTCTCTGTGTGATTATTGTTTTAATAAAGATTCATTGAGATTCTAAGACCCAGAAGAATGCCTCCCTGATAGTGGGATTTAGTCCATGTGACTAATGACCACAGACCAGAACCCCAGGAAGTTTGAGCTAGAAGGAACTGTAACTATCAAGTCAGGTTCTTTATTAACAGAAAAAGTCCAAAAAGGAAATGTAATATGCCCAGGGTCACAGAGCTCCATCTCAAGGGTGTCAGCCCTACCTGCTTTGGAAACAACTTTAGCAACCACCTAACGCCCACCCCTCCAAGATCCACAGCTACAGCTCAGTGGACTCACTGCCTCCTCGGGGGCAGTGAAAGTCTTCTTGGTTCTACATCTTCTGCCCATCTATCCCTCTGGAGATGATTCCAGAACCACCCAAGCTGAGTTCCAAAGCCCCAAGAAAAAGATACGCACGAGCTGTCTGCATCCAGCCTTTTTTTTTTTTTTTTTTTTTAGCACTTGTTTTCTGTTCTGTGGCTTTGGCCATGGGCTAGTAGTCATATTCCCTCTACCCAGACATCTTTGCAGTTATTATAACCTTATTATCTAATATTAGTCACTAATTATGGTTTGTCTTAGTCAAGGTCCTGGCAGGAAACAGATGGTACACTCAGGGCTCAGCTGAAGAGAGTTTAATGAGGGGACTGTTTACAGAGGATTGGTGAAGCACCCATAGAGCAGCAACTGCAGGAAGCCATTACCACCCACACATCCAAAAGGACAATAAGAGGAGGTGAGGTGGCATGAGCCCAGCGAGAGCTGGAGCCATGGAAGAAGGGCCATCCAGCAGGAGAAATACAACCCCTGGCACAACTGTAAAATTGTGAAAGAAATGCCCCACCTTTCTTTCTCCCTTCCTCCTGGCTTCTGCTAGGACCTCCTGTTGGTAAACCGCATCTGGAAGCCAGATGGGAAGGGAGCCCAGATGAGGCAGTCCACAGGGGATGTCCTCCCAGGTGGAGAAGCAGAGAATGGCAGGGGGGCAGCGCGAGGGACAGAGAATACCAGCACAGAGCTCATTTCCTTCTCCCATTTATCCACTCTGCTTGTAAAGTGCACCTCAGTCATGTCTCTATGGTTCTTGAGTGCTAATCACTGAGTTCTTGAGTGCTAATCACTGAGTTCCAACTGGCTGGATATTTCATGTGGTCTGATTAAACCAAGCATCAGCCAGGAATGGCCTGTTGCAGGAGAACATATGGCAGAAAATGTTGCTGCAGTGAAGTCATGTTCTCTGAGCTTTATTTTTCACGGTTCAACAAATCCTGCCATTTAATTGCCCCAAACCCAGTGTCTTGCCTCTTAAAAATGCCAAAAATAGGTATTTCTTCCATTTCCATGAATAGTGGGTGAAGCTTATTACTGTGTTGGGCTGAGAACATGACATCCTTGCCTTTGGTGATCTGGCAAGAGGCCCAGGGTCAGTAAGGCCCCAACCCAACCGAAGCTGTGGCCCGAAGGTAGTGACTGAGGTTCATCTCCTATGCTAATTTTAATCACTAGGTTGCTGTGCTGACAAGGATCATGAGGTTGCATCTAGCTTCCGCAGTGCCACGGTTGATTAGTGATGTCTGCCATGGGCAGAGGTAAAGGGGTGGGGATGGCAGTGCCATCTTGGACCTAAACAGTTACCTAGCTTGGCTTTTGGAGGAGCCTCTGTGATTTCCTCCTCTGCTAGCCTGTGACTGCCCACATTCTCATCCTTCTCTCTTTGTCTCACCATATTGGATCACGCTGAGTGATCCCAGCCTAGGAGAACATCCAGCTGTCTGCACTTCAGTCCCTCTAGACAGCTGACCAAGGAACCTGACCACACTCTTCTTCACAGGCCACCACGCACGTGTACGTGACCATCATGGACGAGAATGATAATGCACCAGTGTTCCAGAAGCCCTACTACGAGATCTTACTGGACGAGGGCCCGGACACAATCAACGCAAGCCTTATCACCATCCAGGCACTAGATCTGGACGAGGGGCCCAATGGCACAGTTAACTACGCCATTGTCGCAGGCAACATCATCAACACCTTCTATATCGACAGACACACGGTCAGCAGCTGATGGTGGGGTTTAGAAGGAGGCTCAGCTGGCTAAGGGGATTGGAAGAGACCTCAATGGCATCATGGGAGGTGGGAGCAGGGCAAAGATGGAGTATGAGGGGAAAGTATGGGGGCAGCCAGTGCAGAAGGATGCAAAGCTTGGATGGGATGGCAACAGAGGCTCCCCGTCATGATCGGGATGCCAGAGCACATCTCCTGGAGTGGTCTGAGAGGACCCCCTGAAGAAACTGGTTCCTGGGGTGCCCCACACCCACCACCCATTGATCCACCCTTGTCCCCTCTATTATTCCCCAGGGCATCATCAGTGCTGCCAAGGAGCTGGACTACGAGATTAGCCATGGCCGCTACACTCTGATTGTCACTGCCACAGACCAGTGCCCCATCGTGTCACACCGCCTCACCTCTACCACCACGGTGGGTGGGTGGGAGATGGGACATAGCCTCAACATGGGGGAGGACAGGGTTCAGAAAGCTCTAACAGGGAAGGGTAATAGGGAAAGATTGTCCAGGACAAGCACCTAAATCCAAGAGCCCTGACCTGGTCTTGGCAGCTCAGCAACACTTGCTGTGTGACTTTGAGGAGGTTGCTGAACCTCTCTGTGTGGCTGCATCTATCAGACAGATAGTGATGCCTGCCTTTCTCCCCCTCATGGGAAGAGCACAAACTCTGGTCAAACCAACAGAAGCTCAGATCCCTGCTCTTCCACTTCCTAGCTGTGTGACTAGGCAAGTCTGTTAACCGGCCCGAGCTTCACTTTCCTCCTCCACGAAAGGGAGATAGTAAAGGCTTGTCAGGGTGTGGGAGGAGCAGATGAGAAATAACCATTGTGCAGCAATAATAGAAGTTTGTAGCATTATTATTAATAATAATATGATGCCCATAAAAAGGCTCTGACAATGGCAATAACCTATCCACAGGCATAGCTTGAAAGGCCCTCCCTATCCATGATCCCTGGGGATTCTTGCATCCGCTCCATGAGACAGGATTATCAGACCCACTTTATAGATGAGGGAACTGGGCTCAGCGCAGGGCAAGTGGGATACAGCCCCCGCTAAGCTTGTCCACCATCTCAGGTGCTTGTGAACGTCAATGACATCAATGACAATGTGCCCACCTTCCCCCGAGACTACGAGGGGCCATTTGACGTCACCGAGGGCCAGCCAGGGCCCCGAGTATGGACCTTCCTGGCCCATGACCAGGACTCAGGCCCCAACGGGCAAGTGGAATATAGCATCGTGGATGGAGACCCTCTGGGTGAGTGGGGCCTGAGCTGGGTGTGGAGGGCGGCGCAACCCGGGGCCTCTCCTCTACCCCACTTAGGAGCAGTGGCCTTGAGCTCTCTGGGCCTCAGTTTCCCCACCCATAAGGTGATGGGTATACTCTTCTCCCACCCCTCCCCTTCTTCACAGGGATATGTGAGAACATTCTGAGATCTGAGACTGGGAGCCTTGGAGGATCAGAAAGGCCCCTTTGAGAATCAGATAGAAAATGCCCCTGCGTCACACCCAGAGGAAAGACTCCAGGGTGGAGGGAGGATGAATATCCTTGCCCCAAACCTTCAGGACCCTCTGGATGCATTTAGCACCTGGATTTTTCTGCATATCTTGTTACCATGAATAGCCTTCACAGCTACCTCGGTGACTGTCCTCAGTTGAAGAGGAGGGTTGGCCTGGAGGAGGAATTCCAAACTCAAAGGCCTGGCGGTGTCAGGCAGGGGACACACATGGGGGAAGGGGGTTAGGCAAGACAGCAGGGAGCAATGGAGCCTGTGACGGTCCCAGCTCAGCTCCTGCCAGCGTGGCTATGTCAAAATGTTGGCCCAGAGGAGCTAGGTCTTCCCATCTTCAAAACAAAAGCTAGAAATCCAAATCTCTGTGAAACATCCTGATTCTTAATTGATCATGCCATAAATATCTATTGAGCACCTACCATATGCCAGTCATGTTCCAGGTGCTGAGGATGTGGAACAGTACAAAACAGACACAAGTCCCTGCCCTTAGAGAGCATGTGTTCCAGTCAGAAGACTCAGGGGATGAACATAAGTGATTGAGTAGTTAACTTAGTATACTGGGAGGTGCTAAGTGCTATGGAGAAACACTCCATAGCACTTAGCTTAGCCAGGAGACAGGGAGGGCCAAGCAAAAGCTGTGATTTTAGGGTACACAGGGAGGACCTGTCCAAGGAGGTGACATTTGAGCAAAGACCTGAAGGAAGGAGGAGTGGGTCATGTGGACATCTGGGGAAGACCATTCCAGGCAGAGAGAACAGCAAGTGCAAAGGCCCTGAGGCCAGAGCATGCCCTGCCATGTTCACAGAGGAATATAAGGGCCCTGATGTTGCTGTGAAGTCGAGCGAGAGGAAGAGCAGGAAGGGATGAGGTCAGAGAGCTGGTAACGCCAGATGTCTTGAGCCCCACAGAGCATGATGAGGACCTGGCTTTAGCTCCGAGTGATATGGGAACCATGGGAGGGCTTGGAACAGAGGAGGTACACAATTTGACTTAGATTTTACCAGGACCACTAATTCCTCTGCCCAGAAAAGACCATTGAGGCTAAGGGGTGGAATGGGGGAGACTATGGGAGTCTGCTGCAATCACTCAGGCTGCAGATGGTGTGGCTGGGACCAGGCTGGTGGCATCAGAGGTGGTGACAGGTAGACAGCTCTGGTATATTTCAAAGATGGAACCAACAGGATGTGCTGACTTATGCGATGTGGAGAAAGTCTAAGATGACAGAGGGGTTTCGGTCTGAGCAACCGGAGAGAGGGCATGACAGTCAGCTTGTGGTAGGCTGCAGCAGGAGTAGGTGAGGAGGAAGAGGTGACGTTAGGTTTGAGATGTCAGGTGGGGGGACGCCTGGGTGGCTCAGCGGTTGAGCATCTGCCTTCGGCTCAGGGCGTGATCCCGGGGCCCAGGATCGAGTCCCACGTCGGGCTCCCTGCATGGAGCCTGCTTCTCCCTCTGCCTGTGTCTCTGCCTCTCTCTCTCTCTTTCTCTCTGTCTCTCATGAATAAGTAAATAAAATCTTAAAAAAGAGAGAGAGAGAGAGATGTCAGGTGGGGGTTAGATGCTCAAGCCAGGGCCTCAGGAGAGAGGTCTCTGCTGGAGGCAGGTATGTGGGAGCTGTCACCATAGAGACAGGGAAAGGCCCGAGATGAGAGGTAAGGACTGGCCCAAGGATAGGACGCAAGGTCCAAGGACCAAACATAGCACCTGGGGTGTCTTTGCAATCAAGAACCTAAAACTTTGTTAGAGCGAGGCTGGGAGCCTTGCTCTCCATTCCATTTACTCCAAAAGTCCCTTCTCTGGCCAAGCATTGTGCCTTCCACTTCTGACACCAGCAGAGCAAGGGACTTTCTGTGTTATTCTCACAAACACAGAGGCTTTATGGTTGCGCGGGTGTCCCTGCGCCTGTTCGCCGGGCTGCCGAAGCTTCATGCTGGGCAGGCAGCTGAGTCCCTTCTTGGTAAGAGGCCGTCACTGCACCCAGCTTTGGGGTCAGGCTTACACCTGTATCCTAGCAAACTGCAGGCTCCTCCATGCCATGGGCCTTTGGAGTCATGAGCAAAACCTCCCGGTTAAATTTACACATGATCATGGTCAGCCATAGGAATTTAGGATCTTATGGGTGTGTCGCAGGAGACAGAGAGGCACCACACACACACACACACACACACACACACACACAGAGACAGAGGAGTAACAGAAGCTTGGGATCCGCTTCCCCCAGGAAGGAAGAGTAGATGTTCCAAACCCAAAGATAACTTCAGGGTCCCAGAGCACGGCCCCATTGCAGGTTGGACAAGTGAAGGCTGGGGGTGTGACTGGCTCCCACGAGGCGCAGCTTCCACGCCCCCCCCCCACCGCTCCCCCTCCCTCCTGGTTCAGTGACACCATGGTGGTGCCTTGAAAACTTGACATGCTACAAATCAGGGCTGTTTCTGTGGAGAGCCAGTGTAGTGCCCCACCAGTGGTAAAGGCACATGCCAGGGCCACCCAGGTCCCAGCACTGCAGCCTGAGCCTGGAGGGGCTCCTGTTGGAGGGGGACACAGCAGGCACGACACTGTTTTTGCAAGGCCCACTAGGCTTGACAGAGAGGATCCATGGTCAAGAAATAGCTGGGAGGGATCCCTGGGTGGCGCAGCGGTTTGGTGCCTGCCTTTGGCCCAGGGCACGATCCTGGAGACCTAGGATCGAGTCCCACGTCGGGCTTCCGGTGCATGGAGCCTGCTTCTCCCTCTGCCTGTGTCTCTGCCTCTCTCTCTCTCTCACTGTGTGCCTATCATAAATAAATAAAAAATTAAAAAAAAAAAAAGAAATAGCTGGGAAACAGACCATATCCCCTTGAGCCCCTGGCTCTTACCTTGGCCTTCCCAGGACCTCCAGCGGCTCCTCCCAGTCAAGCCCACTCCTCAGACCTATCACACATCCTCATCCTTCTTGAAAGACCCCCACTGCCTGGGCTTCCTTTCCAGGTCCCCCTAATGATACCAAGACCTGCACAGATCCAGCACACATGAGGCGGACCAGGCTTTGTCCAGCCCCAGAGCAACCCTGCAATGGCACCTCTTGATTGGCCCATTCTCCATATGGGGACATCGAGGCAAAGCTCAGTAGCATGCCCAAGGGCACATGGGAGTGAAGTCAGGGTGCAGATGGAGTGGAATGGGGGCAAGCTGCTGAGGATAATTTGTAGTGGGGTCCTTGGACTGCCCACCTCCCCGATCTTCAATCCTTGAGCTGATTTCATGGGAGTCTAGCCCAGGCCCAGGCCCCCAGAGCCTTAGGCCTTAGGCCGCCCCCCTGAGCTCTCCGAACCCCTTTCCTTCCTTCAAGACAGTGGCTGGCTTTAGAGACAGGGCTGGATGCCATCTGATGGCACATGGTCAGGGGCCCAGACAGGGCTGGGAAACCCCTTAGAAAGGGAATCCCCAGATCTTGTGAGCCCTTGAAGTGTCAGGCTTAGGAAATCCTGCTTCAGATAGCTTGCACCCATCCAGGGAGGTACAGCCCATGAGGCTGCAGGTGGGCCACAGAAGGGCTGCCAGTATAGTCAGAGCAACCGGAGCTGAGGGCAGGGATGGTGAGGCCGGATGGGAAGGAGCAGGCAAAGAAGATTGTTGGCGGTTCGGGCCTCCACCCTTGCCCCCACGTCCAGATGCTGCGTGTCCACCAGCAAGTTGATGCCCCACTCTGGGCCTTTGCCCCCAAGCATCAAAGGGACAGTGAAGCAAGTCATTCCTCTCTGTCCTTAGTTCCTGGGGACAGTCCCCTTGCCTCCCCTGCTCTTCTCCTATCCCCCTGGGCTCCCTTCTGCCCTCCCCGCCACGCGCTACCTGTCCCCACCCTTCCCTCCCAGCACCCCCCACCCTGTGCGCTCTGATGGCGGTGTCCGGAAGACCACTGCCCTGTGCGTGCAGTGGGCTGAGACCTGGAGCCCTGGATTTTCGAATACTGGTTCTGGAATGAGCTTAGGCAAGTTGTCACCCTTCTCTGGACTCTCCATTCATTTTCCGAAGGACGTGAGGGCCTGGATGGTCTCTGAGGTCCCTACCAGGTCAGTCCGAGAACCTGAGGCTCTTGCTGGGGACACTCTCAGACATCCGGGCCCCTCGGCCAGGCCGGAACAAGGACCAGAGCCAAAGGGCCAGCTGAGGGCTTTCTAGTACATCAAAGGAAAGAAGTCAGGTCTGACGAGAGGCCGAGACGTGGCCCCAGGCCTGGCAGGAGCCTGTTGACACATCAGCTGTGGCTCCGACCAGGCCTGTACGTGGGGCAGCTGGGGCTCCCCTGCCCTCCATCATTTCCGCTCTATCGTACTCGGGGTCCCTCACCAAGAGCAAGCCATTCGCTGGGGGTAATACATGGTATCTGGAAGGAATGGCACGTTACGGGGTACCCGAGACCTTCATTAACCCGTTTCTGATCCGTAGTGGTGAGAGGGTGCCTGTGTCAAAAGGGGCCCCCACTTTTGCCGACGTAACCGTCTTACTTAGGGTCAGTCCCTGTGCTGTGTCCTGAGCGTGGCCCAGGGAAGGGAACTGGCCCGGGTCTCAGGCCCGCTGGGGTAGAAGCAGGCTCGTGAGCACCCGCACCTCTAGCGCTGCTCTGTCCCCCTCGCTCCCGCACTGCTCAGCCCTTGGCAGGCTCCCTGAGGCTCTGAAGCTGGGGTCCAGGAGGCCCCGCACCCAGCCATCCCCCCCACACGGGCGAGTAGTAGGAAGCGGGGGGAGGCTAGGGCTTTCCGGAGCTCCCGGCCGGTCCCAGCTAACTCAGCCTCCCCCGGGGCAACACGCAGGGGAGTTTGTGATCTCTCCTGTGGAGGGGGTGCTGCGGGTCCGGAAGGATGTGGAGCTGGACCGGGAGACCATCGCCTTTTACAACCTGACCGTCTGTGCCCGCGACAGGGGGGTGCCCCCACTCAGCTCCACGGTGAGTCCAGGGCCCCCATTCCAGTGGCTTCCCTTCACTGCTCCCTGAACTCTCCATAGAGATTTCTATATATATATATATATGCCCACCCTTGCGCCCAGAGAGGCCCCAGGCTGACCTGGAGCCAGTCCTGACCCTTAGGGCCCTAACAGAGCTGCCAGTGCCTCTCGGGGCTCCCTGGGACCTGGCAGCCAGGGCCATGCAGAGCTCCCCCCACCCAGACGGCCTGGCCCCGGTGCCCACCCGCTGCCATTTGCACCCTGCCCTCTGCCCCGGCTCTGCCTCTCTGCTTGCTGCTTCTCCTCATTCTCATCCTCATGCCTTTTTCATTATCCTGGTCTTCCTCCGTCTTCCTCCTCCATGGCCACCTGCGCCTTTCCTTTGCAATCGCCATCCCCTTGCTCTCCTGCCTCATCCGGAGCCCATCACTTCTCCTCTTCCCCCATCTGCCCCAGATGATGGTAGGGATTCGAGTGCTGGACATTAATGACAACGACCCCGTGCTGCTGAACCTGCCCATGAACATCACCATCAGTGAGAACAGCCCTGTCTCCAGCTTCGTCACCCATATCCTGGCCAGTGACGCCGACAGCGGGTGCAATGCGCTCCTCACCTTCAACATCACTGCGGGCAACCGAGAGCGGGCCTTCTCCATCAATGCCACGGTACGGAGGCCCCAGGGCTCCTTCCGAAGAAGAGGGCCCTGCCCTAGAGGCTTTCTGCTCTGCTGTCTGGGCATCTTCTGGTTCACCTTCCTCCTCGAGCCTCTGCCCTCTGCTGGGACATGGGGGTCTCTGGGTAGCATGGAATCCTGGATTTCCAGCTGAGCCACCCCTGGGGTCCCTGTCACCCCGAAGGCTTGCTGTGTGCAGAGATGGGGCCAGAGCCTCATTCCAAGATGCACCAGCAAGTCCTCATTTGTCCTGTTGGGGTGTTACCAGCTCCTAGCCCCTGCAGGGTCTTCAGGGGGCCCACCCCTTTCACACAGCAAGACTGGGCATTGGTGGATCACTTGCCCTGGCAAGACCCTGCCAGCCTTTTATGGCCTTCTCGACCAGATCTTGGGCAGTTTAGGGAGAGAATTCACACCTGCCCCTGTGGCTGCAGGCCAAGCAGCTGGGCATCTGTGGACCAGAGCCCAAAACGAGGGGCAGGTTGCTGCTCAGCTCACCAGCCTTCCATATCTCAGACAGGGGTCATCACCGTGAACCGGCCACTGGACCGCGAGCGGATCCCAGAGTACAAGCTAACCATTTCCGTGAAGGACAACCCGGAGAACCCACGCATAGCCAGGAGGGTGAGGCTGGAGGACACAGGGGAGCAGGCCAGAGATGGCAGGCAGCATGCCTGGGGATTAGATGCACAGGCTTCAGAGTGAGCAAGTGCCCAGTTCAAATCCCAGTTCTCCCTGTCACTGAGTGTGCGGCTTGACACATTTCTCTCATACCCCATTTTTCTTCTCTTCTGCAAAATAAAGACCACCCCTACCCCAAAGTTGTAGAAAGGACTTGAAGGAGCCAATATCTAGACAGTTGTCAACGGTGTGCTTGGCACATGGCAAACACTCAAAGAACACAAGCTGTCATCTTTTCTCCCCATACCACTGACAATTGAGCACACACCACAGCTGTGTGTGCATACGGACCTGCATACACTCACAAACACATACTCTGGGTTCTGAAAGGGTTGCGTTTTCCAGGTGGCTTTCCCTCAAAAGCCAAGAAAGTTGGATGTCTTTGCTAAGAGGAGGTGGGTATTGCAAAGCAGTCCCTTTGGGAGTAAGAGTCAACCCTCTATCCCCAGCACATGAGGTCTGGGGCAGAGCCCTGGCCAAGAGCCCTTGGGTCTGGCTCCTCTCAGCTCTGTTTCTGATGGGCTGCATGACTCACTGCCCGTTCTGGGCCTCGGCTCCCCCATCTGTATAAGCCCCTCATCTGTGTTCCTCTCCTTTCTTCCATCTCTCACCTCCTGCCTCCTCCTCTTCTCCCCCGGCTCTCAGCTCCCCCTCACCTGTCTGTGCTGGAGGAGGGCTGGGTCATCCTGGAAGCAGCAGCCCTGGGGGAGGGAATCAGGAAGCCGGGAGGCTAGTCCCCACTCTGCTGCTAGCTTGCCCTGTGGCTTTGAATAGCTGCCCCACCTCTGGGCCTTGGTTTGCTCAGCTCTGCAATGGGATGGCATCCAGGGATATGGAGAGGTTCTAAGATAAGGACTCTACTGTGGTTTTTGAAAGGTGTGAGGTACAGCACCGGAGGAGAGTTTGGTTGAGCCCAGACTGGAGCATCAGGCAGGCCTACAGGGTCTGAAAACAAGAGTCCTCTTCCTGCCAGAAGCCCTTTCTTGCCAGGAGATGGAACATGATTAACTGCTGTTCTCATCCATCCTGGTCACTTCACCATACCTCTGTGAAGGAGTTAGGATTCCCATATGCCAGACTGGAAAACTGAGGCCCAGATAGGAGACATGATTTGCCCAAGGCCACCAAGTGAGCTGCTAGCAGCACAGCAGGGACTTGAACCCAGGTGTCTGGACCCCAAGTGGGGGCTTTTTAATTGTCTACCTCTGCGTCCTGACCCCCCATCTCTCAGCCCTCCTCCCACCGGAGCGTTTTTGCTAGAACCTGTCCTACAACCTATCCTTCCCTTGTGCCTCCCTCAGGATTTTGACTTGCTGCTGATCTTTCTGGCAGACGAGAATGACAACCATCCCCTCTTTACTGAGAGCACCTACCAGGCAGAGGTGATGGAGAACTCTCCCGCTGGTAGGTGCCAGACGCCCCTGGGAACTCCTGCTGCTGCCAGGCACCACCTGGGCCCCAGATGCCTGAGGACCTCCCTTGCGCTTGATAGGGGCCCGGCTGAAGCCTGGCTGGGGAAGCGGCCTCGCCACATGGCTGAACACAGACCCGGCAGGTGCAGAGGGTGTGGACGGGAGGAAGGGGCACAGCTCTGAGGGGCTGGTGGGCCCCAGGTTGCCACACCTCTTGGGGACCAACCAAAGAGGCCATAGATCTGCTTGGAAAAGAAAGCTGTGATCATTAGTCCCCAAAGTGGTCTGAAAGCAGCCCCATTACCACCCCCCCAAGAGGGACAATTAAGGCATGAAGACTACCCAGGAAGGGGGTAAGCTCACCCCGCCCCACTCCCTCACCCCTGGAATACAAGGCATCCTAGGGGCTTCTGGAAGCTCAGGGAGCATGTATAATCAGAGGAGGGGGGCCACGGCGCCCCACATAGGCCAGCCTAGCCCTTACCCTGCACAAGTACACTGGCCAGCCTCCCCCTATACAGAGGAACAGAATCTCCTTTTTCCTGTGCCCCTGAGGAGGCCCCCTCACCCCTCCTCCAGCCTCCCAGCCCCAGAAGCTTGGATTCTAACTCAGAAAGAGATGAGCTAAGATGCTCCTTGTCTCCCTGGCTGGATATCGCCCCCCGTCTCTCAATCCTGCCTGTGTGCATGCTCACACATGGATATGCCAGTACGTGCCCATGTCAAGGCATAGGTGTGGGTTGGCTCATGCACACAGACACACATAGGTACATGGGTAGGGGCCTACACAGTGTGCTCCGGGTGCAAATGTGCCCACTTGCAGAGTCAGACAGGTGCACAACCATGGGATCCCCGGCCTGCTGGCGCTCGCGTGTGTGTGCACTCATGACCGAGGACATGGGAGTCCTGCACGCACGTGGGTGTCACGTATTCCTAGCCAGGTACAGCCAGACACCTGTAAAGAGCGTCTTGAGCACACACGTGCAGACAGATGGGGCCGGATGTGCATAGCTTAGACAGGGCCCACACACTCAGGGAGCCCCCGACCCTCCCATGGAGTGACCCTCAAAGGCTGCTGGGAAGGCAGGCGCGCCCCAGGCGGGCCAGAGGGGCTTGCTCACGGCTCTTGTGTTTTCTCCCCAGCAGGGCTTTGAGGCTGCTCCCCAGGCATCTGCGTCAGTCTGCCAAGGCTGCCGCAGCCCGGCCCAGGGCCTCCCCACCCCGTCCACCTCACCTCCCTCCCTCTCATCCATCGTCAGCCATGGCTCACCGGGGCAGGGGTGGGGGAGGGGGAGGGCGGGGGCCAGGTCGGCCCTGCAGTGACCCCTCTCCACCCCCCGGCCCAGGGACCCCCCTCACGGTGCTCAACGGGCCCATCCTGGCCCTGGACGCAGACCTGGACGTCTATGCCGTGGTGACCTACAAGCTTCTGGGCTCCCAGAGTGGCCTCTTTGACATCAACAACAGCACCGGTGAGGCCTCCGTGCCACCCCCATACTCCCAGCCTGGCTCCAGTCTTCCTGCTAGGGTGGGAATGACCCATTGCTCAACCTAGGGCCTCGCTTCTCAGCACTAGATCCAGGCTCTCCGTGGGGACCTCATTCCTCCCAACCCCCATTTTGCAGCTGGACTAGGCCCCCTAGGGCCAGGCAGGAGGACCCAGCAGGAAGCTTGGAGCCAACATAAGGGACCCGCTGGTGTATAAGCTCTCAGGCAAACCCCCTCCCTCCATCTGCCCATGCCCTGGGCAGAGGCTCAGGCCCCTAATCAACCGGAAGCAGCCGAAGGTCTATCTTCAGACCACATCTAAAGTTCCCCAGAGACCATGTCCCATCATTCTGGTCCTGGACAGGAGACCAACTGGGTGACAGGTGACAATAGGGAGGGATATGCTGGCACCTGTCTCAACAGAGCAGGTCAGTGCTCCTTCATGGGCCCCTCATCGTAGGCAAGACTCTGGAACACTGCAGAGGGTACCTGGAGGGAGGACAGTCACAGGGAACTGGCCGTAGGGCCCTCCACAAACATTGCTTGTTGAGCCTCTGGGGAAGAAAGTCACTGTGTTGTCTTCTCTGCTCCTCTTTCATCTCCTCCCCCTACCCTGCCCCTGTCTCTCTATCCCCTCCTGACTGGCTCTTGCCCTGTCTCCCCACTCTACCCCTTTTCCTTTGTGTCTCCCTGGTTGGTGGTACCGGGTGCCAGGCGTGGTGACAGTGGAGTCAGGTGTCACCATTGACCGGGAGGCCTTCTCACCCCCGGTCCTGGAGCTGCTGCTGCTGGCTGAGGACATTGGACTGCTCAATGGCACAGCTGGCCTGCTGGTCACCATCCTGGATGACAATGACAACTGGCCCACCTTTAGCCCATCCACCCTCACTGTCCACCTGCTAGAGAACTGCCCACCAGGTAAGCAGGGCACAGGCCCCAAGCCCCAGGCAGGAGCTACTTGGTGGTCCACAGGGATTGGAGCCTCACAGGCTGGAGACAGAATTTACCCAGTGGAGAGAAAGAAGGGCAGTAGGGTGGGTGGAGAGAGCACTGGAGAGGAAGTCAGAAAAACCAGACCGCCCTCACTTATTTGTCTGTAAAATGAGATTATTAAGATATGTTCCATCCATGTTCCTAGATGGAAAGACTGTTTTAAAGTCAAAATAGGATTAATATGATTCCCATTAAAATCAGACATGATTTGGAGGGTATATTTGATTATGAAGGTCATCTGGAAGAGTTAGAACATTTTGAGATAGAAGTATAAATAAGGCAGATTTGCCTTTCCAGATATTAGAACATATTACAAAATTGCAGTATTTAAAACCACACAATATGAATACGAGACTCTGGGACAAAGTAACCCAGAATCATATAAGGATAAATTAAAGAAAGTAATACTATGTGATGAAGAAAACAATGAAGGGTACCTGGCTGGCTCCGTCGGTGGAGTGGGCGACCCTAGTTCTCAGGGTTGTGAGTTCGAGCCCCACATTAGGTGTGGAGATCACTTAAAAATAAAATCTTAAAAAAAAAAAAGGAAAGGAAACAATGAAATCAGTTGTGAAAACTACTTATGCAAAATATTAATATTTAGTATATAATCTCACCAAATATCAGACACCAAAATGAAACCCAAAGAGATCCTAGAGAAAATACAAAAGAGTAGAAAACTTTACAAGTAAAAGAAGAAACTTTGCTGAACATTTTTCTGAGTTCTGATCAAGAAGTTCTAAGCAAATGAGAAGAAAACTATCATAATAACAACCAATATTAAAATGCAAACAAACTGAGAAAAAGATAAGTCTCCAGTTATCATAATTCTATAATTTGCATACGTTCACAGATAAGGGGACAAATGTCAAAAGCAGACTATTTGCCAAAGATATTACTAATTGCTAACAATTTGCAAAAGATATTACTAATCATTAAATTATTAAAGATTTTTCAATCTCTTAAATAATCCCAGAATGGGGCACCTGGGTGGTTCAGCGGTTGAGCGTCTGCCTTTAGCTCAGGGCATGATCCTGGGGTCCTGGGATCGTGTCCCACATTGGGCTCCCCACAAGGAGCCTGCTTCTCCCTCTGCCTGTGTCTCTGCCTCTCTCTCTGTATCTCTCATGAATAAATACATAAAATCTCTAAAAAATAAAAATAATCCCAGAATGTGAAATAAAGTTACCCACAAAGTTGCAAACATGCAAATTGTGTAAAGGATACCTACTGGCAAGACCCAGCCCTTAGGAACCTCCAACAAATGTATCCTGGTTTAAGTTTTTTTTTTTTTTTTTTTTTTTTAATTTATGATAGTCACAGAGAGAGAGAGAGAGAGAGAGAGAGAGAGAGAGATGTAGAGACACAGGCAGAGGGAGAAGCAGGCTCCCTGCACCGGGAGCCCGATGTGGGATTCGATCCCGGGTCTCCAGGATCACGCCCTGGGCCAAAGGCAGGCGCCAAACCGCTGCGCCACCCAGGGATCCCCGGTTTAAGGTTTTTGCAAGAGGCCACTTTGCTCAGCCACTTCCCATCCCCCCCCCCAATAGGATTCTCAGTCCTGCAGGTCACAGCCACGGACAGGGACAGTGGCCTCAATGGGGAGCTGATCTACCGAATAGAAGCTGGGGCTCAGGACCGCTTCCTCATCCACCCAATCACTGGGGTCATCCGTGTCGCCAATGCCACCATCGACAGGGAGGAGCAGGAATCCTACAGGCTGACAGTGGTGGCCACGGACAGGGGCACTGTCCCTCTCTCCGGTACGGCCATCATCACCGTCCTTATTGACGACGTCAATGACTCCCGCCCGGAGTTCCTCAAACCCATCCAGACGGTGAGCGTGCTTGAGTCGGCTGAGCCGGGCACCATCATTGCCAACATCACCGCCATTGACCGCGACCTCAACCCAAGGCTCGAGTACCACATCATCGGCATCGTGGCCAAGGACGACACTGACCGCCTCGTGCCCGACCAGGAGGATGCCTTTGCCGTGAATATCAACACAGGTACAAGGGCCTGCTCCCCTGCCACCCCACTCCTGACTCCCTGCCCCAGCCTCTGTGCCCTCTGCTTTCTTCTTGATCCTCTTCTTTCTGTTCCTCCCTTCCTCAGCTGTTCCTCCTCCTACTCTCTTCCCCCACCCCCAACACCACACTGTTCCCTCTCTTCCTTCTCTCCCCTGGCTCCTTCCCTCTCTCCTCACTCCTCCTCCTTCTCCTTGGACCAGCTCCACCTCTCCTTTCAGGTTCCCTCACTCTACCAGTGTTCCCATGAGAACGCCCCCCTCACCATACTCTTGCCAGTACTAAATATTATAAAGCTTTCATGTTTGTAATTGTGTAAGGAAAATGAGACCTTGTTTTAATATGTATCTCTTTAATAACCGGGTAGTTGAACACTTTCTTCAAACATATGCTAGTCATTTAAGTCATTTGTAAATTTTATATATACCCTCGATGATTTTCTTACACTATCACAAAACAAACAACTGTGGCCTTTCGTTTTTTATCTTAATTTTGATGGCTTTACCATTTTCCCGGGAGTTTCATGTTTTTGCTACTCCAGGGTGTTAGGAAGGGGCCATGGGACCCCTATAGGTATACTTATTAAAAGGCCCAGGAGAGTGACAGAAAAACTAATGTGGCTATGACAAAATTCTAAAAATCATTGTTACTCAGAGAAACATATAGTAAAACAGCAATGAGATATTAATTTTCTATATGTAATTAAGATACTGGACAGTATTGAGTATTGGTGACAATGTGAGGACATCAGAACACTCATACACTACTGTAGAAGTTTAGACTGCTTCCCCCATCTTGACAGCTATATTGCTATATTGCATAAAGTACACTCATACCTCATGATTCAACAGTTCTGCTCCTAGGTATATGACCCAAGGATATTCTCAGGTCAGTAACGGGACTGTATGCCATGCTACCTGTCATGGTGGGAGTTGGAGGCCACCTGGGCATCCATCCCTGGGAAATTGGAGAGCAAAACATGGTGGGTATATACACCATGAATACTATACAGCAGCCAGAAGCAGTAGATTAGATTCACAGAGAAATGTGGGTAAACCTTAAAAATAAGGACTTACTGAAAGAGTAAGAAGTAGAATGGGAGATATGAATAGATATAGATATAGATATCACAATCCCATTTGTGTAAAGGTAAAATACACAAAAAAAATAATACATGATTTTCAGGAACACTTTCAAGTGAAAAATATGCTTCAGTCCATTATAGTGATTGACCATCAGAGAAGGACAAACATTATATGGTCTCGTTCATTCGGGGAATATAAAAAATAGTGAAAGGGATTAAAGGGGAAAGGAGAGAAAATGAATGGGAAATATCAGAGAGGGAGACAGAACATGAGAGACTCCTAACTCTGAGAAATGAACAAGGGGTAGTGGAAGAGGAGGTGGGGGGGGTGTGACTGGGTGACGGGCACTGAGGGGGGCACTTGACGGGATAAGCACCGGGTGATATGCTATATGTTGGCAAATCGAACCCCAATAAACAAATATACTAAAAAAATGTAATATAGTGATTGGCAAAGGGGATAAGAGGGGAGAGGAGTATGGGAATAAAAGAGAATAGATGCATACATAAAACAAGAGTGGTACCAATGAAAAAATAAATAAATAAATAAATAAATAAATAAATAAATAAATAAATAGTGGTACCAATGATCACAGGGTGCAGTAAACCAAAGAGTATGATTCACTCAATATGCATCTGAGGCCCAAAGGAAAAAAGAAGACAGGAAAACCATGAGCACTTGAACAATCTCAATAGGTTAGCCAGGCCCCAGGTGAGCAAGGTTGCCCGCCGCAGTGGCTGGTCAGGACCATGGAAAGCTGCCCTGTGCCCTGCCCGACTTTATGCTCTACTGATGCCTCTACCGCTTTTCTCTTCTCTGTTCTCCCTCCGACTGACTCTCTTCTATTTTTCTTTCCAGTGTCTTCTCTGCCCCCTCTTCCTCATGCTTTCCCTCCCTCCCTTGCTTACCTTTCCTCCCCTTTCCTCTTGCCAGAGCCTCAGCCCCTTGAGTGCTTCTATCCAACGGGGTTCCCACTTGCTCCCCTGGCTTCCTACCCGCCTTCCCTTCCACTCCCTTCCCTCTCAAACCTCCTGCCCCTGTCTGCTCTGAATCCTACCGTCCCCCATGCCCTGCTCTGTTCCATCCCCTCTACACCCTGAACTAACTGATGTTAACCCTCTTCTCTCTTCCTCATGGCTGGCAGGCCTGCAGGTTTGAGCTCTGTTTCTCTGTCACTTGCCACCTCATCTCTGCTTCACCCCATTGTCTTCCTCCATACCACACCCCTACCACCCTTCCTGTCCTGTGGGCCCAGGCCAAGGCCGTGGCCCAGCCTTTGCAGACTGAATGCAGCCACCCTCTCCCCATCCTCGCTCCCCAACCTCGGGGACGGGGAGCGAGAGTAGGAAGAGGAGGAGGAGGAGGAGGCAGCGGCCCAGGGTAAGTGACCGCCCCATGGCTGGGGACCCGAGGAAGACAGAAGCCCATCAGGGGATCTGCCAAGGGGGAAGGGAATCCCAGATATCACACTGCTTGAGAGGGAGCTGGAGACAGAAAGTTTCACCTAGGATCAGGCCACCAGGCCCTCCAACAGAGCCAGCCCTGAGATTGGTCCAAGTGGGTCTCTCCAGTTCAAGCCCAAGCCTCTGGAGGGTTCCTCTGTGATTCAGGGGCAGGCAGGGGCTGGGGGGGTGGTGGTCAGGAGAAAAGGAAACAGCTCCTTGCTAGTACTAACACAGGTCAGTACTCCTTTCCTGCTATCAGGCCCTGTCAAGCCTCACTTAAGACAAAGAGATAGGCCTGACTACCCAGTCCACCCCACCACTGTCCCCTCCAGGGAACACCCTCAGGGATTACTAGCTGCCTTGACCTTTTATACTTGGTCTCCCTAGAATACAAGCATTGTTTAAATTGTGATAAAACGCACATAACATAAAATCTATCATGTTAACCATATTTAAGTGTACAGTTCAGAAGTGTCAGTATACTCACATTGTTGTAAAATATGAGCATTTTTGAAACAAGCAATTACGTGGCACTATGTGTCAAGCACCATTCTAAACCCTTTGCAAATGTAAGCTCATTTTACAGTTATGATCCTCAAAATAGCCCCATGCAGTAAGTATTGTAATTATCCTCATTTTATAAGTGAGGAAACAGGTGCAGAGATGTTAAATAACTCTCCCAAGTTCACCTGGCTAGTGAGCAGTGAGTGAGGGGCAGAGTGGGGTGCCCCCAGCTTGCAGATGCCTGTGGTCTCATCCCAGCCAAAGATGTCACCGGCAAGCCCCAGTTCTACTGGGGATCATTGCCCTTGGTGTGGTTTGGGAAAGCTAGCCAGGAGCGCCCCCTGGGAGGCCCAGACGTTATGGGGTTCCCCTCAGACTGAACCTAGTCTGGTCTACAGGGTCCGTAATGGTGAAGTCCCCACTGAACAGGGAGCTGGTTGCCACCTATGAGGTCACTCTCTCAGTGATTGACAATGCCAGCGACCTCCCAGAGCACTCTGTCAGCGTGCCAAATGGTAAGATTCCCCCCAGGCATCTCCCTTGGGTAACTCAGAGCCCATCAAGGCAGAGGCAGCAGGCTGGGGACATGCACAGTGGGGGATACAGAAGCCCAGAACTGTGTGTGATCTTGAGCCCAAAAGCTCAGAGTGGGAAGAAGGCTTGATAGAGGCTGGATGGGGATTGAGAAACTGACAGGCCAGCCGAGACTTAGGCCAGGCTCCCCTCGTCAGAGCCAGTGCAGAGGGTGTGGCTGGCATGTGTGACAGGGATCTCAGATCCAGGAGCAAACCATGGGGTCAGCCCAGAGGAAGGAAAGCACCAGGAAGCGTGAGTGTCTGTGGAGGCTAGGACACCACTTTGGAAGGTGCAGACAGCAGAGCAGACACGGGCACAGGTCATTGCCCTGCCTGCAGCCTGGGGCATGACAGGTTACGGGCTGCTGAAGGAGTGGATTTTGTGTAGGCAGAGCAAGAACAGGAGGGGGACATAGTGATGGGGTGGCCTCAAGTCACCTCTGCTTTGAGGCACAGACAGCTGCTGGGATGGGGAAATAGGCCTGGCAGATAGTGGCTGCTTATCTTTACAGACCAGAGGCCCAAGTTTTCAGGAAGGAAGGGCAGAACTGGTCATTGCCTGCATGTACCCCACTGAGAGGACAAGGACCCAGGCGGGTTACATGGAGGGGACAACTCAGACAGGAAGTAGAAGGCTGAATAGTGGAAAGGGTCTTAGACCCTTAGACCACCACAGTCCCACCTCATTGGACAGGCTGGAAAACTGAGACATAGTGAGGGCCAGGGGCTCCACCAAGGTCACTCAGCCCGTTGGTAGAACCCAAACCCCTTCCGCTATGGAAGAGTGAGCAACTAGACCAGAGGGAAGGGTCACATGCCACCGCATGAGGGTTGGGTTGAGCTTCAGAGAGTCCAGACATAGTGAGGGCCAGGGGCTCCACCAAGGTCACTCAGCCCGTTGGTAGAACCCAAACCCCTTCCGCTATGGAAGAGTGAGCGACTAGACCAGAGGGAAGGGTCACATGCCACCGCATGAGGGTTGGGTTGAGCTTCAGAGAGTCCCAGGAGGACAGTGAAAGGCCACCACCCTCTTCAGGCTTGACTGACACTTAGGGAGGCCAGGCCTTGCCATATTGGTGTCCCTCATGTCACCCTCACCCACTGCCTCCACCCTAGCCAAGCTGACGGTCAACATCCTAGATGTCAATGACAATACGCCCCAGTTCAAGCCCTTTGGAATCACCTACTATACAGAGCGGATCCTGGAGGGGGCCACCCCTGGCACCACGCTCATTGCTGTGGCAGCCGTGGACCCAGACAAGGGCCTCAATGGGCTGATCACCTACACGCTGCTGGACCTCATGCCCCCAGGCTATGTCCAGCTGGAAGACGCCTCAGCAGGTGGGTGGTAAACTCCAGAAGAGGGTTGGGGGACACGTGTCTGTGCCTGTTCAGCCTCTCCATGGCCCACTTGTCACCCTCCAGTTGGGGTCCCACCATAGCCCCTCAGTGGGCTGGCCAGATCCAGTATGGCCAGCATTCCCATCACCCCCAGATGCCCAAACTCCAGGAAAGGAGAGAACCTCATCCCGGGTGGGATGGAAGCCTCCTCTGAGGTCTGCTGGACACCTGGGATACTCCGCCAGCATCTCTACCAGCCAGAGCAGGCTTCTACTATGAGTATCACTTAGGGAGTGAGAAGGCCAAGAGCAAAATCTCTCAGAGGAGGTCCTGGACTAGTTGGTTCTCATCCCTTTGACTTGTGAAAAGCTTTCTCACCCCTGCCGGTAAGGAGCACGGCTGGCTACCAGTTGCTGTGAGGCCTCTGGCCTGCCTGCCACCAGACAGTGCTGCTGGGCCACGGTCCTTCTCCAGGGGACCACACCTGCCCCTCAGAGTTCCAGATTCCTCTCTTTGTGCTTTGGAGAGCTTCCACGAGTGAGGAGTGGCCAGACTGGCAGTGGGTGCCTCTGTGTCTTAGGGAAAGTCATTGCCAACCGGACAGTGGACTATGAGGAAGTGCACTGGCTCAACTTTACCGTGAGGGCCTCGGACAACGGGTCTCCACCCCGGGCAGCTGAGATCCCTGTCTACCTGGAGATCGTGGACGTCAACGACAACAACCCCATCTTTGACCAGCCTTCCTACCAGGTGGGCAGCCGTGCCCACGCCTTGGGGCCGTTGGGCATCTTCCAGCCCTCCCCTGCCAGCTTCTGAGCCCCGGGGGCATGACCTCCCCGTGAGCAGCTTGGTGCTCTGGGCTGTCTACCAGATGAGTGGTTAGGGGAGGAGCAGAGCCTCCAGGATGGACCCGAGCCCCACCCCTCTCTCCCTGCCCGCTGGGCTCCCAGGAAGCCGTCTTCGAGGATGTGCCTGTAGGCACCGTCATCCTGACTGTCACTGCCTCAGATGCCGACTCAGGCAACTTTGCCCTGATCGAGTACAGCCTCGGGGATGGAGAGGGCAAATTTGCCATCAACCCCACCACGGTAAGCAGGCAAGCGGGCAGGGAGAAGGGCCCAGGGTCAGAGGCTGAGAAGCCACCACAAGTATTATAGTCATCCCACTTTCTGGGACCTGCCACCGAGACCTCTGTGGTCTCAGAGGGTTTTTTTTTTTTTTTTTAACCAAGTCAGCAAGCCTGGCAAGAGTCCCAGACATCCTGTAAGACTGTGGCCTTTCCGTCCCTGTGGCCAAAGTCTTTTGGAACAAGCCTCTGTTTGACACAAAAATTCTGAGATGTGTCCCCACCGGACTAGAAAACTTGATTCAAGTCCATGTGACTGCTTTTCAAAACTGTCAAAAGAGAGGTGTGGGAAGCTCTGCAGAAAGTGGGCACAGTGTTTGAGCTCCTACTGCATACATGGCCCTATACTCAGCTGGTGGGGAGGGAAGACAGCCCCATGGGTGCATCCCCCATGCTGCCATGGGTGTCAGACTTGTGGGAGAGTAGAAACTCAAGACAAAGGGTGGGTGATGATTTCCAGTGAATGTAAATTGGTTCAGAGCTGGTGTGTCAGCACAGGGTGAGACCACTGTGGCCTGGGGGTGGTTGGTCAGGCGGGGCCTTCCCCGGGGGCTAGGCCGGAACTGGACTGTCCCTCTGCCTCTCACTGCCCACATCCCCCTGCACTCTGTCCTGTCAGCAGGGCTCTCTCCTTCCTGCTCGGTATGAACAGTCAGGCGGTGAGCTCCGGCCTGGGCGGTCCATCCCACCTCCAGGTGGATGGGAGTAGTGGGGGCAAGCAGGCAAGCAGAACCACTAGTCTCCGAGCTCCATGGGGGTAGGGGCTGTTTCTCTCAGTGCCGCAGCTCCAGAGCCCAGAACGCTGTCTGGCATATAGTATATGCTCAATAAATATTGGTTTGAAAGAACTGGTTCCACCCTCCCCCTACCAGGGTGACATCTATGTGCTGTCCTCTCTGGACCGGGAGAAGAAAGACCACTATATTCTGACTGCATTGGCCAAAGACAACCCTGGGGATATAGCCAGCAACCGTCGAGAAAATTCAGTGCAGGTAAGGGCCACCAGCCCGGCCCAGGGACCCCCTAAGGACTGGAATTGCAGAGGCAGCAAGCAACGCTTTTACTTTAGAGAACGCAGAGCCCCCCGGTCGCCTCCGAGACATGGTGGCAGGAGTAGACAGCAGGAGCTTAGCTGGGTGACTCCAAGTGGCAGTGGCTTAGGGAGATGGGGACTCTCTAAGAGACATCTGTTGTGCCAAACCCCTGCTGAGGCAGTTAAACAGACCCGAGTGTAACCCAAGGGGCTCCACGTGTCCCACTGTCCATTGTGTCCCAGTGAAAGCAGCACAGCCCAGCAACGAAACGTAAGCGTAACGCAGTTATCCTTATAACTTTGTTCCTTGAGGATCATTCGTGGGGGATCCGGTGCCCAGACCCCTTCCCATTCCAGCCCCAGCATCAGCACGGTCACCCTGAGGCCAGCGTACCACCTTCTGAGCTCTCTCCCCACTCCTGTCCAAGCCCCCAGGCTTGAGGCTCTGTCTCCCCGTCTTCCTCCCCCTGTTCCTGCCGCCCCTCCCCACAGCAGCCCAACCATCCAAGGGGAACTCTCCTGAAGCGTGGGGGCTGTCGGGAAGCCGGGTGGGCAGAGACCGTCTTGTCAGCAGGTAGCAGCAAGGGGCCAGGAGCACTTGCACACCTGAACCCCGGCCCTGTCACACTGGCTACGCTGTGTCGCATTGCTGTGCCGGGAAAGGCACAGTATCTGGAGTCCGAAGACTAAGGGTGCGCAAGCTGAGCACACTGCGTTCGGCTTGGACGCTCTATGAGCCTCAGGTGTCCACTCTGCAGGGAGGGGGGCGAGGGGGAAGCAATGATGACGCCCCCTGCCCGAGGCAGTGGTGGGTCAGGGGGATGGACACTCGGAAGGCGCTTTGTGCACGGACAGGGTTCTCAGAGTCGCCGCTGCGAAGGGCTCTGACGAGGGCGCCGTCAGGCAGGGCCTCAGGAGCGGGGGGAGAAAGGGCCTCCTGGCCTGGTTGGGCCCATAGGCCCCACCCTGGGCTGTGGGGTCCGCAGAGGGAGCCAGGTCCCAAGCCAGACACAAATCCCAATCGACAGGGAGCTTTGGGGATGAAAGAATCACAGTCCAGCATTACGCTTCGGAGATTAGAGTCGGATGTTGAGGGCCGCTGTGGGAAGGAGCCAAGGACAGAGCGGGAGGTGGCGGGGAGGGGTCCCTGCTTCAGGACCCAGGCACACATTACCAGGTGACTGCAGGACCAGCTGCGGAGCGTTTCCCTGGGCCAGGCGCTGCGCATCCCCACCATCCCAGGGGAGCCTTTCCAGCCCCTGAGCCATGGGACACTACTGTCCCCCCAACGTACAGCTAAGGAAACTGAGACTCTAGGGGTCGGATAAATGGA
Source organism: Canis lupus baileyi (assembly GCF_048164855.1). NCBI lineage: Eukaryota > Metazoa > Chordata > Mammalia > Carnivora > Canidae > Canis > Canis lupus. The sequence continues at coordinate 23,278,374 of NC_132841.1, forward strand.
GGCTGGACTCCAGTTGTGGGCACTGTGTACCCTGGGTTACTCCTGTGTGGCTGGGTGGTCTGAAGCAGCCGCCTCCCCCCCAGCATGCTTCTGACCTTTGACCTCAACCTACCCCCCCTCCCCGCCCCAGGTGGTTATCCAGGTGCTGGACGTCAATGACTGCCGGCCACAGTTCTCCAAGCCCCAGTTCAGCACAAGCGTGTATGAGAATGAGCCGGCAGGCACGTCAGTCATCACCATGATGGCCACCGACCAGGATGCGGGCTCCAATGGGGAGCTGGCCTACTCACTCGAGGGGCCCGGCGTGGGTGAGTAGTCTGCACCCCACCCATGATGCCTTGGGGGCGAGGGGAGTAGGCTGTCATGGGTGCAGCCCCAGGCCGGCAGGAGGGGGAGGACGAGGAGGGGTGGGAGGGACGTCTCAGCCAGAGCCAGGACGGCTGTGCTGTCTGCCCCCTGCCAGAGGCCTTCCACGTGGACATGGACTCAGGTCTGGTGACCACCAAGCGGCCACTGCAGTCCTACGAGAGGTTCAACCTGACTGTGGTGGCCACGGATGGCGGTCAGCCCCCGCTCTGGGGCACCACCATGCTCCTGGTAGAGGTCATCGACGTCAACGACAACCGCCCCGTCTTCGTGCGCCCGCCCAATGGCACCGTCCTCCACATCAGAGAGGTACTGCTGTCCCCCGGCCCTCCCGCCTCCCTCCCGGTGCCCAGCCCGCCACATCCCCCCGCAGTCATGCCTGGAACAGTGCAAGGGTCCCGCTGTGACAGTGGGGAAACTGAGGCCAGGGAGGGAGGCAGACTTGCTCGGTGTCACACAGGGGTCAGTGCCAGAGAGTGGGTAGGAATAGGAGCTGTGTCGGCACAAGGTCCTGGTCCTGTCACTACCAGCCAATGACCTTGAGAAAGTGACTTCTCTAAGTGGTTTTTCAGCCACAAAATGGAACTAAGAATAATAAATACCCTATCTCTCGTTCCTAGACGTCTGCTCCCACAGGCAGCCTCCCCGGACACCCACTTCCCCTGTATTCGTGTCTCAAAATACACACACATGTTCCTTCCGTCTGTCTGTTGTTCCTGCTGATACGAGGCCTAGGAATTGGGGAGGGACGTCAAAATAAGAAACAAGGGGAAGTGGCTGAGGTTCTAGAACTCCCCAATCCTTCTTTCATCCCTTGCTCTCAATGGCCTTGTAAAGGCCGGGTGTACTCTTATCCCCCAGCCTGCCCTGCCTTCCTCTCAGCACCAGGCCTGACCAGCTCCTTGGGGGTACACTTGGGGTATCTCCCACGTGTTCCCCAAACTTCAGCGGGCCTCCACCTCTCAGAATGTCAGCGTCGGGTCCTTGTCACTCTGTCTCTGTTTCTTTGAGGCCCCACAAGGGGCTGAGCACCTGAGTGGGGCTGAGCACCAGGAAACGCTGTGCTCTTAGCTCGTGAGTTGCTTTTCCCGGTGCCCACGGCCGTGATGGGTGGTCCTCTTTGCGCTGCCCACCAGGGAGCTCAGAGTAGCCAGCCCCAGCTCCGTGACCCTGCAGGGACTGAGTGCACAGACCTCGCCCCCCTACCCCTGTTTCCATTTTCCTGCCAACCACTTATTTTCCTTTACCCCGATTTTTTTTTAACTTCTCCGCTCTTGTGATAATTTACACATTCTTGTAGGTTGTCTCCAGTCTTCTTTGTAGAATGAGGCAAGATATAAATTTAAAATAATTGAGTTCTTTCCACAACAAAGGTCCCATTTGCTATGTGTTTCCCTTCAAGACACCATATTTTGAAAGATTCCTGTCTCCCAAACAGCCAGCATTTGCTAAGTAATGCTCTTTGTCATCCCACTTTCTATTAATTAGATGTAAGTGCCATTTGGAGTTTCTGATTGTCATGATCAGTGAGATCAACAGTAAAACCATGCTGAGCTGATAATTTTTCAAGTAAAAGCCTAGAAAGTTGTTCTTTTCCTTGTGCCCTGTGCAGCCTTGTTATGGGTTCCTGTAGGATGTCCATCAGATTTTTTTAAATTTTATTTATTTATTCATGAGAGACACAGAGAGGCAGAGACGTAGGCAGAGGGAGAAGCAGGCTCCATGCAGGGAGCCCGATGTGGGACTCGATCCCAGGACCCCGGGATCACACTCTGAGCCCAAGGCAGACGCTCAATCCCTGAGCCACCCAGGTGTCCCTCCATCAGATTTTTTGATATCTTTGACTTAACTCAGGGGAATCAGGAAACTGAGGTCCAGAGCTGTGAGGCGGCATGTCTAAGTCACCCAGTAAATCGGTAACAGACTAGACCCCGGGTGTTGCCTCTGTCCACCATGTCATCCTTGCCCACCTGTCCCTCGTTTTCAGGTACCCCGTTGGGCAGATGCTGTTGTCTGGGGATACCTAGGGCCCCCGTGATTAGGGTAGCCGAGAGCAAGACAGACCCAGGAACAGAGAGCCAGCTGTGGCCTCAGCTTTTGGATTCCCCTCCTGCCTTCCAGAGGGATCCGAGGGATGGGGAAGCCCCTGGAAGGGCAGTAACCCTGAGAGAGCTTGAAGCACGGAGGGCAGAGACCAGGCCGAGCCGTTTCTGGGCAGGGAGTGGGGATGGGCCAAAGGGATGTTCTAGTAGATGCTCAAGACTCTAGGCAAGTCCAGCTAAGCAGGCAGACGTTTCCTAAGGATGCTGGAAGGTGGTGGCAAGGACTTTCCACTCAGTGAGGAGAAAGAGCAAGAGCTGCATCGGGGCCTGGGAGCTGGGGTTCCCTCAGATGCCCCCCCCACCCCCGCAGGAGATCCCACTGCGCTCCAATGTCTACGAGGTCTATGCCACAGACAAGGACGAGGGCCTCAACGGGGCCGTGCGCTACAGCTTCCTGAAGACGGCGGGCAACCGGGACTGGGAGTACTTCACCATCGACCCCGTCAGCGGCCTCATCCAGACGGCTCAGCGCCTGGACCGGGAGAAACAGGCCCTGTACAGCGTAAGGGGGCGGCCCCGGGGGCGGGGCTTTCCTCTGGGCACAGGGCCTCCACCTCCCACCTAGAACGCCTCCCAAGGTGGTGACCCAGGCCCCCAGGAACTGCCCCCCTGGTGCCCTCTGACTGTGTTCCTCTGTCCCCCAGCTCATCCTGGTGGCCAGCGACCTGGGCCAGCCAGTACCGTATGAGACCATGCAGCCTCTGCAAGTGGCCCTGGAGGACATTGATGACAACGAGCCCCTCTTTGTGAGGCCTCCAGTGAGCTCATCCATCCCCCCCGCACCCTCCCACCAGCCACATCCATACAGGGACGCACCTGCCTGCAGGCACACCTGCACACGCTCAGTGCACACTGTGCTACACACGGAAACTGTGCATACACCCCCTAGAACCAATACTTACTGAGCGGCGACTATTTCCAGGTTCTGCGGGGCAGTCAGAAAAGCAGAACAGGCCTGCCTCGTGGGCTGTAACCCTCCCAGCCGCACACAGGAAACCTGAAATTCAGCCCCGCTTCACTGAGCTGGGGCTGAGCCCCTCGCATAGACTCACTCTACAATTTGGTGGGGGTGTTCCCTTGTGTGCACATGGGACGTGAGGCTCCCTGGAGACTGCGTGAGTGTGGGGGTGTGTGCACGTGCACGGGCACAGGAGTGTGCCCCCTTGTTCAGACAGCCATTCGGGGGCCGGGATACGTCATAGAACAGGCCGGGCCCGCCCATGCTCCCTGGATGTTACAGTTCTGCTCACCCCACAGGGCCCAGGCAGTAAGGTCCCTCAGCACCCACAAAAGGCACTTAGCCTCCTGTGACCCCCCCCCACAGAAAGGCAGCCCCCAGTACCAGTTGCTGACCGTGCCCGAGCACTCACCACGTGGCACCCTCGTGGGCAACGTGACAGGCGCCGTGGACGCAGACGAGGGCCCCAACGCCATCGTGTACTACTTCATCGCAGGTGGGCCTGCCAGGGCCAGTGCCCCACTGCCCCCAGGGCTGGAGATGACCCCGGTGCGCCCCATCCCAGCCCTGCCCTCTCACCCCGTGCCCTGGTCCCGCCCGCAGCCGGCAACGAAGAGAAGAACTTCCATCTGCAGCCCGACGGGCGGCTGCTGGTGCTGCGGGACCTGGACCGGGAGCGGGAGGCCGTCTTCTCCTTCATCGTCAAGGCCTCGAGCAATCGCAGCTGGACGCCCCCGCGTGGGCCCTCCCCGGCCCTCGACCTGGTCGCTGACCTCACCCTGCAGGAGGTGCGCGTCGTGCTGGAAGACATCAACGACCAGCCCCCACGCTTCACCAAGGCCGAGTACACTGCAGGTGCTGGGGCCAGGGCCTGGGTCCGGGGTGCAGGCGGCCCCCTGCGCTGCCACTCACATCCGCCTGCCCGTTCTGCAGGAGTGGCCACCGATGCCAAGGTGGGCTCAGAGTTGATCCAGGTGCTGGCCCTGGATGCAGACATTGGCAACAACAGCCTGGTCTTCTACAGCATCCTGGCCATCCACTACTTCCGGGCCCTCGCCAATGACTCTGAGGACGTGGGCCAGGTCTTCACCATGGGTAGGAGCCTCCACCCAGGATCTTGGTCACTGCATGGACCGTGGAAGAGATGGGTCTGTGTGGGCAGGGGGTGAGGGCCTGGCCAGCCAGCCACCATGAATCCTTCTGTTCCCCCACCCACCTAACCGTCATACAGCCAGCCCCTAGTTGATCCTTTGCTCCATCTACCTTCCTAGTTTCTGACCCACCTCTCTCTACCCACCAACTTTCTTCTCTTTTCTCTCCATCTTCTCATCCATCCATTATTCATCCATCCATCCATCCATCCATCCATCCATCCATCCACGCATGTGTCAGTCTGCTCACCCTGTGCATCTGCCCACCCATCCACCCATCTGCCCATCTGCCCACTCATCCATCCACCTTCCCATCCTCCCTTCCACACGTCCACCTTTCTTCCCATTTGTGCACCTCCCCATCCCCCGGGCCAAGCACTGGGCTAAGCACTGGGGAGCCAGAACCCAAAGAGCACGTGTACCTGAAGGTACAATGTTGACTTGTGTGTTTGCCTGTGTGGATAGCTGAGCCTCTTAGGTCAGGTTCTAGAAGGTGCCCTGGTGAGTGTCCCAATACCTTACTTCCAGACCCAACCCCTTCCCCACTCTTCTTGCCTACGGGAGTCAGTCTAGACTCCTCCCTTGGATGGGCTTTCAAGGTTCACCAAGTCTTCCTCCTGGATCCTCTTCCCGTTTCCACAGCCCCCCACTACCTGTGCCCACCCAAGACAAATGCCTCACCACTCCTCCAGCCTTTTCTATACCACCCTCCACTGGCCTTGGCCCTTCATCTTCCCCTCCTGAAATACCATCTTGACCTTCCCCTCTGCCTTCAGATATGCTCCCCCTGACCATCCTCTGAAGCCTAATTCCCATGCCACCTCCTCCAGTCACAACCAGACCCCATCCCTATGTCCCCTGATCTACTACTGCTCTTAGTTGAGTAAATTAAGGCACAAAGAGGCTATGTAGCTTGCTAAAGGTCACATAGCTAGAAACTGGCAGATCTCAAACCCAGGTCTAGAGTCTTCTAAGAGAAGACTGTGACACCACCTCTGGTCATCTCGTTGGTATGGCCGTAGAATTCTGAAGTGTGTGTGTGAGACAGAGACTGAGGGGCTCAGACGTGTTCCGTGGTCCTCCAACATGGGACAGCAGAATCCCAAACTTACCATCCTTAGGTCAGTGCAGCCCAGAGCTGTGTTTCAACTTGCAAGTTTAAGTAAAAACTTAGAAATCTCCAGAAGTACAAGTTCTGGCCGCACTGGCTGCATTCTCTCAGGATACTAAGCAGCCGGGCAGAGGCCAGCACCACTGCTCCTTCAGATGAACACTCATGCTCATTTGTCCCCTACTCCTCTGTTGTCTTTGCTCTCTCCTGGGCCTGATGCCACGTCCCCTCGGTGTGTCCACATGCCCCTGGCCCTCGGCCCTTCCCAGGGAATTCAGGGGCACTGGGTGGCCCCTGAGCTGCACCCTGCCCACGGGCTCTTCCTGCAGGGAGTGTGGATGGCATCCTGCGCACCTTCGACCTCTTCATGGCCTACAGCCCTGGCTACTTTGTGGTGGACATCGTGGCCCGGGACCTGGCAGGCCATAATGACACGGCCATCATTGGCATCTACATCCTGAGGGATGACCAGCGTGTCAAGATCGTCATTAATGAGATCCCCGACCGCGTGCGTGGCTTTGAGGAGGAGTTCATCCGCCTGCTGTCCAACATCACTGGTGCCATCGTCAACACTGATGATGTGCAGGTGCCCCACGGAACCGCCCTGGGTCTAGGGGCTGTGAGGGGAGGAGGGCCAGGCCACAGGGTCAGGGCACCGTGGAGAGATCAGGGGTATGAAAGGGGGTCATCCCCTAGCACCATGACCTTGGGAAAGTCCTTCCATGACTCCGGCCCTCCGCATCCTCCCCTGTAAATGGGGCCGGTGCGGTGATGTGACTGGCATCATGCTTGGTCCTCGGCACTCAGCAGCGATAGGTCTGTTGGCAGGGCGGGCCGGGGGGCTCCCATCCCACCCCTTGCTCCTGCCACACCCCATAATGCCCCTTCTCGCCTAGTTCCATGTGGACAAGAAGGGTCGGGTGAACTTCGCACAGACAGAGCTGCTCATCCATGTGGTGAATCGCGATACCAACCGCATCCTGGACGTGGACCGGTGGGTGGGGGTCCGTGCTCAGACCATCAGTCAGTCCCCCTCCTGCCCTGGAGTTGGGGAGGGGACCCAGCAAAGGAGGCAGCTAACACCATCAGGCCGGCTGTGGGGGGGCTCTCCCCCAGCAGTGGGCAGGGCTAGTGGGGAATCGTTTGGGGGTGTCGTCACCCCCCTGCGCCTTACTCTCCCCATCTGTGAGACGGGAGCATTCCACGGATCGCGAGGAGCAAGCAGGATCCCGTGTAGGCGTGGTGAACCCCGTAAGATAGAAAGCTGTCCTCGCTGGGCGGGATCGGCTCTTGCAAGGCCTGGTGGGGGTGAAGGTGGGGGTGGGGGTGGGGGGCAGCAGCCCTTCCTGAGTGGGACCAGCTCCTGAGGAACGGCTGACTGGGGAGCTGAGGCCCCTGCCCCTCGCCCAGGGTGATCCAGATGATCGACGAGAACAAGGAGCAGCTTCGGAATCTCTTCCGGAACTACAACGTCCTGGATGTGCAGCCCGCCATCTCCGTGAGGCTGCCCGACGACATGTCTGCCCTGCAGGTAGTCCTGGTGGCCCCCAGCCCCACCGCCCCACCCCGCGCGCTCCCGCCCACTCATGCCCGGCCCGCTCCCCCAGATGGCGATCATCGTCCTGGCCATCCTTCTCTTCCTGGCTGCCATGCTCTTCATCCTCATGAACTGGTACTACAGGACCGTGTGAGTGACCCCTACCTCCCCGCCCTGGGCCCGGCTGCCCAGCCCTGCTCCTGGGACAGTCACAGGGGCAGGCAGCGCCCTGAGGTGCCAGCCCAGTCCAGCCCCCTTCACCAGCCCCTCTCTCTGCCTCTCTCCAGACACAAGAGGAAGCTCAAAGCCATTGTGGCTGGCTCGGCAGGTGAGCAAGGGCTGTGATGGGGCTGGGGGGTGGGGGGTGGATGAGAGGGCAGAAGGGGCCCTAGGGGCCTAGAGGGCTTGCCTAGGCCTCATGAGGCTGGCTGGGGCTCCCCCGGCCCAGCAGGGTGCATCTCTCCCCTCCATGCCCCAGCACTTCTCCCTACAGGGAATCGTGGTTTTATTGACATCATGGACATGCCCAATACCAACAAGTATTCCTTCGACGGGTGAGTGGGGTCCCTGAGCCCTCAGGGTGCGCTTTGGGGAGGCCTGCCCAAAGTCTGAGTGGATTCTCTACCACCCCTCAAGCTCTGAGGGACCAGACTAGCTAAAACCTGGGGTGTGGGTGCCCCCTAGTGGGCCAGGCACCCTTCTCTACACTCGGAAACTATTGGCTGAGCTGTGATCCACACCCTAAGTGGGCCCCCAGTTCCAGGGGACACAGACTTTGGACACCAGAGGGGAGTGAGGCCTCTGCAGCAAAGCCAATCCGGACCCACACGCTGGCCTGGTTCTTTCAGGATCCTAGTGCGGGGAGGGTGCACCCACAAGGGCCACAGGCAAGGGCCTACTTCTCATGGCCCTGAACCCCCAGGCCCGTGCCGGCCAGGGAAAAGGATGGGGGTTAGTGGTGGTGAAGCTACAAGGGCATCTCTCCACTCGGGCTGCCCCTCCTCGCTCCACTCGCCGCGCCCCTCTCCCCGCGCAGAGCCAACCCCGTGTGGCTGGATCCTTTCTGCCGGAACCTGGAGCTGGCTGCCCAGGCGGAGCATGAGGATGACCTGCCGGAGAACCTGAGTGAGATCGCAGACCTGTGGAACAGCCCCACCCGCACCCACGTGAGCTGGGGCCAGAGCTAGGGGCGGGTGACTGGGGGGAGGGGGTGCAGTCGTGAGGGACAGGACGGAGGTAAAGCAGGTCTTCACGGCTCGCCAAGGGGCTGCGCTGTTAGGGTGGGGGTTGTACCCACCGCCCCGTGTGCGTACCTGTGCACGCACGCACGCAGTCTACCTCTGCTCCAGCCAATGTTCCCTCTCCCCAGGGAACTTTTGGGCGTGAACCGGCAGCAGTCAAGCCTGATGACGACCGGTACCTGCGGGCAGCCATCCAGGAGTATGACAACATCGCCAAGCTGGGCCAGATCATTCGGGAGGGGCCCATCAAGGTGAGTCCTCCCTGCGGCTCCTGCACCCACACCCCGTCGGGGCCCTACACCCAGACCTCTGAGCTTGGACTGGCTCCAGACGATACAGGGATGGGGGAGGGTCCTGGAAAACAGCTTTCTCCGCCTCTAGGCTCAGCTAGATCTGCTCTCCACTGGGCAAGAGCGACAGGGCAGAAAGAGGGGCCCGGGCACCGGGCTGATAGGGCGCTGCTTCAGCCTGCAGTGGCCCAGAGCCCATGTGGGTCCTGGCCGGTCACGGTCACCAGGCTCTGCTCCCAGCCCTCTCTCTACCCCTGGATCGGGTGCCTGTGCATCCTAGACTATTAGCACCTTCCATCGCCTCCAACAGTTATGGGAGTGAGGGGTGTGGCAGGCAGGGGAGGGCCTTGGTGGGGGTTAACCCTTTCCCTCTCCCAGGGCTCGCTGCTCAAGGTGGTCCTGGAGGATTACCTGCGGCTCAAAAAGCTCTTTGCACAGCGGATGGTGCAAAAAGCCTCCTCCTGCCACTCCTCCATCTCTGAGGTAGCCGGGCGGGCCCGGAGCTGTGTGCTGTGCCCCAGCACTGGGGATGCTCACTCCTTCCCTGCTTCCCTCCCTCCCTGTCTCCCTCCAACCCTCCCTCTCTCTCCCCAGCCACCCTTCTCTTTCTCAGAGTCTCTGGAGATTAGCAGCCAGGGCCAAAGACAGCAATGGGTGGGGTCCAGGAAGTCAGGCAGCAGCCCCAGGCCCAGTCTACTTTCTGGGCTCTGCAGGGAGCTGAGGAGTGTGTTTCACACTTGAGGAGCCCAAAAAGGTGCCTTGAAGGAGGGATGTCCTATAGGAAACTGATCAGTCAGGGTCAAATGGGTCCACGTAGATTTGTTTGCCTGCAGTGATGTCAACACTTTAAAAAACTCAGACTTATGTTTAAAAACCCAGATTTCCAGTAAGACCAACCATTCCCAAATGGAACAGGCTAAAGCTAACAGTTCCACACAGAAGTGCCACATGCTGAGTCCCACTATATCCCATCCCCTCCAACTTCACCTGTGGACCTACCTGGCCAGACTTGATCCTGCTTGAAGACAGACTGGTAGTAACACATCCAGATACTAAAACTGCCTCATGGGATCTTTAGAGCTCATCAAATACACAAAATAGAGGATTCTCATGGGAGGCCCACCTTCTAAGAACACAACTATAGCACCCTAAGTGCCCGTGGTTCCCCTTTGTACCCAGTGTGAGAAAACACGGTCAGCTGGACGGCCTACTGCAGCATGAGCCCAGAGACCCCTGCAGTTACCTGTGTGCAGTAGGGAGGAAAAGGGGGACACAGCAGGTGTGGCTCTGGGCCAGCCAGCTGCTCAGCCCTCGGGCATGGCCTTGAGCCCACAGGTGGGTCCCAGAGCCATTGGGGGATCGTGGCCTCTTGCAGCTGATCCAGACTGAGCTGGACGAGGAGCCAGGGGAGCGCAGCCCCGGCCAGGGCAGCCTACGCTTCCGCCACAAGCCACCGACAGAGCTCAAGGGGCCCGACGGAATCCACATGGTGCACGGCAGCACGGGCACACTGCTGGCCACTGACCTTAACAGCCTGCCCGAGGATGACCAGAAGGGCCTGGGTCGCTCGCTGGAGACACTGACCACCGCTGAAGCCAGTGCCTTTGAGCGCAACGCCCGCACAGAGTCGGCCAAATCCACGCCCCTGCACAAGCTTCGTGATGTGATCCTGGAGAGCCCCCTGGAGATCACAGAGCTATGACCAGATGGGGGGCCTCAGCGGTGTGTGCAGCACCTGTCCCCCATCCCTCCCAGGGCAGGGCAGAGCAGGACCACAGTGCGGGCCCCTCCCCAGGCCGGCTCTGGGCCTACGACCTTGGGCGGGCCTGGTGGCAGCCTGCACCGGCTGCTCAGAGTCCACTTCCGCCAGATGCCCATTCAGCACCTGACCTCTACCTTCATAAAATTTGTTATTTTTTTAAGAAAAACCAGACACAAATAATAAGCATCTAAGGACAAGGTAAGGAGGGTCACTGGGGGCCCCAAGAGTCAGGACGAACTCAGCCAAGGCCGAGCCCCAAGAGGCCGAGCAGGCCCTCTTCCCCACCCCACATCGTGCCCGTCCCCCTTCACCCGCGCCCAGCACCAGGGAAGGGAGGCCCAGAGCTGGCATATCCCACCTGGCCTCAACTCCCTGACTTTGGTTCCAGTCCCAGTGCATTTCCAGCACATCGCCTGCTGGACAGTGATCCCTGCCTCCCCACGTGGACATGCTCAATGTGAGCGAACCGTTCGTTCCCTACATTCCACCGGCTTCCCAACTGTGCCCGGCTCATAAAGAGAAATGACTGGTGTTCCCCTGGGTTCTGAATGTAGAGTGTTTGTGTGTATTCCTTTTTTAAATTAAGTTATTCCCTCAACATTTCCCCCTTGATTTTGTTTAACTGGTACTCCCTGAACGTTTCTGGAATGGTCTGCATTTTAAATAAGAAAGGCAACTCACAAGAACAGCAAGTTGCTGTGCCTCTAGTAAACTACCCTCGGGGCTGGGCAAGGGGGAGAGGGCCGGGCAGGGCAGATGTGTGCCTGACCTTCAGGTGTTCCCTTGACCCACTGCGCCTTCTTTCTGTGGCCAAGAGGGCCAGAGGACCGCTGGACACCCACAGGTCTGTGGCCCTGGAGCTATTCAGAAACCAAACTCACTGGCTGAGGTGTTACAGAACCACTCAGGCTCAGGTCTGGTTAACAGATTTTATTTATTGTTAAATCACAGGAACTTTAGTGCAAAACAAACCAAAAAGTCATTAAGTCTATTTAATAGTAACTGCATGTCTTACTGTCTCCTGGCAACTTAAAGTGAACAGAAGAGGTGGCCAAGTGAGAGAGGCAGGGCGGCAGCCAGGGCCCCTGGAGAGCACGCCTAGCACACCCTGCACCTGACAGCCAGAGGCTTAGGAGCTTGTCATCCACATTTACCTAAAGGTCAAACGAAATGGGGGTCGCAGGGGAAGGGGCCGGGACGCCCAGAGCAAAGGTGGGCTCCGGGCAGCACTACAGATGCACAAGGCAAGGCTTCAGCAGTCGGGCGGACACAAGAGCAAGCAAGAGGCAGTCACCACACCCACACCCACCCACCCACACACACACACACACACACACACACACACACGAGCCAAGCCCACAGGACCTCCACACAGAGCTAGCAGATTACATTCAGGAAGGTTCTTCCCCTCCCACCCAAACCCACAGAATTTCAGAACAAGGCATCACCAGGAAAGACACCGCAAAGCTGAATCAGAGGTTGACCCGGGGACAGCAAACCCGAGACCCACCCAGGCCTCCTGAGCAGCCGCTTCCTGAATTTCCCCTCCAGTGAGAACTATGTGGTTTTTAAGAAGTCTAATTATTCTGAGCCTCTTTCTTATAAAACTGCCTTTGTTTTGCTTCTCTGTATAGCAGCCCAGGAAGAGGGGAGGTCCATGCTTAGGGGTAGGTGGAGGGCTCAGAATAAGGCCCCAGCCAAGGAGGATGGAGAGCCTTCTGTCAAGCAGCTCTGGCTCACACCAGCACCCAAGGCCCCCACCACCTCCATTGCCGCCGCCTCCAGGTAGCCACCACGCAAGGGCAGGCTGAAAGCCCTCCAAGTGCACAGTCCTCCTCACCTGTCTAGGCAAAGGAAAGGGACAGTGAAGCAGTGGTGGCAGCTGCAGGCCAGGTGCCTCCCACACAGACAGCGATGCTACAATTGAGAGACAGGAGAGGGAGGGAGGGAGGAAGGGGAGAAGGGGGTCCTATTTTTATAACCGAGTCAAGAGATCGGTGTGTTCACTGCCCCAGACACACAAGTAGGAAAAGATGCCGCAGTTTCTCCAAGATGGAACGTCCCTCCTAGTTCCACACGTGACGTTTGCAATGCTCGACAGCCTGACGGGAGAGAGGAAGCTGGGTTTTAGCCTTTGTGTGACAAACTCCACTCCTGGCCCATCAGTGCAGCAGACATCACCCAAAAATGGGACCCATTATCCTGTCCGAGGTTGGCTGGACAGCACCCCACGCAGACCTGGGGAGCATGTGGCCACCCGAATGTCAGGGACTCCTATGGCAAGAGTCCAGAGTTGCAGCTGCAGAGCACCGAGTGCTTTAGAGGTGAGCACCCACGCAGGTAGGGTCCAGGCCCCCTCCATCTGGTTACATGCTGAGTCTTGGCACTGCGCAGAAGTCCCAAGGCAGAAGCCCTCACCCTCACCCAACAGGGTGCACAGCAGCTCAGGCCTTGAAAACAATGACCCCACAGGCCCATTTACCAGGGCAGCGGCAGGCACCTGCTCCTCCACTGACTGTGCTGTGGGCTCGGGCCTGGCACAGCAAGGAGCCGGACCAGGCCAGGGTGAGCATCACTACCCACCCTTCCCCGCAGGGGCCCAAACTGATGCAACCAGACCCATAGTCATGCCCTGCTGGCCACGAGGAACCCGCTTGAGGAAGAAAAAGTTGCATAAAAACATTAAGTAACTGGTCCACATGTCCCACCCAAGCAATATGTCGCCACCACTGGTGGCTGCCCAGTGAGGACAGCGCCACAGCACCCTGGAGCTGCTGGGCAGCCATCACCTCAGGGCCACTCAGGAACAGCAGGTCGGCCCTGGGTGAAGATTCAGGCCAGGCTCCAGCGAGACTGACCCAAGGGGGAGGACTTGTGCCACCTCTAGAGCAGCCTCATGTGGATCTGATCCTGACCCTGTGACAAGGGAACCAAAGGCAAAAAAACAAAGAAACAAAAAAAAAAAAAAAAAAAAAAAACAAGGCAGAAGCAAAACCTACTAACAAATACCCACACCCTTCGCTTCTCACAGGCAAGAATGCAGTTAGTCCTCTTGCCTTTGCTGTGCGGCCGCGAATAAGCCTAATTGCTTCTCCGGGGCCTCCGTGTTTTCCCGGACACAGAGACAGGGTACAGAGCACTGACTACGGAGGCTCCTCCTCACGCAGGATTGTCCCGGGAGCTGCCCGACTGGCAAGGCAGGCCTGTGCAGCGGTCGCCGAGCTACTCACATTGCACTGGGTTGCTGCCTCCATGTTCTGGCACCAGTAGCTGGGGCCCCACACGCACTTCTCGGTTCCCAGAAGGGGCTTACGGGCAGCAGGGCAGGCTCCAATTTTCTATATGGTGAAAAGGGGGCAAAGAATTAGATGCACCCTACTAATCCCCAAAACCAGAAACTATCAGCTTCTAGAAGCAACTAGAACTACAGCTCTGACATGCCACTTCCAAAAATGCAGTGCTGCTGAGCCAAGTGCTGAGGGCCTAGAAGCCCTGGCCTCCCACAGCCCTTCCCCCAGAGACTGCCAGAACCTCAGAGGACCCCTCGGTGCAGAACTGCCCAGGCTAAGCACCACCCAGAGGAGCTTACCAAGCACACGAAGGAAGGGTCCATCACCTCCACCAGGATTTCTATCAGCACGGGCTCGTACTCAGTCACAAACTGATCACACTGTTAGGTAAACAAGGGTACGGGTCCAGGTCTAGGTGTGCCCATGCAGAGTGGGAGCATAAAAGGGGGAGGGGGGGGACGCATGCTCTTCCATAAGAATTCCGGCCACTGCCAGCCCAGGCCCCCCTTCCCAGGTGCCCCATCTCACCTGCTCCTGTTATTTTCCCCCAGAGGCTTCCCTTGAGCCAATAGACTCCCGTAAGAAATGGCTAATTTTCCCTGGAAACCTCAATCAGGCATGCAGGCAGTCCATGAGCTACCCTAGCTTTTGCGCTCCCCAGGCAGGTTCTGACATTCTGGCCCAAAGCAGCCTAGGGCATACCTGCTTCTGGTATGGGTCAGGCAGGAAGCTGCAGCCTTTCTCAAGGGCAGCCAGGATCTCCTGCTTCGTGCTGTTTTTCTCCAGGTTGTGGTCCAAATAGCTCACCAGCTTCTTGCATACCTCACAAAAGCCACCGTCCTTTGGCTTAATCACACGTACTGCACACAGGAGCACAGACTCAGGACTGGCAGGGCCCTTCCAAGCCGAGGGGGCCCACCCAGCACACACATACCCTGCTCACCAGGCAGCACAGGCAGCCCCTGAGAGGAGCACAGATGGAGCATGCGGCACACCAACTCAGGGCTCGCCTCCTGCAGGAGGATCGACAGGATGGAGGAGCCATAAGTGTCCACCACCTCCTGGCACTCCTTGGATAAGGACGAGGGCAACTTCAAGCACACTTTGTCCAAAGTGTTAAGTATTTCTTCCTGGAACACAAACGATCATATGAGAAGATGGGAGACTGGACGATGCTGGGAATGATTCTCAAAATACGAACGTGACCAGGAAACCAGCCAACACCAAGGTGCTACTTCCTCCCCAGAAAGGCCTGACCTAGGAAGCAGCCTGACCCTAGCCCAGAGGGACCCGCCAGTGGGCAGCAGGTGTACGGGTTCCCAGGGCCGGTGTCCCATGAAGGCAAGGGCCAAGCCCACCTCCTCTGCTAGTTCTGCCACCAGGGAAAGGGAGCACGGCAGCATTCTGGAAATGCACATACCTCAGTTCTGTTGTTGTCAATGAGCTTGACCACCTCCTTCACCACGTACTCGCACATCTCACAGTAAACATCCGTCTTCTCCTCGATCTTGTCCTTCTGTGGAACGGGCAGGAGAGCACTTCAATGCTGAGTCCCTCACCTCACCCCTGTGTCCTGCTGCTCTAAAGGGAAGGGATACCCTGTGGCCAGGGACCGGAGAATGTCACACAAAAGGTGGCTTCTCCCAGCATCCAAGTTCCCATCCCTGCTGGTTTTGTATGGTGGGAGACCCATCCTTTTGCCCGGCCCTCTCTGATACTACCACCTACCACATACCCCCAACCCCCACCACACACACACACACACACACACACACACACAAAAACAGGAATTCACAGGTCAGGAAACAGAGGCAGGGAAACCACCCCCTACCCTAAAGATCTGTCCATGTGACACATTTGGTCACAATCATTTCAGCGCTCTGGAGTAATCTGGAGAAGGGAGAAGGCAGGGGGCGTGGGGGGGACAGGATAGAGTGTGGACTTACTACCTGCTCACTGTTTAGAAGACAGAGCTTTAAACACATTTCAGGTCTGCTCTAGAGTTTCAAGTCTCATGAGTACCTGAGCTTGCTTTCCTAGAGCCTGCCTTTAATAAAGGAACACTGCTAAACCAGAACTTTCTGTGACAGTAGAAATATTCTTCACCTCTGCTGTCCAGCAGAGCAGCATGGGCCCCATGTGTCTATTAAGCACTTGAAATGCAGTGAGGGTAACCAAGGAACTGGATTTTTTAAAGTTTTGAGTAATTTTATTTAAATATAAGTAGTCACATGCGGCTAGAATATAAGTTGTAATGACCCCTCATTTTCCCTGGCTATTAATTCAGTCAGCAAGACAGGGCAGGCACAAGTGCTTCCCCAGCTCCATCTGACTTCCTAACCCTGTGTCCACATGCTGCATATGTTAAGGGAGGACAGCAGAGGGAGGAGAAAGCTAAAGGTCAAGTGACACACAAGTTCTGAAACAAGAAATGCATCCGTGTGCCATGTGATTAAATGTGACATGGCCTGGGCCCTCCTAAGAACTGAACTGTGAGCCGCACGAACATGAGGTCGGTCTTGTTGACTAGTGAACGGTTTCAGGACTCAATCTCTAACACACTGCTAGAAGACCCATGAAAGTGCTAAATGTAAACTGATTTTGGAATACAGTGGATCTTTACCAAGTGAAGGGTGCTAGGAAAACAAAACACACCCACGCATGCAAGGCAGCATGCCAAGAGGCTTCCGTGCAAGCCCCAGGGTGTTCTGGAATAGGAGGTTTGCATGACAGCGGGCAGGGCAGAGGGGCAGAAACATCAGGAGGTTACAGACAGGCCACAGATGGAGGCCGATTCCGTGGAGCACTCGGGTTCAAGGAAATCAGTATACTGGGTGAGACTGGGTGAGAGATGCCACACTAGTTTAGGGGACACCATAAACTAATGAATGGTCCCAAACTCAAACACCTTTCGGAGTGAGGCAAGGAACCAAGAAGGCATGTGCCTCATACAGCATGATGTAACATGCAGTGGCCTGGGCATCACACAACTCTGGCCAGCACGACACGATGACACCAGGTACCTTAATGGGCTCCACCAGTTCCAAAGCAGGGATGACGTTCTCGGAGACCACTTTGGCAGGGATCAGAGTCTGCATGGGCATCTCCTTCGCTTGCTCACAGAACCCAACCAGGCCACAGATCTCCTTGGGTTGCTGAGGAAGGCACCGAAAAGGCAGTCAGATGCAGGCCCGTGCCCATCATCCCTCAGTCCCGCTCTCCACACACAAAGGTCGGGGTGCTGGGGGAACACCCTGGTCACAGCGTCAAGTCTGACTGCCATGTTAAATCTAAAGGGACTCCTGCAGGTGCAGATGTACTAGTTTCACACAGGCAGGAGGCCACACAAAGCTCTGAAGGGAGAGCAGAACTGCTGAACCTGCTCCAACAAGGGAGCACCCCAGGGAAGCAGGATTTCTGGCACCTGAGTCCCTTTCACAGGCAATCATATCCTCTCAGAGGACACCTGGTGTGCTCCAGAACCTGTTTCTTGGTCCAGCTGGTTTACTTGCAGTAGTAAACAAACTGCATGATCTTTCTAGAAGGGGAACCACCAGGCTCACAAACAGAAAGCCAAATGCTTCCCTCTGGCAGGATCATTTAAGAAAAAATGATGAACTTTTTTGAAAACTACATTCTATTTTTACAATTGCACAAACCCAGTACACGCAAATACCCAATGTCCCAAACCGATGAATTCTTTCAGGTCACAGAAGCTCCAGATTGATCCCATTCCCACCCAGATACCAAACCACAGGAAACAAGGTGACTTGGACATCCTGACCATTTCAATATGATGGTGCCAAGAATGAGAAAAGCATATATGCTTTGTATGCTTTGTGAACCAAATGCAACCAACACCTAGCTCTGGGCCTGAGAGCAATTGCCTCCCACCACCAAACCATAAAGCAGGACAGGACCACTAACACAAGACCTGTGATGCAAGACAGCTAGACCATGGCTATTGTTCACATTGTTTTAATATTGAGAAGTCTCTAGAATTAAGTAAAATTGGGAAATCCAAAAGTATCCTAAATATCCTGTCTTTGGCACACTTTAAGAATGGGGAAAAAACCAGAATGGGGCCAAAGACACAGAAAGCTTTTTAGAAAAAAAGACAAAGACTCAGGAGATGTGTGGCTGCTTTGTCTCAGATGAGCTTTGTTCTACTCCCTCCCTGGGACATCCCAGGTAAAAATTCAGATATTTCAGCCCAAGTTCTATCCCATTTGATTTCAAAGTACCTTTGAAAACTCTTAATTTGCAAAAAGAGATACCAGTGCTCAGAAGGAGGCACTGGCTCAGTAAGTGTGGTCTGGGGCCTTAAGTCCCTGTGTTATTGCCACCATTGGCCTGGCTCTTGAGCCGTCTGATGTGGCTCCAGGATCTGCAGGACCCCATCACCCAGAGGGGCAGAAGCCACAATCAAGAGATTGTTTCCAACTCTCTGGATCCAACAGACGGGAACAGTCTGCTCGCTATTTGCAAATGATATGCTCATGCAGCAGAAGCATTTCTGGGATCATGGAAAACAGCACTGAAGACATGCAATGCTCCCTCAAGTCATGACAGAAACAAGGCGTCCCACCGAAAGTCAGGCCTACAGTTAAGGAAGCTGAGGAATCTCCAGGGTACCTGTCACTTCCCATCATCATGCCAGTGGCATGCACACGGTCAGCTAAGTGCTGGTTTGTAACTGGACTCCAAGGCCCTGCTGACTTCTCTTTCTGTCCTCTTGAAGGAGAAAGGAGACCCCCAGTACCTCAAGTGATAAATCAGAGGGGAGAAAGGCAGAAGCTCCCCCACCAGCCTACTAACACAGATCATGCCATTAAAAAAAAAAAAAAAAAAAAGGCAAAGTAACTACAACAAGCAGCAGACCACTACTACAAGCAAATTCCCCATCACATACCTGATCCTGCTGTTGAACAAAAAAACAGGAAATCGGAGATGAAAATAAGAGAAAGGAAAGGACACAACAGTTAAGAAAAAATTAAAATAACAACAATCAGTTAATGAAGGCATAAAGATATCACCAGAAGTTCAGGGGAAAACTTGCAGTCACAAATAGGCATCCTAGCTTGTTCCTACCATTTCAGGGGGCCCTGAGAGCTATTCTGGCCCTCAAGGGACAGACCACACTGTCCAGCTTCTGTACATTATCCCCATGCCCCTGACACACCAAATCATACTCAAAACAATGGGCAGCAGGTCCCAGAAAATGCCAGGTTATGAGGAGCTCTCCATCCTCAGAAGCCTAAGCCCACCATGAAGGCAAGGTGATATGCAGCCAAGTGGAACATGACACAGGACTGCCCAAATCAGGGGTGCATGCTATATAATATAAAATACATCCAGGGCAGGTAATATGTACATCTCTCAGGTCCCCACCCTCTTCAGGAGCTTTGTTCAATAAACTTTTTACTATTACTCAATAAACTCTGCTTTGCTGCCCCCAAATAATATATATACATATATGTGTGTGTGTATATATATATATACACGGACACACACACACATATATAAAAATATAAATATATATATTAAAAATATAAAAATAAAACACACTCCGAGGGGTCAGGGATCCTGAACCACACCTGTTGCTGCCTAGGCCTCAGGGCAACTACCCCAGGTAGCCAAATGCAAGCCTAGAAGGCCAATTTGACAAGAGATCAAAAGCCTTACCCTTTGACTCAGCAATTACAGTTCAAGTTATCTGTACTGAAGGAGAAACAAGGATCTGCATATCTATCTAACAGTAAGGGGTGGCGGGGGGGGGGGGGGGGGGGGGGGGGGGGGGGGTGTTCATCATGCTTTTGATCCCAAAGGTAAACCTCAAAGCAACCTAAAGAGGATTGGTTATGTAAATTATGTGCTACCCAAATGGTGGATTATGCAGCCACTTAAAAATCATTTTGTACAAGAATGTTTTGTAAGCACAATAGTGCAAACTACAAAGTCTGAAGTACTATATAACCATATTACCTCACTGATATTTTTTTAAACCACAAATGATTTTTGATTTGGGAAGTATTATCTGTATTTTCAAAAAAATCCGTGTTTATTATACTCTTTATAATGAGAAAATTTTTAGTTAGTGATGAGAAAGCACTTAACCAAATCAAAATCAAAGGCTTACTTTAAAAAAAAAAAAAGGCTTACTTTTATTTCCTACTTTAGCTGAGTATCTTTGTATTTTTAGAATAAAGTATGGTGTAATAATCCCAAATTAACTCTCTTATGCCTGAATGGAGCCCCTGAGCAATTAACAGCAGCGCCAGAGGATAAATCTTCTGTGTAGGCCATCAGGTCTCAACTCTGCAACTCTGTTGTCGCAGCAAGAAATGGAATGAGCATCACTGTTTTCTAATAAAACTTTACAAAAAACAGGTGGTAGGCCACAGTCTGCTGACCCCTGGTTAGAGAACAAACTCAACATAGTCTCAACCAAGTCAGAAAGTCAGCAGGATGGAGAGACAAGAAGTGTAACCCACCTCCTCAACCCCAAATGCTCAGATCCAGGAAGCCAGGGCCCATTCCCAACGTAAGAATCTCTTCAGACCACCCTGCTCTGTAGCACAGTTTTCTGCATGGAGCTAGCTAGCTTACTTCCACAATCAGTATCTTCTACCTCTAACAACGGAGGGACGCCCCTGCCACCTGGATGCATCAGAAGCAAGTGCAGGAGTTACAGGCTTAAGCAGCAGCTACAGCTAACACTGCTGCAGAGTGCAGGACCGACTCTGACCGGCAGGACTCCCTGCACTTCTAAATTCAAGCTGCAATGTAGCAATTCTCAGGCCTGGCCTAGCTACAGAGCAGACTATTCCCATGGATCCCAGGGTGAAAGCCAGATACTAGAAATCTGATGGTCAGCTCACATATGCACAGGCCAACGAGCCACCAGGAAAACCACCTGGGGGTTGAGCTGCTTCAGCCTTTCCCCTGGCTGGGGAAAGTAAAGAGGGGGTACTGAGTTGTGGTCAGAGAATCTAATGGTCAGAAGGGTTCATTTTGACTCAATTTATTATCTGAAGGGAGAAAAGGAAAACTAAACCATGTAATTTTCAAAATCCTTGGGATCACAAAGTGTGAGACAAAGAATGCTAACAAGGAGCTTCTTCCCCTGCCACCTACCATATGCATCATCATCTGGACAGCAATGTCAGAATACTGGTTGATATAGTTCTTGCACTGGGGAGAGAGAAACAGGCAGTTAGTAACACACCAAAATCCCAGCCTTCCTAGCAATGTCAACAGGGGACTATCAAGTTTCCAAGAGTAGAGTCTTACAAGTATCTTGAAATAAAGATGGCAATTTATCTTATGCCTTGTAGAAAAAGGTGTGCTAGGATGTTTTGAAAATGTCCCAAAAGGTCCCAAAGGCCCTTAGAAGAGATGAAGTCCTCCCATCTCCTTTTACAGCCCAAAGTCACCCAAAGGTCACAGAGCAGCTACTCAGGAGCAATTCTGAATGTGGCTACAGACACGCTGCTACAAACCTGAAATGACTTTTCAAACCTACTCATGGATTCCCGGACAAGATTATAAAGTTAAACACAGGAGGAACCAAGTTAGGATGATTTTCAGCTCAACCTATTTTCATCCGCATCTAGGTATTTCCTGTAGACCCTCACAGACTAGTTCTGGTTACACTGGGTGCCTCCACAGTGAGAAAGTCAAAGTGCATAATAGCCTGCAGGCAGGGCTGAAGTGGGGAAGCCAAGGTAACATGGCCATGTACAAAGATACTCCAAGGAAGCCAAGACTCCTGCCCAGAGGAAGTCAACAGAGAAGAACCCAGAGCTTCCAGAACCAGCCATTCCTATCCAAGAAGGATGCTCTACGATCCCAGACCCATGGAGTTATCATCACCAGCTTCCCTACATCCAGTCCTGCCAAGGTTTCCCTGCTGCCAGGTACAAAACTAGCATTTTGGTTTTACTTATTAATTTCACAGGCATGTGGTTATGCGAACAGGATCCAAGAAGTGAAACTTTCTAAGCACCTAACAAAATGAGTTTCTTACCCTGCAGGACTAACATTCACCAAGGTAAGGAAGGTGTCCTGCATGCCAGCCTACAGGGCTTCCCATGGACAACAACCCCACTGGCTGTGAGGAGAGCACACTTAGAATTATGAATATGTAACAGCCAGGTTTTTTAAAAGGAGGTTATAAAGGAATCTAGTGTGGTTTCTTATACATATAGTGACTGGGAGGGGAAAAAAAATCTTCACGAAAGTGGTCTCCTTCCACTATTTTTTACTCCAGGCATCTTGTTACATACATGAATTCAGCTAACCGACAAAGTATTTAAGTACCCACCAACTCTCCCAGATGCTTTCTGGGAAAAAGGAAATGGGAGTTGTATAAACAATCTCTTCCTCAAAGCCCTGAGATTGGAACTTAAAACAACAGTACCTCAGGAACTGAAGTTTTCTCAGTTCCTCCATGCCTATCTCCAGAGCCAAGCTCCCTGGCCCAGAACATCCTCCTGTGCATGAAGAGAGAAGGCTCACCATGTCGGCGATGCCAGGCCCCAGGAGGTCACACTGTGCCTTGGCATGGTCCACCAAGGCCTCGACAAAGGTAGAGTTGGTCCTTACAGCAGTCTGGATGTCAGTGATCATCTGGATACAGTCCTGGCAAACATCCCCACCAGCCTGCAGAGACAGAATGACCGGGGGGTGGGGTGGGGGGTGGGGGGTGGAAGTCTGTAAACACAGCATACTTCTATGATAACAGAGGCTTCAATTTCCCAAGAAAATTTCCTCATGTGCTCATGACCACAGCACTAGAGAGTGTCTCAGTTCTGGGTTTTTAAAGTTGGTGGTTTCTTAAGTAATGGCTCCACCCAACATAGGGCTTGGATCTACAACCCCAAGACAAAGAGTTGCACACTCCACCAACTAAGCCAACCAGGTGCCCCAGCTCTGTGTTTTTATAGGCTCTAAAATTATCAAAAGACTTAAAATCAATTAAGCGTTGATTTCAAAAAAATTTAATTGGAACAAAGAGAACTGTTTGCATATATTAAATATCCCAAGTTCTTCAGAACTAACATGGCACAACCATTTGAAGGGCTGCTCAGGTACCTACAGTGTCAGATGAAGGAAAAAGCCCCCAGTTTGAGAAACAAGCATGCACATAGACAGACAGACAGACAGACACACACACACACACACTATGCCCCTCTCACGTCTCATCTGTAATCCAATTAAAAACGGGGCCCGTGGTGGCTGGGCCTACGGCCTTACCTTTGGCTGGGGCTCACTGTGGGGGCCATCCTGAGGGTACAGGAGGAGGGGGATATTGGCCATGAAGGGAGCCACCACCTCAGCCACATCCAGCTCCGGGATCTTATTGGACTCGAGCTGTTTCTGGTGATTCAGTTCTGCCAGGTGCTTCTGAAGAGACTCGCAGAGATTGAGAGCGGAGCACACCTCCCCAGGATGGCTCTAGTAGGGAAAGAAGTCCAGCTGGAAATGCTCTCCCCGGAGGGAAACAAAACCATCGGCTGGTGCCCCTGTATGAGGCCCTGTACTTACCTCCTGGCCCGACTCACAGGCATCTCAAACAAAACCACCTGACCTGCTCCCCGCTCCATCTCCACTTTAGCAAATGGAGGGGACCTGCTCCCCGACCTTGCTCCTAGCAGCTCAAGCCAGAAACCTGGAAGACGTTCCTCACTCCTCCCTCCTTCCCTGCCCTCCATCAGCAGGTCCAGCCCGTTTCTCCTCTGAACCAGAATGTGCATCTGTCCATCTCTACCGCTCCAACACATCTCACACAGACTGTCCCGCCAGCTTCCCCTCTTCCAACTCCCAACTGGTGGGAGCTAGACCGAACCCTTTAGAGAAGGCACCTATGATCATGTCACTCCTCCCCCTTGAGCCCTCCAACAACTTCCTATTGCACTTGCAATCCTTAAAGAGAGCCTTGCATGGTGTGATCCATGCCATCCTTGCCAAAACCTTTGTCCAGTCTCGGGACACTCCTGCCTGCTGACCCTGTGTTTTAAGCACCTCCTCTTTCTTAAAAGGAAGGTCTTTTACGACCTTCTTAAGGTCTTTCCAAATACCACAAAACCCAGCCCCTTGTCTGTTGCTGAAAACCCAACCTGTGCAGTGGCACTTGGTTTATGCACAGTAGATGCTTATTTGAAATGCAGGCAGAACTCTGCTATAGCTCAACCCACCAGTACATTCCCTCAATTACTCCTCAGGATAAAAATCACAGAAATGAAATGAATTGTATGCTCAAAGGGAGAGCTAAAGATGTGACATGAGTTAGCAAATGGGCACATATATGAACGTTACAGCAGTTTACAATTCCCTCAGTATTCTCCAAGTTCCCATCTCCTGGACTCTCCCTCAATCTTGAAAGTTACAAGCACAGTGTTCTGCTGGGCCAAAGCCATCTCAGAGGTCAGAACTGTAGCAATAAGCTGCTGAGAAAAACCAAATCCATGAAAAGACTTTCCGCTTTAATCATTGTCTGGCACCTCCCAGGGCCCCAGAAGTTCCCTGAAGGAACAGTATTCTCCACCACATACCATTTGTCCTTTAATCATGTCCAGGATGACTGGAAGGTAGGAGTCAACCACCTCCTTGCACGAGGCAGACAGGTTCGGACTAGGCAGCCAGTCACAGGTCTTCTCCAAGTACACGAGGATCTCTTGCTAAGGGGATACAGGTAAGGGTGAGATCAGGATGGACTTCTGCTCTGCAAACAACGAGAGCAGAGGACCTCCACAGCTCCCAACAGACAGCAGCCTCAGGGAAGAGGCCTGGGAGAGGGCCACTGGGTGGCCGTGGCTCCATCAGATAAATAGGCAAAAAGCAGACATTCCTCAAAATGAAGCTACTCTGACCTACAGTCTCAAGGGCACAGGGACTTCTGAGCAGAAATGGCCAAAACGGACCTAAAAGATAGCAAAAAGCAATACAAAAATCCTCATCAACCCTGGGCATTTACATGCCAAAGTCAGGGACAGCAAGTTACCTCCCACAGCCTGTTTCTGTATAACCCGTAGCTGTACAGGATGGTTTTTACATTTTTAAAGGATGGGGGGGGGGGGGGACAGAAAAAGTATGTGGCTCAGAAGATCTGAACTACTTCCTACCTGGACTTAGACCATTCCTCTTTAGACCCCCAAAGCCACAGAGCGATCTCTGAAGGAACAGACACACATGGCCACACAGCCACTGCTCACACGTAGTCACACATACTCATGATGGCTCACCTCAGTGGCATTGTCTTTCAGCATGTCGCCAGCTGCAGTGATAACATCTTTACATATGTCGCAGGGAAGGGATTTCTAAGAGGAAAGAACATGAGGGAGAGAGATCCATATTTGTAGGACATAAGTCTACAGCTGAAAAGCCCCTTGGCCTCTGTCCTATCTACCCAGGGATGTCTGCCACACTGGCACAGCCTGGTTCCTCAACCTAGATGAGAAGTACAAGGACGCCACAGGGTAAAAATCAGCAGATGGGACTGACCAGAACACTGTGCTTCTACAGGGTAGATACCCTTTTCTTGTACCCTCTATACCTCAGCACACATGGCACAGGCCAAATGTCGTGTTAATGCTCACAGCAGTTCCAGGAGGAAACTGAGGCTTGAAAGGGTGAAAAAAATCAGAGAAAGTCAGTCGGTCACCTGGGGCCAATATCACTATCACAGAGTAAAAGGGGGGTGGGACAGAGAAGCCCAAGCAGACACTGGCACTACCTCCTGCACTATATCCACCTCCCACCATGCAGATGCAGGTATGCTCACCTGGAAGCCATATGTCACCACCCCAGAGCTTAAAAACAGCGTGCCTATCCCCTGATAAGCCTGAACACCCACAGCTCTATGTGGCCCCAGACATGGAGACTCTAGCTGCTTCTTGAGGCTCGTGAGAAGCTCCCTTCTTGAGGGCAACTGATTTGTACCCCATGAAGAAGGAAGGAACTAACACATGTGGGTGAGATGAAGGAAGACCTGTGAACTAAACTGCATTGAAAGAAATCAATTTAAGGGCACCTGGGTGGCTGAGCCTTACTGCATCTACTTTCAGCTCAGGTGATGATCTCAGGGTCCTGGGATCAAGCCCCATGTCCGGCTCCCCACTCAGCCTGCTTCTCCCTTCTCCCTCCCCCTGCTTGTGGTTCTCTTGCGCACTAACAAGTAAAAAATAAACTTAAAAAAAAAATCAATTTGAACCTTTGGGCCTCATCAGGCTACTACCAGATTCAGGCACCCATGAGACTGTCCTGTCAGAAAGAGCAGAAGTCCCCTCCCCCTTGTCACATGCTGAATTTGAAAAGCAGAAGTCATGTTAAAAACAAGATGAGAAGTAAATTGAAAACCAAATCAGAAAGTAATTTTGGCCACAGAGGGTAGAGGCCTGACGAATTCAGACACTATTTCTAAAAGAACAGGGTTTTTAATTGTTCTTCTCTTAATGAAGAGAAGAAGCACCTGCAGCCACTAGTGACAAGTTTTAGATCTGGAAATCCAGGCAAAGTGGGCCTGTGCCACAGGAGGTGGCACCTCGCAGAGCGAGCCACAAGCATGTTCTGCAATCAGCTGGTACGGCCAGCAAAGCTCAGCCATCTCCTGAGAGGGGTCAGGTCACAGGAAGAATGCACTTGAGCCTTGTCATCTTGGAGTAATTCTCCATGAGTATTGAGAGCTCCACATTAATATGCTATATTTAACACCATTTAGATGAAAAATCAGTAGCATCATGCTCACTTCAGCAGCACATCTACTAAAATTGGAATGATACAGAAATCAGTGTGGCCCTTAAGCAAGGATGACATGCAAATTTGTGAAGTGTTCTATATTAAAAAAAAAAAAAAAAATCAGCGTCTTTTCCAGTTTGGCTATAGCTAGAAATAAAATTTTAAATAGCTACTAAACTCTAGGGTTTGAATTAGTGATCTGCCTGAGAGGCAGAGGGTGAAAAATGCCAAAAAGTGGGGAAGGACTTCAAAAGTTTAGCACTTTTTTTTTTTTTTAAGATATATTCATTTATTTGAAAGAGAACATGCACACACACATGCGGGGAGGAGCAGCAGAGGGAAAAACTCAAGCAGACTCCACACTGGGTGCAGAGCCCAACACGGGGCTCAATCTCATGACCCCAAGATCATGACTAACAGTCGGATACTTAATTGGCTGTGCCACACAGGCACCCCTAGCATCTACTTTTTGGAGTGACCAAGGATGGAGCTCTGCCCACGCATCCAGGCCTGGGAATAGAAATTGCATACCTCCTGGTCCCTCACCTGGCACGGAGAGGTGGCGCACCCAGAGGCCCGGGAGGTGGCATGGTGTGCACACAGTGGCGGCCATGGGCAGGCCTCATCCTCTGCCTCCAAGAGACTCAGTGACCTCGGGGGAATAGAACCCTCACCTCTCTGCGACTGTTTCCACTGTACTACAATGGGTCCACCCTGCAACAGGTCCTGCCTCCCTCGCAGGGCCACCGTGAGAAGCAAACGAAGCAAGGGAAAGCACTTGGTAAATGGCAACAGCTACAGCCAATATGAAGAGATGGAGGACGGCACCAGTGGCACTTACCACCGTCGGCTTGTTCCACACAGTCTGCAGGCAGTGCTGCAGGGCCCCGCAATCGGCCGCCGTCTTCACGTTCTGGCACCACACCGCTGAACCTCTGGTACATTCTTTCAGGCCTAGGACAGGGCTGGCTAGAGCTAAAAGAAAGACCATCATGAGAAGGTAGCCCACCTCACTTACCTACCCAGGGGGAAGGACTAGCCCAGGCACTGAGCTGGACAGCGGCACGGCCCCTCACCCAGCGGCGTGCCACACAAACCACAGCGCCACTGGCTCCAGGCCAGAAGCTCGGTGACCACCTTCAGTCAAAGTCACAGGACTGAGAGGGACTAATTTATCTGGTTTGCTTTTTTCCTCTCAAACTATTTCTAAACTGTACCAGGCCTTTTAATCTTTAGAACTTTAAGAATCTTCCATGAAGTAATAAAAGAAATCAAAGGAGTAAACACTGACAGATTATACAAAATTTTAAACTCCTGTAGAATGACAAATTAAGTTTTTTATTAATCTATAGGGAAAACAAGGTTCATATCCTTATTACAAAAACGATTCTTAACATTCTAGTAGAAGAGCTCTTTTACAAATCTAACTTTGTGAACACATGCTCATAAACAAATTTACTAACAAAGAATCCTCCATAATCCACTTTGGTATCACAACAAACATGTGATACGGTGAACATGTGTCTACTCAAAGTCAGGTGCACAGCATGGCATCTGCTGTGGTAATGAAGAAAGGACTCAGGCAACAGTCACAAGCACAGTAATTAAACTAGGGGAAAGCACAGGAAAGGTACAAGTCACCTAGGACCAAAAGAAATACAGGTTACAGCAAGAAGGTGCCATATTTTGAAAGTTAAATTAGCCAAGGAGGGAAAAAGTGACAAGGTTGTAGTAAAATATACATTTGTAAGGCTGTGACTGTTCAGGACTTTTTAATATATTAATAGATTTCAAAAAATGGAAAAAAAATCCCTCTTCAAAAAAGTTATCCACTTTCAAGGTCACCTAGGAGGCTCAGTCTCAGTCGGTTAAGCATCCAACTCTTGATCTCAGCTCAGGTCTTAAGCTCAGGGTCATGAGTTCAAGCCCCACATTGGGATCCAGGCTGGGTGTGGAGCCTACTTAAAAAAAAAAAAAAAAGTAACCCACTTCTAGAAATAGATTTTAAGGAAATACAGCAATCCAAGAGGCAAAATATGATATGCATAAATATATTTATTAAATGTAATTCACAATACTAAAAATAAAAGTAGATATAACTTGAATGGCCAAAAATAGAGAGGAAAAACTAATGATACTCTTACTAAAAAGAATATGTAGCTGTTAAGTATAAAATTATATATCAAATAGAACAAAAAACCCAAGAATAGGAAATTATGTAGGAGTTGTATAAAAAAAAACAGAATAACAAAGCAGGGTGGTTGGCTGAAACTCCCAGTGTTATGTTGTATGTGAGTAACTCTACAAAAATATTTTATAAAATGCCTTGAAAGTACTTATGTTTCTTACAATAGGTCTATAGTAACCTTGACTTTGGAACCTCACCTCTAGACCAACAATTGGGCTAGAGAACAATGGATTCCATCGGGTTACACAAAGACGGGTGAAGACGGGTGTCGGTGCAGGCAGCTAACTCCAACAAACACCTCAGTAGGGCGAAACCACCTTCTGCTGTAAATAGGTAACACAAGGCCCAAGTCTGAGGAGAAAGCCCACAGCTACCCATGAAACAGATGGAGAACCTCGGGAGTCACGCAGCTCAATACAAGCCAATGAGAAGGCACAGAGATCCTACAGACAGGTAACGCACACACAGTACACAAAACACGGGGGTTGGTAGGTGCCCTCACTCCAGGAGAGGGCAATGAAATGTGGTCAAAGCTATATTCCACGAACTCTTCACACAAACACTGAGTCACAGGTCCGCAGAAAGCTTAAGCCAGATGATATGCACCCTTTCAGACACCGGCAGTGATTATTAATCGGCTACCCAGGTCACAGCCTTTCATGCCCCTTTGTAGCAAAAATCACATCCATAACCAGTTCACAAACACAACTGAACTGGCCACCTTCCAACAGCTGTTGGCTTAGATTCCGGTTTCCACGGGAAACATGCAGCAGATTTCATACTAATCCCCAGATGGTTCACAAGAGTTTAGTACCTATAACGTAGCTACGCTACGCTGAGGCCAGCCCTGGGCTGTAGGTCAGGGTTCTGGGAAGTGGGGGTCATCACAGACAGCACACAAAGCCCACAGGTTCCACCAGCGCCTCCCATGCTCCTTCCAGGTACAGGGCCCTGGAGAATTCTGAGAAGCACCCAAAATACACCAACTGGTTCTACCTGCAACTGGAAGAAAAGAATCGGAAAAAATAACAGGAAGCTACAAAATGAAAAATGAGCCAAGAATGCAGAGTGAGACACAGGGAAGCCAGGAAGAAAGAGCGGGGAACAATAGCCGACTAGAGCCACACAGGGTTGAGAGAGAAAGGCAGGGCCAGTGAGCAGCCCTCCCTACATAAGGCCCGACTACCATCTCCAGTCTCACAAATATGCAGTCAAATAGGACTTAACCCAGGGGGTTTTCTCCAACCATCCAGCCAGGATTTGGCCACAAGGGCCAAAATCTATCAGGCTTGGGGAGGAAGATGCACCATGCTAGGCCTGAGAGGCAAGAATACTTTGTAGTTTGTTCACTAGTTCAAGGAACTTGAAACAGTAATCATTTGCTATAATGACTTTGTTACCAGTTTTAGCTACTGTTCTGGACTAAAAGTCTTTTCTGGTAGCTGGTTATCTGTGATCCATCCAGCTAACAAACAGCCAAGTCATTCCCAACCTCAACAGTTACTGTTACTCAACAGCCCACCTCAGAACTTTCAGAAGTAAAATGCACGGTGGGCAACCTGTTAGACCTATGATGTCCTCAATGTCAACCTAAAACACATTACATGGACAATGAGAAATGAAACTAAACTCCCAGCTCCTAGAAATTAAATTCTCAGTAAGACATTCCCATGTATCTCCAACCTAAAGCCAAATTTTTAAAATTGCACTTTATACAAATAGTCTGTGGTGTACAACAAATCTGATGTCCTAAAATGACCCAATGTGTATTTACAAAGAAACAACTGTGTATCCTCAGGATTGGTAATGTGAGGCAGAAATGCAAGCATGGGTGATGCCAGGGAGCCACCTGGGGAAGGTTCAGGTGCTTATTTCAGGACCTGATCCCCTGTGAAGGAGCCAAAGAGTGGGTCAGAACACTACTGAGACATGAATCCTTTTCCCGGAAAATGTATTTAGACACAAAATCCTCACACTACTTCAGGGAGCTCTTATGCACTACACCTGTCCAGATCCCAGCTGTGGACTGAAGGATCTAAAAGCAAGCATGGCTCTTCTCCAACCAAGGGGGAAAACCATGAAGATGAAGGCTGATTACCAAACTCCACGGACTGGGCCAAGAACTGTGCACTCAAGCAGCAGAACAAGGTGGACACACTTGGGGTCTCTGACTCCACAGTGGGACCGGACAGGCCCCGAAGAAATGGTGGTATGTTAATAGAAACACAGGGAATGACAAGCCCTGGAGCAACAAAATTACTAACCACATAGGGGAGCTAGAGGAAGCTTCTTCAAAATTTGAACTGGCCCCTAAAAACAGAAATACAAAAGACTGGGTGAGAGAGAAAAACGGAATTCGTGAACATTCCAAAGGAGGAGAGAAATCTTTGTCTTCTCCCAAGCCAGGCTGCACAGAGAGACCCCAGGCCCAACCAAGACGACCTCATCTGAGGTCATCCCTGTGTGAAAACTCACCCTGTGGGCAACAGCTCACACTAGTGTCTTAAAAACCCAGGCATCATAGAGCAGAACTGACAAAAGGAGGTGGGGGATTCAGATGACGGGGCATCTAACTGGAATGCAAGCTCACACCAAAAATTCCAAGCAAGAAGCAGTAGCAACCAAGGCTCAGAGAGAAGCTAACAAAAAGATTCCACAAGAACAGACAGCTGGGAAAACGAAACTCAGAGGGTTAAACGTAAATGTGAACACAAGCCCGCTGAGGGGCAGCACAAAGAACACACCTGTGTGCTTTGCTTCCCAGAGTCAGAGACAAGCACAGCAGGTTGGGAGGGTGAGGACGCGTGACACCATTCCTGACGCCCCTACAAGACTGGAGGTGTTAGCTGGGAGAGAGAACGTCTCTTAGAAACAATGCTATTTTCATAGGGGAAGGAGGCCTTCCACCTATCACGCGGGGGCAGATCCGCTGTGTGGCCTCAGACCCAGCTAGCAGAGCTGCGAGTAGAGGTTAAGGGAAACAGACGACGGCTCGAGGTAGGGGCCATCCACAGGGTTATAAAGAGGGAATGGGCTGCCTCGTTAGATGATGACTGCTCCAAAAGCAGAAGGAACCGCGCAGAAACAAAATGCTGAACCTCCAAGGAATTCTGTGGGAAGAGAAATCCTGCGTGATGAGCAGGACTAGAAGTCCTCTGGGGGCTACACATCTTCACTCCTATAAGAATGAGCCAAATGACATTTTCAGTGTTTATACATAACCAATACATAAAAAATATCCTAAACCACTTTCTGATGAGTTATTTCTCAAAACATGTTCTCAGCAAAGCTTTCATATCTATTCTCATTCTCCCACACTCTGCCCCCAAATACCAACTTCCTTCTTTTGAGACAATAAGTTGAACTCTAAGAAAGTTCTTAGAATGTGTGCCTGACCTCCTCGAGAGTTCTAATTAAATATAAGACACAAACACTCCTCATGGCAAACCAGGCACTAGCCCCCCTCAGTTCTGAGGCCTGCCATTTGAGCTCTCAATGACAACAGAGATCAGAGAAATTATCATTTCAGAGACACTAAAACCCTATGGGCAAGTTTCCTTAAAGAAAGACGGGCTTTGTGTTGTTTTTTGAGACACAGAACTTCAATTGTATTTCCTTAGCAAAGGGATGGGTGCACTGTGTTTCCTTTTGACTCCCCAGGCCTAGAAGAAAATAGCCATGTTCTAAATAACTCACATGTAGATCATTTATTAAAAAAAAAAAAATAGGCTATGATGGAATTTTACTGTATTGAGATCGGCTGCCATGAGCTACACCAGAAATGGGCTTTACGGCAGCTAGACTCTACATGGACACACACACAAAAAAAAATCTCAGTGAGCCTGGAAGGCAGGGAGAACTCACTAGAGCCATGTTGTTTTAGGTGTGATGATTTTTTCCAAAAAGAAACTAAACCCTGTGCTTAGAAATAGAGAAATCTAAGGTAACTGACCCACCACCTAAATGAAATGTTTCTCAAATGTGAGATACTGAAAAGAAAACCAGATCTGCCTCCAAGTCCCACTCAAATAAATGACCTTCACCCAATCGCTGTCCTGAGCTTGTTCTTCATCTGTAAAATAAAGATGTAGCTACTGGTGGGATTGTTGAGAATCACAATGACACAGTTACACACTTTCAACTGCCAGAACATTACATCTCTCAGCCATCATGCCTTTATGAGCATCTCTCTGGCATTCTCAATTATCCACTGTCTCAGCTCCCCTACCAGGCTGGCTTTGAAATCAGACAGTCAAGGGCTCAGATCATGCCTCCACCAATTCTAGTCAGGTGACCTTAAGACTTCAGGCTTCCAATCTGCAAAATGGGCTTATTACTAGTACTCCTAGGAGTTTATACAAATTAACCAATATTTGTAAAACACAGGGCAGAGCTAGTATGCTACAGAAGTCCAGTAAGTGATATTCATCATCACTACCACCTGTAGTAAACAATAGCAGGACCTTTCCCTGATCCAGTTCCTTGCCCAAAACAGGTGCTCCCACTAATAGCAGAATCCAAGCTATTCTGTTGGTTTACTCTGCATTTTATCAAGGACTTAACTGGCAGCTCAAAGACCTAGAGAGTTATATCTCAAATCCTCAGAAGCTGTCGGTTAGTCACACAGAGGGAAACATAGGCTCTATTGTTAGAAGCCCGGGAATTGACGCTATGTGCTGAATAAGAGGTTTGCAGGAGCAAGAATGAGAGGTGCCCAGCAAAGTGCTAAAAACATTACAGATGAAATGCTCTCAATAATTCATGGCACTGGAGCTATGGGCTTATTTTCCTCTAATCCTGATATAGTTGTCATATTTCAAATTATTTCTGGAACCCATCTTCTATAGAGCCCCCTAAAAACCTCTTTTTTTTTGGAAGGATGAGGTGTATGACAAAATGACTGGTGCCCTGCATACTGGGGAGTAGACCAGGCTGACTGAAACCCCCTGCTCTGCTATCTACGAACTAAAGCCAAGAACTGGTCAATTACTTAGGCCACAATCATGTGGGGAAAATATAGGGTAAAAAAAAAGAGTGCCCTTTCTCAGGAATTCTGTGAAAATCAATGAGAAAGCAGAGAAAGGACAGTGTCTGGTACCTACGAAGCTCAGTTAGTAGCACACCTAATCGTTAATGATGGACTTGAGAGGAAGAACCACCAACTGAAGGCATTCACATTCTGATTTTTATAACATGGTATAATTTTTCTCCATGTTACTTTTAAAGTCAGAAAAAAATTAAACCTTACCACCAATTTCAGGAATAATTACTGCCCAATATGGCAGAAACAAACTGTATCCCATAGGGTTAATAAGGTTGAAACTATCAGGAAATCTAAAGCTTGTTTTTAATAGGCCTGTTTCTCCCTAATCAACTGTTGTTTCTTTTCAGATCTAACAAATACACTAGATGTCCCTGCACAGGCCTGGGCTGAAGGTCACTGATAAGGTTCCAGCCTAGGAATAAGCCAGGCCCTGCATTCCTTACCTGAGACAGAAGCAGAGACCCTTTCCAGTTCATATGGGCTCTCGGAGATCGCACATAACCCCTAGACCCTCTTCTGCTCCTAAGATGACCGATCTGACATCAGGATCCCAGTTTTTCCTCATTTTAATTTTATGTCCCCACCCCAAAATGAACATGGGATAGGTCACATATATGTTTACTCAATGCACATACTCCACCTTTCCTCATGAATAGTGAGGAAATGTGTCCCTGCCCTTTTCATCAATATATGTAACCTCAACCCCTATGATTATAAAAAAAACATGTTCTCTCCCCCTTCAGGGAAGAGTATTTAAGGTTTGCTCTCTTGTCTCCTGGTTTGGCTAGCTCTCAAACTCCTCCCTAGCTGCAAACCTGATGTCTCAGTGACTGGCTCTCTTGCAAACCCAAGCGAGGAACTCCGGTTTGGTCATGAGACAAGTTGTTCCTATAGCCACTCTCCACTCCTTTCACAGGAACAGAACTAAGGATTTTTAGCTACACACATGGCTGCCAAAATTTAAAAAACTACATTTCCGAGTCTCCCTTGCAGCAAGGTCTGGCCATGAAGCCACATGCGTAATGGGATGCTAGTAGAGTCTCACACCTTTAAACACAAGTGTGATGGCTGGATCTTTAGCACTCATGAAGAAAGGGGCTAGACCTCAAGGACCCAGTCTCTCACCAGACACTAGCCCTGGAAGGTCGGCTCCTGAACTTCCTGTGGAAGGTTAGGGATGGTTCTATTGTATTTAAGCCACTACTACTCTAAGTCTCTTATCTCAAATCAAACCTAAGCCTTACTAAATACCAGCTTAGGGATCCCTGGGTGGCACAGCGGTTTGGCGCCTGCCTTCGGCCCAGGGCGCGATCCTGGAGACCCGGGATCGAATCCCACGTCGGGCTCCCAGTGCATGGAGCCTGCTTCTCTCTCTGCCTGTGTCTCTGCCTCTCTCTCTCTCTCTCTCTCTGTGTGACTATCATAAATAAATAAAAATTTAAAAAATCAAAAAATAAATAAATAAATAAATAAATACCAGCTTAATCATCTACCAGAAGAGTCCCAAAATAACAAGTCTTTATAAGGATATTTAAAAGCCTACATACACAATGTAGCCACCAAAGGTTTTCAAAAACACTCTCAGAATGAAGGGGACCACCTTTCCTAGAAGGTGCACCTTATATTCCATATGTTAGAACAGTCTTACTCTTTTATCCATTGTTTTTCCCAGGAAATATCTTAGATAACATATGCTAAATACCGTTCAGAGTCTAGTTACCAAAAAAAGAATAAAAGAAAATACGAGCAGCTTTGCAGTACCAATGATCAGAGCAGACATTCCGCAGGGCAATGGATCTGCCGCCTTGGTAACGGAGCACCATGGAAACAGTCAGGCTGCTAGGCAACCAAGACAGGCTGACCCAGGGAGGGGCAGCATCTACTTCAGGCTCCCTGCATTCAGACATTTCTCGGAATTCATGCACTTAGATCCTGCAGGAGATAAACCACTGCACTCAACACCAACTGCTCCATCTGAGAGCTGGCTTCTATGGCAGAGGGACCTGTCTCTTCTTCATAGGATCCTGCTTCTGAAAACATTCTGCAGAGTAGAATAAAAACATTGCCCATTTAATCATTCAGAATAGCATGTGCTCAAAAGCAGCCTGCCTTGATCTGAAGGAAGTAAAGCCCAAAGATTGCTCTTATTACAAAAGAAATCTGTAATGAGCTGATTTGGCTGACGCCCATCACCTCCAGCCCCAGTAAGCCATTAGTTGTGTATCTAAGACAAAAGTTCTTCCCTATTTCCCCTCTCCCTCAATTTTTCCCTCCTCTTGCTCCTTAATTTTTTCTCACAAGACCATTCCAGGACAAAAAACTGATCTACACGGAGAAAGCAAGAGAGTCATCAGGCAAATAAGTTTGTGCAATCATTAACTGAGACACTGAGGACAAGAATGCAAACCTCTTAGATTGCATAAAGGTGATGCAATGTGGCATAATTAATTTGGAGAAGAGAAATTCCTACCTAGTTCGTTTGATAGCACTCCAATCCAATATATGCTAGCAAAGCTCTTCTTCCAAGTATCAAACCTATCAGGTAATGATCAGAGATGAACTTCAATTACCTTAGATAAGATGCTGCCACAATTGGACCATGAAGAAATGAGCCCTTGGCCAGACTGCTCAGGGTCCAGTCAGATGAATAGGTCCAGGCAGAGGGCAGCATCACATCTACATGGTCCTAGTTCTGGCCCGGGTGCTGCACAGAAGTTGATTCAGTCAGCTAGAAACTGGCATGGGCTGTAGTACCCCATCCCTGCTAGCAGGCTGAGTGATCTCGGCACACTTGCAGAATAATACGCTAAGAAAGATTTCATGCAAACCCCACTAATACGGAACTTCAGTGCTCTGAGCCTGTCCCACAAGATCATTAACTAAAAAGTTTCAAATACATATAAATATGTCAACTATAAAGGTTACTTTTGACTCACCTTAGGAACAGGAATACCATCCTTCATTTGAAATGTCAAAATCTACACTTCAGACCACAGCATAGATTAGGGCAGGATATTAGGATGCCCTAGCATTCTGATTCAGTTGCTCTCACCTCACAGGGCAATTGGGAGGATTAAATCATCCTTCAGGACGTCTATGAGCTCAAAAGTGTCATAACAGTAGTAATGCCAAGGTGTTAGCTGCCTTTGTCACTCATTTACTCCCAAATGTGCAGTGGAGGTTTTCTGGAGGCAAAGGGCAGGTGAATGGCAGCACACTGAATGCAGCAGCAGCAGAGAATCTAGCCAGGTATTAGAAACACTGCAAAAAGGTAAAACAAGCCATTCTTCTCACTTACCATGTCTGTGTTTCAAAAAAGTTTTTTTTTCACTAAAACTGTAATACGTTAACATGTTTACCATTTCTAAAGGATTATTTTTTAATTGTCAGCTTAATTTATATAAGATGATAAATATCGATAGCTAGGGCCCACATAAACAAAAGTTCTTTGGGGTCCCTCAATAACTCACGAGTATACAGGGATGCAGACACCAAAAAGCTTTAGAGCCACCATTTACAAACAGCCAATTTTTGAAAACCAACAGAGAGAAAACTACTTCTCAAATTATAGCTAGTTCCCTTTTCCGATTTACCACAAATCACAGCCACCAGAGTATCTAAGTTCTGTTAGGCTCCTATATCTCTACTGCCTACACAACACCCCTTCCAATAGGTTTGTGGGCCCCTCTAATCTGGACATAAACTGGTCAAGATTTCATCTGAGCTCACATTCACTGCCAATTTGTCAACTCCAAGACACAAACTCTTAAAACTATTTTCAGTAAATTTTTAAAAAGATGTTTTTATTTGTGACAAAGACTTGGCACTACTAACATTGAAGTTTCGTGCAATTAACCTACCAGCACTTCCTGGGCTGAAATCCACTTGGCTGTACCTCACACTCCCATTTAGCAAATCTAAGCACCTATTACAGGCGAGCAGAGTCACGTAGCTGCAGATATACCAAGTGATCAAGACAACAAATACGCATATCACAGAATGCCAGGTAGTGGTGAGTGCAATGAAGAAAAATGCAGCAAGGTCAAAGGAAAAACAAAACTAGAGCAGGATGGCATGGCCATTTGGACAGAGCAGTGGGGAACTGAGAAGGCAACAACTGAGCAGACAACTGAGTAGAGGGAGGAATCCACATGCATCATCTCAAGAGAAAGAGGGTCCAGGCAGGTGGAATACAAAATGCAAAGGTTCTGAGCTACAATAAGGCACCAGAGACTGAGCGTGGGAGGGAAGAGGAAGAGGGAGAAGAGCTCTGAAAGGCAGCCAAAACCTAGATAACATGCAATCCCATAAGACAAACCT
The DNA here is from genome assembly GCF_048164855.1 of Canis lupus baileyi. Classification (NCBI taxonomy): domain Eukaryota; kingdom Metazoa; phylum Chordata; class Mammalia; order Carnivora; family Canidae; genus Canis; species Canis lupus. Next base: position 23,316,472 of record NC_132841.1, read on the forward strand.
TAAGTTTTTTTAAGATTTTATTTATTTATTTATTTATTTATTTATTTATTTATTTATTTATTTATTTATTTATTTATTTATTTATTTATGGGAGACACAGAGAGGAAGAGAGACAGAGACACAGGCAGAGAGAGAAGCAGGCTCCATGCAAGGAGCCCAACGTGGGACTGGATCCGGGGTCCCCAGGATCATGCCCTGGGCTGAAGGTGGCACTAAGCCACCCGGGCTGCCACCAAACCTTAAGTTTTAATCCTCATGAGATCCGAAGCCCTGTGACCCTCTGGTATCAATGCCTACAATCGCAGAACAGCATCCCATCACCACTGGTACAGGAATTTTTTTTTTTTTTTTTTTTTTTTTTTTTTTTTTTTACTGTGACAAGTGACATCACAAAGACTGGCCAAAAGAACTTTCTCTAGTATCTCCCTCAATCTAATTTATGAAATATCCCTTAAAGTAATTTCTTGTCAAAAGCAGTTATCTGTCTAAATACAGCTAGGATTCAATTTTAAATTTCAGAAGTGTCATTAGGATTCTCATTCTTTTCTGAAAAAAAGATGTTCATCAACGAAGTTAAATTGACACATGCATACAATGAAATCCTCTGTAACTGTTTTTTAAACAGCTGGGAGGTAGGAGGAGATTAAGACACAACTAAGTGCAGCATGGTACTCTGGATTGGATCCTGGAACAGAAACATGAGATTAGTGGGAACACTGGTAAAGGCCACATCAAGTCTGCAACATAGTTAACACTGTCCTGATGTTCACTTCTTTCTTTTGGCAAGTATACAAGTGAATATATAAGATGTTAACAGTGGAGGAAGCTGGGTGAAGGGTATACATGAACTCACCATACTATCTTTTTAATTTTTGTTTAAATCTAAAAGTATCCCAAAATTTAAAAGATAGGTCTATCTGTACTAGCATGAAATGGCCTCTGAGGTATAAATTTAAAAAGAACGCAACCCTATTCATTCTTTTACGAAATTGGCAAAGTTTAAAGTCTGACAACATCAAACCTAGACCCCAGACCTAGAGAAATGTCTGCTCATGTGCACAAGTTTATAGAAGCAGTTTAAGATAAAAGCAAATCTAGAAATAATCTAAATGTCTAGCAACAAAGTATGACATAAATGAAGTACCACAGTGAAAATGAAAGAGCTACAGGTTATTGACATGAATGAACTTCACTAGCCAAAAGAAAAAACCCAAGAATACATACAATATTCGTAAAATGTTTAAAATACCCAATACTATACATACTGTTGAAGGTCATACACTTGAGAGGATGAAGACCTGAAGGGAAATGTTAAATAACAAGCCCAGGAAGGTGGTTATTTAAAAAAGGAGGAGGAGCTTGTTAGTCCCTGTTTCTTAACCAAGTGCTGCATACATGGGTGCTCATTATAATTATTCTCCCACTTTTCTGGAGGCCTACAATGTTCTACATGTGAAAAAAGACCAAGCTGGTGTAACAGGCTACCATTTGTGGCTTAAAAAAAAGAGAGAGAAGGGGGACTCTCACACACTGTCAACTATACGTTGCTCAGAAAGGCTCCCAAAGGAGCTGGTACCAGGCTATCTCTGGGAAAGGTCTGGGGGACAGTGGAGGGAAGGAAACACACTCTTTGTCCTAATTTTTACATGGTTGGACTTGTTCAGCGTGTGCAGCTATTATCTCAACAGTTCGCTCCCCTTTTCTGGATGGGGAAACCAGATGAGGGGACTTAAACAAGTACCATGGTAGTAACAAGAGCCTAGAAAAGGAATACTCAGATTACCAGGACAGAGGCCCTGAGGTGCTGATAAAGGCTGATCTCATATTAAACCAAGTCTGGCAACTACAGTAGACTCCCACCCCCTCTTAACTGCAGACTACCTACCCTTATTTGATTTCCTGCCCAATAATTACATACAGCACACACATTTCTAATTCAATTTAATGGTTTTATTAAATATAAGACCTCTGAAATGAATGAGGCTAGGGAATATCACAAAATTAAGGGCAGAGGAGAATTGCTTGTGCAGGTACAACAAGGACACTGACAAACATGATACAGATTTTATTCATGGTATAACAGCCAACCTTACTGTACCTACTACCTATGCCATTCTACAGAGCAAAATAATAAAGCCTCATAGCAACCTTATTAGATAGGAATGATCAGTAACTATTTTGCAGATGAGGAAGTACAGTGTAACTTGTCCAAAATCATCAACATAGTATCAGCAACATGATAAAATTCTCTTCCAGTTTCCTCTCAATCCCATTATAATTATAAATTCCCTAAGAAAACATGGAGTTTACATAGATTATTTTTCAGTACACAAATTATTACCCAAGGACATAATTTTGGTCTTCATGGGGAAAAAAAAAAAAGTAAAGCACCTAGTACCTTGCAAGAACCAAACTGTTCATCCCAATTGCTGTATTTTTCACTACTGTTTTAAAACTATTTGGGGGGGAGGAAAAAGGGAAGGTAATATAATTAGTATTCCCTTCAGTTGGTTTAAAGAAAATCCTGAAAAAAAAAAAAAAAAGAAAGAAAATCCTGTCCTTCCTTCCTTCCTGGTGGCAGAATCAAACAGGAGCCAGAGAGCAAGGCTCTGAGCCTGACATCCAGTAATCTAGAATGACCATGCTAGAAGACTGTCTCCAAAAGCTGTGGCACACACTTGCCCAAGTGGCAAGGTCTTGGCTTAGAGAGCTTCCCATGCCTCATTATGTGCTTTCCGCAGCCAGCAGCACCATGTCCAGCCTCCCTCTTCCCCATCTAGTCAAGTCCCAGCCTGGCCATTCCAGTTTCACAAACCAAGAAAATGGAGGAACTACTTCTCCTTCCTCTGATCTAGAAAAACCCAGACCAGTCAATCCAATATACTTCCACTTAAAGAACCACTTGTAGAATGTATTAAATATAACTTGTCAAATGCAATTAAAGCACTTACCAAATCCTTGACTGGCTAATACAAATAAACCCCTCATTAACTGCATTATTGTTTTCAGAATAAAATTAATGATTGAAAATTGAGAACTGGGATTTATTCTAAATTCCTGTCAGGTGAAAACTGAAGTTCTGCTGATATTCAGCAGACTGCACCATAAATTTACTTCGTGAATCACCATAAACATAAGCTATCAAATGAATATATACGTACACATAATACATCCTAGCATCCCCAGAGAGCCTACCTGCCTCAACACTGGGCACATAGCATTTACCTGGTTAGCCACTACACAAGGGACAGTAACAGGGCAGCTAAGCTTCACTAAGCACATACCACATTCCAGGCACCACGCCACATGCTTTACACATACCACCTCATTAATACTAGCCCTGCTTCTTCCACGAGGAGTCACCCAACAATATGCCCTTCGCATATGATTCCATTTGCAGAAAGTTCAAAAAGTTATTTTTACATCTATGGTGCTAGAAGCTAATTAAGTTGTTTCCTTTGCAAGTGTAACAGGGTAGCGAATGGGTGAGGCACAGGGGCTTCTAGATGCTGCTAATGTTCTCTATTCCTTGACCTTGGGGGCTGCTTACAGTGGTTATGTTCATTCTGTGATAATTCATCACATTGTACATTTAAAATGTGCATGCTTTCAGTATGTAAATTACAACCCCTTCAGGTGACAAAAGCTAAGTGTTGACGGAAGGCTATGGAAAGTGCAAGCACTGCCAGGAGCCCTGGGTTCTGATCCTGACTTCCCCAGTAAACAGCCTGTGATTTGGGAGCACATCAGTGTCTTCATTACCTACAAAGAAATTAGATTAGATGCTCTCCAATTTTCTCAATATACCATTACTTTCCTTTATCAGGTGGGGAAGAGCACAGGACCATGGGATGAATAAAAAAAAAAACCCTCAAAACCAAGCGTCTCTATAATCACCAGGACATCATTATTAACTCACAACAAAGCTCATCCAGGTTCAGGATGACACTGTACTACAGTAGCGCCATGCTGGAATGGCAAGTTCTAAGAACCTCTCAGAGAGCAGAGGATGGCTTCAGTCACCACACACCTTCACTAACAAACTCAGTCATCACTAGAAATTCTTAACGTGGGATCCCTGGGTGGCGCAGCGGTTTGGCGCCTGCCTTTGGCCCCGGGCGCGATCCTGGAGACCCGGGATCAGACCCGGGATCGAATCCCATGTCGGGCTCCCAGCATGGAGCCTGCTTCTCCCTCTGCCTGTGTCTTTGCCTCTCTCTCTCTCTGTGTGACTATCATGAATAAATAAATAAAATCTTTAAAAAAAAAAAAAAGAAAAGAAATTCTTAACGTTGGGGTAATCCTAAAGGCCAGACAGCAAGGTTAGAACAAGGCCTATAATTGTAACATACTCCCATTTACTCAAGTGTTCAGGGAAAGGGAGAGGGTCCCTTGATTAACCAAATATTCTGGTTAACCATACTCCCAAATATACCAGAGGAGGATTTTACACTTCAAAAGAAACAAGTCCCCTTGTGGTGATTTGAGTGATTCAGAATTCCTCAGGGTCTTGTGAGGAGTGACTCACTGCCAATAGGAACAACTGTTTGATATGGAACAAAAAGTCATTCTCTCAATCCGTGCAGAAAATTTAGAGACTAGTGTTGGTTTATTCTACAGACCACGGAATATCAAGAAGGATCAACCCCAGTGAGAAATACATTTTCTTCAGTGACTATAAAATTGAAAATCTTTACAAGCAGATCACCTTTCACAGCATACAAGTAAAAGAAGTGTAAGAGCATCGTTTAAGGTCAAGACACATTCTTGGGAGGCACTCAAAGCTAACACAAGAAAAAACATCTTCAACTTATTTCAACTATACAAGCTTATTTTTATTTATCTTTTTGGTTTTTCGTCAACTCCATCATCTATTTTATTACTGTTTATCAAAATCTGAATAGCTGCATGACAGAATGGAAGCTAGCCCCTAATTACAGTTAACTAGAGAAACAGAAACGGAGGTTGGCCTTAAAGATCAGGTTTATTTCCTTTCTGTAAGCTGTATTACCTGGAAAAAAAGGGGGAAGAAAGACTTGGGATCTTCTCCGTATACAAATTAAAACCTGGCTTCACGACTATAAAACTAGAGAAGTTTGCTAAGGACTCAACTTCACTCACTTTCCTTTACTATGATGATTTAAAGGAGGTTATGATGCGAAGGCACGAGTTTGGGGCACAGAAACTGAGAAAGGTCACAGTGACATGGGGAGGGCAGGAGGGATCCTAATTCCAGGAAAGCAATGCAGCTGGTTCCCAAGTGTTTCCTTCATAGCCTGCAACAATTTCAATAGCATTTCAGGGCAATCACAGCTTCTCACGTATTTATACATTTTCCTCAAGATAAAGGCCGCTGCTAAAACGGGCCAGCGGCTTTGCAAGATCTTTTAAAGGCTCTCCTTTAAACTTGAACTTCATTGCAAAATCATCTCCACAAAACGCCGTATCATCTTTGAGATGCAGAACCAAGGGCAAATATATAGGAACAGATAAACATCAACACAGACGACATACTTAATGTGCTTCCTGCAATTTCAACATTATTAAAAACTGGGGCAAGTGAGGTCAGAATGGGTCCCGCTGGACGGGACTGCAGCCCGTCTCGGTCACGTGCGCCCGGCCCCAAGCACAGCACAGGTGCAGCAGGGGTCACCTGGGGGCGCCCCCAACCTGACCCCCGCGGGAGAGGCTGCGACTCCCCGGCCCCGCCCCCGCCCCCTCCCACAGCCCCCGCGCCCGCAGGTGGCAGCGCCGGGCGCGCCTGCGCAATGAGCGCCCCTCGTCCACAACCGAGAACGGAGGAGCGAGGCCCCGGGCGGTCCGCTCCGGGACGGGTGGGCCACGTTCTGCGGGGATCCCCTCCCCGACCGGGCGGGGGCGGGCGGGGGCGGGCGGTCTCAGGGCTTACCCGCGCCCAGGAGGCTGGCCAGGAGGCAGAGGGTGTACATGGCGACGCCGACTCCGCAGCCTGCAATGCAGAGCGTCAGCTGATCCTCGGCGGCTATAAACCTGCCCCGCCCCGAAGCCGCGCACTGCGCAGGCGCGAGCCCCGCCCCGACCAGGCCTGCCCCGGCGCTCCCCGCCGCCCTGACTCAGCGGCGCGCACGGCGCCTGCGCGACGGGAGGCGGAGGGGAGGGAGGGGCATGGAAGGGGGATGGGACGGGGATGGGAGGGGGACGGGAGGAGGACGGGAGGGGGACAGGAGGAGGGACGGGAGGGGGACGGATGGGGGACGGGAGGAGGATGGGAGGAGGGATGGGAGGGAAGATGGAAGGGGGACGAGATGGGGGATGGGGACGGGAGGAGGGACGGGAGGGGGCGGGACGGGATGGGGGACGGGAGGGGAATGGGAGGGGGGACGGGAGGAAGACGGGTGGGGGATGGGAGGAGGACGGGAGGGGGACGGGATGGACGGGATGGGGGATGGGAGGAGGACGGGAGGGGGACGGGAGGAGGACGGGAGGGGGGACGGGAGGAGGATGGGAGGAGGGATGGGAGGGAAGATGGAAGGGGGACGGGAGGGGGGATGGGGACGGGAGGAGGGACGGGAGGGGGACGGGAGGAGGGATGGGAGGAGGGATGGGAGGGGGGACAGGAGGGGGACGGGAGGGAGGATGGGAGGAGGACGGGAGGGGGGATGGAAGGGGGACGGGAGGAGGGATGGGAGGAGAGGGACGGGGAAATATGTGGTGGAAGGAAAGGGACAGGTCCTGCAAAGACAAAACTAGTAATTGAAGAAGTCCACATTAGAGATTTTATTATGTATGAATATCTTTCATGCCTCACATTTTTTCCGTGATGTACCGTTTTTTCTTATTATAGAAATTATAGAGAAACAATATTCTGTTATTAATTCCATTCCATTTTTCAGGTGGGAATCCAAACTCAGAAAGGTTAACGACTTTATCGAAGTCCTCGAGGTTATTATTCAAACTTACCCACTGAACCCACACTGTCTCCCAAAGGATGTTTATCTATTTACCTAGCTGGGGCCCGAGTGTGGCCTCACTCTGGGCCCGGATTTTCCCTGTTAACTTTTCATATCCACAATCACTTCTCATAACCTACAGATGCACTTTCAATATTAAATACTGTCCCTGCCAAGGTCCTACCCTGGTTTGTCCCGGAATTGGACAAAGTGGAGGGGAAGATGGGGAAGAATAAGAAGGGCCTCAGCCATTGGAGAAGTGAAGCTGGAATTTGAGAACCTGGCTGTGCATCAGCCAGAGGCCTTGTTGGAGAAGGAAGTGGCCCCACACTGGGCAGCCCTTAATCTTCTTCTCATTCCAGAATAAGAAAGGCGCAGGTGGCCCATACAAAATCACCTGCCCTCTACCTGTGTCAGATCCAGTCCGGTTCTGAGCAGAGGTCTGACCCTGCCCCTGTCCCCTCCTAAGGGACAAGTATCTGCCAGCCCAAGGAAGGAAAGGAGGGAAATCTAAGCCTATTAGGGCAGGTCTAAAGATCAGCTAGCTCCATTACATCTTTATACCAAAGGGGAAGTTGGGAAAGAGGGAAAGACATTTATCCAGTCATACCTGACCAGAGAGGGGCAAACCCAGTGATCCATCTGCCTCCAACAATCTGTACTCCTTTAGGAACCAGAACCGGCCACCAAAAGGTCTCAAAGCCTTTGGTTCACCTCCTCCCCACCACCCCCACACTGTGGTTCTTATTTCCCACTGGTTGCTGACAGGGAAGTGTGCACCCCCAGTGGGCGATGTGAGAGCCCTGAGTAAAGCTGGGACAAGATCTAAACTGGGTACCTCACTGGTTGGCCTCAGTGGCCAGATGGCTGCACGGCTGCCCCATTTTCAGGCTTCCTAGGTACGGGCACAAGCACAAGGCCGATCACCCCAACAGCCAAAGGAGGTGGGACTCTAGAACACAGCTCTGTCCCTCAGCTCCAGCAAAGCATCTCTGTGTGCCATACAGACATGACAAGACTCTGCCAAAAGGCAATTTAGAGACCCTTTTGATCATATGCTCTCCCTTTGGTGGAGCTACTGAGCTCTCAGAGCTGCTGAACGACAGAGTGAACCAACCACAACTCTTTTGTAATACCCTCCTGTCTCATAACTAGAGGGCTAAGACAATGTTTTTGAGATGCGCTTTTTGCTGCCTTCATTTACATACCTAGAACACAAAAATATGATCCTGCATCCATCTCGCTCCCTGTAGGACAGAATTTTAATGAAGAATATAAAAACAGTAAGTGGATTATTGTAACTTTTTTACCAAGTCAGTAGATGCTTGAATCTCTTAAAATACCTTCTTAGCCATCTGTACATAGGCAACAAAGAGCTGTGAGATTGTTTGGACCCTTTGACCCTATAATACCATTCCAGGGAATATACTCCCCAGGAAAATAATCCAGAGCTAAGAAATATTTTATCCAAAGTGGTCACAGAAGGACTCGGTATAAGAGTGGATACTAGAAAGATCTCAAATGCTGAACAATGATAGCTAACTAAGGAAACTGTCCTGACAAAGCACTAATACTCAAAAAGTGCCTTTGAAACATGAGCTAGAAGGAGCAAGGGCTGGTATACAGCAAGCCTCAGAGGGAAGTGGGTTCCAGGAAAATACAGGCAGAGCAAGGCCCAAGCCCCACTGTCCACTTCAAGTCCTGCTGCAACTGACTTGCCAGAGGATAATGTGGAGCTGGAGAGGGAGCTTCAGGACCCCCCAGTCCAGGCACACACAGGGGCAGCAAAGCCCTCCTGCCCTGTCTCCCCCCTAGAAGTGGGATTTTTGGTGAGGAGAGGAACAGAGAACTGGAGGTGGGGAGAGAGCCTGCTGACTTGGATTATCTCATCTTTGCCCTATTTTACTCATTACAATGTCCACACGTGTTACTTTATGTTTTTTAACGAAAAAGATTCGCTCATTGTGCAATAGTGCTAGCAGTTTCACTCTTCCATTCTCAGAACCGGCAACCCTCCCTTAGGCTGAGCTGCTACGAAGCCCCTACTGGCGAGCTTGTAGGAACTTGGAATGGTCTTCACCCCTCTAACTCCCACCAGGGGGAAAAAATGGTTGAAGCAAATCACCCAGGAAAACTTTTCATTGGTGGCCTCAATACAGAAACAAATGAAAAAGCCTTTGAAGAAGTATTTGGCAAATATGGACAAATAGTGGAAGTTCTATTGATGAAAGATCGTGAAACCAACAAATCAAGAGGATTTGCTTTTGTCACCTTTGAGAGCCCAACAGATGCTAAGGATGCAGCCAGAGACATGAATGAAAAGTCCTTAGATGGAAAACCCATCAAGGTAGAACAAACAACTAAACCATCATTTGAAAGTGGTAGACATGGACTACTTCAACCCTCAAGGAGTAGAGGTCCTCCAAGAGGTCTCACAGGCAGAAGAGGAGGAAGTGGAGGAACCAGGGGACTTCCCTCATGTGGAGGACACATGGATGATGGGGGCTATTCCATGAATTTTAACATGAATTCTTCCGGGGGACCACTTCCAGTAAAAAGAGGACCACCAACCACCACAGAGTGGCGGTCCTCCTCTTAAAAGATCTGCCCCTTCAGGACCAGTTCACAGCAGCAGTGGAATGGGAGGAAGAGTTCCTGTGTCATGTGGAAAAGATAGTTGTGGAGGCCCACCTCGAAAGGAACCCCTGCCCTCTCATAGAGATGTTTATTTGTCCCCAAGAGATGATGGATATTCTACTAAAGATAGCTATTCAAGCAGAGATTACCCAAATTCATATCAAAAAAGAGATTATGCACCATCACCAAGAGAGTATACTTACCATGACATGGTCATTCCAGTTCACATAATGACTACCCATCAAGAGGCTATAGGATAGAGATGGCTATGGTCATGATTGTGACTATTCAGATCACCCAAGTGGAGGTTCCTAGAGAGATTCATTTGACAGTAATGGTAACTCACATAGTGCTCCACCTATATGAGGGCCCCCACCATCTAATGGTGGAAGCAGTCACGATGATTACAGCAGCTCACGTGACAGATATGATGGAAGTCAAGTCAGCTACTCAAGCAGCCAAAGGGATCTCTCTATTCAAGTGGTCATGATCAGGTTGGCAGACAAGAAAGAGGGTTTCCCCCTCCTGCCCATGATTCCTACAGCAGTTCAAGCCACAGAGCACCAAGAGGTGGTGGCCGCAGAGGAAGCTGATCTGCTAGAGGGGGAGGCAGAAGCAGATATTAAAAACAAACAAAACTTTGGACCAAAATGCCCGTTCAAAGAAACAAACAAAAAAGTGGAACCTTACCTGTCATAACTACCCAAGACTACTAAAAGGAAAAATTACATTACCGTTTTAAAATTTCCTGTTAAGTTCTCCTTCCATAATCTTTTATGTTCTTATGAGGGAAAGAAAGTCAAATCTGTTTAATATTATTTGACCTTATGACATCGCTTTCGACAAGCAAATGTTAAATGTGTTAAGACTTGACTCATGTACTCGTGTTGTAACTCTTCAAGTTAAAAGTGTCATTAAAGGCCACTTTTTATATCTGATTTTTCCTAGTAAATGAGGCAAAGCAATTCTAAGACCTTCCACAAACATCTAGCCATCTAAAATGGAGAGGTGGGTCAAAAAAATAATAAAATAAATAAAATAAAATAAAACAATAAAAAAATAAAATAAAATAAAATGGAGAGGTGAGCCCTCTGCCTATACAAATAAGCTAGCTACTTGAGGGTGGTCGGGGTATGCTATGCTTAGGATTTCAGAGTGTCTTCAAACTGAAATCTCTATGTTCTCAGTAATGAAAAACCTGAGATCAGTGCTTATATAAGGAAAATGCTTTTCACCCAGTAAATCCAAAAAAAGCAAATGGATAATGCTGGCCATATTTTGGGAATCTACAAGAGCCTTCCCTTCCTGCTCCCCCAATAAGACCATTTAAGTGTGTGTTAAGCAACTGCAGAAAACTAAATAAAAAGTTTGGCCAAAACCAAAAGAAATTTAAAAAATTAAAAGATTATGGGAACATTTTATAAAGAAAAGAAAATCCCTTTCATTTCCTCCCTACTGTGAGCTCAAGTTTTCAGGAAACTGAAAAGATCTCTTTCTTCAGAAATGTGAGCCATACTTGGAAATCCCAGCAGCGATCCTGATGATTATCCAGTTCTGGGTCCCAGTTCCTCATGAGGCCCCATTTTCAGTGCCTGAGTTCTTTTGAAACACCCACCTGCCAGATCCATTGGTATTTCACTTTTGGCTCCAGAGAACTTTCATCTGTTTCTACACCTGAAAGGGTCCATGGCCAAGATAGCTGATTTAGCAGAGGCATCCACTGTGAAGGCCCGGCTCACTCACTTGGCTCCCCAGACAGCCACCCTGGCACCTCATCCTGCCCTGGAAGCCCTCTGAGCCTCTGTGTCTCAAACAGTGACATCCAGCATCTTCCTCCTCAAGACCTCCAGCCTTCAGTCTTCCCTGCCTACATTTGCTTTTCTCCTATTTTGGACCCCTCAGGCAGCTCAAATATCAGCCCTTCATGAGGACCACACTCCCCATAACACTTCAGTCACCCACCCACCAATTCCCAGCCTATGATTTCTTCTTCTCTATCCCCACCAGAGAAAGCTGCTGGAGAATCAACCATCCCAGTTAGGCTCACAAAGCCCTCTGTGCTACAGCACACCTCTGTAGCCCTCCTGTGTGGTCGATTCTGCTATGGTCTCCTAGTGTCCTTCACCTCTTTTTCCTTGACTTTATAGTTAGTAATCAGCACCCCCCCCCCTTTTCTGGCTAGTACATGGCCACCCAGAATAAACACCAATTTCCCAACCTCCCTTACAACCATGGGACCTTAGTCTGGCCAATGTGATAAAAGAACAAGTGACCATTTTGTGAATTCTGGGTACTGTCCTTGAAGAGACACATCCAGTGCAAATATTTAACAACTGATATGCCAGGACACCAGCCATAGTACTGGGGGAATGCCGTGAAAGTTCCCAACTGACCCAGGAGATGAGTTGGGGGGAATGGGGAGGTACACATGAGCTGATGACTCAGCTATTGTCAGCTGGTGGAGAAGTATTTCAATAATTTCACTACTGAAAAAGCTCTACTGATTTGCACCAAATGCCAGCTCTGGCTACAAACTCCTTTCTTCTTCATGCTACCTGGATTGCAGACACGACAGCAGGAGCTCAAGCTTCTCTCATGATCATGAAGTGAAAGCCTTGTTAAGAATGACAAAGGGAGGGGGTGGGAATGACAAAGGGACAAGATGAGAGCCTCGATCCCTGATGATTATATTTGCTCAGTGTGGCCCACCCCCAGACTTTATTTATGTAAATGCACACATATCTTGTTTAAGTTTCCGTTGTCTCTAGTTTTTGTTACATTCTAGATCTTCCCCACAACACTCAGGAAGCCCCTGCCTCACTTTATCTTCATGCTCATTTCCTCTATTACCTCTTTGAGGAAGCAATCCTTTTCTTCTCTGTAGGAGGCTAACCCTTATATATACCCTCCTCTGCTTTTGCCAATCAGCTCCTGTGACCTCATTCTTATTCCCCACTTGCACCTTAGCAATTGTTAAATACTTTGAATGTCATCCCTCTAGCACTTTGCTCCATCAGTATGCTTTCCTTTTTTATATCTTCAGTCTCTTGCCTTGCCACTGAGTCTTCCCCCTTGGATTGCAAGTATACCCAAGGCTCTTCCATCCTAAAATAAGTCTTTCCTCACTCATGATTTTCACTTTAGCTGTGGACTTTTTCTCACCTCCCCTTCACTACTCTTTGAAACAATCACCTACACTCACCATGTCCCCAATTCTCCCTCCAGACTAACCTGAACCCAGCCCAGCCCTCCACTGAATGGCTTTCTGAAAGCAGATTGTAAATTCCTACCTGGAAGATCCCCCTTCTCATTTCCTTTGGCCTCTGACACCGTTGGTCTGCTTCTCCTTCCTCCAACTCCTCCACTTGACATCAGTGACACAGCACCACCCCGCAGGGATGCTGAACATCCAGCCCACGGTCCCCAGGCCCACTTCTTCACCCATGGAAGAATCACTACTAGGACTTGACCTCCAAAACCTTCTCAACTCAATCCTCCAGCTGCTTTTACCAGCTGGTCAAAGTTGGCTCTTGGATTGACCTATTTGCCATCTGTCTCAGGTTGGATCCCCTGGGAAATATGCTCTGATGCTGAGATATGAGTGCAGAAGTTTACTGGGGCATGTTCTCAGGACTGCACTCCTGAGGCAGTGAGGGCAGCAAGCCAGGGCAGATAGGGAAATCCAAGGGCCATGAAGTTGCATTAGAGTCCTCAGCCTACCCCATGTTGAATCATCCTCAACTAAAGCAAGGGGAATGGCCCTTATACCTCAACATAATACTGCCCCTGGGAAAGGGGTAACCTTGAGCCAGGGGTTCTGTTTGGCTGAGGGCAATTCCTGAAGAGGGGCTATGATGCACTGGATGTTTGTATCCACAACTCCCCACGTCCCCCAAATTCACGTATTGCAATATTGAAGCCTAACCCCCAGTGTGGCTGTATTTGGAATTGGAGCCTCTAAGGAAGTAATTAAGGTTAACGAGGTGGTAAGAGTGGGGCCCTGATCCTATAGGATTATTGTCCTTATAAGAAGAAACAAAAAAAAAAAAAAAAGAAGAAACACCAGAGTTTGCTCTCTTCCCCTCCCACCCCCGCTCTCCCCTGCACACACTGAAGAAAGACCGTGTGAGGATATGGTGAGAAGGCAGGACGAGAGCCCCCAGCAAAAACCTTATTAGTGGAAACCTGGATCTTAGACTTCCAGCCTCCAGAACTGTGAGCAAATAAATGTCTTTGTTTAAGACCCCTGCACCCCCAAGTCTGCAGCATTTTGTTAAGGCAGCCTGAGCACATGAAGATGTATGCAGGGCTGTGAGCCCTCAGCAGGCAGCCATCCAGGCAGCAGAGAGCTGACTTCCTTGGTCCCGAAAGAGAGATGTGGTTGTAGACTGCACCACGATACCCTCTCGGCTGTCAGATGTCTCCTCCTACTCTGACATTTCAGAAGGCAAGGCCTTGCCCACCCCCCATCTCTGTATTCCCCATTCCCTCAAATTCCCAGGGTGCTCTCCACCCTGGGGTTCCAGCCTCTCTGCCCCACTCTTTCCTGGCAGCCTAAATCAGCCCTTACAGTTTCACAACTCTGTGGCCCTGCCCTACCTCAAATCGTTTGCTCTAGTGAACTCTCGTTTAACTTTCATAACCCAGCTAAAATGATATGCAGCAGAGAGAAGCCTTTCCTAGGGCTTAGGAGCCAGTCGAGATTCCCTTCGTCACTGCTCCCACTGTACTTTGTTTGTCAAGTAGCTGTCTTGGTGGCATTCAAGCAATATCTTTATGGAGCACCCACGGTTTACTAAGCACTATGCTAGGGGCCCGAGGACACTGAATGGAAGGAAACAGGCTGAATGGAAAGGCTCGCAAGGGGCCTGATGTTACCTTAAGCCAGAGTTGCATTTGGAACCTCGAGGCCCTGCCACCCTCTGGGCTGGGGACCAATGAGCACAGTCCCAGGCACAATCCATTTTGGAGGCTAGCAGGCCCCCAGGACATGGTCAGGTCCCAGAACTCTGCCCACAGGTGTCCTCATGGTGCCCTATGCCTGGCTCAGCCAATCAGATGCTCCCTTGGGGAGCTCAGAGGAGGGCTGCTAACAGCTGGTGAGTCAGCAGTGGACAGTGGAGCCCACGGGGAGTGCTGAGTCACTGTAAGAGAAATCTGTAAGTCTGTGAGGTCAGAGCCTTTGGAGAATCTGCTGAGAACCCTGAACACTCTGCCAAAAAATGCTCAGACACAACATTTTGCATTGTTTTCAGGAGGTTCGCAGACTTCTGCCATCCATCTGTGAACATCGGGATGAGAACATCAGTAAACACAAAGAGGAAGTGACTTAGCCAGTCACAAGGCCAGTAAATAACGGAACTGGGACTAGAACCAGCTCTCTGAAATTCCAGCCCTCTCCATTTACCAGCTTAATCTCTCTGTTCCAAGCACTCACTTTTATTCAATAAAATAAAAGCCTCCCTTTTATTTCAAGGTCCAGCTGCATTCCACCTCCAGGGGAGATCCCTGCTTCCACTAGCCTTAGGCATCTTTTTCCCCTTCCAGCTTCTAGAGCACACTCAGCCCTTGCTCTGGGCCAGGCTTGGAGAGAGAACAAAAGCAAGGATCAGATTAGACTGAATAGCTTCTGAAACTGAAAGGGAGAGTGAGAACTGGGCTATCATCAAACTGACTACAATGGTTTATCTTTAAATGTAAAGCTTCCCGTGGCAGCTGGGTGGTACAGTCAGTTGAGCATCCAACTCTTGGTTTGGTCACGTCATGATCTCTGGGTCAGGAGCTCAAACCCCAAGTCCAGTTACTTGCTCAGCCAGCAGTCTGCTTGAGACTCTCTGCCCTGCACCTCTGCACATGCATGCATGCTCTCTTTCTCTCTCTCTCTCTCTCTGAAATAAATAAATATTTTTTTAAAAATGAAGTTTCCTGGGATCCCTGGTTGGTTCCGTGGTTTAGCGCCTGCCTTCAGCCCAGGGCCTGATCCTGGAGCCCCGGGATCGAGTCCCACGTTGGGCTCCCAGCATGGAGCCTGCTTCTCTCTCCTTCTGTGTCTTTCATGAATAAGTAAATAAAATCTTAAAAAAAAAAAAATGAAGTTTCCTAAGGAACTTGGAATTTAACAGAGGAGGGAGAGAAGAATCAAAAAGGCAAACTGGGGATCCCTAGGTGGCTCAGTGGTTTGGCACCTGCCTTCGGCCTGGGGTGTGATCTTGGGGTTCCGGGATCGAGTCCCACGTCGGGCTCCCTGCATGAAGCCTGCTTCTCCCTTTGCCTGTGTCTGTCTTTCATGAATAAATAAATAAAATCTTAAAAAAAAAAAAAAGGCAAACTGGCATCAAAGAATAACAGCAGTAACAACAACAGCTGGCATTAATTGACCGCCTATTATACAACAGGTTCTCTACTGATCACTCTACATACATGATCTCAAATCCTTAAATCAAGAAATAATTATGCCCATTTTACAGACAGAGACACTGAGTCTCAGGAGGCTGATTTGCCTAGGATATCCCTAATCCCAGCAGAACCAGGATTCACGCCCAGGAAAGTTTGGGGCTGAAGTCTACACCACACTGTCTTCACTCATGCCCGGAATTGCCCGGAGTGCCTCAACTAGGACACTCAACTTCGTGTCCAGGGCAGACAGACACCAACTACAGAGAAGCAGCAGGGCTGTCAGGTGTCAGGGCCCAACACCATCAAACAACCACCCTTCCATGTTCAGATGCCACACGCCCCGAGCAGACTCGGTAACTTGCCTGACCGGCCTGATGGCACAGGAGAATGCGCTGCCTGGCTGGGCAGATGATCCCATTCAGGTAACAGGGCTATTTCTCAAGGCAAAGACTGTTGGTCTAGTTTATGTATCAGACTCATGAGTTTGCTCGTGAGCCTCATCAACTCCAGGCCCTGAAACAATGAAACTTCTCACTTGGCCAGGTAGACCAAGCCCCTTGGACAACCATAACCTCAAGATCATGATGCTGTGCAGCCAGTTGGAAAAAGCTGTGCCCCCAGAAGGAATTGTTGTGACTCTGGGAGGCATAAGCCTGTTTCAAGGTCAAATTTGCCTCTTCAACCACAAGTTCAACTAATCCATATTCATGGCCAGGACTGGGTAGATGACAGCACAGAGGTTTTTCTGTCCTCGAGAGTTGGCAGTCCGGGTGGAGACTCAGAGGCTGGCGATTTCTGAGCAATCTCTTCCCCCTTCCTTTCTACCAAGGATCACAAAGGTATGCTTTGTAAAGACGCTTTTAAATTTGAGACCCGAATCCTTCACCAAGGGAACCCGAGCAGTGCCTGACTCCTTCAGGGACTCTCCAAGGTCAGTTCTGATAAAGTTAGTCCATATTTACACTACAACACACAAAATGGACGCCTGAGTCACAAATCTAAACCTAAATCAGCCTGCACTTAGGGCAAACACCTGTCAGGGAATCACGCACCAGTCACGGGCCTCCAACTCCACTTTAGCTAGCATTCTTTATCCTAGGAAACAGGATCTTCCAGCTTTTGAAAGAAATCCCAACCACCCAGCCAATCATGCCCTGTTTCTCTCTTTATCCCTTTTAATGTTAGAAAACCTGCTCTTGCCCCCCGCCCAAGTCCCTCCATAAGAATGTTCCCCTGCTTGCAAGGCCCTATATGTGCCCAATCCGTGCACTGTTTTCTCTTGAATAAAGGACATCAGTCTCATTACTAAATTGTTTCAGTTCCGTCATTGACATTTCTCAAAGGACCCCCTACCCCAGCCTTCCTTTCAGTGGGCTCTAGCCCCCTCCCTGGTGCTGGGAGCAGGACTTGAACAGGGTGGGCTTCCCCTTCAAAGCTCTGTTACCTAGGGGCACCTGGGTGGCTCAGTGGATTGCACGTCTGCCTTCAGCTCAGGTCATGATCCTGGGGACCTGGGATCATGCCCTGAGTCAAGTCAGGCTCTCTGCTCAGCAGGGAATCTGCTTCTTCCTCTTCCTGGGCCCCTCCCCGCTACTCATACCCAAACTCTCTCTCAAGTAAATAAAATCTTAAAAAAAAAAAAAAAAAAAGGCTCTGCCTCACAAAACTAGAGCAACAGTAGAAGGGTTAGTGGTGGCTGGGAGGGTGGGGAATAACCGACAGAGCACAGAGGATTTTGAGGGCAGTGAAAGGATTCTGTATATTGTGATGGGGATGCCTGACATCCTGTGTGGGTTAAGACCCCACCACAGAGAGTGAAGCTGATGTAAGCTCTGGGCTTTAGTTAATAATAGTGTATCCATATCTGTTCATTCATTGTAACAAAGTAATGCACACTAATGCAAGACAGTAATAATGGGGAAGTGGGAGGGAAGGGAAGCGCCATATGGGAACTCTATTATCAGCTCAAGTTTCTATAAACCGAAGACTGCTCTAACAAAGGAAGTCTATCACTTTAAGACAAAATATAAATTTTTTTTTATTATTTTTATGATAGTCACAGAGAGAGAGAGAGAGAGAGAGAGGCAGAGACACAGGCAGAGGGAGAAGCAGGCTCCATGCCCCGGAGAAGCAGGCTCCATGCCCCGGGAGCCCGACGTGAGACTCGATCCTGGGTCTCCAGGATCGCGCCCTGGGCCAAAGGCAGGCGCCAAACCGCTGCGCCACCCAGGGATCCCACTTTAAGACAAAATAAAACAAACACACACAAAACCCTGCCATAGAGATCAGATCCTACAAGGCCTCCTGGATGCTGGTGCCAGGGATGCCTGATTCGCCCTCATAGAGAATTAGAGGCTCATGGTCCTGCAGACACGCTGGGATCTCTGGTGGTTCTGGCAGCACTAAAGCAATGTCGAAATATGCAATGATATAAGGCAGAAAATTGAAGTACAGAGCAGTTGTTTAATATACTCCATTTGTGTAAAAACAAGAAAGAACATTTGTACATATTTTTCATTTTTGCACAGAATATCTCTGCAGGAATTCAGGGCAGGTGGAATGGAAAGTTTTTACTAAACTTCCTTTAGAATTCATTGAGAAACCACATAAAGGCATTTCCTATTTAAAAAAATAAAATAAAATAAAAGGGATCCCTGGGTGGCGCAGCGGTTTAGCGCCTGCCTTTGGCCCAGGGCGTGATCCTGGAGACCCGGGATCGAATCCCATATCAGGCTCCCGGTGCATGGAGCCTGCTTCTCCCTCTGCCTGTGTCTCTGCCTCTCTCTCTCTCTCTCTGTGACTATCATACATAAATAAATAAATATTAAAAAAAAATAAAAAAAAATAAAAAAAAGGTTGTTCTTCTTTTCTTTTTTAAAATAGGCTCCACAGCCAACATGGTGCTTGAACTCACAACCCTGAGATCAAGAGTCACACACTTTACCAGCCAGGTGCTTGGGTCTATTTTTAAAAAATAAAGAAGATTGGAGCACCTGAATGGCTCAGTTGATTCAGTGACCAACTAGTGATTTCCGCTGGTCTTGATCTCACGGGTCATGAGATCGAGCCCTTGCATCAGTCTCCCTACTCATTGCAGAAGAGTCTGCTTGAGATTCTCTCCCTCTTCTCCCCTTCCCATTTTTTCACTTTCTCACTCTAAAAAGTAAATAAATAAATGTTAAAAAAAATAAAGATTAAAACTATTCTAAAAAGTGGCCAATATCATTAGTTATCAGAAAAGAGTCTCCACATCATTTGTCATCAGGAAATGGTTGTCAAAACCACAATGATGTGCCCCTACACGCTCACTAGGGTGTCCATAACATCAAAAAGACAGTAACCAGTGTTGGGGAATTCCGGAATCCTCTTACACTGCTGGTGGGAACGTAAAGTGGTGTGGCCACTGTGGAAGACAGGTTAGAAGTTCCTTGCAAGCTTACACATAGAATTGCTGTGTGATCCTAGGTATACACCCGTGGGAATTGAAAACCTACATCCACACAAACATTTGTACATGCAGCATTATTCATAGTCGTCCCAAAATGGGAATGACCCAAATGTCCACTACAATGTACTGCGACATGAATGAACTTAGAAAACATTATGCCAAGGGAAAGAAACCAGTAAAAAAAAAAAAAAAAACAAAAAAACAAAAACAAAACATACACATTATATGGCTCATTTATAGGAAAATGTCCAGGATAAGCAAATCTACAGAGGGAGAGGTGGGAACACTTTGGTGAGTAACGCTGTCCTGAAATTGTTCTAGAGTTCGTGGTGCTGATAAGAGCGTCGCTCTGTGCATGTACTGCAAGCCAGTGAATTATAACCATTACTATGTGAATTATATCTTAAAGCTGTTTTTTAGAAAATGTTCTCCTTTAAAAGGAAAAAAAGAATGCCTAAACAATCTT
The DNA here is from genome assembly GCF_048164855.1 of Canis lupus baileyi. Classification (NCBI taxonomy): domain Eukaryota; kingdom Metazoa; phylum Chordata; class Mammalia; order Carnivora; family Canidae; genus Canis; species Canis lupus. Next base: position 23,336,348 of record NC_132841.1, read on the forward strand.
GGCCCTAAAATGTCCAGGGGAAGAGACACCAGGGTCCAAGTCCCAGCTCCATCACTTGCTGTACCAACCGTGGGAGCCTGGACAAGTTGTCAAGCTACAGTGTCCTTATCCAGAAAATGAGGACAATGGGTACAGTTGTGTGACAGGGATGCTGTGAGAATGGGATGAGATGGGGCACGTGAAGCACCCCAAACCGGAAGCACCCCAAACCGGCCTGGCCCTGCATCAGCACAATGCAAACAGAACTAGGAGCAGGAGGATGTTACATGTGGGGGATGGTGTGGGGTTTTACTTCCTTATTATTTATTAAGAGTCAGAGGAAGGGGCTTCCTCAAGTGTGGAAAGAGAGAGGGGAACCTACCCCAGAGCCTGCATGTTGTCCTCCACTCCCTTCCCCCTACAGATAGTCCAGTATCTGTCCCACAATTTTCGATCCCCTCCCCCCAGATGTAACCACTCCACAGCCCCATCACCATGGTCACCTCACCCCTGTGCTGGTGGCAGGGTTAGAGGCCTGCAGTGGCTGGAGTAGCTGGGGATGTCAATGCCCAGGGAAGGAGAGGTGCCCTAGTCCACTGTCACCAGCCCTCCCCTTCCAGCTGCTGATGAGTGATGAGCATGCTTTCGTGCTTCCTCTGGTCTGTCTACAGATGGCAGGTGCTCCCGCAGCTCCCCCCACCCCCCATCCCAGCCAGCCCAGTAGGTGGTAAGAGGGTATCTGACTAAAGCCAGACTCAAGATGCTGGGAGCTTACTCCCTGCTTCCCCAAGTGGCTTTTCCTGGCCTAGAAAGCTGTGGCCCAGAGAAAGCACCATGATAGAGGTCAGGAGCCCTGGTTCCTGCTTCCCCTTCATCATGACTGAGCTGCAGGACCTTGGGCAAGGCGCTGCACCTCCCTGGCTGTGCTGTTTCCATCACCACTGGAACAGTGAGGGGCTGGGGTGCAGGCTGTCCAGGCCCCATTCAGGCCCTGACCCCTGCAGTGATGAGGTGGCTCAGACCAGTGCTCCCCCGGTAGTAGGAAATCCCCGTGAGACTAAACATTCACATGGATTCTCTCTGACCCTGGGAAGAGTGAGAGGAGGGCCTGTGACCTTACCATGTGTGGGGCTCTGAGCCCTCTGCACACTCCACCTAACTCCCTGGCCCGCAAGCCCATGAGGCTGAGAGATCGGCATCCTCCAAGGCCCTGAGGCTGGACAGCCTGGGCTCAACCCAGCTCCACCATGAACTAGCACATGACCTGGGCAAGATAATGAATGAAGCTCCCTGCTCCATTTCCTCATTTGTAAAATGGAGCTGATGCTAGTGACTTCCTTATAGAGCTGTGAGGATCAAATGAGTAAATACATGTAATGTGATTAGAATAGTGACTGGCACCTGCTAAATGTATATTAGGATTGATTGCTATTATTTTTTTGTAAAGATTTTATTTATTTATTCATGAGAGACACACACAGAGAGAGGCAGAGACACAGGCAGAAGGAGAAGCAGGGTCCTGCGGGGAGCCAGATGTGGGACTTGATCCCAAGACTCGAGGATCACGCCCTGGGGTGAAGGCAGACACTCAACCACTGAGCCACCCAGGTGCCCTGGATTGACTGCTATTATTATTCTCATTTTATTTGTTTAAGATTTATATATTTATTGGAGGGGAGATGTGGGGAAGGAGGAGAGGAAGACGGAGAATCTCCAGCAGACTTCCCAGTGAGTATAGAGCCTGACCTGGGGCTCTATCTCAGAACCCTGAGAGCATGACCTGAAAGACCTGAAATAAAATCAAGAGTCACTTACCTGACTGAGCCACCCAGGTGCCCCAATTCCTGTTTTAGAAGGAACCTGGGGTGCAGAATATTTACATGACTTGTCCAAGGACATGCAGTAAGGAAATGATGGTGCCAGGCTTCCGGCCCAGGTCTGTCCAACCCTCCAGCCCAAGTCCTTTCCACCACCCAGCACTGGGCTCCCTAGAAAAAATCCTGAAATGAGCACAGCGGCGGGTGCTGATGGCTTCAGGAATGGTACTAAAAAATAATAATGGGCTTTCTTCCCTGATTACCAAAGCAGTATACCTTCACAGTTGGTAGTCGAGAAAATGTGGAAAGGCACAAAAAAGTGATGAAGGATAGTCAGAAGAAAGGCAGGCAAGTTCAAGCCCCCCACCCCAAGGGGAAACCACCCTTTTTTAAAAAATATATTTTTTTAATTTATTTATTCATGAGAGATTCAGAAAGAGAGAGAGAGAGAGGCAGAGACACAGGCAGAGGGAGAAGCAGGCTCCATGCAGGGAGCCCGACGTGGGACTCGATCCGGAGACTTGAGGATCATGCCCTGGGGTGAAGGCAGGCGCTAAACTGTTGAGCCACCCAGGTGTCCCGGAAACCACCCTTTAAAGGATTTTAGACCACCCTGGAAGAAGCCCTCCACTCTTTCCCACGCCTTAGGCAGATGACAAAAACCCGATTGGGCGACATGCACCTGGAGGGTTAATCAGATGAAAACAGCCCACCAGCAAAAGCCCAAAAAACCCCTAGACTTAGAAACTCCCGTGGCAACCCTCTCGGGTCCCCTCCCTCCTCGGGAGCTTTGTACTATTGCTCAATAAACATTGCTCTGCTGCCCATCACCCTTCGTCTGGTCCACCTCTTCATTCTTCCAAGTGGCGTGACCAAGAGCCACTGTCACTTAAGGAGAAGAAATCCTGCAACAGGAGTAAAAATCTTTTTCCTCTACAGCTTTATAAAAACCTCATCTCCTGAGAACTATAGAAAAGGAAGGGACCTTCACTCACTTTAAGTGAGGCCTCACTTAAGGGGTCCGGAAGGGTTAGTTCCTACCCTCCTCGGGCAAACAGTCCCTCCTGGGCCCTTGTCACCTTCACCCTGGGCCTCCAGGCCCCCACGTGGGGTTACAGCCTTGAGGAACTTCACTGTCAGCCCAGCCTGCAGCTGCCTGGGTCACATGCTTGGGTAGGAAGCCGGTCATAGGGCTCAACTTTCATAAAACTGTCTGCATCTGGGCTACCGAGCAGGCCTGGGGTCATATGCTGAGCCACAGATATTGGCCTAGTGTCACCACTTCCAGAAAATGAGAGACAATCAAAACTATGATTCCCTTGGGTTTCTGGCTTCTGGCCATCAGCAAAAGGCTCAGTAGAGCCTTGGACGAGGGAAGGGTGGGGGAGCAGGGGGCTGGGAGGGGGACAGGCGGTGGCAGAGGTTGCTTGTATCAAGCACACTGCAGGCTGAGGAGAACTTGCCCCAAGGCACCAAAACCAGTTAAGAGAGAATTTACAATTCCTCAGAGATCCCCCTAGGGCAATGGTCTTCTTGTACAGAAGGAGAAACTGAGGTCCAGAGGAACAAGTAAGGTCACTTGTTCAGCTAGAGGCAGAACCCTAGTTTCCTGACTCCCGGGACAGTTCTTTTTCCAGGGCTTTGGCCTTTGCCTTGGATCTAATCTGCTAAAAAAATTTTTTTAAAGATTTTATTTATTTATTCATGAGAGACACAGAAATAGGCAGAGACACAGGCAGAGGGCAAGACAGGCTCCCAGCAGGGAGCCCGATGTGGGACTCGATCCTGGGACTCCGGGACTATGATTTGAGCCGAAGGCAGATGCTCAACCACTGAGCCACCCAGGTGCCCTGAATCTGCTAAAAAATTAATTTGAGGCCCTTCAGCCCAGGGCCTGATCCTGGAGACCCGGGATTGAGTCCCACGTCAGGTTCCCAGCATGGAGCCTGCTTCTCCCTCTGCCTGTGTCTCTGCCTCTCTCTCTCTCTCTCTCTCTCTGTGTGTGTGTGTGTCTCATGAATAGATAAATAAAATATTTAAAAAAAATTAACTTGGGATTTCATTTAATCTCTGGAGCCTAAGGAACCATGCCCAAGGAAAGAGGAGTGCTTATCAAGTTTGGATAAGGAAGTTTATAGATACTATCAAGGTGGGAAGCTGCCATGTGCCTAGGCCGGTCACAGCTGGTATTTCTGGAAAAGGCTTTGCACGGGCAGGTCAGGGCCCACAGGTGTGTTGGGGGATGGGTGCCCCATGAGTCACCATGGAATCTGGCATTACTCTCAATTTCCCTTCCCCATTCAGGATGACACTGGAGTCTAGCCTTCTTTGGGCCTTCAAAGGTGAGCTGTGGGTGGGTCCTACCACCCACGGTGGATGTTTCTGATGTATCATCCTGACCAGGACACTTTGAAAGTGCTCAGGAATATCTGGTCTCCCCAGCGATCTAGAGTCCCAGGCTTTATGGTGCATTCGAGGGGCAGTCAACATAGGGGTTAAGGACCCACTGGGCAGGGGATCCCACACGTGATGGGAAAGAAAAACTGAAGTCTCTGTCCTGGAAAAAACTCTGTCCCAGCAGGGAGTGCACACAATCACGTGACCCAGGAAAGTAGAACAGAAACTATCAAAGCTGAAAGGGCGCTTTGAGATCTCTAGACCAATCTAGATTATTGCCCTTCTTGTACCAATGGGGAACCAGCGGCTTGGAGAGGTTGAGAGCCTTGCCCAAGGTTACACCCCAGAAGATAAGGGATTCAGACCTAGAATCCCAATTCTCAGCCCCTTATGGACTATGCCACTCAGATCCCCTCCTACTTGAATTTCCCTCGCGGCCACAACACACAGGCCTACCTGGAAGCTTGCCAATACTCTGGCTAGCACAGGGTTTTGAAAATTGTTCCTTACCCTGGACTGGTATCTGTCTTAGTGTGTGTGTGTGTGTGTGGGGGGGGGTGATCTGATCTGCAGTCCCCGTGGGCAGCCAGGCTCTGCACATTGTAGGGCTTTGGTTACCTCGTAGGTCTAAACTCTCCCCATTAGAATCTCAGCAACATGCCTTCAGAGGTCAGCCTGGCCCACAGCAGGGCCTCAAGAGGGGAAACTGAGGCTGGAGGTGCTTCCGTGAGGGAAGAACAGGTTGAGCAGAGCTGAGCCAGGGCTCCTGGGGCCTGTTGACTGTTCTTTTCCTTTCTGCCTCACCTCTGATCTATGAATTGGACCATTCAGATCATAATTGAGCAATATTTCTGATTAAAGAAATGCCTTTGAGTGGTAAGTTTGAGTAGTAAGCTTGGGCTGTGGGATGCTCAGAGAGTACCAGGAGTGACAGCCTAGCTGAGGTCCTGAGTCACTGGTGCTCAGTACCTTGGGTCTTTGAGACCCCAAGCCTTGAAGGTATGAAGCTGGGTTAGCCTGAGGCTGAGTCTGGACGGTGATGTCTCAGGAACCCAGTGTGCCTGCCTTCCGGAAGCCCATCCCCGCCTCAACTCCAGCTTTACAGCTTCCTGACAATTAGGCAAGGCTGGGCCAACTTGACAAATAATCCCCAGTGAGGGTAAGTGACTTGTCAAGTGTCAAGGTCACACAGAGGCTTAGTGGTGGGATTGGGCCTTAAGTTCCTAGGTCTCTGCTCCTTCTACCAGACCCAGGATCAGTCACATTTCCAAAGAAGTGTTCCAGGCTCTACTATCTGGAGGAAGCCTAATATTTCCTGAACTCAACCACCTCTCACCACTTCCACTGGTACTACCCTGGTCCCACCTCGCCCTCACAGAATGGTCTCAGTAGCCTTGGCGGGCTCCCAGCTCCCTCCCCTGTCCCCCTGCTCTCCATCCTCCATGCCAGGAATGTGGGTGCCTCTGTGTAGAGGTCACAAAAGTCTCTTAAAGCATCTGTACCCACGACCCCGGTATATGCAGGAATATCCACTCAGCTGAGGCCCACCTATCTTGTTTTCTCAAGTCCCCATTCCTGGGTACCTTCTCCCACTCCTTACCCTCCACCCAACCACATCCTCTGTGGAGCACTGCCCCATGCAACAAAGGGCAGTTTGAGAAGGCACCTGGAGGCAGAGCCTGGGTGCCTCAGCACACCAACCAGGGCAGAAATAAGGGCCCCACAAGCCCCCTGCAATCTCTCAACTTCAGAGCTCAGAAGCAAAGAGGCCGTCATGGGCACACATGCTTATTAGAATTTTAAAAAGTGAAGTTAGGGGCACCGGATGGGTCAGTGGTTGAGCATCTACCTTTGGCTCAGGGGGTGATCCTGAGGTCCCGGGATTGAGTCTCCTATCAGGTTCCCTGCAGGCACCCTGCTTCTCCCTCTGCCTATGTCTCTGCCTCTCTCTGTGTGTCTCATGAGTAAATAAATAAAATCTTAAAAAAAAAAAATTAAACAAAAAGTGAAGTCAGTATTTGAGCTTTAGAAATTTCAATGACCATTAGTTGGGGCCTGTTACTTGCTTAGAAGGAAAATAATTTTGATCCATAAGTTATCTTTAGGAGTGGAAAGTTTTTAGTAAGGATAAATCATATGACGCAATTCAGATGTTCCTCTGAATGTCACAGGTAAGTCATAAATGTTTAGGAGTTAGTTATAACAGCAGTTTTTACACTTCCAAAGATAATTTTTTTAAAAGATTTTATTTATTTATTCATAGACACAGAGAGAGAGGCAGAGACACAGGCAGAGGAAGAAGCAGGCTCCATGGATGCGGGACTCGATCCCGGGTCCCCAGGATCACACCCCAGGCTGCAGGCGGCGCTTAACCGCTGCACCACCGGGGCTGCCCTTCCAAAGATAATTTAAACAAAAAAGCTTGTTAAAGGAGTGCTCATTATATTTTTCCTCCAGGACTTTTAGACATTTAGATCCAGATCACTGGTAGGATTACATTATCTGTTGTACATCTATGATAAATTTGCATTGTGGCTCTTTAGTTATTTGTACTGTGTTGCTTAGATGGCAAGTGAGTTAAAGAACAAATTTAAGTGAAAAATAATAAAAAATAATAAATAAAGTCAGAGGCTTTCTGATGGAAAGCAAGTCTGTCTTGGCTGACTGCAGTGACGGCATGTTGAGGGTAGACATTCTTCTTAAGTCAAAGGAGTTATATCTGGAGCCCCAAAGTTGGGTGAAACAATATTTTAAAAATATCTACCAAAAAGAAATCTATAACATATAGCAAGTGACAAAATGCATCATTTGCAAGTTCAAATTTTTTAAATTTATGGTATAAAAAATTTCAGTGTTTTTTTTTTAAACTGTATGCCCAATGTGGGGCTTGAATTCACAACTCTGAGATTAAGAGTTGAATGTTCTTCTGACTGAGCCAGCCAGGCACATCTTTCAAATATGTTTTAAAGAGTGCCTGTTGGAAAAAAATTTTAAAATAAACAAATAAATAAATAAAGAGTGCCTCTTGGGGAAAAGTGTTTTGCCTTGTTAAAACAATCTTTTTTTTTTTGAGTTAAAAGAAAACCTTTTTATTGAAGCATAATACACATAATGAAAAATGCATGTATTATAGGTATAAACATGATTAATTTGCATAAACTGAACATACTAACTGGCATCATTTGGAGAGTTTTGGCTTTTGTTTTTTTTGTTTTTGTTTTTATTTTTTTATTGGAGTTCAATTTGCCAACAACATGTTATGCCAACATAACACCCAGTGCTCATCAAAACAATATTTTAAGACATCCATCAGCCCTTACTGTCTCCCTGCTCTAAATTCTCCAGTGGCTTTTTTTTTTTTTTTTTTTTTTTTTTAATTTATGATAGGCACACAGTGAGAGAGAGAGGCAGAGACACAGGCAGAGGGAGAAGCAGGTTCCATGCACTGGGAGCCCGACATGGGACTCAATCCAGGGTCTCCAGGATCACACCCTGGGCCAAAGGCAGGCACTAAACCGCTGTGCCACCCAGGGATCCTCCAGTGGCTTTTTGCTGCTGTTACTCCTCTAACACACCCAGCTCATTCCCACCTGGGAGGGAGTTGCCCTTTGTTCTTCTCTCAGCCTAGAGCATTCCTCCCCCAGATACTCATTCTAGAGTCTGCTCCCCTATGACCTCAACCAGAATGGCTTCCACCCTCACCTGTCACCTGTCAGCACTTTCCTCTCGGCCTTATCTTTGGAGTTGTAGCATAGGTTTACTTTCTGCCAGCCTGTTTGAATATAAGTATGATGGAGGCAGAGACAATCTTGCTGTATCTCCAGCCACTGGGTCAGGGCCTGGCACATAGTAGGTGCTCTGGAAACATTCTCCAGATACAGAGGCAGTGACAGTTTGGGGCCACAGACAAGCATTATGTGAAGAATGAGCAAGTAAATAAATGAAGGAGCAAAAGGATATGGGTCCATGGCCTGGAATGCTTGCACTCTCTCCCCAGTCCAACAAGCTCCTTACCCATCCTTCATGATCCAGCTCCAGCATTACCCAGTTTTTATTTTTTTAAGATTTTATTTACTTATTCATGAGAGACACACAGAGAGGCAGAGACATAGGCAGAGGAAGAAGCAGGCTCCCTGAAGGAAGCCCGATGTGGGACTCAATCCTGGAACCCTGGGATCATGCCCTGAGCCAAAGGCAGACGCTCAACCTCTGAGCCACCCAGGCATACTCATTACTCAATTTTTTAAGACCTTCCTCAGTTCCACAGGAGACCACATCCCCCATGATGCATGGGACAACCTGGGTTGGGCTGCAATGCCTGTACCAGCTGCCTCCCCCTCCAGCCTGGGAACCCAGGCATGCCTGGATCCCAAGCTCCTAGAGCATGGTACTCCTCAGTAAATGCTCCAGGGACAAATGGGTGGTGGTGAGAAAGGAGGGGCCCACCCTGCCACTCCTTCAACCAACACTTTGAGCCTCTACTATGTGCCAGGCACTGAGCCCCAAATCTCAGCCTCCATGATGTGGAAACAATCCATCCCCTTTATATTTTAATTTTTCACTCATTTATTTATATATCCTGTCAAAGAAAAATGTAGTTTTTAAATAATTCTCAAAAGCATACTCAATTGGAAACAAATTTTGGAAAATACAAGAAAAATGTAAGGAAGACAAATACACATCTCCTATAACTCTGTGCCCCTTTGGCCCACAATCAGCTCCAGGCAACTTGACATCTCACCCTTCCCTGGTCCCCAGGTAAGCACTCTCACCTCCAGGTTTTTAATGGGATGGAACAAAGGCCTTTGGGGACGGGGCTCTAGAAAGACAGAGGTGAAGTGGGATAGTTTGTATCCAGTTTGGGCAGCAGATGTGTTACTATCCCTGAAAGGCCTTGGGGGTGGTTGACTCCCTAGGAAGCCAGGCCTTGCCAGTGAAGTTCTGGAAGGGACCTAGGGTGGGTCCTAACGTGGCCAGAAGGAAGCCAATCTCTGCCCAAAGCTGTGCTTCCTTTGGTAACAATCCTCATTGTTCTCTCCATATCTCTAAAACACTTGATCTGGGTTTAGAGACAAAAGGACTCACTGAGAAACAAGCTAGGCCTTCTTCCTGGGCTGGGAGACATCAGTGGGCTGGTGTTGACACAGAAAATCATATCTTCCAACTCCTTTGCTGAGAGGAAGGCATAGCGGAGCCCTGTCTTCAAGAGATTCTCACTCAAGTCCCAAAGGGACCAAGAGATGACCTTCTTATACATTCTCTCTGCCCCGTCCATCCCCCACTCCATTTTCGGGGACTCCCTAAATCTCAGAGGCCACCATCATCTTCATTATCATTTCCTACAGCCATCACAAATGGCTTCACATAAGCTATCCCATCTGATACTACCAAGACCATACAGTCTTCTTCTTTTTTTTTTTTTAAGATTTTATTTATTTATTTGAGAGAAAGAGCATGAGAGAGCACCAGCAGAGGGGAGGGGCAGAGTAGAAAGAGAAGAAGACTCCCCACCGAGCAGGGAGCCCAATGACACCAGAACCCTGAAATCGTGACCTGAGCCAAAGGCAGGTGCTTAACCAACTGAGCCACCCAGGTGCCCTTTTTTTTTTTTTTTTTAACAGACATTAGGGAAAATTTTATTAGTCATCATCCACACTCATGGCATAGTTTTCCCTGCAGGCTTTCCAGTTGTGAAAAATGGAAGGATCTGTGAGAACAGAGACTGGGTCCACCCTCACTGTCACTGAATTCCAAGAGCCCAGAACAGTGTCTGGTATGAAGGAGGTCAACATTTTTTGTTGAATAAATGAGTCTTGGGGCAATGAAAAAGATTTGCTGGGCCAGAAAGCTAGGTGGAAATGGAGTTGAACCCAGGTCTTCAGGCTCATTGTACAGAGCTGGGCCCATCATACCACATGACACCGCACTCTGCTGCTACTTTTTGCTCAGTAATTCTTGCTGTCTCTCTACTGCTCATAGGACCAGAGCCAAACCATCTCCCTGGCAGCCAACACTCAATTCCTCTCCCCGCATCTCTCACTGCTCTCCAGAGTGCCCCCTTCACTTTCCGCCTCTGTGCCCACAATCTGCAATGCCCACCTTTCTTACGCACTCCCTGTCAAAGCCCTCCACCCAGCCAACCAGATAACCTCACACCTACTATGCTATGCCGCCATCTTGTCTCTGCTTGTGCCAATATATTTTTTTTAAACCAGGAATGCCTTTCCTCCCCATCTGCTCATCTGATTCCTGCTTACTCTGTGAAGCCAATTCACATCCCACTTCTTTCAGCACCATTGGGCTTCCACAGCATGCTGGAGAGCCGTACCTTTCAGAGGGTTTCACTTCACATTGCCTTGGTTCTCTATACACTTATCCCCCCCCCCCAATATTTTTTGAGTGTCTACTGTATGCAGAGCATTGTTTTGGATAAAATAGATGGAAGGTTCAGTAAGATAGATATAATCTCTGCCCTCAAGAGGTTATAGTCTGATGGGATGACTAACAAGAGAAGGTCATAGAATGTGTGATCAGATTTAAAAGGAAGGGCTGCCTTGGAAACACATGGGGGCTGCTCAGTCTGAAGCTGGACAGTCCTAGAAGGCTTCTGGGAGAAGGTAGAGCTAAGCTGGGACCCTGGATAAGCAACAGCCTGGCCAAGAGGGCAGAACATGGAAGCCTTCCAAGCAGAGGTTCCAGGAACACCAGGTATCTGGTAGAGGTGGACTTGATCATTCAGAGCTCTGCAGGCTGAAGCAGTCCAAACTTGATGGAAAGGGCCATCGGAAGCCTGTGATAGTCCCACCCTGCTTCCCTCAACATGTCACTTTACAGGGCAGAGGCCTTGGTATTTCTCAGAGTGCAGCAAGGCAGGCACCCAGAAGGAGGCCTCCATTAACCCTAGTGGGATGTGTGACTAAATGAATGGTCTAATGAATGCAAACATGTCTCAACAAGTAAATACATCCAGGGATTCTGGTGCTTTTTACCCTGAATCTTCAGTAGGAACCTTTCAGTCTCCAGGTAGGCCAAGGAGGAAGAAGGTCACTTGCAGTTTCTCTATACTGGTTTACAAGAAAGAGAAAGACAAAGCTGCCTGGGAGCCAACACGTCCCTGCTCTCTCTCCCAGGAGAGGAAGGCCTGAAGGAGAGCAATTGCTTTGGTTCTGGGAAAGGCAGCAGGACATATCCTTCACAAACCAAGAGAGCCTTTCTTGCCAGATCCCTGGAGGACAAGGTTTGGCGCTGTCCCAGAGAAGAAAGAGAGTAACACTCTCCAAGGTCAGGTGCTTTATCTTTCCAGCCACATGGGAAGGAAGACAGGAACTAGAGGAAGAATATGGAGGTCCAGGGAGGTCAAGTGACTTCCCCAAGTCACACAGCTAGTCACAGAGTCAGTCGTGATTTAAACCCATGGTACCCTGCTTTGTCCACGAAACCATAGGGAGGGAGGACAGGGGTAGGGGGAAAATGAGTGTTTGTGGGGCAAAGATTCAGAAAAGGAAACAGTCTTATTTGAAAATAATATAGAAAATTGCCTCTCAAGAGTGGGCCCCCTGCATGGCTGGTGTAGGGGATACAGGTCCACCCTCTCAAAGAGCAATTTGGCAATGAGTGCCAAGGACTTAAAAAGTGTTCCTTCCTTCAGCCCACTAATTCAACTGCTGGGAACTGACCCTAAGCCTAGAAGCTTTAGAAAAACATTATGACAAAGATGCTCATTACAGCATTAGTCATAACAGCAGAAAGTCTGAGATGACCCAAATGTCCGACAGGAAGAAAATGATAAGGAACATCGGCGAGACAGTCATAGAATATTACACAGCCACCAACGGTGCCATTTGAGAAGGGTTTTTCATGGTGAGGCATGTGCTTACATTAAAATGCAAGGCGGAAAAAAAAATGGGATGTGAAATTTTTAATGCCAAATGACAACAGCTATATAAAAAAGACACAGGGAAAAAAAACAGAGGCAAATGAGCTAAAGTGGTCCTGCCATAGGTTTTGTGGGATAGAACCAAAGGGAACTTGGGTTCTTTATTCTATTTTTCTGAATTTTCTCTAATAACTATGTATTCCTTGTGTTTAACAATATAGATATGTATGAAAGTACAAAGCAAAAGAACTCTGTAATTCTACTGCTCAGAAATAACCAGTGTTAGTATCCTCTTAGTCACATACACACACGGAATCATACATATACATACACACGTCTACACATACACACATATATTCATACACACATATGTACACAATCATACATAAATGTACATACATACACACCTATATACACACATATACATGAATATGTGTACATATGCAAATATACACATATATTTAATTTTATGCAAAAATTAGACCATATCCAAACACCATTTTGAAGCTTGATTTTTATCAATATATCCATTTCTCCATATCAACATCCATAGGTCAGACTCATCCTTTTTTTCAACCTTTTTTTTTTAAAAAGTAGACTCTATGCGCAAAGTGGGCCTTGAGCTCGCATCCTCAAGATCAAGAGTCACATGCTCCACCAACTGAGCCAGCCAGGCACCCTCAGATGCATCCTTTTTGATGGCTGTTTATTGTTCCACAGTGGGATGCAGAATAATTTATTTTTGGATCTTTTTGCTCTTTCCAATTATTTTAAGAGTAACAAATAACATATTTTACATGTATCTTACTTAGCACATGCATTTTCCTAGAAGTAGAATTGCTAGAGCAAACAGAATGTATTTTTTTTAATGTTTTTAATCTGTATTACCAAATCCCCTCTAGATGATTGGATGGGTATGATTTTAAGGGGAGTGCCCACTTCCCCACGTTTTTGTAGCATTAAGCATTTCATCTTTGCCAATGGTATGGGTGGGAGGACATATCATCTTTGGTTTAAATTGTGTGTCTTAAAAAAATAAATAAATAAATAAATTGTGCGTCTTTATCTTGGGGTTCCTTTTCACGTTTTAATAGGTCTTTTGGATTACTTTTGTGAATTGCCTACCCATGTACATCTTTTTATTTTTATTAGAACTTTATTGCCTTAATATTTGGAATAGCAATGTAAATCTTAATTAAAAAGAAGGAAGAAAACACACTTGTCTTTACCTGTGATGTCTGAATTCAAAGACAGGGAAATTTGCAAATACACTGGAAATTTGCAGAAAAGGTGATCTGAGAGGGAAGAGCCCTGGAGTGGGCAGCAAGACTTCCAACCCCAGCGCTGCTTTGCTCCTAACCTGCTGTGAGGACTCCATGTCCTCCTTTGAGGTCACTGGCTTTCAAAATCTTCATGTGGACCACCCCCAAACCCACCCCACGATAGCACAGCGCTTCTCAGTCCTGGTGGTACTTTAGACAGATCTGAGGAACTCATTAAAAAAAAAAAAAATACATGCATTCCCCAAGCCCACCCTAGAGATCCTGATTCAATGCTTTATTTTTTTATTTTTTTAATTATTATTTTTATTTATTTATTCATGAGGGACACAGAGAGAGAGAGGCAGGGACACAGAGAGAGAGAGGCAGAGACACAGGCAAAGGGAGAAGCAGGTTCCCTACAGGGAGCCAGATGTGGGATTCCATCCTGGGTCTCCAGGATCATGCCCTGGGCGGAAGGCAGGTGCTAAACTGCTGAGCCACCCAGGGATCCCCCTGATTCAATGCTTTAAAAAGCTTTCAGGTGACTTATATGAAGCCAGGGTGGAGGATACATATCAAAGGAGGGCTGCGCTAGCTAAAGAGAGGCAGACCACAAACCCCACTCGGTGCCCTCTCCAGCCATCCCTGAGGCCAATCCTAGGACCCCAGGAACTCCAAGAATCTGTGGCAAGTCCTTAATATAGCAGCCCCACAATTCTAGGTTAGAATAGTATGCTGCCACCAAAAATAACAAGGTAGCCTGCATGTGCCTGCCAATTGGGAACATTTCCCACCATGCATTTTTAAGTAAGAAAGACAAATACTGAACAGCATGTATTGTATATGATCCTTGTGTTTTTTTAAAAGCCTACATATGGGGCACCTGGGTGGTTCCGTCAGTTAAGCAGAGGACTCTTGATTTCAGCTCAGGTCATGATCTCGGGCTGGTAGGAGGATCTGTGCTCAGCTGGAGATTCTTTCTCCCTCACCCTTTGCCCCTCCCCTGAATTGTGCATGCTCTCTCTCTCTCTCTCTCTCTCTGTCTCTCTCTCTCTAAAAATAAATAAAATCTTTAAAGAAATGAAAAATAAGCCTACGCATGTGCAATATAGAAAATTGCATGCATTTGCATGCAAAAAAAATATGATGCACACCAAGCCTTCAGAATCCTTACTACAATTAATAGTTATGCACTTGTTTTCCCACTTATTTGTCAACTTGCCTTCACTACACAGTGATTTCGCAGAAGCAGGAACCATGTCTGTTCAGTGACACATCCTTGGGCCCAGAACATCCCGTAGCCCATGATAGGTCCTCAGGAAATATCTGTTAAAAGAGACACGAGCAGAAAAAGAGAAAGGAGAGAAAAAAAGAAAGAAAGAAAAGGAAAGAAAGAAAAATTTGTCCAGAGGAAGAAGAAAGAAGAAGGCAGGGGAGAGGTCCTGGCAGTCCACTGTCTTGCTACCCCGAGCACTGGCCAGAGGGCCCCGGACTCGGCCTCGGAATCAAGCTTGGATTGGGTCCCTGCTCTCCCACGAACTCTCTGGTGACCTTGGGCAAGAAGGAGGAAAGAAAGAAGAAAGTCAGACTTGGAATTTCACGTTTACAAGTTTAAGCGGTTGAATTTTTAAAAATAAAGATTTTATTTATTATTCATGAAGACCCACAGAGAGGGGCAGGGACACCGCCGAGGGAGAAGCGGGCTCCCCGCAGGGCAGGCCTCGATCCCAGGACCCCGCTCACGCCCGGGGCCGAAGCCAGACGCTCAGCCGCTGAGCCCCCAGGCGCCCCCCAAAATAGTTTCATCGTAAAATAAAACAGAGCCGGCAACTCCTGGGCTTCCCCGCGCGGCTGAGCGCCCCCCGCCCGCCAGGCGCCCCCCGCCCCCCAGCAGGGAGCGTGGCCCCGACTTCTCCGGGGCTCGGGGCGGGCGGCGGGGGCGGGGGCGGAGGCTCTGGGGCAGCTCCCGCCGGGGCCCCGCTCGCTCCGAGGACACCCCGCTCCCCCCCTCCCCTCCCCTCCCCTCCCCCCGCCCCGCCCCGCCCCGCCCCTTGCGCAAGACCCCCGGCGCCCAGATCCTCATCCTCTTTCGAAACGCAGTTTCAGGTCGTCCCCGCGGACCCCGCAGTCGGCTCTCCAAGGAAGGAGAAGCGAAAGAGGATCCGAAAGCGCGCGGAGGGCCTGCACGTTCGGGTTCAGGCCGCCCCTGGGGGTGGGGGTGGGGGTGGGGGTGGGGGGCCCGGGGTTGGGCGGTGGGGCCCCCCGGAGGCCCGCGGCGGGGCCGACACCTGCGCGCGTCCACAGCGCGGCGCCCACGCGGCCCGGTCGCTTCGCCCCTTCCCGCAGCCCCGGCTCATCCCGCGGACGCCAGCAGCGCGCCTCTGCCTCCCTCCCTGCTTCCCTCCCTCCCTCCCTCCCTCCCTCCTCCTTTCTTCCTTTCCCTCCCTCCTTTCCTCCTTCCTTCCTTCCTTCCTTCCTTCCTTCCTTCCTTCCTTCCTTCCTTCCTTCCTTCCTTCCCTCCTTCCTTCCTTCCCTCCTTTCCTCCTTCCTTCCTTCCCTCCCTCCCTCCCTCCCTCCTTCCTTCCCTCCTTCCCTCCCTCCTTTCCTCCTTCCCTCCCTCCCTCTTTCCTTCCCTCCCTCCTTCCCTCCCGGGCCACCTCCTCCGGCAGCACCCGGGCTCCCCCTCCTCAGGAACTCTCTCCGGAGCTCCTCTGCACTGCCCACCACACCTCGGGGAAAGCCCCCCCCACCCCTCGGCCACCTGGGTTGTCAAATGGGGCTGAGGCCGAGGCCTGCAGAAGTGCTGAGGACCACCGGGCACCTCGCACCTTCCACCCCAGAGAGGAAGGAGGCGGAGGCCTGAATTCCACCCTGTCCCCACCTCTCCCTGCTGCTCAGAGGCCCTGCCGCGGGCCTGCCGCTTCCCTGGCCCAGTCACCCCATCCCTGGGTCCCCGTTTCACACTCATCCCTAAAATGAAGGAGTTGAGGCCCCTGGATTTTATATTAGAGTTAGAAATACTAACGAGGCCTGCCCCTGGGCTCATGTGAAGAAGGCAGCTTTGGGTATTCCTCAAGCCTGTGGTCTAGGCCTGGGTCCCAGAGTCCTTGGTTCCCTGCCCCATCCTGAATCCTGCCTCTCCCCCTACAGCCCCCCACCCCCAGCAACATCCCTGCCCCTGCAACCATCCCTCTCAATGTGGCTCTTCCTCTGGCCCTGGCCCTTGAACTCCCCATCTCCCACCCCCAGAGACCCTACTTCCTTCAGGGGAGCTCTTCCTGCTGCTCCTTTTTCTTTACACTGGCCAGGAGCCAGGCATGAGACCACTGGGCCATTTCCCTCCCCTGAGTCTCCCACAGTCCCCCAAATTTGTAGGATCTCGTTCTCTGAGCTGCACATGCTGCTGCCCACAGCATCTCTCCCCTTGGTCCCTCCAGATGCAATGCAGTCACTCCACACCTTCCAGTTTACACCATTCATTGGCGTCATCCATCAGTTCCTAGATATTATTAACCATGACCACCAGCCCTGTGTCAGGCCTGTGGGGATGCAGGAGAGAACTAGAGCTGACCTGCCCTCTGTGGATTCACAGCTCTAGTGGGGAGACAGACCCAGGAATAGGGAGAGTGAGAGATAAATGCTCTGATGGGTGATTACAGGGCTGCCAGGGCACTTGACTCAGACTTAGGAGGGTCAGGAAGGGCTTCCTAGAGGAGGTGGTATCTAAGGTGAGACTTGGAAGGTGAGTTATCAGGCTAGTGCAGCAGGTAGGAAAGGGTTTGGGGGCAGAGGAAATAGCATGTACAAAGGCCCTGAGGAGACAGAGAATATGCTACCTGCAGGGCCCTGGAGAGATAAGGCTGGACCTGGAGGACGCCACCCTGAGGACAGGAACAGTTCTGGAGTTTGGAAGGACTCCGTTCTCTGCTACCTCTCTGGCTGTCCAGGCCGTCAGAGGCCCTGACATTCCACAGCTTCTTGAAGATCAAGTCACGCAGATGCTGTGCAGCAGATGTGCCTGCAAGCACCCAGTTCCAGGCCAGCACCCTCACCATGGCGCCGCCCCTTGGTGACACAGCAGAGGTTACCAAAGGCAGCCAGCCTGAAGTCACAGACTGCTCCCTGGGGGACCCTCCCCTGGCCCCAGCCTGGCCTCAGTCACCCTCTGTGATAGACAACGTTCCTGTCTACCCCAAATTCGCATGTTGAAATCCTAACCCCCAATGTGATGCCATTAGGAGGTGGGACCTTGGGGCAGTAGGTCGGTCATCAGGGTGGAGGCCTCGCGAATGGAGCCAGTGCTCTTATAAAAGGGACCTCAGAGAGCCTCCTGGTGCTTTTCTTTATTTTTTTTATTTATTTATGATAGGTACACAGTGAGAGAGAGAGGCAGAGACATAGGCAGAGGGAGAAGCAGGCTCCATGCACCGGGAGCCCGACGTGGGATTCGATCCCGGGTCTCCAGGATCGCGCCCTGGGCCGAAGGCAGGCGCTAAACCACTGCGCCACCCAGGGATCCCCTTCCTGGTGCTTTTCTTCTCCATGTGAGTCTATGATGAGACATCGACAGTCTGCATCTTGGAAGAGGGGCCTCTCTGGAACGTGACCATGCTGGCTTCTGGATCTGGAACTTCCAGCCTCTGGTACTGGGAGAAATACATTTCTGCTGTTCATCAGCCCCCCACTCTGGGCACTTTGTCAGCAGCCTCCAAGGACTGAGACACTCTGGGTGAGCAGCAGGTCCTGGGGGCCCTGGGGTTGGATCTGAGGCAGGGGCTCCTGCAGGGAAGCAGCCCCTGTGGCAAGTGTGGAGTCCGTGCTGGTCTCTTGGCTCCTCGCAATGATGAGGGAGAGGGACTGCAGGCATTTGTGGGGTTTTTGTTTTGTTTTAAATTTATTTTTTGTATATTTTTTTATTGGAGTTCGATTTGCCAACATATAGTATAACACTCAATGCTCATCCTGTCAAGTGCCCTCCTCAGTGCCGTCACCCAGTCACCCCATCCCCCCACCCACTGCAGGCATTTGGGGCTAGGCAGCAAGGCCGACCCTGCACTGCTCAGGGCTGCCCCCTTGAGACAGAAACGTTGTTTCCAGCGTCCTCTCCTGATTTTCAAGAGTCTCTTCAGATATTCACGTCAGTAGAAAAATCCAAACTCCATTTCACACTTGCATTTCACACTTAAATACAAGGTGGTCTTTTGCACCTTTTGAATCATACCCTGAGGATGCAAATTAATGAGAGACTATATTTTTTTCATAGGCAACGCCCCTGGGAGTTTTAGCCATTTCAGAAAAATCACAGCTCTAACCGAATGGGATTCAGGTCCCCAAAACAGGATCCTTGAAGCCACCTGCATCTGTGGTGGGGCATGTGTGATGCGCTTGATGTGGCATGAGTGTGTGGCGGCCACCTTGCATCACCTCGTGTCTGCTGGTGAGATGCACATACATTTTCTATGACTTTCTTTTTCTGTTACTTGTTAGTTGGGGCATTATACTGTTCTTTTTTTAAAAAATTATATGTATACATAAGTTCTATTATCTGCATGGAAGATTTTATAGTGAAATCCCTGAGACCCTATGGGGCAGTACTAAGGGAGTGCCTTTCTCACCACGAGGACATTTGATGATGCAGAAGCCATGGCAGGTCAAACTGCTGAAACCTCAGCAGGAAGTAAAGCAGTGGCCCCAAACTTGGAGGTCGCCACTGTATCCTGCATAGACACACACTCTCAGTGACAAAAAAAATGCCAGCATCATTCAAGAGTGTCCTTGGTGAAACAGTAAAAATGGTTAATTTCTTTTCTTTTTAAAATATTTTATTTATTCATTCATTCATGAGAGACACACAGAGAGAGGCAGAGACACAGGCAGAGGGAGAAGCAGGCTCCCTGCCAGGAGCCTGATGCAAGACTCAATCTCGGGACCCAGGATCACACCCTGAGCCAAAGGCAGATGCTCAACCACTGAGCCACCCAGGCGCCCCTAAAAATGGTCAATTTCTTTCAATCTCTGCCCGTGAGTGCCTGACTTTTAATATTCTGTGTGATGAGATTGGCCACGTGTCTAGAACACTTGGGCTGATAACTACGTGGACAGCTGTAGGGAAACGCACTTGTGAGCTTGTCTGAGTTGGAAGCAAACTAGCCTCTTGGTCCACAGAATATCATTTTTACTTGAAAGAGTGACCAACAGAGAAAGGGGCACCCTCTTGCACGGTTGGGAATGCAAGCTGGTGCAGCCACTCTGGAAAACAGTATGGAGGTTCCTCAGAAAGTTAAAATAGAGCTACCCTATGATCAGCAATTGCACAACTGTATATTTATCCAAAGGATACAAACATAGTGATTCAAAGGGACACGTGCACCCCAATGTTTGTAGCACTAGTGTGTCCACAATCGCCAAACTATGGAAAGAGCCCAGATGTCCCTTGAAGGATGAATGGATAAAGAAGATGTGGTGTGTGTGTGTGTGTATATATATATATATATATATATATATATATATATATATATATATACAGTGGACCGACTACTACTCAGCCATCAAAAACTGAAATCTTTCCATTTGCAACAACACGGATGAAACTAGAGGGTATTATGCTAAGGAAATAAGTCAATCAGAGAAAGACAATTATCATATGATCTCACTTATATGTGGAATTTAAGAAACAAAACAGGATCATAGGGGAAAGGATGAAAAATAAAACAAGATGTCACTTCAGGGGAAAATGATTGATCACATTCGTTGTCAATGATGAATCTGAGCTGTAAAGCAGAAGTCAGAAATTTGGAAAACTTGTATCCACCACTGTGGGCTTGACAGCTTGCTAATATTTAAAAACTTTTCTGATGAGATGAGTGACGATGTCAACAAATGTGATTTTTTTTGCATTGTTTAATGATGTGTTATCTTTTGGAAGATCTGCACCATTCGGCAAACCAAACACTTCCAAGTGACTGATGCATGATACCTGGGTTAAAGATCCATTTCCAGTGCAAGATAGATCATGGATTTTAAAATAAGACAATACTGGGGCACCTGGGTGGCTCAGTCCGTTAAGCTGGCAGCTCCTGATTTCGGCTCAGGTCATGATTGTCGTCCCAGGGCCACAGGATCGAGCCCTAGGTCAGGCTCCGTACTCAGAGAGGAGTCGTCTTGGGGATTTTCTCTCTCCCTTTGCCCTTCCCCCCTTGCATACTCTCTCTCTCAAAAAAAAAAAGTCTTTAATAAAAGTGTATGAAATATTCATGGATGTAGTTTCAGATTCCACATAGCAACTAATCTTTAAGAAACTTACCACTTCTTAAGTTCTGGTGTACTATCAAAGAAGAAAACCCACAATTATGGAAAGGCTATTAAAACCACTCCTTGGGGCATCTGGGTGGCTCAGTGGTTGAGCATCTGTGTGCCTTTAGTCAGGTCGTGATCCCAAGATACTGGGATCGAGTCTTGCATCAGGCTCCCTGCAGGGAGCCTGCTTCTCCCTCTGCCTATGTCTCTGCCTCTCTCTCTCTCTGTGTGTCTCTCATGAATAAATAAATAAAATCTTTTTTTAAAAAATGAGTAACAAGCATTGGCAGTGACGTGGAGAACTTGGAACCCTCACCATACGCTGTGGGTAGGAATGTAAAATGGTGCGGCTGCTGTGGGGAGAAGTCTGGCAGTTTCTGAAATTGTTAAACCCAGAGAGAAACAATCCCACTCCTAGGTATATATATACACGATAGAAACAAAGACATGTGCCCAACATAAGAATCTGTGCAGAAAGGTTCACAACAGCATTATTGATAATAGGCAAGAATAGAAACAGTCCGAATGTTCATCAGCTTATGAATGCGTAGATAAAATGTGGTATATCCATGGGTAGGAGATGATTTTACAATAAAGAGGAGTGAAGTTCTGATCCATGCTGCACCGTGGAGGAACTTTGAAAACATTGTGCTAAGTGACAGAAGCCAGTCACAAAACACCATATGCCGGATACCATTTATAGGAAATGTCCAGAAGGTACAAATCTATAGAGATAGCAGATTAGTAGTTGTCTAGGGCTGGGGCTGGGGTGGTGGGAATGGAAGAAGTGACAGTTAAAGGATGGGGGGTTTCTTTTGAAGCCCCGAAAATGCTCCAAAATTAGATTTCGGTGGCTCACCTGTAGAAGTATGCCAAAATATGTTGGATGGCATGCTCCGAATGGCTGAAGTGTTTATAGCATATGAATTATAGCTCAATAAAGCTGTTAAAAAATAATCTCCCTTTTTAAAAAGCTGGGGTTAAGTGTGGGACGTGTTGGGGGTTAGTGTTGAGAACCCTGCCCTCTGGCCACCGGTTGCCGCATAGCGTCTGGAAGGCGAGGAAGCTGGCACTTGCTATCTCAGGACTGACCACAAGAGGACAGAAGAACACAACGGTTCCCCGGCTAACCTTTGGGAACCCAGGCTCCTGCGCTAAAACCCCACACCCAGCTGGGGTCCCAGGGACCAGGGGGACCAGGAAGAGCCAGGCTGGTTCAGAAGGGACCTTATAGAGCTGCTCACAGTGATACATGAAACGCCCCAATTAGCAGGCTAAGCTATTTCCTCCGGCTTCCATATAAGCAACCCTGGGGAGAGGCACACCCTAGACCCCTAAACCCAGAGGGGCTGAGGAGGCCGCAGGATTGGGCAGCAGCAACCTGGAAAGTTATTGGATGCCAACCTTGGCCACTACTGCCTTGACTCTGGGAACCCCCGATGTATATAAAACTTTTAGTTGCTAGCAGGTGCTCGACAGAAGAATCCGCTCACGTGTTTAATGAAGAAAAGATGTCTGAGCACCTGGAGGGTGCCAGAGGTTGTACCAGTCACTGAGGACACAATGATGAGCAAGAAAGCCCCAGGCCCGCATGGGGCTTCCAGTCTAGCAGGGGAGATACACCAGCAGCAAAATCCACCAAATTAAATAAAAGAAGAGCCAGCAGTTTCTTCGGGGTCATGAAGGAGAACAGATGCTCTTAGGACCCCGTGAGAGAGGGGCCTTGTTTATCCTGGGAGTCAAGAAAGAAACCTAAAGGGGCACCTGGCTGGCTCAGCAGGTGGAGCATGGGATGCTTGATCTCCGAGTTGCAAATTGGAGCCCTACATTGGGCATAGAGGTTACTTAAAAATAAAATCTTTAGGGGCACCTCAGTGGATCAGTGGTTGAGAGGCTGCCTTCAGCTCAGGGTGTGATCCCAGGGCGCTGGGATCGAGTCCCGCATCGGGGTCCCCGCAAGGAGCCTGCTTCTCCCTCTGCCTCTTTCTCTGTGCCTCCCAAAATAAATAAATAAAATCCTTAAAAATAAATAAATAAAATAACATCTTTTAAGAAAGAAAGGAAGGTAAGAAGGTACAGATAGGAGTTCACCAGGTGACCACGGGAAAAGGAGAGTTTCAGGCAGAGCGAACAGTCTGCAAACACGTGGAGGTGAGAAAAAGCATGGTGCCCTCTGGGAGCTGAAGGAGGTGGGTTTTTTTTTTAATTTTTTTAAAAATCTTTATTTATTTATGATAGTCACAGAGAGAGAAAGAGAGAGAGGCAGAGACATAGGCAGAGGGAGAAGCAGGCTCCATGCACCGGGAGCCCGACGTGGGACTCGATCCTGGGTCTCCAGGATCGCGCCCTGGGCCAATGGCAGGCGCCAAACCGCTGTGCCACCCAGGGATCCCCAGGAGGTGGGTTTTGTTGGAATATTTATCAGCTGTGAGGAGGAGTGAAGCAGTCGTACGTGCTACAGCATGGATGAACCTCAAAAAAATTATGCTGTGAGAGGTCAGTCACAAAAGGTCACATACTATATGACACATGCTATATGATTCCATTTTTATGAAATATCCAGGCTGGGCAAATCCGTGAAGGCAGAAAACAGATTGCCAAAGTCGGGGCGGAGGGCAGGGGAGGTCTGCTTCAGGGGTGTGGGGGTTCCCTAACCACCCAGAGGTGACGGCTGTACAACACTGAAGGTGTGAATGCCACTGACAGGTGCACTTTAAAATGGTTGCGCTTACGTCATGGGGACTTCACCTCGAGGAAAGAGTCCAGGGTGTGGAGCCGAGGGAGCTACAGGGAGACAGGCCAGGAAGGGGCAGGTAGGGCAGAGCCAGGTTCAGCGGGCCTGGGAAGGCAGGGAGGAGCAGGTGTTTGCTCAGGGTTGGGGAAGTCAGTGAAGGTTGACCTCACCTGAGTCAGGAGCTGGACGTCTGTCCCATGCTTCATCAGTTGCAGTGACAGGGACTCAGCCCCTTTCACGCTGCCTTGAGAGGCACCTGTCACCGGGCTGTTCTGATGTGACAAGAACTTCCTTGTTTTGAGCTGAAATCCACCTGCCTGTTGGTGCCACCCGGGCCTCTGGGCAGCCTGCACTCTTTCCCACAACAATCCCTATGTAAGCCAGAGACCGAGTTCCCTGTGGATCCCCTACATCCCTTTGAATATGCCCTGGTCCCACTTACTGCTCTTTATCTGATCTATCATGTTGCTTTGTCCCCCTGGGCACGTTCCTATGAACAGTCTTTCTCAAGGGGTAGAGTCCAGAACTGTACCCAGCCTGCCTGGTGTTACGGGAGATGAAGGCCAGAGAGCATGTGCCACCTCTTTTGCCTTGCACGCCATGCTCCTATCAGTGCGATCCGAGAGCCCATCTAGAAGCCACCCCGCACTGCTGACTGATCAGAGTTGATGCCAGTTCAAGCCCTTAAACCTTTTCTCACGTTCTCAGTCAAGCCAAGTCACCCTGTTGCGTCATTCTGAATTGATTTTGTGGAGATTTCTGGACTCACGTTCATCTTGCTGGGCCTGGGCCCACTTTCTGGTCAGGAAGCAGATGGCTTGGTTCTGGACTGGGTCTGCCCCCAGCTATGTGCCCTTGGGCAAACCACTGACCTTTTCTGGGGTGTTCAAAGAGCCACTGAGCCAGAGGACCTGGGAGAGAGTCTGACTCAGCCTCTGCCTTGCTGCATGACTCTGGACAAACCGCCTCGCCTGTAAAACAGATGATAATAGTGTGCACCTCTCGAGTGTCAGGACTGAATGGGGTATGGAGTCCAGCCCCCGTGGCCCAGCTCGGGACAGGGTGCCGTTCCTTCACAGGCTGAAGGATTTTGAATGACCCTGGGCAGGTGGCATCGCCCCCTCAGGAAGGCACGAGGGGGAGGGACGATGCATTGCTTCAGCACACGCTTCTCAGGGGCCTGCTGTTCCCACGTGGGGCAGGTGTGCCAGGAGGACAACTCGGGCTCCGTGGCCGGTTGCCAGTGGGCCAGTGGCTGTGGACACAGGCTTGAGTAGGTGCTCATGCGGCCACCACCTGAGCGATCTTGGAGAGCTGGGCAGGCTCAGAGGCAAAATCCTGAGGACCCAGCCCCAGGCTCCTCGATGCCAGGCCTTGCTGCTGAGTGTGGGGCACGGGGATGCGTGTTACTGGCACGCTCGCCTGGGGAGGGAGGAGATTGCCCAGATGCTCTCCATCCCTGGCGAGGGAGACACATGACTGTGGCGAGCTGAGCTGCTCACTCTCCTCCCTCCCCTGCTCTCTCCCTCCCTGCCTCCCATTTGCTGAACTCCTTACACATTTTTCCCAAAGCATTAACTTTATGACTTAGTTTGGGTCAAGCAGGTGACAAACAATACCATGGATTCAATGTTCATTGTTGGAAACAAGGAAAGAAGGAAAGAAATATCACCCCTAGTCCTGCTCCTGAAAGAGGACAACTGAGAATATTCTGGAAGATATCCCAGTTTGTTTTTTTTCTTTGTGTGCATCCCTTTTTAATTTTTTTTTTTTTAGATTTTATTTATTTATTCATGAGAGACACAGAGAGAGAGGCAGAGACACAGGCAGAAGGAGAAGCAGGCTCCCCGCAAGGAGCCCAATGTGGGACTCACTGGATCGATCCCAGGACTCTGGGATCATGCCTGAGCCAAAGGCAGACACTCAACCGCTGAGCCAGGCGTCCCTGCATCTCGTTTTTAAAGTTGATGTATATTTTTATGCAGTGAGGTTGTTCTTGTATACACTCTTCTACAGCATTGCCTTCGTAATCCATATGATTCCCATTTAAGATAGGGAAACTGAGGCAGAAAGAGTCCAGTGACAATCAGAATGAGTGGGGCACAGATCCTCTGTTCCTGTCCAGGAGTCTTGACTCCTAGGACCACCTGGGCCACTCTGCATGGGGCCGTGGAGCAGTCCAGGGCCTACATGGAACAGGCTTCCCCTGTCCTCTCTCCAGAGTATAGAGGACCCAGAGTCCTTTGTCAGTCCTGCAGAATGACAAAGATCTGAGCTCCCACAGGAGGGCTTCCCTGGCCCATCCCCTGCCCCTCCTGGACACACACCCTCTCAGAGCTGCTCATGGGGGCCTGAGCTAAGTGTCCCTGAGTTTTTCCTTAATGCTCAAAACCAGGAAAAAACCGGTTCAAAAGTCACCCCAAATCCCACCACTCTACACATTATGCAGTAAGAAGTAACAATTTCCATTTTGCCCACCCTCCTGTCCCCTGTCTCTATCCCTTTCTAACTAGTTACCAGTTAGGTAACTAGTTACCAGTTAGTAACCAGTTAAGGCCCAGTCTCTTCAAATCCTGCCCCAGTTTATGTTGACACAGCTTTACATGTGAGTCTATGGAAAGCACACAGCAGAAGACATTTTCTTCCTTTCTTTTCAAAAGTGGGATGATGCTGTTAGTATTGATCTGCATTTTTTTTTCACTCAGTAATTCATCATGGACATTTTTTCAGGTCAGTATTTGTAGATCTATTTTATCCTTTTAAATCATGGCCTAGAATCCCATTACACATATACATGTTATTTTCAGTATGACAAGGTTGCCACAAACATATCTAAATCTATAACTACATGCTTGCATCGACCTCTCACTGATGTTTCCAGGCTTGCTGTATTTCTGTGTGATTCATTCCTAGAAGTAGGATTGTTATTTCCATGGAAGGGGTTCATGGATATAACATTTTAGTACCTGCTGTCAAATTGCTCCCCTGAGAGGTTGGACCAATTTCCAGCCCCCTGGTGCAGAGGATGAGCATGCAGGGGCCCCCAGCACTGGGCTCCATCAGTCTTTGAACGATCTGCTGCTCTTTCTCCTTCATAAAACAAGAGGCCAGGCTGGTGGGACGGAGGAGAACTGAGGGAGGCGGTGTAGCTGGTTGAGTGGTGCCCCCTCAGGGATGTCCATGTCGCAGCCCCCAGGCCCTGTGGACGTTACCTCACAGGCAGAAGGGCTTGGCAGAGGTGGTGAAGGTTATAGGCCTTGAGGTTGGGGGACAACCCTGGATTGTCTCGCCATGTGAGCTGTGAACAGCAGAGAACCTTCCCTGGCTTTGGTCAGAGGAAGCGGTGACCGTGGAAGTGGGGTCAGAGAGATGTGAAGCTGCTGGCTTTGAAGATGGAGGCAGAGGCCACGAGCCAAGGAAAGTGGGTGGCATCTGGAGGCCGGAAATGGTTTCTCCTGGGGCCCCCAGGAGAGGATGCAGGCCTGCAGCCACCCTGATTGGAGCCAGGGAGCCCCAGGCAGGACTTCTGCCCATAGGACTGTGCAGTGTTGGCTTCGCCTTGTTTTAAGCCACTAAGTTGGTGACCACTTGTTATGGCAGCGCTAGCAAGCGGCATCGTTGCCCCCTGCCAGCCACGCCGGCTCCGAGGCCCTCCACCTGGGAACCACACCCAGAACCACCAGGCTCCTTCCTGCTTCTGTGCTGATTCTCCCACCGAGGAGGCCCTGCGTCCTCCCTCTGAATGGTTTCCTTCACCTCCTCCCTTCCAGCTCCCCACCCCACCCACTGGAGCTCAGTCAGATGGCAGAGAGCTCTTCTTCCTACCATGGGAATCAGGTCATACAATCCACACTTTTTTTTTTTCATGCCTTCCCCCCTCGACAATGATGGGAATGTCTTCCTATGTCAGTGTCTATAAATCCACATTGTCCTTTTTAAGAGCCACATAGTTTTCCGTGGGCATATATATAATGTATTTTCCTAATCCCAGTTCTGCATGCAGACAATACTGGGTAAAATCCTTCTGCGAGGGCATCTGGGTGGTTCAGTCAGTTTAGTGTCTGCCTTTGGCTCAGGTCATGATCTCTGGGTCCCAGGATCGAGCCCCACATCAGGCTCCCTGTTCAGCGGGGAGTCGGCTTCTCCCTCTCCCTCTGCCGCCCACTCAAAATAAATTAAATCTTTAAAAAAAACATCCTTTTACAAACACCTTTGTGCACTTCACCTCTAATCTCTTGGGACACATTCCTAGCAGTGGAATTGTTGGATGTAAGGCCTACCCCTGTACCCTGCCCTCTTCTTCCTCACCCCCTCTCTTCTGAGCCTTTCTCTACAGTAAGCAAAAGAAAAACATAAAAGTTGTCCATCCATCTGTGCCCCAGCCACCTGGTTTCCCTTCCTGGAGGCAATTAATGTTATCATTTTCTAGAGAATTCTTCCCAGGGGTAATCCAAATGTATATTCCTCCCCAGCCCATTTTTCACACAAATGGTAGTTGACTAGGTGCACTGTTCTGCCTTTCTAGAACATTTTAAACCCCAGGGTTCTTAAGAAAGATTAAACAGAACACACTATAAGCTCCAGAAATAGGCTTCAAAATATTATTCCAAGTTTTTGTCTGTTTTGGTTTTTCAATCAGGCCCAAAGATGGGACAAAAGTGAAATAACTAGCATTCGAATTTTAAATCTTCTTTCTTGCCTAGATCGTCTCTGGAAAAGTGGCTCTTGGCTGGCCAACAGGTGAGGCAGGGCCGGGGTGCAGAGGCCACCCTGAGTGGGGCTGGCCCTCCTGCGGAGACTACGCACAGCCCCGTTCGTGGCAGCCGGTTTGACTGCAGAGCTACATGCAGAAGGGAGTGTGACCCTGCCACCAGTGTCTTGCCAAGGCCATGTCTGAAGCTGCCCCAGTTCTCTAAGGGGACATGCCATTCCTCACCTCCCAACCTTGGCCATGGATTATTTTTATCCATCCCAGTCACCACTTAGCCTGGCAGCCCTGTAATTTGGAAGCCTGACCACTTCTCTGCTGCAATTCCCCAGCAGACACTCAGACCTCGAGACGGCCCCTTTGACGTGCACTTTGGCTATGCTCTGCAGCCAGAGGTCTCTTTTGCAAATTAAAGTCAGGGCTCAGTGCTACAGAATCAAAAGTGGGGTAGGAGAGGGTGTGGAGGCTTGTGGATTTTCTGCACCTGCCTTGTCTCTATCACCAAATTGGTCTCAGTTATTTTAAGAATATGCTTGTGCTGTCTCTTCTGAAAGGAGATAGGTTGGTGCTGAGCACGAGGCTGGCTTTACAACAGGGAGGCTAGGGGAGCATCAGGGGAGGTTGCTCAGACTCAGGGGTACCCTTCCGTAAAGTGCACCCCTGTTTTTCTTTTAAAGATTTTTTTTATTATTATTCATGAAAGACAGAGAGAGGCAGAGACATAGGCAAAGGGAGAAGCAGGCTCCCTGCAGGGAGCCCAATGTGGGACTCCATCCCGGATCCCGGGATCACGACCTGAGCCAAAGGCAGATGCTCAACCGCTGAGCCACCCAGGCATCCCATACCCTAGTTTTTCCACACCTGGTGTGTGTTCACTTGTGGGCATGCCGACTTTTCTGGCCAGCCTGGCTTGGCATCAGTGACATGCTCTCCTGCCTCAAGGAAGACTCAGGGACGCTTTGTGTGCCTGTCATGTTCTTTCACTAAAACCCAACTCCCACCATGCCACTCCTCGAACATCCACAAGATAAGCCCCAACTCCTCAAAATGAAGGGAATTTAGTATATTACTAGGGACTTACAGAGTACCCGACACAGAGTTGTTTTGGTTTTGGCAGATTTTCATTTATTTAATGAGTATTAGTGTCTCAATATGCACCAAAACCTTAACAAGAGAAAAAAAGAAGACCTCGTAATAAAATAAAATCAGAAACTAGATGGACTTCTTTGCTAGATTGTTTTTCACTTACTCATGGTGAGTCTTTGGCTGAGAAATATGTCCTTTTTTCTGGCGTCATTTACTCTGCTTGGTGAAGGTTTTGTGGTGTTATTCGATCCTCACAACATCCTTGGGAGGTGGGCATGCTACATTGTGGGTCACAGATAAGGAAAACAAGGCTCAGATTTGGGCCAGGAGCTTTGCCCAGGCCAGAGGCCTTTCTGAACACATTATCTAAAATAGTCTCCCTCTACCCCCACCCCCACCCCATGCCCCCAACCATGAATCCTTCTCTGTCCCTTGCCCTGGGTCATATTTGTTCATTGCCCTACCCTCTACTTGTTAGCATGGCACACCACACTCCTCTTCATTCCATTATATTATTTGATTGTGGCCTGTGGCTCTCATTAAACTAAAGCCTTTGAGGTCAGGGAGCTAGCTGGCCGGCTTTGATCACAGCTGCACCCCAGGACCCAGACCAGGGACAGCCCTCTGTGGGCACTCAACAAATTTTGTTGAATAACTTCAGGGCCAAAGCCTAGATTCAGACACAAATCGGCCTGGTTCCAAAGTGGGTGCTTTTTCTATCCCATCATCCTGCCAAAGAAAGCAAGGCGGCTCAGGGAGTTTCCATGATGGATGGAGCCAGCTGAAGGCGGAGCTCAGGATCGGAACCAGGTTCCCCAGTCCCAGGCTTTCCTGGTGGGTTTCCCAGCAAGAGAAGCTGCAAAGGACGTTGCCACCACCCATGTTCCTTCCTTCCACCTTCTGCCTAGAAAGTTTCAAGCAGAGGGATTTGAGTGTTTGATGGGTAACTGGGATATTTCTTTTCTTTTTTTTTTAAAGATTATTTATTTATTTATTTATTTATTTATTTATTTATTTATTCGAGAGAGAGAGAGGCCGAGACATAGGCAGAGGGAGAAGCAGTCTCCCTGCGGGGACCCTGATATGGGACTCGATCCCAGGACCCCGGGATCATGACCTGAGCCAAAGGCAGACACTCAATCACTGAGCCACCCAGGTGCCCCTACCTGGGATATTTCTAAGCATGACAGTAGAGCCTATTCAAAGTCTCTAGCACAGTGAGGGTTACTAATCTGACTACCCTGGTATAAACTACCCCCCCCCTCCCGCCCCCACCCCCACCCCAACACACACACACAGCCACAGAAGCAGACTCCTGGCCAGCTTGGGCCCTGTTGCTAGCCTATAGTAAGAGTCAGATGGGCCTTTGTGCTTTTCAGCAGCCCCTGGAAGGCATTCTTGTTACCATAGAAACTGGGCCCATTGGCTTCTTTCTGAAGAAATCTCTGGACAGTATCCCATCAGCCCACAAACCTCCGCTTCCCAAACTGACCCTAGAGAGAGAGATGCCAAGTGGGCTGAGGCCTTCAGGGCTTCGGGGCTGACCTATTGACCCAGTTTCTGGTCAAGATTCCATGGGGTGCCAGGCTGGCTTAGTGGGTAGAACATGAGACTCTTGATGTCGGGGTTGTGAGTTTGAGCCCCATGTTGGGTGTAGAGATTACTTTTTTTAAAAAATGATCCAGAGACATCTGGGTGGCTCAGTCGGTTAAGTGTCTGACTCTTGATTTCGGCTCAGGTCATGATCAGGATGGTGAGATTGAGCCCTGTGTCTGGCTCCCTGGCTGGGTGGGGAGTCTGCTTGGGATTTTCTCCCTCTGCCTCCCCTGTCCCCCTGCACACACACGTGTTTCTTTCTGTCTCTAAAATAAATAAATAAATCTTAAAAAAAAAAAAAAAGTCCGAAGACAGGAGACACTGACAGGCATTGGCTCATCTGCCAGGGAGGTGTGGGTGGCTGGGACCCTGTGTTCAAAGTGGGGAAACAGAGCTGCTGATCCAGAGCGTGGGGCCTGAGGATAAAGGGATGTCCCCTCCACTGTATCTTTCACATAATGACAGTAGCCATACAATAAGCACTACGCCCAGCCGCTATCCTAAGTACCCGCGCTGCAGAGCCTGCTGCTGCCCCATCTTACAGATGAGGTATCCTGCCTCTCATGCTGACTGCCTCGCTCTGGAACACTTAATGCATGTCTGTCCTGCCACCAGCATCCAAGCTCTCCAGTTCGGGGACCGTGTGTCGAATCTACCTCTGTCTCCCCAGCACCAAGCATAGGGCTAGACATGTAATGGGGCCTGGCAAATGTTTGTTGAGTGAATGATTATAAATTGCAAAGCTCTCTTCCAGTATGATTTTTATTTCTTCACTCCTTTTCCCTACTTTTGACTCCTCCCCAATAATCATGCCTGTCTTGATGGCTCTACTTCCCTGACATCCTGAAAGGCTTTGGAATCTATGCATACTAAGGGTTGATGTCAGAATGGCTAAGAATGCAATCTTTATATTTTTTTTAAAGATAGATTTATAAAAAAAAAAAAAAAGATAGATTTATTTATTTATTTATTTATTTATTTATTTATTTATTTATTTTAGACAGAGAGAGAGAGAGAGAGAGGCAGAGACACAGGAGGAGGGAGAAGCAAGCTCCATGCCGGGAGCCCAACACGGGACTCAATCCCGGGACTCCAGGATGGCGCCCTGGGCCAAAGGCAGGCGCTAAACCGCTGAGCCACCCAGAGATCCCCAAGAATGCAATCTTTAGAGCCAGATCGCTTACATTTGAATCTTGGCTCTGCTATTGACTAGCTGGGTGATCTCAGCATCAGTTTTCTCACCTGTAAAATCGGGATAATGGTGGTGATGATGATATCAGTGATGATGGTGCACTGGACACCTCTTAGGGGTGACTTCAGATGCCCTTGGCCTCTGCTATCATTCATTCTAACCACTGCAGTGGCAACTAGCTCTGAATGGACTGTGAACGGCCTCACTTGGGCACAGTCTGATAGCACCTGGTTTTATGTCCACACTGCATGCTCTGGCTTCCTGTCCTGGGGCTTCTCCGAGGCCATCAAAGCATGAGATGCCGCAGGGCTCTGCTTGGTGTCTACTGCTGTGGAACCAAGAAGTGTTTGTGGAGTGGGGGAAGAGTTCTTCGGGGTGGACACTCCAATGGGAGACAGGAGCTAGTAGATAAATTCTCTCTCCTTTTTACCCTGGTCCAACTGTCCTGAGGTACATTTTAGATGCCTTCTTGAAGAATATTCCCAGGGGATAGGACATTCATTTGTCTGCTTTGGAAGTAGAGAGTTGGATTGCACACCTTTTTTTTTTTTTTTTTTTTTTTAAGGTTTTATTTATTTATTCATGAGAGACACGGAGAGAGAGAGGCAGAGACATTGGTAGAGGGAGAAGCAGGCTCCCTGCAGAACTCCATCCCAGGATCCTGGGATCATGACCTGAGCCAAACACAGACACTCAACCACTGAGCCACTCAGGTGCCCCTGGATCACATACCTTTATATCAACTCTGCCTCCTTCCCTGCTCCACTCTGTGCTCCTCTCTCCCGCTCCCTGTGGCCTCTCCTCCTAACAAAGCAGTAGGCACCAGCATTTGGCTTCTTAGACTTTGCTTTATAAGAATCCAGGTGAGACAACCATTATTTTCTTCTAAGAGTTTGTGAGAAGGTGAAATTAGCTCATTCATGTGGAGGGCTTAGATCAGGGTCTGCCCCCAGTAGGACTTCTGTCTCACTACTGCAGGGCTCTCCCCTTGCCCTCTTTCCCATATTTGGTCAATCACAAGGCCTCACCCAAGCCACCTCCTAAAGTCATCTTGACAAGGCCCACCTCTCTCCATCCCCATAGCCATCATCTTGTCCAAGCCACCACCAGCTCCTCACCTGGACCCAAACTGGGTGCTAGCTAACTCCAGCCTTCCCCGGCCCAGCCCTCCTCTGTTCCATGTGCTCAATGACCTCCCTAAAGTAAAAATCTGGTTGTGTCACTCTTTTGCTTTAAATCTTACCATTTTCCCCTATTACTCCTCAAAACTGTTTAAGCTCCTTAACGTAAGGAGACCCAAGACCGACTTTCCAGGCTCCTCTCTGGCTACCCCCTCTGCTCCAAGCAGCTTTCTCTTCCTTCTTCCTGCATTGTCTTCCTGGGATAGTCTCTGACTGTCCTGTTTCCTTCTTCTCCTGGATGACATCAAGTATCAGCAGAAATAGAGAGCCTTTCAAAGAAGTTTCTATTGAAGAAAATTTCAAATACATACAAAGTAGAATAGTATAATGAGCCTGATGTACTCAGCATCCAGCTTGAACAATAATCACTACCTGGCCAATCATGTCGCATCTATAGTCTCCCCAGCACTCCTTCCTCCTCTTTAGATTATCTGGAAGGAAATCCCACACATCATGCATACCAGTTCATCTGTAACTATTTCATTGTGTACCTCTATAAGATAAGGACTCTCTCACAAAAATAGTACCACAACCCCATTATCACATCTATAAAACTTAACTATAGTTCCTTAAATCATCAAATATGTTATCAGGGTTCATATTTTACCAGATATTTTATAAATTGAAAAAATAGGGGGCACCTGGGTGGCTCAGTGGTTGAGTATCTGCCTTCAGCTCAGGTCATGATCCCGGGGTCCTGGGTTCGAGTCCCACATCAGGTTCCCCGCAGGGAACCTGCTTCTCCCTCTGCCTACGTCTCTGCCTCTCCTTCTATGTCTCTCATGAATATATAAATAAAAATAAAAATCTTTGAAAACAAAGTAGTTTATTTGAATCAGGATCCAAATAGTCCATATATGTGTTTGACTTATGTGCCTCTCTGATTTCTTATGGGATTTTATTTATTTATTTTTTAAAGATTTTATTTATTTATTCATGATAGACAGAGAGAGAGAGAGAGGCAGAGACACAGGCAGAGGGAGAAGCAGGCTCCATGCACCGGGAGCCCGATGTGGGATTCGATCCCGGGTCTCAAGGATCGCGCCCTGGGCCAAAGGCAGGCACCAAACCACTGCACCACCCAGGGATCCCCTCTTATGGGATTTTTAAAAAGATTTTATTTATTTATTTGAGACACAGAGAGTGAGAAAGAGAAAAAAATCATGAGCAAGGATGAGGAGCAGAGGGAAAAGCAGATTCCCCACTGAGCGGGAGCCCAATGGGGGGCGTGATCCCAGTACTCTGGGATCATGACCTGAGCTTAAGGCAGACATTTAACTGACAGAGCCACCCAGGCACCCTGATTTCTTGTTCTTAATTCAATTTCTTTTAATTTATAAGGTTCCCCTCCATCTCTTTCTTTTCTTGCAATCTTTATTTAATTTCTGTAAATCTTCCATCTGTAGAAATTTCCACAATCTGGATTCTGTTAACCTTGATGGTAGGTATCATTTTAACAATCCTCTGTTCCTTTTATTTCCTTAAGTGATCTATTAAATTCAGGGGCCCCTGGGTGCCTCAGTGGTTGAGCGTCTACCTTCGGCTCAGGTCCTGATCCCCGGGGTCCTGGGATCGAGTCCCATGTCAGGCTCCCTGCATGGGGCCTGCTTCTCCCTCTGCCTGTGTCTCTGCCTCTCTCTCTCTCTCTCTCTGTGTCTCTCATGAATAAATAAATAAAATCTTTAAACAAGAAAAAAAATAGTTGTTAGATTCAGGTTTATTTTTTTCTCTTCCTCTTCTGCTTCTTTTTGGCAAAACCAATTAATAGGCTATATTTTGTCCTTCCATCAGGAGATGCACAATGTCTGGTGATCTTTCTTTTTGTGGTATTAACAGCCATAGATGATCAATTCCCAGATTCTTTAACTCATTAGGGATGCAAAATGGTGATACTTCGATTCTATGATTCCTTCTTTGATTATTAGCTAGTGTTCTGGAAAAGAAGAATGACTGCCTAAGGCCAAAGGAGCCTTAAAACCCAAGAAAAAGCGGGATCCCTGGGTGGCGCAGCGGTTTGGCGCCTGCCTTTGGCTCAGGGCGTGATCCTGGAGACCCGGGATTGAATCCCACATTGGGCTCCTGGTGCATGGAGCCTGCTTCTCTCTCTGCCTCTCTCTCTCTTTCTCTGTGACTATCACAAATAAATTTTTAAAAAAATTTAAAAAAAGACCCAAGAAAAAGGCCAACAAGTCCAGCTTGTCAAGAAATAGTTTATTAACGGAGCAGCTGCAGGAGGAGTAGTTCTCCCACAACCCCACCTCCCTTAAGACCACCTAAAAGAAGAATGTTTAAGAAGAGATGTGGGTCATAGTCACATCTCCATCTCCAGGGCAGATCAAGGACAAAGCCTTCCGCTCCAACCCCCCCCCCCCTTAAAGGTGTGGTTAAACAAAAGGAAAGAATGTGGGAGGGGGGCTGAGCTCAAGAAACTTTCAGGTCACAGCAAGGTCATCATGGAGGATTTGCCCAAAGATTAGTCTGGTTCACACAGCTGGGACATTTCACAAGACTTAATGCCAATGATTCACCAATCTTTTTGATTTTCCGGTGTCTGTTCTCTAGTGGATTATCCAGAAGGGGTTCAAGGGAAGAATATTCCTCAGGCTTTTCCATGTCTGTAACAGTTTGGCTCTTATCCTTGATGGTCAGTGTCACTCTGTGTTAAATCTGTGGTTCACACGACCTGAAATACTATATTGTCTTATATTAAACATGACATTGTCTTCTGACATAAAGCATCGCTGTTGACAGCCAGATGGCAATTTGCTTTTCCTTCTTTCATCAGAGAGTGGTATGGTCTGTTTACTTGGATGTCCTCTATTTTTTTTTCTTTCTTTTTATTCTTTTTAAAAATATTTTTTATTTGAGAGAGAGACAAAGCACGAGCAGGGGGAGGGGCAGAGGGAGAGGGAGAGAGAGAGGGAGTAGGAGAAGCAGGCTTCTTCTGGAGCAGGGAGCCCCGTGTAGGGCTTGATCCCAGGACCCCAAGATCATGACCTGAGCTGACTGAGCACCCAGGCGCCCCTATTCTTTTTTAAAGATTTTAGTTTGGGACACCTGGGTGGCTCAGTGGTTGAGCTTCTGCTTTTGGCTTGGGGTGTGATCTCGGGGTCTGAGGATGGAGTCCCACGTTGGGCTCCCTGTGGGGAGCCTGCTTCTCCCTCTGCCTGTGTCTTTGCATCTTCCCTGTGTGTGCCTCATGAATAAATAAATAAAATCTTTAAAAAAAAGATTTTAGTTTTAAGTACTCTATACTTCACATAGGGCTCGAACCCACAACCCCGAGATCAAGAGTTGCATACTCCCCAGAGTGAGCCAACCAGGCACTCCTTTACCTTTCTTTCTTTCTTTCTTTCTTTCTTTCTTTCTTTCTTTCTTTCTTTCTTTCTTTCTTTCTTTCTTTCTAAAAGATTTTATTTATTTATTCATGGGAGACACACACACACACACACAGAGGCAGAGACACAAGTAGAGGGAGAAGCAGGTCCATGCAGGGAGCCCAACATGGGACTTGATCCTGGGTCTCCAGGACCAGGCCCTAGGTTGAACAAGGCACTAAATTGCTGAGCCACCTGGGCTGCCCCCTTTTATCTTTCTTTAAAAGCCCAACAGTCTTCCAAGACTTCAGTCTCTGGGTTGCCAAACCAGGTATACTGCATGCCTCCTCAATATGAAATTTCAGGCCATGCTCTCTCTGAGGAACAGTTTTTTGAATTACAGCTTTTCATATTTGTTCTATTCCATTGTTTTGGTTTTCTTTAAGGCTCTTTGTGGATTTCTATTAACATGGATAGTGGATCTTCCTTTGCTCTGTACGCGGATCACTTACCCCTAAACCTCTTTTATCCCTTGGTTTTATTTCTAGATGTTAAAATGGTTTCCTCTTGGGGTGTCTGGCTGGCTCAGTCAGTAGGGTATGTGACTCTTGATCTCGGGGTTGTGAGTTTAAGCATCATGTGGGATGTAGAGATTACTTAAAAATAAAATCTTCAAAAAATAAAATATAAAATGCCTTCCTTTCTATCTCATTTTTCTCTTAGAATATTTATTATCTTTTGTATTTCTTCTCTCTTCTGTTTCTCCTTTTTTCATCTTATTTCTGAAAGGGTTTCTTATTTTACTTTTTAAAAATATTTTATTTATTTATTTAAGAGAGAGAGAGAGTAAGAGAGAGAGAGTGGAAGAGAGCATGAGCAGGGAGGAGAGGGAGAGGGAGACTCCTCGCTGAGCAGGGAGCCCCATGTGGGGCTCAATCCCAGGACCTTGGGATCAGGACCTGAGCTGAAGGCAGATGCTTAACAGACTGAGCCACCCAGGTGCCCTGGTTTCTTATTTTATATTTAGTTATTTTCTGACTTATCATCACTTTTCCCCATTTTTTTTCCTTTTTCCTCATCACTTCTGAGTTTCTCTAATTTCAATTTACATCATTTCACAACTTCTATCATTTTTTTTAAAAAGATTTTATTTATTCACTCATGAGAGACATGGAGAGAGAGAGGCAGAGACACAAGCAGAGAGAGAAACAGGCTCCATGCGGGAGCCTGACATGGGACTTGATCCCAGGTTCCCAGGATCACGCCCTGGGCTAAAGGCGGCGCTAAACCGCTAAGCCACCCTGGCTGCCCAACTTCTACCATTTTAAAAAAATTTCTCTAACTTGGTTTTGAAATATTCAGTTACCATTTCCATCTCTTTTATGGACATGTTTTTATGGCGTGTTTCTATTATTTGTGAGAATATTATTTTGCTACTTATTCTCCTTATTCTTATAACTTTACGCAGAATTCAACCTTGGTGCTTTCTCAATGCTTCTTTTTAAATTAGATTGATTTTTTCCAGCACTTTTAGGAGACATAGGGCAAGAATATTTTTCTACCTTCATGGCTCTTGAGCTCCTTATTCCGTTGAGTCTACAATGTGATTGTCGTAATTCCTACTGCTGCCCACCAAACCACCCCAAATTTACTGTATTAAACAAGAACCATTTTATTGTGTTCCCAGATTCTGTGGGTCAAACAGTCAGAAAAAGTACAGTGAGGATGGCGTGTCTCTGCATCTTGATGCCTGGTGGCTCAGCTGGAAGACTGAGTGGAGGTGACCTGATAGCTGGGGGCTGGGGTCATCTGAAGTCTCCTCACTCATATGTCTGGTGGTGGATGCTGGCTGTCTGGTAGACTATCTATATGCGCCTTGTTGGGTTTCCTCACGATGGTAGGGGATTTCCAAGAGTGACCTTCTTAAGAAAAAAAGGTAGACTACATGACATTTGAAGGTCTTGGATGTGCCATGGCCTTTATTTCCACTGTACTGTGCTGGTCAAGCCAGTCACAGAGTTCCAACGAGGTGCCTAGATCCCACTGTTTAATGAGATAAATATCAAGGTCCCATTGTAAGAAGAGCACTTGGGATGAGGAGATCATTTTTGCAGCCATCTTTGAAAATTAAAATCTGCCTCAATGATCACACACACACACACACACACACACACACACACACACACACTTATGTGAGTTTGTACTTCCTGGGGTTCCTCAACCCTCCCCTGGCCCCCTGGCAATGCCACTTTCCCCTGGAGCTTCTCTTTCTTTGTCCCTTAGTGGGTCTGTCCTCATCAGTTTGGATTCTACTCTCAAAGTCCCAGTAAGGGACTTTGTCATGAAAGAACTTCAGTCTAAAAAAAAAAAAAAAGAAAGAAAGAAAGAAAGAGCTTCAGTCTATTAGCTTCGTGAGTTTATAGGGGGAAGCAAAAGCGAGTTTACGAGGCCAGGTTGGCTCCAACACTGTTAGACCTCAGTGTGCCGCGGTCCCCTGGCACTTCCACACTAATTGGATTCTGCACAATTGTTTTCCAGTTTCCCCTACTTTGAACAGACCTGCCACACTTTTGAGCACCATTGGTGATTTGGGAGTTTACCTATTCCCAGGACCATGAGAAGCCCAGTTTTCTTCCTCCTGCTTCCTCTGACACAGACAACTGCCTGCCTGTGGCTTATTCCCAACCCGCCTGTATTTTGGGTTTGTGGCTTTAACTTGTCACCTAGTTTTTTGTTTTTGTTTTTTTCATAGATACTGTCTGTGGATCTCCTGATATTTTTTTAACCTAGTTTTTCATTTGTTTTTGTTTTTTTGTTTTGTTTTGTTTTTGTTTTTTTAATTTTATTTATTTACTCATGAGAGACACAGAGGGAGAGAGAGACAGGGGGAGAAGCAGGCTCCATGCAGGGAGCCTGATGTGGGACTCGATCCCCAGTCTCTAGGATCACGACCTGAGCCAAAGGCAGTTGCTCAACCACTGAGCCACCCAGGTGTCCCTGTTTTTGTTTTTTTTAAGGGGGGTTGCTATATTAGTGTGTTAGAGCTGTCACAATAAAACACCATAGGTGAGGTGAATCAAATAATAGAAATTTATTTTCTCACAGTTTTGGAGCCTAGAAACCCAAGATCAAGATGCTGTCAGGGTCTCCTTCTTCCTAATAGACAGCTGCCTCCTCACTGTGTCCTCACACGGCTTTTCCTTGGTGGAGACACAGAGAGAGAGACTGAGAGAGCGATCTGGTCTCTTCCTCTTCTTCTATAGACACCAGCCCTGTCGGATTAGAGCCCTACCCTTATGACTTCATGTCACCTTAATTACATCTTAAAGCTTCTGTCTCCAAATATAGTCACTTTGGGGGTTAGGAGTTCAACATATGTATTTGGGGGAGAACAGGTTTCAATCCCTAATAGCAGGAATTTGGGAAGAGATTTCTGCTTTCTGCCATCATCCCAGAAGAAGAGAGGCTTTCTTTGGCTGCAGTCCATACAGGCCAGTCACCCAGGACGGAGAGCAGAGTGGAGAAGGGTGGGCACCACTCTTGGCAGTGAAGGGAAGGTGCCCAGCACCTGATGAAGGCCCTCTATGGCTGGGCCTCGCCTTTGTCCTCCTCTCATCGACTCCTGACACCCACTGCTTTCCCCAGGTGCTCTGGAGACAAGCTGTTTCTCAGTGTCCCTGAACGCACCATTCCATTTCTGGCCTCTTTGGCTTTGTTCACAGTCATGACTGCCCATTGCACCCTCCCTACCTGCCCACTTCCCTCTATTTCAGTCAACAGCTCCTATTTATTTTCTCCTGTAGCATTTACCTTGGGTATCTTCTCTAGAATATCTTCCTAAATGTCTACCCGGGGGCGGCGGGGGGGGGGGGGATGTGAAATGGTGCAGCCACTCTGGAAAACTGTGTGGAGGTTCCTCAAAAGAGTTAAAAATAGAGATGCCCTATGACCCAGCAATTGCTCTTCTGGGGATTTCCCCCAAAGATACAGATGCAGTGAAACGCCGGGACACCTGCACCCCAATGTTTATAGCAGTGATGACCACAATAGCCGAACTGTGGAAGGAGCCTCGGTGTCCATCAAATGATGATGGATAAAGAAGCTGTGGTTTATGTATACAATGGAATATTCCTCAGCCATTAGAAACGACGAATACCCACCATTTGCTTCCGCGTGGATGGACCTGGAGGGTATTACACTGAGTGAAGTAAGTCAATCGGAGAAGGACAAACATTATATGGTCTCTTTCATTTGGGGAATATAAAGAATAGTGAAAGGGAATAAAGGTAAAAGGAGAGAAAATGAGTGGGAAATATCAGTGAGGGTGACAAAACACGAGAGACTCCTAACTCTGGGAAACAAACAAGGGGTAGTGGAAAGGGAGGTGGGCGGGGGGTTGGGGTGACTGGGTGATGGGCACTGAGAGGGGCGCTCGACAGGATGAGCACTGGGTGTTATGCTATATGTTGGCAAATTGAACTCCAATAAAAAAATATATACAAAAATAAAATAAAATAAATATCTAGCTGGTGGCAGCATGTGTGTGTGTGTGCACACACCATCATGCCACCCACCTATACCTCCTCCTCGTACCTACCTCACTGCATTATAATTGTGTCTCCATGATTACTCCCCGCTCACAGTCTAGCGAGGCAAGGCCTGTGCCTAGTCACCTGTGGCAGACTGGATTTCTGCTCTCAATTCTTATTTTCCTTGTCACAG
Source organism: Canis lupus baileyi (assembly GCF_048164855.1). Classification (NCBI taxonomy): domain Eukaryota; kingdom Metazoa; phylum Chordata; class Mammalia; order Carnivora; family Canidae; genus Canis; species Canis lupus. The sequence continues at coordinate 23,377,511 of NC_132841.1, forward strand.
AACTCACTGTTATCGCCATGGCTTCAGAGTGGATAAAATAGCCCTCTCTGCCTTCAAGTCTTCAGATTTGGGCATGGCATTTGCTTTGGCCAGAGATGTCAGCAGAGGCTTTAATGTACTTGGGCGGTTTGCCTTGTGTCTTGTACTCCTGTGATCTATTCCGAGAAGAATGTGTCACATGTAGCCACTGGACCAAATAGAATGAGGGGACACGCACAGTAGACCTGAAACCAACACAGAGGCTGGCCCCAAGCCCAGCCAACCCGTGGCCTGAAACAAAATTCCACGTTCAACTGCTGACCTACTTCTGAACGAAGAGAATCCGTACTTGCTGTAGGCCACCGAGATTTGGAGGATGTTTGTTTTGCAGCATCATTGTAGCAATAGCTGACTAAGACATCATTCATCCTTGTGTTTCCAAGCCCAGTGCAGACCCAGGCCCAAAACTGTTGAATAAAGAAGCAAAAAAAGACATTCTTTGATCCAATGCCTTTGCAAGGTGAGGGGGCTCATGTCACCACACTGCCTGAGACGCTTGCTACCTCTTCTTTTCAGAGGGCATAGTCATAGTTTCTTTGCGGTGCTGCCGTGAGGATAAAAGAAATCATGAGGAGAAAGCTCCTGGCACTTTGTGTTCAACAACTGACACTTTTCTCCTTCCATCTCTGCCCCTAACCATCTTTTAGTGAGCTCTTTGGTGAAAATGACCAGGGAGTAGAGGAAGCTGAGTTAGGGTAGAGCGGTGGGGAGAGGGGAGAGCTTTCTGGAGGCTCTTGAGTTTCTGGGCTCCTTAACTCCAGGTGGGGCACCCTTTAGATTTTTCCTCCTCCCCTCTTCCTTTGCTGTCAGCATTCTTCCTTGAGTCACAGACAACTTGGTCTCCCTGACCCAGAGAGGAGGATGGGCCCCAGATTCCAAGAATGACTCCGCAGTTCCCTGGCCCAGCGTGTGACTGGGCTGCCTTAAGAGGACACGCAGCTTATACTTCCTCTCTCAGAAGGGAGCTGCTCTGCAAGACGCCTGTCTACTCTGGAACTACTTCGCCGTGAGGACACCGAGCTCGCCACATGGGGAGAGAGACGCTGTGTGGTGGAGCACTGGGGTGCCACACTTGGGAGTGAAGCCTTCTCTGATTTTCCAGCCCAGCCCACCTGCCGGCTGAAGGCAGCAGAGCGAGTACCCTCCTCGGTTGATGCCATAAGGAGCAGAGGGAGCCTTCCAGAAGTACCCAGTCAATCCACAAGTTTGTGAGAGATCATACATGTCTGTTGTTTTAAGTCATTACGTTTAGAGATGGTTTGTTTACAACAGATAAATTAATAGATAAATGAAATTCTTTCACTGTAATATGTATTCTATGCATAATGCATATAAGGTTTACTTGTTTAAAAAAGATTTTATGTTTGAGTAATCTCTACACCCAACGTGGGACTTGAACTTGTAACTCTGACATCGAGGGTCACATGCCCCACCAACTGAGCCAGCCAGACACCTCTAATGTTATTTATTTATCTATTTATTTATGTATTTATTTATTTATTTACCTATTTATTTATTTATGTTTAAGATTTTATTTCTTTATTCGAGACAGAGAGAGAGAGAGAGATGGTGAGCAGAGGAAAGAGCAGAGGGAGAGGACGAGGGACAAGCAGACTCTGCTGAGCATGGAGCCTGCTGCAGGGTTTGATCTCACGATCCTGAGACCACAACCTGAGCCAAAATCAAGAGTCAGATGCTCAACAGACTAAGGCACCCAGGTGCCGCCCTAATGTTTATTTTTTTATTTTTTTTAACTTTTATTTATTTATGATAGTCATACAGAGAGAGAGAGAGGCAGAGACAGAGGCAGAGGGAGAAGCAGGCTCCATGCACCGGGAGCCCGACGTGGGATTCGATCCCGGGTCTCCAGGATCGCGCCCTGGGCCAAAGGCAGGCGCTAAACCGCTGCGCCACCCAGGGATCCCTAATGTTTATTTTTATTAGTATTTCTGAGCCATTTAAGAGGAAGTGGCAAAAATTATGACCCTAAAGACTTCAGTGTGTAACTGTAATGAACCAAACATCATCTTACAGAACGGTGCAGTTATCAAACACAGGAAATAGAACACTGACACGATATGAGCGATCATTTGGCCCCTACTCATATTTTCTCGATTATCTAAATAATGTCTTTTATAGCATTTTTTTTTCACTCCAAAGTGTGGCAGCTTAAAACAGCCACTTTTATTATCCCACAGTTTCTGTGGGTCAAGAATCTGGATGTGGCTTAGCTCAGGGTCCTTCAGTCAAGGTGTCTGTTGGCCAGGGTTACTGTGATCTCAGGGTTCCACAGGGACAGGATCCACTCCTGGGCTCATTCAGCAGGTGTTGGCAGGATTCAGCTCATAGCACTGTTGGCCTGAGGCGTCAGTGCCTTGCCACATGGGGCTCTCCATAGGGCAGCTCTCAATTCCAGCAAGCTGGTAAGACCCAGAGAGAATGCAGCAAGACAGAAGACACCGTCTCTTGTAACCTAAATCATGGTCTTTTGTAATCCAGAAATGACATTCCCTCACCTTTGCCATGTTGCATTTGTGAGAAGCAAGTCGCCAGGTTCAGGCGCACTCAAGGAGGGGGGACTGCAGAGGGAGTGAACTCCAGGATTTGGGGTCATCGGGGACCATCTGAAACGCCTGCCTACCACAGTGCTCACAGCCTTCTCGTCTCTTCTAATCTGCAGTGGTTTTAGTCATTTCCTTTGTCTTTTGTGTCTTGACATTTTAAAATATTACAGGCCAGCTGTTTTGTGAATGTCCCTCAGTTTGGGTTTGTTCAGTGTTTCCTCATGATTAGATTCAGGTGGTGCATTGTTTTTGGCAGGAATGCTTCATACTCAACATTGTAACCTTTCCAGTGTATCACATCAGGAGGGACGTGGTGCTGGCATGCCCCTTTATTAGTGATCTTAACTTGGAGGATTTAAAATGGTACTCAGCTCCCCCCCCACCTTCTTCCTTGTTCTGCCATTTTGCCCCTGGCCTGGAAAGTTCTTTTTTTTTTTTTTTTTTTGAACAGGGCAACATTTTTCAATTATTTTTCAAACAGGGTAAACAAAACAATACAAAAGAAGACAAAAAAAACCGAGACCAAATCTCTTGGCAGACCAACTGTGGGAAGAAGTGGAGCCTGGAAACTATTTTAGGATGAAAATCTCCAATGTCCTGTCAAAACTTTACCTTCTCCCTCTCCTTTGCAGCCACGATACCCTCAACTGAAGGCCCATGTATTGGCCACCATGTCAGCCCAAAGGAACCCGTTTCTTTCGATTGTTGGTCACTTCACCTAGAAAGCCTTGCCCCACCTCTGCCTTCTCTTCTGCCCGCAAAACTCCAGCTCCTCTCCGAAGCCCAGGCCTGGGGTCTTCAGCTCCAAGAATAAGGCTGCAGCACTGAACGACTCCAGGGGGCCAACAGGCACATCACATTCCATCTGCCTGGGGCCCCTGGAGCTGGGCAAGCCTGTGATCTTGTTCTGGAGACACCCACTCCCTTGCCCCCAGCCCCAGCCTCCCCTCACATAGCACGTCGTTATCACTAGTATTTACTGAGACATAGATCTGGCTTCTCTGGACAGAAGGGGGGACTAGGGCTTGTCTACCTCTGTGGGCCCCACTACCCAATAGGTGCTTGACTAAGTATTGGGGGAACACAGGAATTTCGCGGTGGCTGCTTATGCTCCTCCTCCCCACCCCTACCTCAGTAGCACCGCCCCTGCTCTATAATCTGGTGGTGACACAGTCCTAGGTTTTAGTCTTTGTGTCCCTGAGATGCTTACAAAATTCTGGCAATAAAATCCCAGACTCCATGCGTCTGATCGGAAGATCTCCCTTATAAGGCCAGCAGGTACGGCTAAATGTAACTTGTGGACAGTTCTGTGGGGCTCCAATGAGGCCACCCCTTTAGAGGAGAGATGATGGAGTCTGGAGAGACCCACTTGCTCCAGGAACTGGTTGGCGAGCATGCAGACCGATTCTAGAGCAGAGGCCCGTGCCCTGTGGACACAGCCAGGGCAGCCCGGGCTGCAGGAGACGTGCAGAGGGCCTCGGAATGCTTACCTAGGAGGTGACTTACGGTGTCAGTTCTCACCAGATTTCTAGTCCCCTAGAGCAGGTTACAGAACTGTTAATAATAGAACTGAGGCACCCAGTTGGGGTTTTCTGCCAAAAGAAACATCAAAGCCTCCCACCAAGGCCTTGCTTCACAGTCTGGAGCACTTTGCTTGGGTCCCCTCCAGCCCACAGTCCAGGTAGCAGCTTGGGCTGGCTGGTCCTGACCCAGGTAATGAACAGGGACCTCCGACTTCCCCCACCTGTGAGGACTCCCACCTACCGATGCCCCCACCCTCCACCCCCAACGCCTGGGCCCTGTTCTGTTCCCTTTGGGTTTCTTTTCTACTAATGTTGAAAAATGACAAGGGTGGCAAAGTGCAGATGTTGAGGGTTTTTTTTACCTTTTTGGATTTTCCTATTTCTCCTGAACAGGAAAGGACTTCTTGTTCTAAACCCTCTATCATTCCCTAAAATGCCAGGACCACTGTCCCAAAGAGGCCTGGATTAGCTCCCGACGCTGAGCGCTGAGAAGACTCAGAAGAAAAGCCTGGCCAGCCCCAATCAAAGCCCGCGGAGGCCAGGGCACAGGCCAGGATGCGGGCAGCTGTCGGGGAGTCGCGCTGTGTCCTCCCGTTCCCAGCGCTTCCCCAGGCTCCTGGCGGGGTTGGCCTCGAACCCAGGGGCCGGCGCTGCCTAACCGGGCACTGCCCCACGCGTGGGAGCCAAGCGGTCCCGAGCTCGGGTGGAGCCCGTGGACCCCGTTCCCTCCTCGCTCCCCGGGGTCGGCTGGGGGGGTCGCGCTACAGGAACTCCTGCGTGGAGGCGCGAGACGGCGGGACGGCGGCTGGGTGGCCCGTGGCCGCCCAGAGAGGGTGCGCTGTGGTCTTTGAAGGCGCGAGGGACGGTCCCTGGGACCCCCTGCCCCACCCCGCTCCCCACCCCCCCGTCCGGCCGCGGGCAGAGGGACAGCGCAGCCGAGAGCTCTCCGGGCAGAGGGAGGCTCCGGCGGCGAGGAGCCGCCTCTCCGCTCACCTAAACCCACCCCGGGCCGGGAGCTCCTCCCCGCCTCCCCGGGAGGGGTGCGGGGATGCGAGCGGCCCCCCGGCGAGCCCCGGGGAGGGCGGGCCGCCGAGCAGCGCCCGGAACAAAGGCCCACGGAGGGGGTCCCGGAGCGCGCGGCTCCCCGGGGCGGGGTGGCCCCCTCCCGCCCCCTCCCGCCCCGCTCGGCTCCTCCCTCCCCTCCCCTCCCCTCCCCTCCTTCCACCCGGAGGCCCGGCCGGCGCGCAGTCCGAGCTGCGCCAACTTCGCCAACGGCTCCCAAGTTGCCGGGCGCGCTGGGCTGGCAGCTGGGTGGGGTGAGGACGGAGAGGAGGAGGAGGGGGGGGGGAGGAGGGGGGGAGGAGGGCGGAGGACCCCGGGCTCCTTGGACGCGGTGCAGGAAGCCGCGGGCCGTCCGCCGGCTCGGGCCCGAGCGAGGAGGGCGCCGGGCAGCACCGCTCGCGGCTCGCTGCGCAGGACGGCGCCCGCCTGGCGCCGCTTCCCGCTCGGCGTGCGCCCCGGCCGCGCCTCCCCTCCCCTCCCCTCCCCTCCCTCCCCTCCCTCCCTCCTCCCCCCGCCGCCTCCCGGGGGGCGCAGACGCGGGCCGCGGGCCCCGGAGCCGCCGAGCCGCTCCGCGCGGTCTGCGCCGAGGGGGCAAAGTCGCGAGCGGATGCTGCGGCGCCGGAGCCCAGCGCACAGGCGGATCCGCCCCCCGGAGGAGGCTCGGCGGCCGCGGTAAGTAGGGCGCCCGCGTCCCGGAGCCGCCTCCCCGCCCGGCCGAGGCCGCGCGCCCCCACCCTCCGCGGCCCGGCGGCCGCCGCACTCCGGAGCAGCAGGGGCGCTCCCGGCCCGGGACCTCTCGGCGCGGGCACCCGCGACCCCCGGCGCCGCCCGCCCGCCCGCCCGCCCCGCCGCCCCGCCCGCCCCGCCGCGCGGCTGCCGGGTCCTCGCAGCTCGTGGTCGCCCGCGGCACACGCCACGCCAGCCGGGCGCCCCGGGGCCGGGGCCGGGACCTTTAGACCGAGCTCGCCCCGCCGCGCTCGGGGACACCCGCGGTCTTTGTCTGCTGCCCCCGCAGCCCTCCGGCGAGGAGCCCCCAGAGCGACGGGCCCGGGAAGGGCCGTCTTGTCTTTGAAAGTCGGGGCCGGCACCTCGAGGCTCGAAGTAGGGGAGGGGGAAGCGGATGTGCCGCGGACTCGGGGGTCATCAGGAGCGGGTCTGGTGTGGACACTCGGTGTGTTGGTGATGTGTCTGGGTGTGCGCGGCCCTTCCGGAGGCGAGGCGAGGCGAGGCGGGCGGGGAGCGGGGAGGGAGGAGGTGGGAGGGGGTGATTCATAAACTCGGACTGGTGTGCCGGGCTCTGCCGGGTGCTGACAGTGACAGGGCCTGCGAGGAAAGCACACAGATTTACACACACACACACACACACACACACAGCGGATGTGCTTCCTCAGAGGGACTTCCAGGAGGACCAGCGGAGGAGATTCCAGCCCTGGATGTGTGTGTGTGTGTGTGTGTGTGTGTAAACCCCGGGTGGAGGATGTTTAAGACTCCCAAGGTCCCGAAGAAACCAGGGCGGTGGCGGAGCCCTATTTATTTTCACTGCACCTGAAGCTGTGTTTGTTTTCAGATGCCCTGGTGTGCTGGGGCCCCAGGATGTCTCAAGGATTGTCCTGATCCGAGCCCAGTGCTCGGCACATAGTGGGTACTCTCAGTAGTTGTTGGATGATGAATGACGCCAATAATTCATATTTGCTAAGGACTCACTATGAGCCGACCCTGGTGGCCTCGGCTGGGTTGGAATTGGTCTTTCTGCAGAGGAGGGAGCCCTGAGTGGTTCCGGGGAGCCCGGCCTGATTTGTCCGGAGAAGTGGCCCAAGCAGCATGTCCCACTGTGCCATGTGGGCTGGCACTGGACACTTGGATCTCATCATTGACCTGTGTTCCCCTAAGAGGGGCAGCGGGGAAGTTTCCATTTCTACATCTGGCTAAGCAGGGGATGGTGTTGGGTGTTTCTTCCCGGCTCTTGCGGGCCTGGCTGGAAATGGGTCTCATGAAGGGCCTAGGGGCTGTGTCGTCCAGCAAGGGCTTGACCCTGTAGAGGCAGCAGGTGGAAGGGTAGTCAGAGTCCCTGTACTGAGCAGCGGGCAGTTTCCTCTGTGCCAGATGGCAAGAGTTTCCCAGAGAAGCTGAAACATCTCATGTTCCTGGAACTGGGATTACAAACAGTCTTGGGAGTGATTCCCTGTCGGCATGGGATTGAGAGCGTGCAAGGATAGGAGACAACCTGGCCATGGAATCACAAGGGTATGTGTCATTCCCCTGCCCCTTTGTGACTTGGTAGAGTCTGCATTTCAAGCTTCTAAATGGTCTCAGTGCTGAAATCACCGAAGTATGTGGGAGGCACCAGAACTGTGGCCCCAGGTGAGAGAGGGAGGGAGTGACCAGGACTTGGCCACCTCCAATTTCAGGTGGAATGCCGCAGCCAGTCCCTTCCCCATATCACCTTCCCACCTTGTGTCTTCTGTGCATCTTCTTTTATCTCATTAAGCCCTACATCCCTATGAAGTTAGCATTTTATCGCTGTTCTGCAGATTAGGAAAAATAGGTAAGTAACTTTTCAAAGCCACACGGCTGATAAGGAACAAAGCTGGGATTTGAACCTGGACAGTCTAACTCTGGAAGCATGCTGTCTCCACCATGCCAGGCTATCTCTAAGGTCCCTACGGGTTCTCCATGGCAACAAGGAAGCAACACTGGCTTCTTACTAACACTTGTGAACATGGTCCTGGGGCCTCTGACTGCAGTCCTTTTCCCACACACTCTGCCCAGATTGGGTTACACCACTGGCCATGGGAAATCAAAATCTGGGTGGCTCCAAGCTGCTAGAACCTTCCATGTAGAACGGGAGTCAGGAAATGATAGAGATTTGGAAGTGATTGAGAGAGATTTTGCAGTAATTCTATTGAGAGATGATTCGCTGCTTACCCCAGAAGTGGGGAGAAAGCTGCTACTTTAGACCATACAAGTTATAAGTTTGGGTTTGGGAGAAATTGCCAGGTAAACATCCTCAAGTGGATTACTATATTCCTTTCTTTTCTCGGCTGTCATCAGAGTGGCAATCTGTTATACATGGAAATCAACCCTCACCTGCCGCCTCCTTCCTGGTGAATGTAAAGGAACATGTTGTGGCTGCCCTTCCCACACCTGCCATGTGCTCTGGGGTGGCTTCTGGTCCCCAGGAGAGATGGGTGAGGCATGATAATGTATGGCTCAGCTGGTCCCGAGCCTGAGCTTTCCCACACATGCCCCACAGAGGGACAGTGGTTATTGTCCCCACTTTACAGATGACGACATGAGGCTCAGAGAGGTGCTGTGGATGCCCAAGGTCACGAAGCTAGGGCACAGCAGGCTATGCTGCAAGCAATGGAGGGTGAGCGCTACCCAGCTGGCCCCTGCCCACCTTCCCCAGGAAGTCCACATGGGTGAGCTCCATGTGAGCTGGGCCAAGGTGTTGGAAGCCTCTTCCGCCTCCCTTGTGGAGTGGACATGCTGTCCAGGATGGAAGTTGGGAGATGGTGTGGGGAGAAGCTGCCCACCCGAGGGACAGGGTCTAGACATTCATCTTTGTATCCGGGCTCCATCCCACTGTCTGAGACATGGAAGTACTTGGGAACGTTGTCAGGTGATGGGTGAAGCCTTGGGAGGGGCTGCGAGCGAGCGGCTCTGCTGGGAAGTCCTACTGCGGGGCAGCCAAGGGAGTCTTAGCCATGAGGAAACACTCACAGAGGTCTCTGCCTGTCATGAAGTCATGCAGGAGGAAAACAGCTCTCCATTTCATTCCTTAAACAGAAATAAGACATAAGTGTCATCTCTTCTTCTCTGATGACTAAATAGATGATAGAATGCTGCTTGTCCTGCCCTGAGCATGTGGCTTCCACGGCTGGGTGTGGGGTGGTCCCTGGCCAGCTGGACGGTTCGTTCTGTGCTTGGAGGTAGACAGGCTCCGTCTTTGGCTCCATTGCCCCAAATCTGGCTGGTTGCTCCCCCCACCCTTATCCACCACCGTGGAGAGAGGGGACAGGCAGGCCATGGGAGCCCCCAGCCACCAGTAACTCCACCCCCCCATTCCTCCCCCTCTTGCCTCTCCCCTCCGCATGTCCCCCACCCCCTCTCTCCCTGCTCCACAAAGATGGCTGTGTGCTGAAGGACTGTGGGTTTCTCTGGGCCCTGAGAAATTTATCGCTGGGGTTCTAGAGGACTCTCTGAAAAGGATTTGGAGGAAAGTGTGGAAAATAAATAAGCCAGTTCCCAGTTGAGCGTCTCCTAAATACCACAAGTAAACAGCCATCCGGGAGGCCAGCCTGGGAAGGTCTGTGCTGGCCTCCCTTGGTTATACCTGGCTCACTGGCTGCTTTCACCAGCTCCCCACTCCCTCCCCTCTCCCTGTCCAGCCCCTCCTCCTTGGCTTTGGGAGCCTCAAAAGTCTGGGAACACAGGGGACCAGACTGCTGGCCTGTCCTTGTGCTGCGGGAGGTTGGCATCCTGGCTGCTGGGACCAGAAGGAACATGTGGGGGCCAGCTCAGCCCTGCTCCATCTGAGCAAGTCTCTCGGCCTTGGCCCCACTCAGCGAGGCAGAGGGTGGTCTCCCGGTTGGTGAGTTCAACTTTGGTGATGGAGAATGGGGGGGTGGGGGGGAGGTTGTCCAGGCTCGTGGCGCCTGATGAAGTTTTGCGTCTTAAGCATCAGTTGAGAGTGGATGGACCAAAGCTAAATTTCGCCTCTCGTGCCCCGACCCCTGGCCCAAGATGGGGCTCACATGTGAAGAAACCCTCAAGGCCTGTGCATTTACCTTGAAGGGCTTTCAGGACTAACCAGAATGTCAGGGTTCTTTGCGTTTGGCCAGAGTCGTATCAGATTAGGTCATATCAGTGCAAGGCGCTGGTGGTGTGAGTTCATGCCAGAGGTTTCAAGGAGCTCTTGTGCTGTCGCGAGTTACTGGGTCTACGGGGGAGGAAGCAAATTCCTGATAGCTTAGGGACTTTGTGCTTTTAGTTGAAGAACTCTAAAACCCAGCGCCTAGTGAGAAGGGAGACGCCTAGTGAGAAGGGAGACGGAAGGCTCTGGATGGGGGCAGTTCCTGGCTGGGACCCAGGGAGTGGCTAGGGCCGTTCCATTGTATGTGACTGCACCGAGCTGGATCAGCAAACCGAAACCTCTGGGATATGGAGACCAGGCACTGCTGGGAGGCTCTGGGTCCTGCCTCTGGCCAAGGAGTTCTTTTGTCACGCTGCGGCCAGGCTGGTGAAAGAAAACTTGGGGTGAGCCCCCTAATTTGCAGCCTTGGTGGGTGAGAGACTGCATCCCTACATACTTACCATCACATCATCATGGCCTAAAATACACACACACACATATGTCCCCCACACACAAATATTTCAGTAAACAGCTGGACATACCGTATACCAAAACATTTGTAGGCACAAGTGCATGCGTACACACACTCATTCCAGAAGGCAAATTATGTAATGGTTAAGAGCCCATGTCCTGAAGCTAGAGTGCTCGTGGTACTGCTTAGTAGCAATGTGACCTTGGGCAAGTTACTTAACCTCTCTGGGCCTTAGGTAAGAGGGGATGATATAATAGGTCATAGGTAATAGGGTTGTCAGTGAAATAGTGTCTGTGGGGAGTTTAGAAATATGCCTGTACATAGAACTAGGCATGTGTTTACAAGTATTATTCACCACATGCCCTCTGCCCCAGTTATTCAGACCCGAGTTCACAAGACTTCTCAGAGAGGTACCCACAAACTTGTCAGTGAGGGGAATCAAACACCTTGTACTTTCTGGGCCCTGATTCTCAGAATGTGTGGCATTTGTAGGACTAGACTCAAAAGATAATTTATTAGGAAAATAATTTCATCTTCCCTCAGAAAGCTCCTTATTTTAAGACAATGTTGGTACTAACTCTCCCCAAGGAAGGGCAGGAATTCCTTTAGCAGCAGGGGTTTTCAGACTAGGTCCCCTGGAGCCCCAGAGGTCAGTGGGGATCCCTCAGAGGCCTGCTGAGGGTGGGGTTCCAGAACTCTCCCCACCTTGTCTGTTGTTCACATTGGGCTTCTTCTTCTTCTTCTTTTTTAAATCTTATTTATTCATAAGAGACACACAGAGAGAGGAGACACAGGCAGAGGGAGAAGCAGGCTCCCTGATGTGGGACTCGATCCCAGGACCCAGGAATCATGACCTGAGCCAAAGGCAGATGCTCAACCACTGAGCCACCCAGGTGCCCCACACATGGAGCTTCTGAGGGAGGTTCTGGTTCAGAAGAAGGCTCCACGGCTTGACAGCCCCTCTCTGCAGGCGGACGTGCTTCCGTCCCCGTGCGTGTGCATGCCCGTTCACGCGCGCCCGAGCCCACGCAGCCACCTGAGGGGTGGCCCGGCCTCCCCCACTCTCCTCCCCACCTCCCTCTCCTCCCTTTCCCTCCAGCTGCCTCCCCATCTGCAGGATTCCGCAGAGTGCTAAGGGGCCCAAGCCAAAGCAGTGCTATCAGAAGAAATAATTTGAACCCCCCCCCCCCCCCCCCCCCCCCGCCAGCCGAGACGGCACCAATATTCAGCAAGAAATTTCACAACTGGAGTCCCGCCTAGGGCACGGGCCCGGCTCGGCTGTGACCGCAGCCCGGGCCGGGCGGAAGCCTAGCACCTGCGAGGAAGGGGAAGTCAGCCTGGGTGGGGGGCGAAGAACCGAAACACCCGTGACCATGAAGATCAGGCCCCCTCTCTTGTTTTTCTCCGGAGAGGAGCTGTTTTCTCACTCGCAAGGTTCCTCTTCCGCGTGTCGGGGTGCAGGTGCCCGGCCCCGGCCCAGCCCGCTGCTCCCCGAGGCTCGGCCGGAGGCGCCTCGCTGCCGCCCTGTTCCAGACCCCGCAGGCCCAGGCCTTGCCCGCCGCCCAGGCCGCTGCCAGGTGCAAGCGAGGCGTGCCCCTGCGTGGCCGCGGCCAGAGGAGCAGTGGCTTCCCAGCCCGCCGCCCCGGGGCTCGGCGCGGCCCCCGAGGGTCCCCAGCTGCCCGGGCTGACCTGGACCGGGCCCTTGCCGTGGCCCCAGAGCTCCTTTGGCAAGGCCGGCCGTCTGCCGGTTGCTGCTTCCGCTTGGCAATGGCCGGGCCTCAGGAAGCGGCATCGATGGCTGGAGAAGGGATTTGAGCCAGCGAAGAGGAACTGGCCGATCGGGGTGCTCCAGCAAGACAGAAGCCCCCCCCCCGGGGTAGGTGTCGAGGTGCTCAGGGTGCCAGTGGCTTCTCCTAGATGGTCATTCTTCCCCAGCCTGCCCTCCCCAGCGCCCCCTGTCCTCGCTGTCCCCTGGCCCAGACTGTCCCCATTCCCCCAGACGCACGCATCCTGCTCTCTGCGGCCTCTGCGGCCTCTCCTTCCTGCTGTTCTTGTGGCCAGCTGCCTTTCGGCCTCAGCGTGGGGGTCACCCCGGAAGCCTAGGTCAGCGGTGGGTGTGATGGGATGCTCCTGCTGGGGAGTGGTCTGAGTCTGGGCAGAGGTGGTGGGAGTCGTTGCGGACCAGAGCCTTGTGTGGGACCAGGTGGAAGCAGGAGACTGGGACCATGGGCTCGTGCGCTGCCACAGTTGTTACCCTATGGACTGGGCAGGGCTGAGATCCTGACAATGGGCCTGAGGCCCTCTGAGAGGCCCCTTTGCATTAGGTGGGCTGGTGGGAGGTTGTACTCTGGGCCCCCCCATCAGCAATGGTTCTCAGTCCTGTGCCCTTGTGGAAGATGCCCCTCCAGCCCCTCCAGCCCCTCCAGCCCCTCCAGTCCCTCCGGGGTTCAACCCCCCAAGGCAATGCAGGCCTCCTGTGGCTGAGTCTGTTCCCCTGAGCAGAGAGAAGGAGGCCCAGCTGGCAGGCTGCCTCCTGGGGCTGGTTCTAGCTGCAGGCCTCGGGCTGTTCTTGCGGAAGTAGTGGGGGCCCCGAGTGCCAGGTTCTCCTCCACACCACCCAGGGTGCACACATTAGGTGCTTCAGCCCGGGCATGGCCTGCCTGTCCAGGTACTGCATGCCCGCTCATGCCTGACACTGCACAGGGTGGCCTGGGGGTAGCAGAAGGTACCTCCAGTCTAGAAGGGGAGAGGAGACTTGGGCACAGATAGCCACCCTCAAGCCCAACACAGGTGGCCATGAGGGAGGACTTGGAGAGGGCTTCATGGACGAGGTGGGCATTTGTGCGCAGGGAGGGAGCCTGCGCCAAGGCACAGGGTGGGAAGGTTCAGATAGAATGCAGAGTATGGTGAGGAGTCCAGTTGGACTGAACTGTAATTTGCAGGATGTGTGAAGATGAGAGATGAGGCAGGATGGAGCTGTAGCTGCAGGTGCAGGCTGGAGAGCCGGGCTGCTTGCGAGGGAAGGGAGCCTGCTCCTCACCTGCTGTGTGACCACGGCCGAGTTGCTTCACCTCTCTGTGCCTCAGTTTTGTCATCTGTAAAATGGAGATGCTAACGATACCCCCCCCCCCACACACACACACGTGGGGGTGATATGAGAATAAAATGTGTCCCTATACAAATGTTTAGAGCAGTGCCTCGCATACAGGAAGCATCAAGAAGAAAGAGCTATTATTCGCATTTTTAAAATAAATGCAGCTTGGGGATGCCTGGGTGGCTCAGCGGTTACGTATCTACCTTTGACTCAGGGCATAACGCCGGAGTTATGGGATCAAGTCCCACGTCAGGCTCCCTGCATGGAGCCTGCTTCTCCCTCTGCCTTTGTCTCTGCCTCTCTCTCTGTGTCCCTCATGAATAAAAATTTAAAATAAATAAATAAATAAATAAATAAATAAATAAATAAATACAGCTTCAAAAGTCAGTGGGGGTCAGATCATAGAGGCCCTTGAATGCCATACTTTGCATTTGCTAAGCACCTGCTGTGTGCCAAGTACTTCATAGACCGGCTCTCTAAGCCCCATATAGCCCAGCAAGGTTGTTAGCAATGTGTCTGTTTTGCAGATGAGGAGACTGAGACTCAGAGAGGCAGGTTAACCCACCCCAGATGGCTCAGCGAGGAGGAGTCGGGGGCAGGAATGAGATCCAAGTCTCTCTGGCGGTTAGGTCTGTCAATGTGGAGGTTGCAGAGACGTGACAGAGGCAGCCCCAGGGGCACAGCCAGGAGCGGTGCACGGATGCTGTAGTCATGGGCCCTCCCTGGGGCGGGGAGGGCAGGAGGAGACGGAGGAAGGAGAGAAACCGTGCTCCGAGGGCAAGGAGACAGGGAGGCCTTGAGGCTGCAGCACACAGCTCACCATTCACAGCCCAGGGGCACCACTGAGTCATTCTGGGAAAGCATGACATCACTGAGTCTCACTGTCTGCTGCCTACCTGCCAGTCTGCCCTCTGTGGTTCTCTGGTGACCTCATGCCTGAAGTCCTGTAAGGGACCCTCACACCCTGGGTAGCAGAGCCAGGTCAGCTTTCCGGCTTCCGGTCCTGGCTTCTCCCCAGCTGCTGTTTCCTACCTTCCCAATGTTTCCTTCCCTGCCTGGGGTCCGCACCACACCCCTGGCTCATAAGCTCAGCTGTGACAGAAGCTTCTGGAAGTGGTGATGGGCATGAAGAACTTCCAGAAGTATATCCTTGCCAGGTGTCTGATTGGAACCCTGGGAATTGCAGTGTTGGAATCACTTTTAAAAGTAAAGCCTGAGGGGGGTGCCTGGGAGGCTCAATCGTTTAGCATCTGCCTTCAGCTCAGGTCACGATCCCAGAGTCCTGGGATCAAGCCCCACATCGGGCTCCCTGCTCAGCTGGGAGCCTGCTTCTCCTCCCTCTGCCTGCCGTGTGCTCGCTCTCTCTCTTGCTCAATCTCTCTGTGAAATAAATAAATAAAATCTTAAAAAAAAAAAAAAAAAAAGTAGAGCCTGGTTGAGCTGTGTGCCCAGCACTATGTTAGATCCTAAAGGCCTCTGCCTTCCTGCTAGGTACAGTTGAGTATCTGAGAGCTCTTTATGTACTAAGCATCCTCAGGCTGAGTGGTTTATTCGCATCACTCTGATTGCACGAGGTAGCCCCATTTTACAGATGCCAGCGCTGAGGCCCAGAGAGGTTAGGTGACTTGCCCAAGGTCACACAGCCAGAATTCAAACCCTCAACTGCCCAACTATAGCTGTGCCTATGCTCCTAGCCACTCCACAATCCAGCTGCAAAATGAAGCCACCAGAGAGTCATAGGAGGTAGGGTGTATGAACCCATGCCTGCCAAATGGGGTGCAGACAGGAAGTGCCAGGAGAGTTTTCATCTTTCAATGTGAATCACTCCCCGGAGTTTCTTGGAGACTGTGGATCTCCAGGGAGGTAGCAGAGAGCACCCAGCTTCTTGGCCATGCAAACAAACCCTGCTGACATGGCCTTTTGGGGTGAAATTCACGTCTCTGGAGGGAGCACAGGGGTCGGGGGCACCCGTTCTGGTTTTGGTGGGCCAGACCTGGAAAAGGAGTGTGAGTCAAGAGAGGGGCGGAGTGCCAGCTTCCTCAGCGCAGTCTGCGGGCACAGGATGCCAGGCTGCTGCAGCTGCTGCTGCGACTCCCAGCTCCTCCCGCCCCAGCTGCCCCAGGCGGGAGGAGGGGCCGGGGCCTGCCCTGTGCTCCCCCGTGTCCTCACCCCCCCCAGCCTCACGAGGGTGGCATGGTTAGCCCCATCCTCCAGGTGAGGACACTGAGGCTTAGGGGGGTTTTCTGGCTCATCTGAACTCCTTTGGCCGGAAAGGGAGGAAACTGAGACTCTAAGTCTTCTTTCTGCGAGAAGGACGGGGAGGAGGGAGGAGCTAGCCTCTCCTCTGACACCGAGGGTACAGGCCAGCTCTATTCTCAGGCTCGCATTTCAGATTCACTGTGCAGTCACTGGGTCCCCTTGTCGCAGTGAGAATGACCCCCTGGGGGGAGAAAAAAGCTCTGATTTCCCTTGGGCTGTGAGTTACTCTTTTTCCAGAGTACTTTGGAAGCCATGGGGCCCGCCCCCGGCTTCCACCAGAAGAGCCGGCCCGCTTGAGTCCTGGCCTGGAAACCAAGGGCCTCCACCAGATACCTGACTGAGGTGATCACTCAGCCTGTGACTCAACAGACAGGTGCCAGATTCTCAGGGGTCCCTCATCGCCTTTTGCATGCCCAAGTCCCAGGTTAGCACAACTCCAAGTGCCCCCTCCACAGATATGTGGGGATCCTCCAGGGTTCCACAGTCTGTAGGGTGGCTCCTCCTGACACTGCCCCCGCCTTAGCCCCCAGGACCCCTCAGGTTTCAAGGGTGGCCACCCCCCCACACCCAGAAGGGAGGGGACCCAAACCAGTTACTCCCCCTAACAGCCAGAGCAGTAACTTCTGGACCCTTGTCCCTTTTCTTGCAGGGAAAGTAGACTGTTAAGTTTGATGGGAGGGACAATCTTGTTTCTCGTTGCTTCCGGATTTTCCTTGCTGGCTTTGCCGCTGCTTAAATTCAAAGGCATGTTAAAATGGGAGTCTCCACCTCAAAAGAACTTTGCCTCTACTTCTATGAGGAGAAACTGGGATCTGCTTTAAAATTTTTTTTTTGTTTTTTTTAGTTTGATTAAATTTTATAAACTAAGTAAGATATGCCCATGGTCCACAATTGGAAAGGTACAAACAGCTGTATGGTGAAATCTCTTCCAAACTGAGGCTCAAGCTCGAGAGTAGCTGCCCTGGACAGTTGGTGTGACCCCTGCCCAGGGTCATTGCTCAGCCAGTGAGTGCTCCCTCGAAGGCTGTGCTGGCTGCCACTTCGCAGCCCCCCTCGCAGTCAGCTTGGACTCCACCCAGGTGACACAAGGGCCCCCACATCCCTCAGCCCCCACAGCCCCAGCCTGGCCCTTTAGCTGCCAAGGGTGGCAATCTCCTGTGCTCCCAGCTGCCTCTCCTCCACTTCCCTCTCTTGTTTGGCTGGGCTGGGGCCTGCAGCTGGGGCCTGTGGGGACAGATTGCTGCCTCTTGGCCAGACTGCATGTTCAGGGTCCCCTAGGTGTGGGGGTTCATGCAGCCAGGTCCACCCTTCTCCATTGCCATTCCTGGTGTGACCTAGTGTGACCTTGGCCTTCCCTGCTCCTCCCCTATCCCCTCCTCTCTGCATCCTTCCCTTCTTCCCACCTTCTTTCCTGACATATTTATGTGGTGCTGTATAGCAAATGTTAGCTCTAATATATAAGAATGGAGCAAGCAGAGGAATAAATAGTGCCAGGAGAGCAATGTGCTGGAGATCTGATGTCACAGACCCTGCCCTTCATATCTTGGCCTTGCATCTCCTGCTGGGTGACCTTGACCAGGTAGCTGGCCTTCCTCTCTCATCCGGATAATGAAGGCAAAGGTGGTAGTAAGGATCCAGGCTGTGCACAGGGCTGGCCTGAGGACCAGTAGTAGCAAAAGGGCTTCCTGGGAAAGAGAGGGTGACAGATGTGTGGGGGTATGTGGGGGCAGTGCTGTTCCTCTGGGGGACTGATTATTGCTGAGGGGGCTGGGTCAGGGAGGGCTCTGGGGACATGTGGGGCTCAGCCTTAGAGTAGACTTTGGCCAGGCACGATGCCCTCTTAGGCAGCTTGGCCCCTGGGATAATGTGCGTGCCCTCGCATGGGAATGCCTTTCTTTTCCCTATTTCCACCCAGAAATGAACCTTCAGCTGTATTTTTTTAAGTGATGACTTTATAGTTTTTATAATAGTGGTAGATGCTTACTGTGCAAAATTCAAGTAAAATGGACAAATGCAGATAAGAAAGCTGCAGCTCCCCCCTCAGCCCCACCACCCAGATGTAACCAGTTGGCTATTTGGTGCACATACCTCTCCAGGCATGTATACATAGAAGAGGGGGCAGTAGAGAGGCGGAAAGTTTTATAAACATGGGGAAATGCATAGTTTAACTTTTAGGCCAGTGTTGTAAGGAGGCTGTGTGCCCCAAAGCAGCCCCTCTCATCTGTTTCCCTGTCCCTGAGGGCATGTGGGGAGGGGAGTGTGGGGGTCTCTGCTCTTTAAAACCTTCTGATTCAGACCAATTACAAAAGGGGAGCTGGTTGAAATGGGTACATGCCAGCTCCAGAACAGTGGTTTTCTTTTTTCTTTTCCTTTTAAGGTTTTATCTATTTATTTGAGGGAGAGAGAGAGCATGAGTGGGGTGAGGGGCAGAGGGAGAAGCGGACTCCCTGCTGAGCTGGGAGCCTGATGCAGGATTCAATCCCAGGACCCGGAGATCACACCTGAGCCAAAGGCAGACACTCAACCACTGAGCCACCCAGGTGCCCCCTGGAACAGAAGTTTTCAATCTTTGGACCAAAACCTTAGCCAAAGATACAGAGAAGTGAAACAAAAGTCTTATGAACCCCGTCTGAATCCTTATTACACATGATACACTCTGATATTTTCAGTTCTACACAATTCTATTTAATTTTTTCTTAAAAAGCCTGTCCACCTACCAAATTGATTGCAAGCTGGAGTTTGAAAAATATTGCTCTAGAAGAATGATTTTCAAACTTTACATCAGACTTACCTAGAGAGCTTATTGGAACAGCTTGCAGATTCTGGTTGAGGAGGCCTGGGGACGGGCCGAGAATGTGCGCTCCTCCCACCAAGCTCCCAGGTGCTGCTGCTGCTGCTGCCCTAGACCCCATTCTGAGATCCAACCTTCCTCAATTGCTTTTTAAAGCAGTGTACTTGGGGCATCTGGGTGGCTCATTCGGCTCTGGTCATCATCCCAGGGGCCTGGGATGGAGCCCCACATTGGGGGGGTGTCCCTGCTCAGTGGGGAGTCTGCTCCTCCTGCCCATCCCCCTGCTTGTGCTTTCTCTTTCTTTCTCTCTCTCTCTCAAAGAAATAAGATCTTAAAAAAAAAAAAAAAAAAAAAAAAAAGCAGTGTACTTCCCAGCAGAGACTGCCAGAGGATTTGCTTTATTCAACAGATGAGGATTGCGGAATTCGGGTCTCTGACATTTTTGAGAGTGCCAGTCAGGCAATATCCTCGGGATCCTAGATGCTACTCTCCCAAAATCCAGCTCACACTATTCATATCAAGTGCCGAACACAGAAAAGGTCTGCTAAGCAAAGGGACGTTTATGCCCGACCCTGGTTGAATTACCTGCCTCTTAAATCCCCAACCCACAGGACATAAAACCCTCCCAGGCCTTTGGAAAACACTGTTCCTCTATAGCCAATGAAAGGTGCCATTTACCACGTAGGTTGTACCCATTCTGGTTTTTTAAAGGGAAGAAGGGAAGTCGAGCGTGACCATCCCATGGGGAAAGCTGTCCCCCCTCGCTCTGGTTGGGGTCTGCTGGGTTTCATTGGCTCTCCCTGGATCCCGGCTTCCCCTGGAAACTTCCTGGCGTTGCAGCTGAGCCCGTGCATCAGCACCCGGCTTGCCCAAGTGTTAAGCTGCCTCTGCTCCTCCACCCGGGGAACCCTCAGCCCCCACTCCTAATCCTCCCCCTTCAGAGCCTGGGGGGGGGCCCTCCCCAGCCCTGCAGTCCTCTAGAAGCCAACCCTCAGCTGGGAGCAGCCTCGCGAGGGAGGGAAGTGTTAAATGGGCACAGAGCCCCTCTGTTCCATTAACAATGGCCCGTTGATGACTGGATTCTGCTCAGGGCGCCCCCCTTGACTGGACTTCGGGGAGGAGGAAGGACTCCAGCACCCCTCCTCCCCTCCCCACCCCAGCAACCATTTCTGGGTGTGAAGTTGATTCAAGTCCTCGGCCTCTGCCCACAGAACCTCATTCTTCAGGCCCTGATGCAACAGTGAGAAGCCCGCTGGCCCTTCCTATCCCATTCCAGGGCTGGTTCGAGGCCCCAGGGGTGCTTCAGTTCAGTGTACTTCAACAAACATCTATTGAACGGTTGCTGGGCATGGAGGCCCAGTGCTAAGTAGCTGCGGGGAATAAGAAAAACTGCTGACAAGAATTCAGTGCTTATTAGAGTCAACCCCATCCCTGGCTGCCCAACAGAGTCATTAAGGCGCTTATACCGATTCCAGTGCGCAGGCCCCTCCCAGATCTTCGGGAGTGAATCTTAGGCCCTAATATTTTGTAAAAGCAGCTGGAAAAATGACTCTCGTTCCCAGCTGGGGTTAAGCATCAGGGGCCTCCTATCGGTTAGACGCCACACTAAGCGTGGGACTTGTAGTACCCATTTCATGAGGGACGTGCTCGCGGGAGGCTGGACGATGGCTCCCCGAAGATGGCTACACATGAACCCCCCACGCCTGTGGATGTGTTACTTCCCAAGGTAAAGGGTCTTTGCAGTGTGACTAAGTGAAGGATTTTGAGATAGGGAGATTACCCCGGATTATCCAGCGGCCCGATGTCAGCATGCGGGTCCTGATAAGAGGTGGATTTGACGACAGAAGAGGAAGTCAGAGTGATGCCTGAAGGGACTCCACTAGCCATTGCTAGCTTGGGAGATGGGTGAGAGGGCCACGAGCCACGGAAAGCAGGCAGCCTCTAGAAGCTAAGCTGGAAATGTCAGGGCTCTAGAAGGAACACAAGCCTGTTGACATCTTGATTTTTGTCCAAACTGATCTCGGACCTCCGACATTCAGGACTGTTAAGGTAATAACTAGGTGTTGTTTTGAGCCACTGAGTTGATGGGGGCAGGTTACAGCAGCTATAGGGAACGAATCCAGGGCGGTCCCCAACTCTGTCCTACAGATGAGGACGAGAGAGGCAGGCAGTCAGCTGGGAACCCCTCGCCGCCCCGCCCCGTCTTTGCAGCCAGACAGACATGGGTCCGAACAAGCCCAGTCCGCCATGTTGTTTCCTGTGTCCTTTTTTTTTCTTTTTGAAGATTTTATTTATTTATTCATTCATGAGAGAGAGAGAGAGGCAGAGACACAGGCAGAGGGAGAAGCAGGCCCCATGCAAGGAGCCTGTTGTGGGACTCGATCCCGGGGCTCCAGGATCAGGCCCTGGGCTGAAGGCGGTGCTAAACCGCTGAGCCACCCGGGCTGCCCTCCTGTGTCCTTTGTTAATGGTGGGACCCATCTGGGGAAGGTAGGGGTGGGGTGGGGTGGGCATGTGGAGGAAAGCTAGGGTGGGCCCTGTTGTTCCCAGGTAGGATGCCATGTTTGAAGTTGTTTCTGGAAGAGCAGAGCCCACGGGCACCGTCTCCTGTCTTCTCTGCGGCATGTCCTCACGCTGTCTCTCGGGGCCACCGGCCTCTGGGATCTGGCCTCCTGCCACGAGCCAGCCCCCTGTTCAGAAGCACAGGGTGGCCGGGAGCAGCATTCTACTCGATGTCCTCCACAGCCAGCAACAGCTGCTTATCTGGGACAGCCAGCAGGCTCCCGTTTCCTGGGAGGCCAGCAGTGGCCTTGTGCCTTCAAAGGATGTTTCTAACAAGACTCCAGGCACCCCGTATCTGAGGTCATGTGTGTCTCTTTGAGGAGTGTGAGATAAGCAGAGGTCTAGACAGTTGTCCACACAGCAAGTGGGCGACAGGTCCTGGCAGACGAGATCCCGGCCAGAGCTCTGAGCTGCCTGCTGCTGTGAGGCTCCCACCTTTTGGCTAAACCTGGTTGCTCAGTGATACAGCGTAGTAGTTGCGTTCCTGAAATGTGGAGCCAGACTGCCTGGGTTCAAAACCGAGCTTTACCTTGTGCCTGGAGGTGGGTTGTGTGGCGCCTCCTCGCCTTAGTTGGGGGTGGTGATTAGTAGCTGAAAGGGTGCTGTCCCACCTTCCTCATAGGGTTGTTTCGAGGACTAAATACATTGATGTGTGTGAAGTGCTTCGAAGTACCTTGCTCACGGTCAGTGGGGACTCGCCACTCAGCTCCCCAGGGCCGAAACGGTGTCTCTCCCTCCCTCCATGGCCAGCGCCTGGGCCAAGTACTCTGCAAGTGAATCGACTTGTCCCGCGTGAGCTTCTATCATCCAGAGGTTCGCAAGGGACTTACCCTAGACTTTTAACTTTATACAAATCCCACGTTTGTGCAAACCCTCCTCCTGCTCCTTCTTGCCCGGGAGCTGCAGAATAGCCCCAAGCACCTGAGCTTGCTCTGCCTCTTGATAAGTCCCAGGAGTAGTTCAGAGATCACCCAGGTTCTCAGGACCCATGCGTCCCAGGGTTACACCATTGCCGAGGCCATACCTGGCTAACCTACAAAGTTCTCGCCGGGGTCTCCGGGCCCTGTGGCAGCACCAGTGGCACACTGAGCCTTGGGTGGCCTCACATGGACCCTGGGCCCGCTCCCAGCATCTCTTCTACTTGGAACCCACACCAGGCCTTCCCACTGATGGGGGCAGCAGCGGCGGCAGTGGGGTGCAGCTGGTCACAGACCATGGGGGTCCCTCAAATCCCATCCCTCTCTTTGTCTTTCTCCTGCTGTGAGGATGGGGCGGTTCTACTTCCTCCCTCAGTTTCCCCTACAAAAAGTCCTCAGGCTTATCCTTGCATGTGGATAGACCCCAGGGTCCTGGCCAGTTCATGATTCCACAAAAAAGCCAAGCTCAAGGTTCCAGTTTGGATTCAACTAGTTCAGTTGCCCCACAAAGACCATCTCTGCCTCTAGCTGTATTTCCAAGGTCTTCTTCCAATCTCCCTTCTGTGGTGAGAGCCAGTTTCCTTTCGCTCTCTTTTCGGCTAAACTTTTTAACTTTTTAAACGTTTTTCTTTTAATTCCAGTTAATTAACATACAGTGTTATAGTCGTGCAATGTAGTGATTCTGTAATTCCATACATCACCCGGTGCTCATCACAGGTGCAATCCGTAATCCCCAATTTCCGAATTTTTTTAGTTTTGAGATAATTATAGATAGACACACATGTAATTTTTGGAAATAATACAGAAAGATCCCATAAACCCATAACCCAGTTCCCCTTACGGTAACATCCTACACAGGCTCCTACAAGATCACAACCAGGACACTGACCCAGTCAAGACAGAGCACCACAGACATCCCTCACGTGGCCCTTTTATAGCTGGACCATGCCTTCCTTAGATCCTGACAATGCTGATCTGTTCTCTATAATTTTGTCATTTCTAGAATCTTATATAAACAGAATCGTGCAGTATGTAACCTTTAGAGACTGGCTTTTTTTTTTTTTTTTACTCAGTACCCCTGAAATTCGTCCATGTTGTGTGTAGTAGTAGTTCATGCCTTTTTATTGCAGAGTTGTAGCCCATGGTATAGGGGAGCTGGTTTTTAGTGGACTGCTCCAGCACAGGCCTAGAAGCTCCCCAAGTGCTTGTGTCTTGAGTAAAACAAGGAACACAGACCTGTACAGCTGGCATCCATCCCTGGTGAGCAAAAGATCAGCAACCCTCCCCTGGCCACTCCCTCCCCTCCCCCCTCTCCCAGTCTGGTCTTGCTGCGGAGCTGGTGCCATAGGCAGCTGCTCTTTAAGGAAGCTGGATGGTCTAAAGCCTGGCTTTCAACCCTTGCCCATTCTAGGGTAGAACCACCCATGGAACTTTAAACAATCAACGCCCAAGCATACCCAGACCAATTCAGTTGTAATCGCTGGGGTGGGACTCAGATGTCAATAATTTCTGAACCCCCCCCATCCCCCCCCCCCACCAGTGATTCACCTGCCGTCAGAGTTGAAAAGAGTCTGCTTGCCCCTCTGCCCCTCCTCCTGCTTGTGCTCTCTCTCTCTCTCATAAATAAATAAATAAAATCTTAAAAAAAAAAAAGAAAAGAATGAAGCAGGAAGCGGATCCTGGGCTTATACACTGAGAGTTTTTTCCTACCCAGTGATCCCAGAAATGCCGTAGTGGAGTTATCTTCACAAAGGTGCAGAGCAGGCTGGGAAAGCTGTGTAATATTAAAGGGCATCTCCAATCCTCCCATAGCTGCCATGGGCTTCTCCTGAACATGTTCACCTATGATGTGCCCATCTGCATGTATACAGGTTTATGAGTGAAGGGTTGCTGACCAATCAAACCAGCAAAAGCTCCCAAACCCACAAATAAGCACAGAATTTTGTAGTAATGAACATGACCAAAATGGAAATAATAGGGCACATGAGGAATGAGAGAAGAAAAGAATTCCATGACCCAGAAGATTCCTAGCCTTCTTAGGCTGCTCCTCCTAAAGTAAGAGTGGCAAGTATGTGACACATGTGTCGACCCTTTCCCAGCCTACACACATGGCAGACATCAGTAATCAACTACCACACTTCCTCCTGGAACACAAGCTTGGCCTCAGTCTTGTCCCAGAACTCTAATACCCATCTATTGGCTTTGGCTCACGGGTTGAGGATTATTTGCTGTCCTCAGCCTAAGCGCATTCTTTGGTTCAAGACACTGGAAACCTGGTACAGTCACCATCTTTGTCAAGCTCCCTCTTGCTTGTGCTGGGTTAAGTGTATCACAGAGCGTAGGCAGGCTTGATCATTCAAGTAAAAACATTAAGCACGAACTGTATATAGGGCAATGGGTTACAACACAATGTCATATATTCTTTTTATTCTTATTTTATATCCACTTCCTTTTTTTAAAGATTTATTTCTAGAGAGAGAGAGAACATGAACTGGGTGGAAGAGCAGAGCGAGAATCCCAAGCAGCATCCACATTCAGAATGGAGCTCAGTGTGGGGCTCGATCCCACACCCCTAAGCTCTTGATCTGAACTGAAACCAAGAGTCAAATGCTTAACAAACTGAGCCACCCAGGTGCCCCTATAACCACTTCCTTTTATATGGACAGAGTAATAAATAAGCATGGTAAATTCAAACGATACAAGAAGGTATATGTGAAAAATGGGTCCCCGTTCCCACCCCTATTTCCCAGTTCCCCGCAACCACTCTTGCCAATTTCTTGTTTTCCTCTCTAGAGAGATTCTGTGAATGAGCGTTTGTGTGTGTGCACCCCCGATTTTATACAGATGTTTGTAGACCTTGCATTTGCCCCTACTTTGTATCACTCATGTCTGGAACGGCATTTCACATCAGTCCACACAGAGCTGCCTCTTTCTTTTTAATCACCACAGAGGATTGCACTGGTAAGTGTACCATCATTTATCTACCTGGTTTGGGGGCTTTTTTTTTTTTTTTCCAAAGACAGACGCTCAACCACTGAGCCACCCAGGTGCCCCTCAAACTAGCTCTTTTGTCCTGAGTTTTTATTTTTGTGCCTGTTGACAGACATTAGGGTTATGTTCAGCCTTTTGCAATTATGAACAGTTTACTATTGTGTGTGTCCTCGTATCTGTGGGGGTGTATCTGCAGGATTAATTTCTGGAAATGGAACCCCTGGGTCAAAGAGTGTGCATATTTAAAATGGTGATGGTTTTGCCAAATTGTCCTTCAGAAAGGATGCTCTCATCAGCATTACCAGAAGATCCCGTGTGTTAGGACGGAACAGGCTATATGCTGCAGTAACACACCCCCCAGATCTTAGTGGCTTCACCCCACAAAGGCTTATTGCACTGCATCTGACACAGGTTTGGGGGCTCTCCCATCAATAGCTCAGGATCTAGACTAAGCCAGCTGCAACATGTGGCCTCCAGTGTTGCCACAGCAAGAGAAGACTGGGTCTGAGGAATGTGTAGGATCATCGGAAGGACCAGGCCTAGAAGTGGCTCACATCGCTCCAACCTACATCCCACTGAGTGAAACCTGGTCATACGCCTCAACAGGCTGGGGAAGGTGGAGGCATGCAGGGGCTTGATGAGCGCCAAGTGTTTGCCAGTTTGCCGATTGTTTCTCCATAACTTTACCTGTAGAGTAGATTATAGAAGATGTTGTCTTTCAATCTGGTATGTGAAAAAATGGGCCCCATGTGTCGTTTCCATTTGCCCTCATGTGCTTTCTTTAGGCAACTGGCCTCAACCTTTCTCTGCCGTAGTACCCACAGCAGCTTATGTTCACACTTAAGACACACTCCAGTGGGCTTGCCCAAATTTTGCCAGAACCCAGAAAACATTTTGTGGGGAAGCCCTGAGACTTTTTAAGTTTTGGCTCTTATTCATAAAAACATATAAAGGCATGTGAGTAATAATATAAAATTAGCCGTGTAAAGATCTTTGCCAGCTGTGGTATGGAATGGATTGGCAGCGGTTCTGTGCAATTTCCTAGGCTCTCGGTAACTCTGCCTCCACTCTAGTTCAGGAAAGCACAAGCCACGTGAGGGAGAAAGGTGGGGCTCTAAGAACTTTGCATCCATTGCAATTCTTTTCAAAAAAGCAGGGTTTTTTTTTTTTTTTTTTTTGCCAATTTTTGTCTTAACTATTCTTAGTAACCTTCACCATTCATGATAATCTGCAACGTTTTGTTCAGTAAAGGGCTTTATGGGCTAAGCTAAGGGCTTGGAGGGTGGATGTATGAGGCACATGTGCTTGAATGGAGGGTCTATGTAAGAGGAGACTTGGAGTTTGGGCTGGCATTTCGGGGTGACATCAGATTGTAGGATGCCAAACTAAGAGGTGGTGAGGAATTTTGTTTGGTAGCCAGTGAGGATCCTGTAAAGTTGGGAGGGCAAATTGGTTTTATTTCACCTGACAACTCTAATGGATTGGTGCTGCAATAAGGTTTATGAGGCCACATGCAGTCGCAGCTATGGAGAGGACATCGATGAGTGATGTCTGCTCCAGGCACAAGACACGTGAGTGGTGGTGTGTGGTGCCGTGTATTTGCCATCCCGGTAATGAAGCTTCTTAAGTGGCCTAAGCTGTGAGAGTGAGAGTGCTACACTGGGGCAGGGCCATCACTAACCTGGGAGACAGAAGACCCGTGTAGTAGTTTGAGTTTTGTCACCATCCACTTGTATCCTTTAGTCTCTCTGAGCCTGAATTTCTATAGATAAAAAATGAGGAAGGGCAGGTAAGAAAATTTCCAAGTCCCGACATTCTGCAGGATTAGGACAAGAGCTATGTTTTGTTTTTTTCATGATCTAGGGGGAGTAGTATACAGGATGCATTTCTTTGGACAACCTGGACCCAGCTTCCACTGCAGGCCCCGACTGGACAAAGCCCAGAGTGGGGGTCAGCTCCGACCCAGCCCAGGGTTGCAGGCTGAGTGTGAGAGGTGTTAGAAGTGCCTTTGCTGACAGGCAGGCCCTGGGACTGTTCTCTGGAGCCCTGTATTTCATGTGCCTGTTGGCTTTAGGGTTTACACGGGATGTTTTGCTCACGGGGCTGAGCAGGCCCTGATGAAGCAACTCTCAAATGGGAGCAGAGAGTGTGTTGTCCCACATCCCCACACTGCAAAACAGGGCTGAGGGGCAGCCGGGGTCCGTCCCAGGCGGAGCTGATGCCCCGAGAGTCTGTGGCAGCCCCATCCCCACCAGGCTGGCCCTCAGCCCGGTCCGTGGCCCACCTCGTGGCTGTGGCCCACTTCTTCTCACAAGTTCTTGGATGTCCATTGTTGCCGAGGTGAGACGCACCTTCAACTTTGGCCGCTTCTCGTCTGTCTCTGTCTTGGCTGGGGCTGGGCGCAGGCCCGTAAGGAGGTCCTAGAGGGGTTTGTTCTTGGGAGAGGAAGCTAGAGTCCTGGCCTGTGAGCAGGCTCGAGGAGGAATGACAGCCCCAAGCCGCGCAGGGGAGCATCAGCCAGACATCCATTTACGTCCTCACTGTCTTCTTCCTTCACTCCCTGGTGCATCCAACAGCCCTTAGGCATTTACTCTCCTGTCAGACACTTGGCTTGAGATACTGGAGCCTTGGTCCTTGCCAGGCCCTCCTTACCTATGTGAAACGGAACCCAGCTTGGACAGGCCACTGGATGGGCTTCTGCATTCCCCACGCAAAGATGGCCTACCTCAGGGGCAGGCCCAGCGTTGGAGCCCTTCCTCTCTGCCCTGCCCTCTGTCCTACTCTCTGGGGGATTCAGAGGCAACTCCAGGAAGCCCTCCTGAGGTTTCCCCTCACGGGCTTTGGTGGCATCGTGTGTGGGGCACCTCCCCTCTACCCCCGGGCTGTGGCCCACGGGATGTTGGTTTAGAGTTTTCCACAGGGGCCTTCACTGCACCCCAGAGCCCCCCTTCTGGCCTCTTGCCCTCTCTCAGCTCCTCTTCTCGGGGTGGCTCTTCCTCCGATGGAACAGAGGGAGGAGCAGAGCCTCTGACGGCTGAGGCCCAGCCCCCTCGGTGCTCTTGGCCTCTGCATGCGAGGGGCGTGCAGTTTTGCTGCCTGATGCAATGTCTGGCAGGGCCCATCCCTTATCAGAGCTCCATTCCCAGCAGACTCGGAACCCCACCTTCCCCTAGGGGAGGCAGGAGCAGACTGGGAGGCATCCAAGTAGAAAACTGTTGTCTAGTGAGGGCCCCCTCGCTGGGCAGGAGAGAGGCCTAAGCAGAAAGGCCCCCGAGGGGAGAGGAGCAGAGGGAGGTTGGTGCCTAGAGTTGGGGCCTTAGCTCAGCCCACTTTCTCTTCAGTTCTCCCACACTAAGATTTATGTGGGATACCCTTGGCGGTTTTCTGGCCTCCTGTCACTAGCACATAGCTGTGCGGGCTTGAGCTGAAAGCCCCAAGGCTTAGTTTCTTCATCCTCAAAATGACATCCCAGATTGACAGTGATAATTCCAGAGACTGACAGATGTGAAGCCCCAAGTGTGAAGCTGCACCCATAGTACACACGCACAGTATTTGCCTGTGGTACACACCTGGCACATCCCTATAGTACACACTCAGGGCATATGCTCAGAGCGCACACCCACAGCGCATGCTCACAGCACACACATCGTCCACTCATCCAGGGGACAACTGCTTTTTCTTCTTCGTGTGTCCCACTGACTTAGAATGAGCGAGCAACTCCCGCTGGGCCAAATGCTTTGGAAATGGCATTCGTCCACTCGTTCAACAGGTATTCTGGGCACCTGTTCTGTGCCTGGTACGCCCAGAGTAGGACACGGGGATTCTGGGCACAGAATACAAGGATGCAACAGATGGACGAAGCTCTCCTTTCTCATGGACCTACACGCCAGGGGCTGCATTAGGCAAGAAACCAGTACATCTCGGGCCAGGAAGGAAATAAAGCAGGATGCTAAGAAGGGAAGGGAAGTGCTGGGGGAGGGGAGGTGGTCGGCGTGAGGTTGGTGGTCAGGGAAGGGCTCCCGGGGAGGACTCCCGAGCCGAGCACTGGGTCTAACTGGGCCAAGGGCTGTCCCACCCCCTGCTGCATCCAGGCACAGCTGGGCTGGCCCGTGCTTCTGGCCTTCTTCACCATTGGCCCTGCTGCCCTGGAAATGGGATCTCAGCTGGCGTCTCCCCTTTTCCTTTGGCTGTCACATCACTTGCTGGGTGTC
Organism: Canis lupus baileyi; assembly: GCF_048164855.1. Lineage (NCBI taxonomy): Eukaryota > Metazoa > Chordata > Mammalia > Carnivora > Canidae > Canis > Canis lupus. The sequence continues at coordinate 23,406,851 of NC_132841.1, forward strand.
AGGGGAGAAAAGATATCGAGTATTCCCTCGGGAGGCGGCGTCTGCCAAGAGAAGGAAAAGATGTTTCATGCTTCCCATGAGCTAAGCAAGGGTGCACTATGGGTTTTGGAAAGGAGGTAAGCACAAAGGTTTGACTAGTGTTCACAGATGTTCACAGACCCATTTCTTACAGAGGGCCTCTGTCAGGAGCTTTGCCAGGTGACCCCACATCCTGGCCCCATCTTCCTCCCTCATGACCCTGTGACTTCCTGGCCCCTGGGGCCCCCTCTGCACCTCCTGGGTCTAAGGACCTCCCACATTCCCCCAGGACCTCTAAACCTCCCTTACCTCCCCGCCCACCACCGTCTGGGCTTCCAGAGCTAAAGCTAGGAGTGGCCTGCTGGGACAGGGCGAAGGAGTCAACAGCCTGCCCTGTGTTTTGTGTCAGAGAGTTTTCACCATTGCTTCTTCCTTTTAGGGCCGGGAAGGTTCTTAGGAATCCTGTATTATTCAGGGCGGTTAGGGGACTGGGGTGGCAGCTCAAAAATAGAAACAGTGCTTGCAAGGGAAGGGAGGAGAAGGCACGGGAGCTTCATCATCAAGACAGCCGAACTTCTAATCTTACCAAAGACCCAGAAGGGCCAGATCAGCGAGGGCAAGGCAACTCCCTCCACCCACCCCTTCCCCTTCTCCCCTCTCATATTTCATGAACACTTACAGTGCCCCAAATACTATTCCTCATGGCAACCTTATATACAGGTTTTTTTATATGCTACAGGTTGAGAAACTGAGACCCAGAAAAGTTAAGTCACTCATACAAGGTTAGACAGCCTGATAGAGAGGAAGAGAGGACTAGAACCCAGGACTTTTGGACCCGGCTCCTTCTGCTTCCCTCATATTGTCAGACACAGGCAACTCTCAGCCGAGAGATGAGAGGGAAGAAAGTCAGGATTTCAGTCCCTGGTGCTCTGCAGACTCAGCGTTGGGTCTCACCCTTCCAGAGGGACGGGTGGCCTCGCACCCCACCATGGACTAAATGGGGAACCTAGCTCTGCCCGTCATTCTGCAAATTCATGTGACAGCCTGCCAGGCACCAGCTTTGACAGGTTTGCTCACTCGTGTTTTGTCGGGCAGCTGGTATATGGTGGGTGCCGTTCCAGACACAAGTCCCTACTTCAGGGGACTCGGAGTCTGAGAAGGGAAGACAGACAGACCATCAGCTGGAAAGCCCAACCATACGTGCTATGGAAGGGGTGACTGGGGAGCAGAGAGAGGCTCGAGTGACCTGGAACTTGGGGAGGCGATGAAGGCTGCTGTTGGAGGAAGCTGGGACAGGTGATTTAACCCCTTGGCCTCAGTTTCCTCATCTATAAAATGGGATAGTTGCTACCTAATAGGACTGTAAGGATCTGATGAGGAAATGCAAATCAAGTGCTTAGCTTGGCACCGGCCACAGAGCTGTAAGCACTCAATAAATTTTGGCTACCCAAATAATTCCAGTTGGCCTTTCCAACCAGAATGGAAGCTTCCTGAGGGTAAGGACCAGGTCTGCCTGTTTACTGCTGTATCCCCAGAGCCTAGACCAGTGGCTGGCACAGAGTGGGTGCTCAGAAAGGAGTTGTTTAGTGAGTGTGTGGGGAAAGGCCCAGGAGAATTAGGAAGGGGCAGGAATATTCCAGTTGCCCTGGAGCTGGCCCTGCAGGCCTCTTCCCTCCTGAGCCCCTCTCCAGTCACCCACACTCAGGACATCTCGCCACCCCTCTGCCCCGCACAGCTGGGTGCCGCCATCAGCTACCAGGCTACACATCTGCCTCCTTGCGTTGCAGAGCCCCCACCCCCCTGCCTTCCCCAAAGGACATGCTCTGACTGTCCCTCTGGCCACTTCCATTGTATGATGCAGGTGCAGTCATGGGACCTACCTTCCTGCCCTCCTGCTCCCCCATGTTGACGTCAGCTGCTTTCTGTGGGAATATCCATCTTTTCCAGAAGAAGAGATGATCCTGGGTGCCCTGCACCAGGTCATGAGACTTCTCCACACTTGGAGCAAATAGTAACCCGTGGATGAAGGTCCTTACGGAAAAGGGATAGATTTTTCAATGGGGGGCGGGGGGTGGGTGTTGTGCTGGAATCTGGGGCTCATGATGCAGGACAGGGGTGTGTGTGATGGTGAGGAGGAATGCAGGAAATGGGCACCATCAGGCCGTGCTGTATTTGCCCCAGCTTTTAAAATTGTATGCATCTTCCATTGAGGGTCATTTATTCCTTTATCCATTCTGCTATGTGGTGACCGTGCTCAGGTGTCTCCTGTGTGCCCAGCCCAGTGCTAAAGGATAATGAGGGTCCTGGACAAACTCCCTGCACTCCACAGAGGGATGATCAGTGTTGAACAAATCGCTACAAGTGGGCTCACATTATGACAGTCTCAGGTGCTAATAGGAGTCTTTGCGTGGTGGTGGGCACGGGGGAGCCCTAACCTAGCCACCGGGAGGCTGCTCCAGGAGGCTGAGACGCGAGGGCCATGTAAGGGATTTTGGAAGGGACCAAGTGAAGGATCTAGTATATGTATTAGGTTATTCGCATCAGCACTCATAGGGCCATCTCCATCATTTTTTATTTAGGTATTTGTAGTCTTTTGCAAATGCAGACACTTTCTTACTGCGCACTTGCCCTTGAGTTACGTGTGAGGTCAAAGGATAAATTGATGGAAGTGGGATGAATGAATCATAGGGCTGATTGGCATTTGGAATGATCTGATCTCACCTCTCTTCCACTGGGAGAGTGGGTCTGGGTTTCTGGCTGCCTAATCAGGGCCACAACCCTTGTAAGTTGGGTGGAAAAACTCATCTTCATTCCTCATCTCCAGACAGGGGTGTCCTGACCACCGGTCTCTTCACAGGACAAGGGTGTCCCCCACCTGAAGACGACCAGCCAGGCCCTGAGTGATGCTCCTGAGCTGAGTGCCCACCGCCCCACCCTTCCCCATGGAGAAAGGACTCGCTTTTCCCCAGGACTGCCGGGACTTTCTGCACAGCCTGAGAATGAGGAGCAAATATGCCCTTTTCCTGGCTTTTGTGGTGGTGGTTTTTGTCTTCATTGAAAAGGAAAATAAAATCATATCAAGGTGAGGGATACAAGCACAAGTCTTCCTTATCAGGGAGGGGCGGATGGGGAGAGAGGTAGCTATAGGGCTCTTCGTGGACCTACAAAGGCAGTCCTTCAACCAGTAATCATCAGGCCCCTCCTGTGCCCGGGCAGTGGGCCTGCACAGGTCCTCAGGACTACATAGGGATAACACTTGGGCTCTGGACTCAGGCAGCCTGGGTTGGAATCCTTATTCTGGCTCTTTCTAGCTGTGACAGCTTGAACAAATTCACTCTTCTGTGTCCTAAGTTCTGTAAAATCCGGTTAACGATGGGGCTTTCCTTATAAAGATTAAATCAGGACATGTAAAACATTTACCTCAGTGCCTGGCAGGCAGTTGGCATCTAATACTTGCTGACCATGACTATTATTATTCATTTACTTCCTGGCTAGGATGATGCCTCACATTAACAATCCATAACCAGCCCGAGGCCATGGTTGAGGGCGACCCCATGGAAAGGCGGGGTCCTGGTACACAAACCCTGATGGGCAGGGCTGCCATGTGCAGCCGTCCAGGTTGTATACTGCTAAATTCTGGGGCTGTGCACTCACCTCGACTACACTAGGAATGCCACCCCCTGAAGGTGGCATTCCACCTTGTGCAGTGGTTCTGCTGGAGAGCCTGCTAGACACAAAAAGATTTCTAGACCTGCTCTCCCAGCACAACACCTTCCAAGAAAGCAGCCGCCAGGGATGGCCTGTGTAGCAGGCACTGTGCCACCGCCCCACCTGGGTTCCTCAGCATGGACTGTTCCAGTTGGGGCCCACAGGGTCCTACTGCCAGCCCCTGCAGCTCTCTGCCAGAGAGCTTTCTGTCTCCCCGCACACGGGTAAGCTAGGGATACCTCTGGGAGCAGCCCTTAGCTAAGACCAGCTGGAGCTTCACACCCTTGAGTGAGACAATCCTTGGGTGTGCCCCTGTGGGGTTGGTTTGCCCACAGGGACACCTGCTCACCCTTTACAGACCTCTTTTTCTCCCCACCTCACCTCCTACCTCTCTACCAGTTCTCCCCGTGATCATGTCCCGGCTAAACTCAAATCCTTGCTCCAAAGTCGGCTTCCAGGGAAACCCAGCTAAGGGAGGCCTGGGGTGATGGCCCCGGGAGGATGTTTCGGGTTGCACAAGGGATGGCGCCTCCGGTAGCTCGCTGACCCCGATTTCCCTTCTTTCGCCCCTAGGGTGTCAGACAAGCTGAAGCAGATCCCACAACCCCTGGTGGACGCCAACAGCACCGACCCGGCCCTGATCTTGGCGGACAACGCGTCCCTCCTGTCCCTGAGCGAGCTGGATTCAGCCTTCACCCAGCTGCAGGGCCGCCTGCGGAACCTGAGTCTGCAGCTGGGCGTAGAGCCCGCCGGGGAGGCCGAGGCCGGGCTGGAGGCCGCGGCCCGGGAAGGGGGGCCACCCCGGCCCACCGAGGCCCGGCCGCGGCGCCACGTGCTCCTCATGGCCACCACGCGCACCGGCTCCTCGTTCGTGGGCGAGTTCTTCAACCAGCAGGGCAACATCTTCTACCTCTTCGAGCCGCTGTGGCACATCGAGCGCACCGTGACCTTCGAGCCCGGAGGCGCCAACGCCGCGGGCGCGGCCCTGGTCTACCGCGACGTGCTCAAGCAGCTGTTCCTGTGCGACCTGTACGTGCTGGAGCACTTCATCAGCCCGCTGCCCGAGGACCACCTGACCCAGTTCATGTTCCGCCGCGGCTCCAGCCGCTCGCTGTGCGAGGAGCCCGTGTGCACGCCCTTCGTCAAGAAGGTCTTCGAGAAGTACCACTGCAAGAACCGCCGCTGCGGGCCGCTCAACGTGACGCTGGCCGCCGAGGCCTGCCGCCGCAAGGACCACATGGCGCTCAAGGCCGTGCGCATCCGGCAGCTGGAGTTCCTGCAGCCGCTGGCCGAGGACCCGCGGCTGGACCTGCGCGTCATCCAGCTGGTGCGGGACCCGCGCGCCGTGCTGGCCTCCCGCATGGTGGCCTTCGCCGGCAAGTACGAGGGCTGGAAGAAGTGGCTGGCCGAGGGCCAGGCGCGCCTGGGCGAGGAGGAGGTGCAGCGGCTGCGGGGCAACTGCGAGAGCATCCGGCTGTCGGCCGAGCTGGGCCTGCGGCAGCCCGCCTGGCTGCGCGGCCGCTACATGCTGGTGCGCTACGAGGACGTGGCGCGCTGGCCGCTGCAGAAGGCGCGCGAGATGTACCGCTTCGCCGGCATCCCGCTCACGGCGCAGGTGGAGGACTGGATCCGCAGGAACACGCAGGCGGCCCAGGACGCCAGCGGCATCTACTCCACGCAGAAGAACTCCTCGGAGCAGTTCGAGAAGTGGCGCTTCGGCATGCCCTTCAAGCTGGCGCAGGTGGTGCAGGCCGCCTGCGGGCCCGCCATGCGCCTCTTCGGCTACCGGCTGGCGCGGGACGCCGCCGCCCTGGCCAACCGCTCCGTCAGCCTGCTGGAGGAGCGGGGAACCTTCTGGGTCACGTAGGCCGCCCTCCTCGTCAAAGGCCCACCTGCCTTGCTCGCGCCCCGGCCGCCCCTGAGACGGTGGCTCCCGCAGAGAGGGTGGGGGGCGCCCGGCCGGCGGCCTCTCCCGCGGGCCAGGCCGTCCCCCCGCCGCAGCAGTAGGCGCCCCCTCCGCCAGCTAGCTCTCCCACCGCAGCCTTGGGGCTGGGGTCTCCCCGAGAGCGAGCCGCTGCCTGTCCGGCGAGGACCGCCAGACCCGGGCCTAAGGGGCCGCGGCCTCCCGGGCAGGCCCTCGCAGGCCCACACGGGCCCAGAACTGTTGACAAGCCTTTTTCTCTCTGTCTCTGTCTCTGTCTCTGTCTCTGTCTCTCTCTCACACACGCACATACACAAAACAGGCATAAATGCCTGCGGACCCTGTGGGCCAGAGTCCGAGGCTTAACCAGAAGGGACTGTGGGCACCGACCGGTCACAGGCTTCCTGCTGTACTCAGTTTCTGGATTTCTACACAATCCAGTGTGCCATCTGCACGGATCCCTGGGGAGGGACCGGAATGGCCCAGAACGTCCGAGGATGGCAGTTGAGGCTTTTCAACCAAGAGTGATTCAGTATTTTCATAAATGAAATAGCCATGCTGGTTACTGATGAAATCAGCCCTGCACAGAGCTACGAAACACACCTACATGGGTAAAGACAGTGCCTCTACGTACACCACACACACACACACACACACACACACACACACACAAACACACAAAACCGTAGAAACGCAAATCCACATATACACATCCACAGTCTTCCTTGTTGCTTTAGGCCCACAGGGTTTAACAATCACACACCCAAAGAGGAGGCTTTAATTACATTTTTAGAATCATTTGGGGATGGGGAAGGAAACATGGTCCCAGGCCATGACCCCATTCCGACCAGATTTGGGACTGAACGGTAGATACAAAACGGCCGAGTCTGTGGCCCCCGCCTGCCTTGGTTTCTCCTGGCTACCTCCTCCGGCCCATTCACGTCCTCCCTGCTGGCAGGCAGGATGTTTTGAAATGGTGGGCCAACTCTCACGTGACTGCAGCCCAAATGCCCCGTCCCAGCTGGGCTGGCTCCCTGAGAGCCTGTCCATGTTTGAAGGCTGCCTCGGGCCTGACTGGAGCCAAAAAGCAGCTCCTGAGTCCTGCCATTTCCAGTCAGGCCTTGTGTGGGGCCGGGCCTAGGAGAGAATGCAGAGTGCTCTTGGGGGAGAAGTCACATCAGGGTACCCCCTCCCCTGAGAAGACGGGGGACAGAGGTCAGCCCCTGGTTGGTCACCATGGTTACATGGTTAGTGTCTGGAATTCCAGCTTTCAGGGCTCTGGGAAGAGTGTTGCTCAACTTGGGATAGGCTGGGTGTTTTATTTGGACTTTTTTAAAAAAAAAAGTTATTTATAGTTTGGTATCTTGTTTTGTGGCTATGTTTCTGATTTTGTTTCTGCAGGAGTGATGCTTGGAAGTGATCTGGGCTTGAGGGGGCTGGGAGGACCAGCAGGGAGCACTCTGGCTCCTGCTGAAGGGAGAGGAGGAGGAGGAAGAGCTTTCCCCAGAAGGAACAGAGCCTAGGCGGCCACCTGGCATCCTGCAGTGCCCCACGGGCTTTTCTGTTTGAACCCCATGTGGAATGAATCTCAGAAACCACCAGGGTTCTTTGCTGTCTATCCAGAAGCAACATAAATCAGCTCTCACCCTCTCCCCGAGATGAGGCCTGATTTGAACATCTCTTCCAGGTCCAAATGCATCTCCTGGGGGGTCAGGGGCCTATGGCCAAACAGCAAATGTCCCCAAACTGGGGAGCAGAAGTGAGTCCACCTCAGAACTCGAAGAGCTGCCCAAGTTCACAAGGGCTGTTTCTCATTTCCTGGACAACTTCTATGTCAGATCTGTCCTGTTGTCAAACCCAGAGGGCTGAGTTTCGGTTTGAGTAACATGGGCACAAGGGAAATAGAGGATCTGAGTCCAGCTGGTGCTGCCATGGGGAGTGTGTCCTGGCCAGAAGCTGCTGTTTGAGAGGGTGGGACCTTAGCCATTTGTGGGGTCTGTTATAATCACTGCATTTGGAGTTGCTGGGTCTCCATCCCCATGGTCTACAGCCATTCAAGGGGGTCTCCAGCCTTGGGTTTCCAGCCCCAGAATAAGTTGTGCAGGGAGCTGGCTCTGATTTGGGGTCCAAAGGGACTCCAGCTCTGCAAACTTGACCCCGGGGCAGAGCGAGACCCAGATGTTTCTGCTGGCTGCTCCTCCCCAGCCTCACCCTGCTCCCTGCACTGTTCCCCACCTGTGGTTGGTGGGGGCCGGGGCAGGACAGAGGCAACCACCTCCATCTGGGGCTCTTCTTGGTGTGGACAGTAAACTGCTTTCTTCCTTCCTTTGCCTCTGGGGCCGAGGCATCCACCTCCGAGCTCAGAGGACAGTGCCGAGAATGGACCTTTGGGACTTCTCAGGACATTGACAATTTGTACACTGCACGTTGACTTAATTTATTTATTTTGTGACAAAGGAGAGACATAAAATGCCTTATTATTTGCAGGGACTCAAAGCTGTACCCAAATCAAGACAAAACAGTGATAGAAAGCGTTGACTCACGCCATGCACATGAGGACTCTCGAAGATGATTCAGAATGCAAGAGAAGAGTAAACCCAAGGGCAGGGGGTTGCCCTGGCCCCAGGATATTGTTTAAGGAGGTACCTTGGTTTTCTCTTGTTGCTTTGAAGATGCGACTTCTAAGGCCCTTTCTGCTGTATTCCCTTTGCCCTGGTGTCTGAGACAGGACACCACACGCATGAGTGTTGCCTTGGGGCTCAGCAGCGCTCTGGGAACCTTTGGGGTTTGGGGAAGGACAGGGTGGGGGCAACTACTGACTTTCGACTCTGGGAACCTGGTGGGGGTGCATTTGTGGTTTTCAGCAGGCAGCTGGGCTGAGGAAGGGGGTCCAGCTAAGGCAAGTGCGTCCTTTTCCAGCGAGGCCAGCACAGGTTTCTCTGCTCTTGCCGGCTCTACCGGAGCTTTCCCCCCGCATAGCGTCCACCTGCCTGCAGACAGGGAGCAGTTGAGGCCTTACCTCTGAGGCTGCCAGCTTCCCCGGAACAAGAGGTCCATTCAGCAATGAGTGTTTACTCATTTTCTTTTTCTTGACGAAGACCTCTTTAGCCTGGCCTATATAAATAGTACAGAACATTCCAGACCTTAGTGAGACAGGGGAGTGTCTTAACACCCACAGGCTGTCACCACTGCCTCCTATTCCTGGTTTCTCCTCCAGCCTTCTTTGTACACCTTGGAGGGAATAAGGCGCCAGGTTGGGGGTGGGGGTCTCAGGGACCAGTCGGTGGGGAGCAGGGTCCTTGAGTCCCCAGAGGGAGGAAGAAAGAAGCAGATTCGCAGCTCCGTGGCACCCTCCCACCTACTGCCCACCCCTCACTGCAGGTTATCACCAAGCTCTTCCTGAGGTTGAGACATGAACAAATTCTCACCTTTGGTCCCTTTATGTGATGCATACACTTGAAAATAAATAAGTAAATGAATAGGAAAAAAAAGTTCAATGAAGAGTTTACTCGCTGTCAGTACTCTCAGCCTGGATGGAAGCTTCTGCCCAGGGCTGGTGTAAAGGGGCAGCAGCTGACTGGAGCCCTGAGAGCAGAGGGCCTACCCCACCCATCACAAGGGCATCTTTCCCCACCACCTCTGCCCTGTCTGATGATGGAGTAAGTTCCAGCAGGAAGTCAGGGGATCCCTGTCCCAGAAGATGCACGCTTGGCCCAGAGATGGAAGCATCAGATGGTCTGGTCCTGACCCCAAGGGTCTCTCCCAGCCCTGGTGGACCTTTCCCACATTAGGGGGGAATGGACCTGTTTTAATTGACTCTAGGGCCTGCCCCTTCATTATGAAGGATTATGAAGGACGGGAGCCGAAGACCAGATGGCTGCATCCCTGAGGCGGTCCCCTGGTCCCCTGGTCCCCTGGTCCCATCCCCGAGGCTGAAAGCAAAGATGGGTCTTGAGGGGATGCATTCCCAAGGCAGGAAGAAGAGGGGGTGGGCATGGGGAAATGCATCCGCAGAAGCCGAGTAGGCCTTGCTGATCTGCGCAAAGCGGAAGGAGCATCGGCTGAAGTCCGGGGGGCCCAAGGTGGCGGGTTTGCTAGTGGAGATGCCAGGACGTGGTCCAGCCGGATGAGAGGCGGAAGGCTCCTTGGGCACCTCCTGAATGCAGCCGCATCAGCTCCCCGCTGCCCACAACGTCAGGAATAGTGGCAGCTGCCCTTTACCTCAACAGGATGAAACAGAACCGACAAGTTCAGATGTCTTAAGAGCTTTGAGATCTTTTGGTCTCATGTGCTTCATCATTCCGTGACTGTGCCTGGAGGCCGGAGCAGTTGTGTGTGTCCACGGGTATGGACGCGGTGCCATCCCCATGGGCCAGCTCATAATGTAGACCAGGCATTTTATTGGGGGAAATACCCTGCTTCCTCTACCATTGGGAGTGAATCGGGCACCCCAGAAGTCTCCATCTGGTCCGTGTGTTCTAGGCCCCCTGTGCCTGGCTCCCCTGCTCCCTCCTGGGTCCCACAAACTCCATTTTTTTGCCAAGCCCTCGGCCCTGTGTCACGGTTCATGGTCATGTGATATGGGACCCTCCCTTCACGGCCGTGTGTGGCCGTGTACATACGTGCAGCTCGCTGTGCTCGGCCACGTGCCTCCCAGCCCCCTTGCCATCACGTGCCCCGGCTGTCCTTGTCACGGCTACGGTCGGCCGTCTCCTGGAGACGCAGGGGGCTGCCCTTCAGAGAGCCCGCCAGGGTCTGCTTTGTGGAACAGAATGTGAACCATCACTCGATGGCTTACTTGACTTATTTAATTAAAAATGAAAACACGCAGCGAGCAAAGTCTCCAATGTGTCTCTGCCTTTCTTTCGCATTCGTTCTCAGCAGCCATCAAAAATTAACAAGAAACAAAATTAGCAGCAGTAGGAAAGGGGTGCTTCTAGCCTGAGGCAGGGCAGAGGAAAGGCCCTGAGAAGTGAAAGACTCGGGGAAGCACGGCTGAGTGCAGGGGGTGTGATGATCCTTTTACGTCACCAAGATGGCAGAGCTGGTGGCAACTGTGCTTGGAGCCGGCTGCAAGGATGAGGTCTGAGACATGAATACCCCGGTGTTACAGGGCAGGGACAGGAGCATTGGCTAGAGGTCAGGGGACCCGGGGACAAGTCCCGGCTTTGCCACTGTCTGGCCCTGTGACCTTGGACAAGTCACTTCCCTCCTCTGAGCCCTAGTTTCCTTGAGAACGAGGCATGTAATCAGCGACTTACAACTGCTGTTCCAGAAGTCAGCTGAAAAAGCAGGCAATGCCCTCTCGCCTGGAGCAGCTACATATCGATCTGCTTCACATGTTGAAATGGCACCTAAAAGTCCTTTGGCCTTCAACAAAATCTCAAAAACCACATGAGGTGATCGTCAAAGACCCTTTCGGCTAAGAAATGGAATGGGGTCCTTTCAAGTCGTTATGACCTGACTCATCACTGTAGTGCCAATTAGATTTTGGCCCTTTTGTCTCCTAACAGCCACCTGGAGACAATAGGCATCTCCCAAGGAAGAGGGTTCCTCTTTTTTTTTTTTTTTTTTTTTTATTGGAACCTGAGAAGACGTTGCTGGTAAAGCTTTGTGGGTTTTGGGGCACAGGGGAGACAGGACAGCAGCAGCCATGAAGAGGGAGAGAACGACTGAGCACTCGTGAGCAATTGGGTACCTGGAGTTGGAGGGAGGTGACAACAGAGGGAGGCATGATGTGAAGGAATGGGACCCCTTCCCCAAAACTCAAACCCGTACCTCTGCCATTTCACCCAGGCCAGGCCTTGGGAACTCAAACCATCTTCCTCCCCACCCTTGAAATACAGCCGTTTGCAATGACACCCCAACCTGAATATCTCTGCCACCCCACCCCCAGTCAGGTGCCATTGCTGCATCCACTCTTCTGGGGACTACATATATTTAGTTTAATTTCTGGGCTATGTTTCCTACCACAAATGACCTCCTGGAGAAACAAATTGCCATAATCATAGAGCAGAGAAGCCTGGAGACCTTCCCACCCACTCACGCCCTCAGTCACCAGCACAGCCTGGAGACAACCTTCCTCCCTGCTCTCAGGCCTATTGGGACTCCTGAATCTTCCTCCACTATTCTCCGAGTTACCCAACCCTGGGAAGGAGCCAAATACTCCACGGGGTCTCCGAGGGAGGGACAGTCAGCTGGATCCATCTGGGAAGAAGTTGGGCCACCAGCAGGGGCCTGGGACCTGTGTCATTTGCTCACGGCAGGCCCAGCACTGGAGTCTGCATCAGTGTGTCTCCTCATGTGTCTGGAGGAGCTGCGGTCGCCTAACCGTGCTTAGGAAGTTACAGTGCATGTTAGCATCTTAAAGGCTCTGAGAAGTCCTGCTTTCCTTTGCCCCAACTGACCGGAATTCTCTCACAACAGTTTTTATGGGTAGAATTCTTTCATCGTGAGAAGTGTTTTTGGCCAAACAACCTTTTCAAGATGCTGGCATTCTACTGAACACCTTGTAGCTCTCAGAAACCTGCAGATATAAGCATATGGGACTAAAAGCCATGACAAGCAGACAAGAAGAAGGTTGTGGGTAAAGAGGGTGGGGAAAAAAGTTCAGGCTTGAGAGTCAGGGCCCCATCCCACCTTCGGGCCATTCTCAAGCTGCAGGCCAGGAGTGAGTTGGCCGGTTGAGAATGTAGCAGCCTCAGGGGAACTGGGGGAGGGGTCAAAGTTCACACCCCGAGGCATCCCCCCTGCTGCCTTAAAACCTCCGGGTCGCCTGAAACCCTGGGTCCTTGGCTTCCTCAACTCAGCCCACACCTGCAGGGCCTCTGCGGCATTAGGGGGGTCACCCTGGGGAACCAGGCCAGGCGTAAACACCACAGGACACCGTTGATCTGAGCTTGGAGGTAACTCTTAAAAGGAGCCATTTCTTAAACAGCAGGACAAAGGTTACCGACCGTAAACAGGTTCCCTGGAGATGTAATCCACCTCCCGCAGCTGGTAAACCCCTTGCTAAACCTGCTGGGCGGTTTATTGGAAGAGCAAGCGGGTAGTAAAGGCTCAGCGGGAGGGGCGGGCCCCGGAAAATCAGACCGTGAGAAAGGGAGGAAGGAAGGGGGGTGGGGGGTGATGACAAGGAGGGGTCATCCGCGTGAGATGCAGGGGAGGAAGACAGCCAAGTCGCTAAAAAAAAGAACACCCTCGAGGAGAGCCACGGCCACCAACTCCGAGAACTCAGGACCCAGGCACACCACCCGCCCCGGACCGAACCGACCCTGGATGTGCGGCCCACGCAGTGTCAGGTGTTGTTTTTAAACAATTGGCATCAGAGGCCGACACTTAAAAAGTAAGGGGTTTTATGTGAAAACCAGCTTCCTGCTGCCTCTTGAACATCAGGTGTCTTGGTTTGAGTAACACCTGAAGTTGATGCTGAGATAAGGGTTAGAGAGCAAGGGGTTTATCTGGGCCCTGCAGCCAGCCAGCAGGGGAGGGGGTGAGGAGCCAGCAGGGGAGGGGGTGGGGGAGCCAACAGGGGAGGGGGTGGGGGAGCCAGCAAGGGAGGGGGTGGGGGAGAGCCAGCAGGGGAGGAGGGGTGGGGGGAGCCAGCAGGGGTGGAGGGGAGCCAGCAGGGGTGGAGGGGGTGGGAGGAGCCAGCGGGGAGGAGGAGTGGGGAGAGCCAGCAGGGGAGGGGGTATGGGGGAGAGCCAGCGGGGGGGAGGTCCCCTGCTAGGCCAGCTGCCCCCTCCAGGAAATGGTAAAGCTGGTAAAGCCGGTGCCTTAGACTCCTTCTCCCCCGGGGATGAGTGAGCCTGGAGGGTTCCTACACCAGTCCTTGTCAGACTTTGGCTGAATACTAATTCCCCAGCACAACCTTGCCGGCAAAACAGCATTCCAGAATTCTGGAACGAGCCTTTGGGCCCAGAGATGCCAGTGGTTGGAAGTTTCCAGAACGCAGTGTAAGTACGCAGAGTGGGCTGTAAGGGCGGGAGGAGTCTGGCAACACCTGCTCCGGGTGACGTGGGGCTCTTGTTCCCGCAGGGACAGGGGGGCGGCCGGGGGAGAGGAGCCGGGTGCCCCAGTCGCCTGGCCTCGCCAGCACTGAGGCAACATCGACCAGGGCACTTGCGCCTCCAGCTGAGCCACCTCTGAATCCGCCTCTGTCCAGGGTGAGACAGCAACGGGCCAGCGGGGCCACTGCTGGACTCCATTCACTATGATCGCTCCCCAGGCCCCATAGGCCTTTGAGTTTCCAGCCTCCAGCTTGAAGCCCTGGTGGCATGCGGGGGTCCGGGTTGACTTTCGCAGCAAGGCCTTCCCCGGGCTCGTTGGCCCTTAAACCTGAGGAATAAGCTGGTTAGTCTGGACCTTGTGGGCTCTGCGTCTGTCTGCCTGGTCAGAACACTGAACCCAACCACCCCGTCTGCACCCATCTGGGTTTCTCCTGCCCACCCCCACCCCAGAGCAGCCGAGGCCCATCCGAGCAGGGGGCGCAGAATGAGCATCGAGGAAGAAGACAGGTGTTTTTGGCCAGCTAGAGGCTGGGGTGGGGGGCAGCTGGTGTCCAGTCCTTACCAGAGCCGCCCTCCCTGGAAAGGTTTCAACTCCTTTCTCTTGAATGTGCATAGTAGGTGATGCTCCCTGTGCAGTACACAGGTCCCCCAGCGTGCTCTTGCAGTGATCGCAGTGGCAGTCCCCAGGGCCTGGGTTCAAATGCCACCCCATTGTGTCTCACCCAGGAAAGCTCAGCAGAGGGCACCCCCCTCCCCAGAGGCAGCATGCCCAAGGGCCTGGAAGACAAAGAGGATTGGCTCTGCTTGTGGCCTGAGAAACAGCTTGCTTCTGATGAGACAGGAAGCTGGAGAGCAGAGCTGGGCCGGAATGCTCAGGCATCTCTAAGCCACACTAGGAAGAGGAGGGACTTGATCTTGCAGCTAGGGAGCCACTAAAGGGAGAGGGAAGCAGAGTGGCCTGCTGTGCTCACTGTGTCCCATTTCACAGATGAGAAGAGTGAGGCCCAGACAGCTGACATGACCAGCAAGTGTCAGGATGTGAATCCATGTCTCGCATCCTCACAGACCCTTCTGTTCCATCCTTTGCCTCAACTCTCCCACTGCGATCTGTTGAGCACCCACAGGTCATGGAAATGCCAAGGAGGCATAAGCACAGAACCAAAGGCATCAGACGGCACAAGCCCAGCCCCTCTTCTTTTTTTAATTTTCTTTAGATTTTATTTATTTATTCATGAGAGGCAGAGACACAGGCAGAGGGAGAAGCAGACTCCGTGCAAGGAGCCTGATGCAGGACTTGATCCCGGGACCCTGGGATCATGACCTGAGTCAAAGGCGGACGCTCAACCACTGAGCCACCCAGGCGTCCCCGACCCCTCTTTACTTAAAAAAAAGTAAAGCCCACTTTTAAAGTCTGCTCTCTTCCAGGCTTGAATAGCAGCATGCGTCCTAGCGGTGTGACCTTGGACCAGTGAATTGTCCTCGCTGGGCCTTAGGTTGCTCATGTGTAAAATGAGGACAATATCAACATGAAAGACAGGGATGTGGGCCTGTGTGCCTGGTTCATGAGGAACCCTGAATAAACAGCTACTGCTTTTACTTGGAGCCCGTCACCCCATGCTCGCCCTCTTTTGAATGCCTCTCAATCAGTGAACTGACAAATATTTTGAAGGCTGGAAGGGACACCCAAGTAGAACTTCTAATGGAACCCAGGGCCGAAGAGAATGGGCCTCTCAGCACCTGCCACAGGCAGTCAGGCTGCCCTTTGTCCCAAATCCTGAAAAGCAGAGCAGAGCTTCAGGGACAGGCCCGAGATGCCCCATGGAGAACCTCCCGAGTTTGGGTAAAGTGGACAGGGGCTAATCCCATTTCCTCCTGTAAGTTTCCATTAATTCCCCTTCTGTGCTTTAACCTCCTCTCCCTCCTGGCTCGATGGGGATTTCTGTAAGCGGCGTCCTCCCGGGACAACCTGCCCTCTGCCTTCTGTGTGCATGAGCAGAGAGACCGACGCTGGGGGGCCGAGAACACTTGGGCGGAGGTCAATTCATTCAAAACATTGCCTGGTGGGCGCTGCTCCCACTGCCCTGGCCCCGACTAGAGGCTCATTCGCAGCTGGCTTGGAGCCCACTGCTTCCCGACACATGTCCGCTTGGCCGGGGAGCAGAAGAACCATTGAGAAGACATGTCAAGACTTGCCCACGGAAGCAGGAATCCAAGGACCCCCGTTATGGGGCAATGCTCCTGACATCTTGCCTGCAGGTGCCAATGTCCCCTCTTCTTCTTCATGACTGAATAAGCCTGGGGGACAGACTTGAGCCTTTACATGGGCTCCCGCTGTGCCTGACACAGCACAAGTGGTGGTTGCATGGATGAATGAATGAATGAATGAATGCTCTACTATTAGTGACATTTAGTACATGCATACTGTGCAGCCATCACTACTCTCTGGCTCTAGAACATTTTCATCACCCCAGAAGGAAGCCCCATATTCCCTACCAACCACTGATATGAATTTGCCTATTCTGGGCATTTCATGCAAATGAAACCACGCGACATGTGACCTTCTTTCTGTGTCTGGTTTCTTTCACTGAGCATCATGTTTCTGAGGTTCACCCACGTAGGATGTATCAGAACTTCATTCCCTTTTAAAGCTAAATATTATTCCACTGTCTGGATGGACCCCATTTTGCATACCCATTCATCCGCTGATGGCCCCTTGGGTCATTTCTACCTGTTGGCAACAGTTTGGTTTCAGAAACATTTCCTGCACACCTACTGTGACCTGCATACTTGTGCTGGGCACTTGCCCATGATCTCTTATTGAACCCTCAGAACTGCTCTCAGCTGGGTGGAAATTATGTCCCCATTTCACAGATAAAGGAACTGAAGCCCAGAAAGTAACAAACAGTTGAGCCCAGCCAACCCTGGCTGCGTGCCCACCGTGTGCCTGGCCCCACGCAGAGCTGCAAGGTAGAGAATCGAAAGCACAGTCCCTATCTGCACAAGAACAGACATTCTATGTTAGACTTTTCAGGGCGGACTCAGTATTACATATTTTTATACTTTCCAACACAAGAAATTCATTAATGATTCTAATGAGGCTTGTAACCACCTGTGTACCTAAAAAAAAAAAAATCCCAATTGGGGCAAAACAAAACCCACCATCAATACCCTGTGTCTGTGTCCATCCCTTCCTGTCTATGAGGGATGGGAATGTCCAGGTTGAAGTGGCTGGGGCCTCCCTGGCTCAAGTGTAACTCGCCAGTTCTTTTCGGGCCTTGACAGTGCTGCAGTCTGTGTCTGCGGCTCCGAGGGAGCTTTCTAGGTCTCCTCAAGAGGTCCAGGACTGCCACTGCAGCGCACTTTATCTCAGACCCGGAAGCAGAGTGACCAGCCCCCAGTCCTGTGGCAGGCTCAATGACTTCTCAGCAGTGTGCCCAGAAAGCCCTATGGTCATGTGGTGGTGGGAGCAGTGTGGAGTCCTGAGGACATGAGCAGGAGACGGTTCATGCAAAAACTTCTAATCATTGAACTCCCTGGGGCAGGATCCAGCAGACAAGCCTAAAAGTGGCAGGATCCAGAGGGTCAGAGCCCATCCCTTCGTGTCTTTTCTCAGACGTTGCAGGAGGTTCAGTGCCTGTCCTGGAAGCTACCTGCAGAGCCCTGGTGGTGCCACACGTGACCTCTTGGAGCATACACTGAAGTAAATTTAAGTGAGATCGGGCATTTTCCCCCAAAATAGACAGAAGCGCTACCATCTTTGCAAATATTAGCATCTGTGTATCTTGGAGAACGAGAGTGTGTAATCCGGAGCCAGCCTGCTTGTTCTCAAATCCCGGCTCCGCCCCCATCCATGCTGTGTCACTGTGGGCAAGCCATCCGACTGTCTGTGCTGTGGCTTCCTCATCTGTAAAATGGGAATACAGATGGTGTCTACCTTGGGGGGTAACTGTAAGGATGAAGTCAAGTAGTATGTGTAAGGGGCCAGGCCTGTAGTAAGTGCTCATAAATGTTAGGTATTATGTTAAGAGTCTGGCCAGAGGTGGGAGTAAAGAGAATAAAATGGACTTCTGATGAATTTTCTTCCCAGAAGTGACAAGATTGGTTGGGTGTCCATGAACATTTCAAGCAAGTGAACATTCATATTATTGTTTCTCACTCCAAATGGCTCCCTTGAAGTCCTCCGGATACTCACGACTGAAGGAGAATCATAATGACGAAGATTTACTGAGCGCGTACTGCCTGCTAGTACTGTGCCCAGTGCCTGTCATGCATGATCTCATTGGATGGTCCTCCCAATCTGTGACACGGGCACTTGGTTATCACCCGTTTTACTGCTGAATGAACTAAGGCTTACAGAAGTGAAGCAAGAAC
Source organism: Canis lupus baileyi (assembly GCF_048164855.1). Taxonomy (NCBI): domain Eukaryota; kingdom Metazoa; phylum Chordata; class Mammalia; order Carnivora; family Canidae; genus Canis; species Canis lupus. Next base: position 23,424,878 of record NC_132841.1, read on the forward strand.
AGATCAAGGTTGCAGAGAGCCAAGAAATGTGAACCAAAACAATAATGACCTCTTAAATTGGCAACAATGTTTTTAAAATAGTAAAACCCAGTGCTGGCGCAGGTGTGGAGAAACATCCATTTATCTTATGGGATGCTGGAGGAGGAAAGTTTGGTGATATGTATCAAACACCTTAACATTTTTTTCATATACTTTCATCCAGCAAATCCAGTACAGGCATTTATCCTAAGGAAATAACTGCGGCTAAATGCTAAAATGTAATGTTGTCAAACTTAAATGTTGCTTATAATAGTGAAAAAGTAGAAAACCACTTAAGTGTTGAATAATAGAGAATCGGTCACATAAACTGTGGTTACACATATGATGTAGCCATTAAAACCATGCAGAAGACTTTTTAAATGACAAAGATGTTTAGGAAAATTACATGACAAATAATCTATAAAAACAGCAAGTACCATATGACTTGATTTATAGAAAATATTCTCTGTACTGTGAATACATTTGCACAGAGAAATGATTGGAAACACACAAGCCAAACTGTTGACAGTAAATTACTTATCTGAGTTTTCAATTATTTCTTTAACAAACATGTATTCCTTGCATCTGTCACTTGGCGTTTAAGAGTATAGCCTCTAGAGTCAGGCTGCCCGAGTTCAAATCCTAATTCTTTTTTTTTTTTTTTTTTTTTAGGATTTATTTATTTATTTTGAGGAGACAGAGAGAGAACAGAGGTAGGGCAGAGGGAGAGGGGGAGAGAGAGAATCTCAAGCAGACTCCACACTGAGCATGGAGCCAACACAAGGCTTGATCCCACGACCCCTAGACCATGACCTAAACCAAACCAAGAGTCAGATGCTTAACCGACTGAGCCACCCAGGCACCCCATCAAATCCCAATTCTATCTCTGGTTCACAGAAACATCTCTGAGTTTCCATATTTAAGTACAAATGGGAATAATGATAGTCGTGCCAAAGCACCTGCTCAGAGGGTGTTGGGAAAGGGAGACAGTATGTGTGAAGCCCCTAACACAAAGCCTCGCAGTGATTTATCATTACCACTACTATGATTACCATGACTAATTACCATTAGGATTATCACTGTACCTCTTGCAATTAGGAAGGACAAACGCCTGAGTGTTTGCCTGCTTCCCCTGACTTCCTGCAAGGCCTTCAGCTCACACTTGCCAGGACTCCTGTGTTCCATCCTCCTTGCCCCTGGCCACAGATGGGGCTTGGAAGAAACAACCCAATAAACACTGGTCTGCTGGCCCCTGAGTGAGACACGGGAGCTTACAAAAATGCATAAGCAAATGTTTGATTTGGGAGGAGAGAAGGAGCAAGAAAGGAGACTTCTTAGTGAAGCCCAGGAAGAGACTAGCATCTGTTGCTGGAGCCTCCTTGTTTGTTCTGCTTGTTTCTTCACTTCATCCTGACCACATCATTTGCTATGAAGCATCTGGCTCCAATATGGGGCTGATTTTAATAAATCCAAGACATCTCCCTTAGCCCAGCAGACTTGGAAGAAGCCAGAGAGAAACCCTACAGTGTTGCCAGCAGGAGACCTGAAAGGCAGAGATGGGTAGGAATGAGGAGGGTGCTTAATAACCTAGTGACGGCCAGGGTGCATCTGGGGGGAGGCATGTCCATGTGGCCTGATGTATTTAGAAATCAAGAGGGATGGGTCAGAGAGAGGTGTGCCCATTGGAGCTGACAGTGGCCTCTGGCAAGTGTCCACCTGCCCTGGGTTTCTGTTCTCTTCTGTGGCCCCTCAGGAGGCAGCAGCTGGCTCATACGGTCACAGATCTCTCCAGACACGAGAGAATAGGATCATGGGACATGTCGTAGCTGTTCCCCTACACACACATACACACAAACACACACACACACACACCTCCTTCCAGATGGGATAAGCAAAAGCATTATGGGGTTTCCAGCCAGATTCCATCCTCCACTTGGTTTAACCCAGAAGGATCCGGGTGTTAATTCCGTGGAGCCAACACAAGGCAGAGCACTGGTTGTCGCTGGGTACAGCATCAGGAAGGGTGAACAGAAGCATTAGGTTGAAAATGAGAGAAAGTGCATTTAAAAAGCTGTGATTCCTAGAAATTCCCACTCCACCCACTTCCCACAACTATTCTATTACTCCAAAATGAGAAATTAATTCCTCCAGGATTAGGATTGTGAAGGATGGGCCAAAACCCAAGAAAAAGGCCTTATGTTTGCAGGCCGTGAGGTTGGTCCAATGGAGTTCATGCAGAAGCAGCTAAGGGAGCCTGTGCTTGACTCTTCTGCATATCAGTAAAGTCTCAAAATACCATTGGTCAAGGATGTTCTGAGCAGGTTTGGGGCCGGTCTCCTCTGTTATTGCTGTTAGTAATAGGATGATTGGGCAGGAATATTAATTGTGATGATAAGTTTTGCGTTATTCTCCTTCATGGATGTAGAAGATGTTCAAAGAATGAACAGATCACGTTCCCTTCCTCCTCCAGGGAGTGGAGACCAAATGCCTTCATCCTGAACTCTGGGGCTCAGCAGGGAAAAGATTAGCCACTGTTGAAGAAGCCACTCAAATCAACACTTGCCCTTTTACTACTTACTTAACTACAACAAAAAAATGGAGCTCCCTGAACTGTCCCAGTGATCTTCAACTCTGGACACACATTAAAATCACCCACTGAAGATTCTCGGGGCACCTGGCTGGCTCAGTCGGTTAAGTGTCCAACTCTTGATTTCAGCTCAGGTCATGATCTCAGGGTCATGAGTATGAGCCCTGTGTTGGGCTCTGCGCTGGGCATGGAGCCTGCTTGAGATTCTCTCTCTCCTCTGCCACTCCCCACTTCTCTCTCTCTCTCTCTCTCTCTCTTAAAAAAAAAAAAAATCACCCATTCATTCTCAAACTTTCCTATGCATCAGAATCTCCTGGAGGACTTGCTAAAACACAGACTTCTGAGCCCAACCCTAGAGTTTCTGAGTCAGTGGGTCAGGGTGTGTCGACTGAAAAAGAAAAAAAAAGCCAACCTCAAAATAGGTTAGTAAGTGCTTTATTTGCTGTCTTACTGAGGTCATATGTCCTTGCAAGCAACTCTGCAAGATGTAATTGTGCATCACAAAGTATAATTTGTTCAGGTGTAAAAATGGAGGTTTACTGATTTCCATGTTAGTCACATAGATTTTCCATAATATATCTTAATACATTATGTTTCTCTCATACCTTTTTGTTAAAAAGCGTTGCCTGTCTGCCTCTGCTGAACTAGTTTTCTGGCTCTTCTTGGTTTGGAATCTCCTTGAGGTCACTGGAGATGGTCACAGAAGGCCAAGAGAGTCACCTGTCTTAATACACTGCAGTTTTAGTGCACGAGTAGGACCTGCAGAGGGCTGCTAGTCTCTGGGCCACACTTTGAGAACCGCTGCCCTCCCCCTGTCCTCAGAGACTGACTCAATTGGTCTGCAATTGGGGTCTGGGCATCTGTTATTTAAAAGTGGCCACGGTGGGGCCCCTGGCTTGCTCAGTCATGGAGAAGCATGCAACTCTTGATTTTGGGGTTGTGATTTCCAGCCCTACATTGGGCATGAAGCTTACTTAAAAAATAGTTAATTAATTAACTTAAAATTAATGTCCAGAGGATCCCAAGAGAAACTCCTTCACCTCCAGAGCCAATTAAGGGGAGCTGTGCTACAAGAGCACATTACAAAAATAAGTACAAACATCCAGTTATCCGTTAAGGACCAACGAAAATCCAGCTGTTCTCAATCATGGCCTTATCTTACTCCCATTCCTTTTGTACATCAAAGAGGGATCTTGACTTCCTTCTCTGACTTGGCTGGTCTGCAGCTTCCCAGAGGCCAACTTGCCTGTCTCTGCCTTGCTCCGGATCCTGGCTGAGTGCTGGCATCACCCCTTGGTCACAAGCTCAGCGCTCGAGTTACAGGTTCCTTGGTGTCTTTCTGCTCTGCCCCTTTGCTTCATCCCAAGAGAAACATCCCTTCTCCCGGCCCATGTGCAGAGATCCCTTACAAGAAAGCTGACTGGCCTGGATCAGTGAAAGCGCCAAGGTCCCGTGAGCCCACATCCTCAGCCTGGGCGGGCAGCTCCAGGAAAGCAGCAGCTGAGCATGCAGCTGACAGTCTGATCCTTGGTCTTCGAGGGCAGGAATCCCCATCGGAGCCTCACAGAAGGGGAGCCACAGGCCTCCAGCCCCACTGTGGAAAGATTTGCAAACCAAAGAGCAGCTGCTTTGAATGATGACTTCACTGAAGAATGGAGCCCAGTAATACTCCCATCAGGGAGGGAAGGGTCAGTGGATGCTGGCCCATTCCTACTCCAGGAGCCTCAAAGAGACACAGCCAGGCACGCAGATGGACCCAGGTACCCCCAAGAGCAGAGGGAGGAGAATGAGCATACTCCACTTCCCCTGGGGTCAGCTCTTACAAGGAGTATCTTATTTAATCCTTACACCAATCCCCATAGGGGATGGCTGGCATCAGGTCCTGTTTCGAAGATAAGGAAACAGGCTCAGAGATGTCAAGCACCTGCCTAAAGTCACACAGCTTGTGCACTGGCTAACCTTTATTGAGTCATTACTAGATGCCCGGCACTGCTTTAGTTGTTTTACACTTATGGACCTATTCAGTCCCCACAACAATCCCAGAGGTAGGCAGCATAGGCTAGGTTGTGCTGTGGCCATCCCCAAAGTCTCAGGGACTACATAAGAAAGTTTATTTCCCACTTACTCAGAGCCTACTCTGAGCCCATGTGACTCTGCAGGGCAACTGTCCTTCATTTAGTGACCAAGCAAGCCAGGCGGTCATGATCTTGTGGGTTGGCCAACTGAACGGGAGGCCACCTTGGTGCTGAGACAGAGGAAAAGGAGGGTCATGGGCTGCCCTTTCTATGCTTTGTCCCAGAAGTGACTTATTGTGACTCGTTGTGACAGCCCACAAGCCATTGGCAAATGCTAGTCCCATGGCACCTACCAAGTTGCAGAGGGCTTAGAAATGCAGGGGGAACAGATACAATGCCCGGTAACCATGTCTATCTCTGCCATATGGAGGTGTTCCCTATTTTAGACAAGAAAACTAAGATGAAGACATGAGGGCACTTTCTGTATTAGTTTGCTAGGCAGCCACGACAAAGCCTCGCCAACCCGATGGCTCAAACAATAGAAGTTTATTGCCCCAGAGCTCTGGAGGCCAGAAGTCTGAGATCAAGGTGTCAAAAGGGCTGATTCCTTCTGTGGACTATGAAGGAGAATATGTTCCATGCCTCTCTCCTCATTTCTGCCATCCTTGGTGTTCTTTATCTTCTAGAAGCATAACCCTAATCTCTGCCTCCATCCCACAAGGCATCCTTCCTGTATATATCTGCCCTAAATGTCTCCTATTTCTAAGAGCACCAATCATATCAGATGATAGGCCAACCCTATTCCAGCACGACCTCATCTTAATTCATTTCATCTGCAACAACCCCATTTCCAAATAAGACCTCATTCTGTGAAGTACTAGAAATTAGTTCAACATAGGAATTTACGGGGACACAATTCAATCCATACCACCTGCTCGAGATCACATGTGGCCAATAAGTAAAATAGCTTGAATCCTGGTCTGTCTCATTTAACTCTCCATCCAAGGCAATAATGACTTCCTGTGAGGTGGAAGGCTATAAAACATCTGGAGCCACGCTGATGATGAAAATGAATCATGTTTTTCTTGTCAGTCCCCAGAGGCAGGGATCAGACCTCATAAAACCACTCTTATACTTGTCCTGACTCTATAAACATGAATCCATTTAAACTCTTCAACAGGGACGTTGCAAACCTCCAAGAAATTAAAATTCCTCTTCCTTTGTACTCCCTCCACACAATTGGGGTGCAGCGTTCTCCTTCAAACAAACAGCTGTGGGGTTCTCTTCCGATCCTACCCACAGGCCTGGTCTAGAAGGAAGACACCACTGCCTTCCCTATCTTTACCAACCGGGGTGGTGATGTGACCCCGACAGCATGTGTGGGCATCGCAGCCCACCTCAATCTGGAAGGTGTGACAGCTGACCTACTCTACCTCCTTGTGTCTATTGTTAAGCCAGTGGGAAATGGGAAAGGGTGCGTGTGCGCGAATATTAATTCACATACCTTCCTGAACTCTCCCCTGGGTTCCTACCCATTACTCCTCCCAGCCCATCGACACACAGACCCCATCTTTATTTAAGTCTTCACGTTTGCCCATAGCCTCCCCCACGGGGTCTCCTGTTGAATTGATGCAGGATTTGCCTTAGCCCAGATGGGAAGGAAACAATCCAAAGATTTTAGAGTTTGGGTGTCTATAGTCACATGTGTATTTGATAACTCGGCCCTTAGAGCCTCCTCCCCCCTTGCCTCTCTGAATCTCAGTTTTACCATATATAAAAGGCAGGCAGTGAGGGCAGCATGAGGGCTTCTGGTCAAGTTAGTTTTACATTCAGGCTTTGAAGGCCTCATGGTTCCAGAACCATAGTAATAATAAGCAAAATAGATTTGTAAAAATTAGAAAGCTCCTTCTCCCACCAAAAAGATAAAACGACAATCAAAAACATGATAAATGTTTTTGTGGTGAAGAAATGGAATGAAAACCCCAAACTGTGAGGGGCAGAAGGCCTGGGGTTGGAGGCAGAGCCAGTGAAGCTTGTGAAAAGCCGCACTTTGGGGGCAGGATGCAGCAGGACACAGGTATGAGTTCCTCACCAGGACTCACAGCCGGGCCCTCTCTGCTCAGGAACCCGCATCTGGTCCCCCCAGTATGAGTGTGGGGCGGTCCCCGCAAGATGCCCATGAGCCCATCTATTCCAGACTGTGGGCTCAGAGAGCAAAGCCAGGCATTGAGAGCAGGAGAGAGAAAGAAAACAAAAACATAAACCAACCTCCCATTCACAATTGGCCTTGAAATTAACCTTCCAAATCACATGAAGAAATGTAATGCTGGGCAGCCCGGGGGGCTCAGTGGTTTAGTGCCATCTTCGGCCTAGGGCATGATCCTGGAGACCCCGGATAGAGTCCCACGTCAGGCTCCCTGCATGGAGCCTGCTTCTCCCTCTGCCTGTGTCTCTGCCTCTCTCTCTCTCTGTGTGTGTGACTATCATAAATAAATAAAAATCTTAAAAAAAAATTATAAAAAAAGAAATGTAATGCTAAGAAAATGAACAAACTCAACAATAAGAAGTAAACTCAGTGCAGATGAATTTGAAAAAAAATACTTTAGAAGAAGTATCTTTAAGCTCCTTAGAGATCAATGTAGGAATCAATTCTTAAAGAAGAATGAGCCATTATGAAACCTAAGTAGGAAGAAATGAAACGAGAACAGTGAATGTAAAAATACTTATTTATAAAAATCAACAAGTTAGGACCACATCAAACTAAAAATCTGCACAGCAAAAAAAAAAAAATCAACAAAATGGAAAGGCAACCTGTGAAATGGGAGACAATATTTGTACACCATATATCAGGTAAGGAGTTAATATTCAAAATATGTAAAGAACAACTCAATAGCAAAAACCCAAACAATCTGATTTAAAAATGGACAGAGGAACTAAAAAGACATTTCTCCAAAGAAGACATCCAGATAGCCAACAGGTACCTGAAAAGGTGCTCAACATCACAGATCAGCAGGGAAATGCAAAGCAAAACCACAATGAGATATTATCTCACACCTGTCAGAATGACTATTATCAACAGATTGTTTTGTTTCTTAAATTCCACATATGAGTGGAATCATAGGATATTTGTCTTTCCCTGATTGATTTCCTTTAGTATTATACTCTACCTCCATCCATGTTGTTACAAATGGCAAGAGTTTATTCTTTTTTCACAGCTGAGTAGTATTCCATGATATGATCATAAGGGGAAAAAAGAGAGAGGCAAACCAAGAAGTAGACTCCTAACTATAGAGAACAAACTGGTGGTTACCAGAGGAGAAGTGGGTGTCTGATTGGTGAACCAGGTGACGGGGATCAAGGAGGGCCCTTGGGATAAACACCAGGTATTGTATATAAATGTTGAACCACTAAATTGTACACCTGAAAGTAGCATTACATACATATAATGATATGTACGTATATATGTATGTATTACATATATACATATATAATATGTATGTATGTACACCTGAAACTAATATTACATACATATAATAATATGTATGTTTATAAACTAATATACATACATATAATAATGTATGTTAACTGGAATTTAAATAAAATTTTTTTTTAAAAAGAAGACAACAGATAACAAGTGTAGGTGAGAATGTGCAGAAAAAGGAACCCTTGTGCACTGCCGGTAAGAATGTAAGTTGGTGCAGCCATTGTAGAAAACACGATAGAAGTTCCTCAAAAAATTAAAAATAGAATTACCATGTGACCCAGTAATTCTGCTTTTGGATGTGTATCAAAAGGAAATGAAAGCAGGATCTTTTTTTAAAAAAGATTTATTTATTTATTTTAGAGAGAGGGAGAGAGAGCAAGAGCTCTCTGGAGGGGCAGAGGGAGATGGATAAGCAGACCCCTCACTGAGCCCCATGTGAGACTCCATCCTACAACCCTGAGATCCTGACCCCATCCAAAAACAAGGGTCAGAAGCTTAACTGATTGAGTCACCTAGGTGCCCTGAAAAATAGGATCTTGAAGAAATATCTGCACTAGAATGTTCATTATTCATAATAGCCAATATATGGAAACAATCCCAGTGTCTGCCACAGGATGAATAGATAAGGAAGATATATGATGGAATATTATATATTATAATACAATATTGTATTATATAATACTACATATATACATATATACAATGGAATATTATTCAGCTATGAGAAAGAAGGAAATCCTGCTATTGTGACAACATGGATGGAACTTGAGGCATTATGCTAAGTGAGATAAGTCTGACACAGAGAGATAAATCTGTGTGACATCACTTATATGTGGAATCTAAAAAAGCCTAACTTTTTTTTAAAGCCAAACTTTTAAAAACAGAGAGTAGAATGGTAGCTACCAGGGGCTGGAGGATGGGAACTGGGGAGTTGTTAGTTAGTTGTTCCAAGTACAAACTTGCAACCAGTAGATAGATAGGCCCTGGAGGTCTAATGAACACCATAGTGATGATAGTCAATAACACTGTATTACAAACTTCAAAGTTGCTAAGAGACTAGATCATAATTGTTCTCACCACAGGAAAGAAATGATAATTAGGTGGCATGATAGAAGTGTTAGCTAACACTACAATGGTAGGGGTGCCTAGGTGGCTTAGTTCATTAAGTGTCTGGCTCCTGATCTCAGCTCAGGCCTTGATCTCAGGGTTGTGAGTTCAAGCCCTGCATTAGGTTCTACACTGGGCAAGGAGCCTACTTAAAAAACTAAAAATTAAAAAAAAAATAAAAATGAAAAGACACAATGGTAATTATATGCAATATATAAATGTATCAAATCCACGCATTGCATGCCTTAAACTCATACAATTGTTATATGTCAATAGTGTCTCAGCAAATTCTTAAAATATCTGTAGAGTAAAAAAATATGTCATTGAGCTCAATGGATACACTCTATAGCTATTCAGCTCAGAGAAATTCACCCTGGAGCAGAGAGATAGGTAATATAAACATCAACTTAACTGCTGCATAATATTCCATCATGTGTGAATTCAGCGAGTTTGTGGGATATAAGATCAACCTAAAAAAAATCAATAACATTTCTGTATGCTAATAGTAAACACATAGAAACTGAACATTTAAAAACCCAATACAATTTACAGTAGCTTTGAGAGAATAAAACATTTAGGTATTCACTTAACAAAACAAATATAGGATCTTTACTGAAAATTACAAAATCCTGATGAGGGGATCCTTGGGTGACTCAGCGATTTAGCACCTGCCTTTGGCCCAGGGCATGATCCTGGAGTCCTGGGATCAAGTCTCACATCAAGCTCCCCACAGGGAGCCTGATTCTCCCTCTGCCTGTGTCTCTGCCTCTCTCTGTGTCTCTCATGAATAAATAAATAAAATCTTTTTTAAAATCCTGATGAAAGAAATAAAAGATCTCATTAAATGAGGAAGCAGGGCAGCCCCAGTGGCTCAGTGGTTTAGTGCCACCTTTGGCCCAGGTTGTGATCCTGGAGACTCGGGATCGAGTCCCACATCAGGCTCCCTGCATGGAGCCTGCTTCTCCCTCTGCCTGTGTCTCTGCCTCTCTCTCTCTCTCTCTCTCTGTATGATTATCATAAATAATAAAAAAATAAATAAAATAAAAACTAAAAAAAAAAAAAAAGAAAAATGTCAGTTCTTCCCAAACTGATCTATAGGTCTACATTTCCTATCAAAATCCCTACTATGATCTTTATAGACATAGACAAACTTATTCTAAAAGACACAGGTCCTAGAATAACTAAAACATTCTTGAAAAAGAAAAATTAGTGGGAAGAATTACTCTATCCAATATTTGTTTTTCCTGTGTAGCATCAGCAATAAAGACTATATGGTAGGGGGCACCTGGGTGGCTCAGTGGCTGAGTGTCTGCCTTTGGCTTAGGGCATGATCCTGGAGTCCTGGGATCAAGTCCTACATCATGCTCTCTGCAGATAGTCTGCTTCTCCCTCTGTCTATCAGACCTATACAGATATGCCCAACTGATTTTTTTCACAAAGGCACAGAAGCAATTCAGTAGAGGAAAGAAACTTTTCAATAAGCTGTGCTGGAGCTATTGGACATCCATATAGGCAAAAATACAAACCTTAACATAAACCTGGCACCTTATACAAAAATTAAATCAAAAGGATCATAGATTTCAATGTAAAGCATAAAACTCTAAAGACTCTTAGAAAAAATTCAGGATCTACAAGTAGATAAATGATCCATAAAATCATGAGCCATAAAAAAGAACAAATGATAAATTGGACCTTATCCAAACACACTGTATGGACCTCATTTGGATCTTGATTTGATCAGTCAACAATTATGAGAGAATGGAGAAATTTGACCACTGGTTTGATGCTCGATGATATTAAGGACATAGTTGAAAGGATATTCAGGATTTAATTAAAATTCTAGATGGAATATTGGCACTATGATTTTTTTAAAAAGAGTTCTGATCTGAGATACCTGATCAAATACTTGCCGATGAAATCATGTAAAGTCTGGGATTTTCTTCTAAATATTTGGGGGAGGGCAGCCCTGGCGGTGCAGCAGTTTGGCGCTGCCTGCAGCTTGGGGTATGATCCTGGAGACCTGGGATTGAGTCCCATGTCGGGCTCCCTGCATGGAGCCTGCTTCTCCCTCTCCCTCTGCCTGTGTCTCTGCCACTCTCTCTCTCTCTCTCTCTGTGTCTATGAATAAACAAATAAAAGTCTTTAAATATTTGGGGGAATAGAAGAGGGACAAATGAAATGAGATTGACCATGAGTTGATAGTTCTTGAGACTGGGTAATAGGTAGAAAGTAGTTCTTTATATCTTTCACTCTACTTCTATATACATTAGAATTTTCCATAATAAAAAGCTGAAATATATTTTAAAAAACAATATATAAATGTTGCAGTAATAACCTTTCTCCCCTGCTTTTCTTATGGTATAATTCCTAAGTTTTTTGAGGAACACATGCATGGCCTCCCAGAAGTAAAGATTTCTCTTGTCATTCCTGAAATTTCTTACAACTAGGAAAAGCTATATGGTTAAGCTCTAGCCAATGGAAAGTAAGTGGAAATGTCAGGTGTAAGTGAATTAGCAGAGCAACTTTTTTGCTTCTTCTTCCTTGTGATCATGTCTGCTAAAATGCAGACATGATGGCCACACTCAAGCAGCCATATTGGAGCACGAGATGAAAGCTCCTCACTGAGGATAGCTGAATTAGAAATAGTCTGAATCCCTGATAGTCATACAGGTGTCACAATAGCCTAGACGATTTGTCTCTGCACTTTTTTTTTTTTCTTACAGAGGGGGAGAAGGGGAGAGGCAGAGAGAGAGGGAAAGAAAGAGGATCTTAAGAAGCTCCACACCCAGTACGGACCCCTATGTGGGGCTCAACATGGGGCTAGACCTCACAAGCCTGAGATCATGACCTGAGCAGAAATCAAGAGTCCAGCACTTAACCACCTGAGCCACCAGAGGTGTCACATTTACCTAACTATTCATTAAGCTGGACAATCAGATGAACTTTCAAGTGTTTGCTGTTCTACATAGTGTAACATGAACCTCTCTCTGCAAAAACAACAACAACAACAACAACAAACTCCATCTAAATCTGTGGGGGTGGGGGGATGGGGTAACTGAGTGACAGGCATTAAGGGGGGTACTTGATGTAATCAACATTGGGTGTTACATGCAACTGATGAATCACGAACTCTACCTCTAAAACTAATAACACAGTCTGTGTTAGCTAATTAAATTTTTAAAAAGTGTATTTAAAAAATAAATCTGTGTATGTGTGTGCTCATATATTTTTATTATTTTTCTGGGATAGATTTCTGGTCTTGGAATTTTAGGGTCAGAAAATATCAACATTTTAATATCCCTCAATGCACACTGCCAAGTCACTTTCTGAAATTATGTTCCTGCCAGTTGAGTATCTGAATGCCCATTTTAGGGTCTCTGCATTTTCTCCAAAGCCCTCCAGCAGGTGAGGTGTGGCAGGGTGTTAACGCTTCAAGGTGATGGGAGATGGTGAAACGCATCTGGATGTTTTGTTTTTTTTTAATGCTTTTTACTTGTTTATTGTTTAGGGTAAGAATTTATAAAAGAGGAAAGAATGAGTCAACAGGAGAATGGATGGGATGAGGCCCAAATAATGAAACTAGCCATCATGGATTTAATGCTTACTGCTTACCAGGTTCTGTTTGGGTCTTGACATAAAACCACCTCACATCAGCCCTGCAAGGTGGATACTTCTTATTCCCATTTCACAGATGAAGAAGCGAGGCCTGGAGCTGTGAAGTAACTTGCTCAAGGTCTTGTGGCTAGTAAGTAGAAGGGCAGGATTTGAACAATGTCTGTGCCCTGCCTCCTCCGAGGCACCAGAGTGTGGGGCAAGAGGCGCTGGTCCCAGGAGGGAGGGAAGGGCAGACGTTCAGAAATTAATCCCGGTTGGCCCTCTGCACTGAGAATCATGAGAGCACAGACCTGTTGGGGCCTGTTTCTCCTCATCCCTTCACACCCCCCCTCCTCCCACTCTACCAGTCCCAGGGCTCCCCGGGGTGAGGAGGGCAGGGGTGTGTGTGGGGGGGGTGTTGCAGGAACCAAGCAACTGAGTGGTGAGTGGCTTTGAGAGAATCATCCAGCCTCTCTCAGCCAGGCCTTGTCACCTCTCACACGGAGGACTGAGGTGCTGTCCCTGAAGGGGGTTGGGAAGTGCATTCCAAGGCTCAGGATAACAGCCCAGGTATTCAGCACTTACCAAGTGCCAGGTGCTCCCCCTAACCAGAGATTTCTTTTCCCCTGAGAGGTCAGCACACCTGTGGGGAGCTCCCTCTGTCACGAAGGGGTGTGGATCACCTGGGGCGGGTCATGCCCCCCCCCCCCCCCCCCCCCCCCCGTTAAGAACATAGCTTTAACCTTCCCTGAGCTGCATGCGAATCCAGGATCACCTGGGCTTGTGACTGCCCTTCTTAGCTTCAGTGTCCGCATCTGTAATGACTCCTGGGGCTGTGTGGATGCTGCGACAGTTCATGAGGTTGTACAGGCAAAGAACTTGGAAGAAAGCTCGGCAGGTAGAAAGGCTGAAAAATGCTAGCTGGTACTTGCGGCAGGGATGCACTCCAAATCCTTGCCTCCTAGGAGAGGAGAGGGAGAAGGGGTACACAGAAGAGACTTAATGACTCCCCCCCAACCCCAGCCAGGTCTCATAGGCCGCCAGGCCAGAGCTCTGGAGCAGGTGGAGTCTCTGAGCCTTTGAGGGGCCCCAGAGTGGGACCCTCATTCCAGGCCCCACTGCCTCCTTGTCTGGCCCCCAACACCTCCCTGAATAGCCTCCTGTGACCTGACCCAGAGAGAGACTGGGAGTGGGGGCTGGGATGGGGCAAGGCCAAAAACCCAGGAACCTGTCTCCTTCAAAGACATAGAAATGCTTTGCTGTTTTGATTGAAAAGGAAAAAAAAAATCCTCCTTGTCCAAACCCACTCCCTGCAGAGAACCCCCTCGGGTCACCTACCTCCTGGGCTCTTGAGACTCTGTCCTGAGGAATGACCCTTACCCCAGCCCTACAACTGTCTGTCTTTCAGGGCACTTTCCATCCCCTCCCCTTCCATCCCCTTCAGGGCAGCAGAAACATCCCCCTACCTCTCCCTTCCCTTCCTTCCGCAGTGATAGCACCCCCCACCCTGAGGCTTTAACCCACTGAAAAACAGCAAAAATAAATCCCAAACTAAAACCACAGCTGGGGACACCTGGGTGGCTCAGCGGTTAAGCGCTGCCTTCAGCCCAGGAAGTGATCCTGGAGTCCCGAGATAGAGTCCCACATCAGGCTCCCTGTATGAAGCCTGCTTCTCCCTCTGCCTGTGTCTCTGCCTCTCTCTCTTCCCCCCCCCTCCCCCATGTCTCATGAATAAATAAATAAAATATTTTTAAAAAATAAAAATAAATAAAAGCACAGCTGTTAGGCTTTTAGCCTTATCCACTGCTGTAGCTTTAGATAATAATAATCATACTTGGCTGGAAGGATATTCAACTACTTTCAATGCTCACAACAACCTCAGGGGCTGGTCATGTTATTATCTCCCATCCACGGTTGGAAAAGCTGTCACAGAGAAGTTAAGACACACAAGGTGACAGATCAGAGAGAAGATTGTATCAAGGCCTCCCCTGCCCCCCCCCCTCCCCGCAAGGGGCCCTCAGGATTGCTGAGGCTCTCTCTGCCCTCCGTCCTCAGGGACTTGTATGGCCACCTGCATGCCGATCCCTAGCCTAGGCGTCTCCACTCTCAAGAGTGGGCTCGGGGAGCCTTTTACCGGTCACGGGCAGCAGCGTTCTGAGCGCAATGTCATGCCTGCCTTAGAAATCCTGTCCCGGGGCACCTGGGTGTCTCAGTGGTTGAGTGTCTGCCTTCGGCTCAGGTTGTAATCCCCGCTTCTCCCTCTGCCTATGTCTCTGCCTCTCTCTCTCCTGAATAAATAAATAAAATTTTTCTTTTTGTTTAAGATTTATTTTTTTAAGATTTTTATTTATTTATTTGTTTATAGAGACAGAGAGAGAGAGAGAGGCAGAGACACAGGCAGAGGGAGAAGCAGGCTCCATGCAGGGAGCCTGATGTGGGACTCGATCCCGGGTCTCCAGGATCACACCCTAGGCTGCAGGCAGCGCTAAACCGCTGTGCCACCCGGGCTGCCCAAATAAAATTTTTCTTAAAAAAAGAAAATAAAAAATCCTGCCCCACCTTTCAAATAAACATGGTGCATATTGTTCTTTACAGGACTGTTTCAGTGGTGTAAGTAATAAACAGTTTTTCTTAGAACAAACAGACCAACAAACAACACATGAACAGAGAAGGTCCTGCCCCAGACGGTGAGCCTGAGCATCCTCCCTGGTTGCCGTCCGTGTTTACCGTGGGCCGCCCTGCCCAACAAAGGCTCCTTGTGCGGGTCCGGAGGCAGGTCTTTAAGGACACGGGTTAGTACCAGGTTTATTCCAGTGCTGGGCTTCCTCTCTCGGAGGGGAGGAAGTTGCTATCACAGGCCTGTGGAAACCCACCCACCCCATCCCGCTGCCTCTCCTCTGCTCGCTGGCCCCACTTCTTCCCAGTTACACCTGACAACTTGCCACCCACACACACACCTGCAAATACACCCACAGACACATCCACAGCCTTCCAGGCAGCATGGGAATCTTTGATTGGCCTCATGGGATTCTTGCACATCTAGTCGTTTGCAAAATAGTAGCGTATGTGTAAAGTGCAGGCACAATCAGGACATAATTCGTGGGGCCTGGTGCAGAATGAAAATATGGGACTTGCTGTTTGGGAAGTTTTAAGAGTTTCATGATGGCAACAGCGAAACATTCAACCAAGCACCAGCCCCTTCTGAACATGGCCCCGCGCCCAGGAAATGGGCCCCGTGCCCAGGGGTGGGTTGCCTGTTTATACTGCAGGCACCTCTCAGGGCTCTTGAGGCGCCCAGGGTGGCTCAGTTGGTTAAGTGTGTGCCTTGGGCTCAGGTCAGGATCCCAGGGTGCTGGGTGAAGCCAAGGGGGGCTCCCTGTTAGTGGGGAGCTGCTTCTCCCTCTCCCCCTGTCTGTCCCCCACCGCTCGCTCCTGCTCTTGCTCTCTCTCATAAAGAAATAAACCCATAAAAAAAAAAAAAAGAAGAAGAAGAAGACGACTCTTGGCTTTTGTTAGAATCTTGAAGGGGTCCATGACTCTGTAAGGGTGAAGAACCATCTGGGAGCCGAACCCCAGAGTTCGGCAGGCCTGAGTTTGAGTCCTAGGTGCATCATTTACTAGCTGCGGGACCTGGACCGAGTTCCTTACCCTCTCTGGGCCTGTTTCCTCATCTGTAAAAGGGTGATTGTGCTAACAGCTGGCTCACAGGGTTAATGGGAGGCTGGGAGAAATGGGATAAAGAGATTAGCATAGAACCTGGCACGTTAGCACCCAGTACATGGTTCGCTAATTAACTGCTCATTAATACTGTTCTGCTTGTTGTGTTCAAAGTCACGTCCTTCTGCCGACCTGACCCTAGCAAGCTGTGCCTTCCTGGTAAATAAATGGTGGTCAGTCATTTTAGGAACATTGTCCAGCCGTTCTTATAAAGGTAAGCGGGTGGACACAGAAAGGTGTCTGGGATGTATTTTTAAGTGAAAAACGTCCATTGCAAAACAATATACACAATGTCAATCGTTTATGTAAAAACAAAGTATACACTGTCTAAACATATTTATGTACAGGGGCTGGTCTAGAAAAAACATTTCAAATCCATCCTCAAGGCTGCCTTTGAAGAGGGAGGCAATGGAAAGGGTGGTCCAGAAGGACATACCCCCCACCCGGCAGGCACCGGCCCCGGGTCCTGCAAGCCCGTCCCCGCTGCCAGGGCCAAGGCTATGCTGCACAGTTGGCATCCGGGGTGGGAATGCCAGCAACGGGGTGGGTGCTAGAGCCTGGCAACCAACTGCCAAGAGCTGTGGGGGGTCTGCGATTTTTACTCTGCTCGCAAGCTAGCCGTCCGCCTGCCAGTTCCATGAATGCTGCAGAAGACACAAGGCTTCTGGGACAGAGACAGAGGACTTACAACTGCAGGCGAAACAGGTGACAGGAGTTCTGCTCCCGTTGGTTACCTTCGCCTCCTTGTCTCACGGGCCAACTGGGAGGTGAGCCCAGGTGGATGCTGCACCCACAGGGGACTTGGGTCACAGTTGAGGAACGCTGAGATGAGGAAACCCCCAATTTTAGAAGGAGGCTTCTAGCAAAACTGTCCAGTCTTCCCTGGAGCGGAGGGGGGAGACGCTGTTTTTATTATCCAGGACAGCCAACAAATCTGCTCTCTGCCCTAGAGGGAGATACGATGTTTATCCTCCAGAGCTATTTGCTAATAAACATCCTTGAAAAGATAGTCCAGAACAAAAGCTGTCACAAGACTTCCAGAAATTGCAGAGGCCTTCTGGAGAATTGACTCCCCACACTGTCAGCCTGGGAAGTGAGGCTCTGAGAAGTTGAGTGGGTTCCTGGGGTCACACAGCAAGAATGCGGCAGAGTTTGGGTTCACCAGGTAATCTGACTCCAAACCCCTTGCTTTTTCCTCCCTGCCTCCAAAATAGGACGGGCACTGAGGGGGGCACTTGATGGGATGAGCACTGGGTGTTATGCCAAATGTTGGCAAATTGAACCCCAATAAAATGAAATTTTAAAAATAAATAAATTCCGGTTAACATACAGTAAAAAAAAAAAAAAATAGGGCTGCTGGTCGAGGCTGGGAAACCAAAGAGCCACGGACAACGTTGCTTCAGAGGCAAAATCCACTCTGTGTTCCCAACAGCCACCTCTGGGGGAATTGTGGGAACAGAGCCTGTCTGTGGCTTAGGGACCAAGCACCGCCCAAAGGTGCCTGGCCTGACTCCCTCTCAGGGGTATGAGAAGAGAAAATCCCTCCCATGCTGCCCCTGGGTGATGTCAGAGGAGCTGGAAATAAAGAATGAGCTTCTGGAGACGGGATAAATGCTCTTTTCTTCTGCAGAAGGGAAAAAATGTCATGTCATTCCCATTTACTTAAATGCAAGATTTATTTGTGGAGCAAAAAAGGTTGGTGTTGGCTTTCAGCGCCCCATCAGGAAATGGTCTGGGCTTGTTGCTGTCTCCTCCAGCATCTTGTCCCCCGATGACCCAGCCTGATTTTCAGAATTGAAGGCTGGTCCTGTTCCTGGTTCTCAGGCCTCCCCTGACCCACCTCCCCTGACCCACCTCCGCTCCTTCGTGCCTGAAGAATGGGCATCATCAGGTTCCCCTATTGCCTGTGTTCCTCATCTGCAAAGTGGGGACATGCGTGCCTGCCTCACATGTCCCTCATCGATAAAAAGGAACTAATAGTAATAATTAATAATAATTTCTGGGGCACCTGGGAGGTGCAGCCAGTTAGGCGTCTGACTTGGTTTTGGCTCAGGTCATGATTTCGGAGTGGGGAGATCGAGCCCCACATCGGGCTCTGAGCTCAGGGCTGAGTCTACTTGGGTTTCTCTCTCCCTCTGCCCCTCTCCCCCTCCACCCTCTCACGCTCTCGCTCTCTTTCTCTCAAATAAGTAAATAAATCTTTAATAATAATAATAATAGTGATTTCTAACTTGGTGAATTGCTACTACGTGCATCTCTGAGGTATCAGGATTCTCATTTACAGTTAAGGAAACTGCGTTCAAGGACTTTGGCCAAGCAGGCCACCATCACATAGGCCCCGTTGCAGAATATCTGCCTCCTGTCACAGTGTCCCTCCCGAAATCCTCCCGGCCACCAAGGAAGGCACATGTCTAACATCTCCTTTGAGTTCTGTCCGAAGTTGCATGGGGTTCATAAAGTGAGGGGCTTGGGCAGGGAGGGCTGAGGCTGGGTCTCATCCTACAAAGAGCAAAGCCGCTTCCCCAGGAGCTGCCCTATATGAGGCCCTTTATCTCTGTTTACCTCATTGTAACCTCATGGCACCCATAAGGGAACGAGAGCTTTGGCTTTGTTTTATAGGCAGGGACGCTGAGCCTCAAGAGCCTTGCATGGCCAGCTCATGGCTAGTGGGAGCCAAAGATGGCACTAGGAGCCAGGTTCTGTCCTAGGCCTGACTTCTTGTTCCCACGCCATAGAGCCTCTGAACCAGCAGCCTCCGTTCCCCGCTCTGCCGCAGAGGGACAATATTGGGCTCCTTGTCATCTGTGATTCTTAGGCGTTTCTGAGTTTCCCTCAATTGAACTCTGTGCTAGTAGTTTGGAAAGGCCCATCAGAAGACCACTGATGTGTTGGGGTCCCCAGGGAGCTTCAGAAGGGTCTGGAGAAGGCTGAGCCCCCTGCCTTCAGGCCAGTGCTTTGTCACCAACCCCATATGGCACAGGCCTCTGCAGGGAAGTAGGGGTGATGGGTAAGGCTGAGGTCCTGTCTCAAGGGTGGGGGAAGGGCTGAGGACCAAGTTCTCCCCCTGAGTGACACCAGTCCCGGGTAAGTCCCAAATAAGCTTCTATGGCAGACAGGGAAATTACAGGGTAGGGTGATGGTGGGGAGGCCGGGGCGGGGCTGAAGGGCAGAAGAACAGGGAGGAGCAGGCTTTTCCTGCCCAGAGGCAGCTGGAGCTACAGAGAAAAACACAGAGGCAAGATGTGTCTGGGGGACCTCACGGAGGACAGGGTCCCCATCCCAGGAAAATCCTACTTGAGCTGAGGCTGGCGAGCAGCAGGATGAGAAGGACTCTGAGGATGCCCCTCGCCCCCACACCCCAGGCAGGATGATGAGCTGTTGTCTCCTCCTTCTAGAACTCTTCCTGCCCTCTCACCTTTTGGGTGTCATTTGAAAGTCGCCTTCTCAGGAAGGCCTTGCTGACCTGCCCGTGTAGAGCAGCCCCCTCCCTACTCCTGTCCACTGGGTGTTCTTCACGCCTAGCGACTATAGGTTATCTGCTTTGTTTCAGATTCTTGGTCCCAAGCTCCCAGCCTGCGAGCCCCGCAGAGTCTAGGCCCTGTCTGGCTCCGCTCCAACCATGCAGGACACAGCACAGGCTGGCATGTGGCAGGTGCTCGGGCCTTATGATTGGGGCCTAGACTCCTCATCAGGGTTTGCCTGCTCATTCAACGGCATAGCAGAGAGGTGGGGACTTGTCCTGTGTTTCCAAAAGGCAGCAGAGAAGCAAAGCACAGGACATCTAAACTGGGACCCGGGGTTTTAAGAGAGCCCAGGTGGAGCCAGGTACCTCCTCCCAGAGGCCAGCAGGCTGCCCAAAGCGACGCTGCCCCAGCAGCCCCCACACTCGCTCCATCACACACAGAGCATGAAGAGAGGGTCTCCTGTGGGGAAAGTGCACAGGTGATGGGCTGCTATTCCCACCCCATAGCAGGAAGGGGGCTCACCCTGGTCCCGGCCCCAGCCGAGTGTTGGGGGGCACTCCTAGTATCCCACATGGAGACTAGGGGTTCCTGTGAGGACCAGGGCCTGCCATCTGGTGACCCAGAAGCGTAGGCCGAGTGCTCAGGAGAGCTGGGCCTTTGTCCCTATCAGTCTGAAGTGGAGAATGGAGAAGCTGATTCTTGAAGGCAGGTCCTGAAGGATGTGCCAGGTGGAGGCAGGGCCTGGTGTCACACGAAAATGCCTTCTTCAGAGACCACTGAGCAAGGTCAGCATCAACAGGTGAAGTCGGGTTGCTAGGTACCTTTGACAGGGTGTGATGGGGAGGCACTTCCTGCTACGGGCTGTTCCCACTTCAGGAGGACCTCCCGGAGACCTCTGTGAAGCAGGAATTGAGAAGAGAGAACAAGCCACTGGTCAATACATATTTGAAAAGATGTTTGGCTTCATCAGAATTCAGAATAATGCAAATTAAAACAATGAGATACTATTTTTTTTTACCCTTGAATAGAGGAGAATTTAAAACAAAACCACAATAGGGGCGCCTGGGTGGCTCAGTTGGTGAAGCGTCTGCCTTTGGCTCAAGTCACGATCCCAGGGTCCTGGGATCGAGTCCTGCATCAGGCTTCCTACTCAGTGGAGAGTCTGCTTCTCTCTCTGCCTCTGTACTCCCCCCCACCCCCGCTCATGCTTGCTCTTGCTCTCTCTCTCTCGTGCCCTTTCTCTCTCTCAAATAAATGAAAATCTTTAAAAAAATAAAAAATAAAGCAAAGCCACAACAGCTGTGGTACTGAGGTTGTCTGGGACACGGTAGCAGGACTTCGCCATCAGAGTGCTGTGTCACGTTTTTGGGATATAATCTGGCATTTCTTTCTCCTAAAATAGGAAAAACATACATATTTTAGCCCCGCAGTGCCAACACTAACAGATTTCCTATGGGAACAAAAGCACCCACCAAAAGGATACATAAGAAGGAGTACATTTTACTATATTGTTTGAAACCCTGAGCCCCCCTCTCCCCAGGTGTCCCCAGAGCCGTTGGTAGAGTCCAGCTGTGGCTGGTAATGCAGGTGTCACCAACAGTGGATTGCTCTACCTGGAGGCCTGTGTGCCCATTGCTAATTTTAGAAGGCAAGTTGCCGAGTTGGGGCACTGGGCTCTGCAGGCAGGACAATTCAATGTGCAAAACTGTCCCAACACATTCAAGACATGGGTCATCCCTCGTCCCTTCATGGTACACCAAGACTGCTGCCTCCGTGACCATAGAACAAAAAAGCCTTAACGTAGCTCCAAACATTCCAAGCTGAGCACTGTCGCAATGGTGAGGTCTGGTATGGCTTTGTCTTGTGGGTTTTGTTTCGTTTTTTTTTTGTTGTTGTTTTGTTTTGTTTTAAATAAATAATAGCAAGGCCCTAGCTGTGTGGATGTGAGGTCCTGGGGAGGTGCGGGAGGGCCCCGGGCTGACGTGGGAGCGGGAAGGGGGAGGAAATCTTTCTGTTCTTTTTCCATCTTCCCATGGATGCACCACATAAATGAGCATACGACTTTCATAATTACCAAAGTTAATATTGAGAAAAACCTTTCAAAAGGAAAATTATTTAAAAAATGTAAAAAGGAAGGAAGGAGGAAGGAAGGAAGGAAGGAAGGAAGGAAGGAAGGAAGGAAGGAAGAAAGAAAGAAAGAAAGAAAGAAAGAAGGAAAGAAGGAAGGAGGAAGGAAAGAAGGAGGGAGGAAGAAAGAGAGGGAGGAAGGAGGGAGGGAGGGAGGGAGGAGGGAAGGAGGGAGGCAGGGAGGGAGAAAGGAAGGAAGGGAGGAAGGAGGAAAGAAAGAAGGAAGGGAGGAAAGAAGGGAGGGAAGAAGGAAGGAAGGAAGGAAGGAAGGAAGGAAGGAAGGAAGGAAGGAAGGAAGGAAAGAAGGGAGGGAGGGAGGGAGGGAGGACGTGCCCTGGAGACCAGAGGCCCCAGCTTCCAGCAGCGCAGAGTGCAGACAGCCACGGGGCCCAGCCCCCCTGCACCCAGGCACCTGCCGGCCACCCCCACCCCCGCAGCCCCCCCACACCCCCGACACCCCCACCCCCGCCCCCGGGCACACAGCGCCAGCAGCCCCCCCTGACCCAGCGGCCGCCCTCCACTAGCCAAGAGGGCCCGTCTCGGGCTGTTGAAGCCAAGCCCTCCTCCGCCGCCGCCGCCGCCTTAGGGCCGCTGTATGGACACTGTATGGACGTGAGCATCTGCCAGCCCCAGCTGTTGCCCGTCCTGTCCTGCCAGCCCCCCCCCCACCCCCACCCCCCCCACCCCCGCCCGGGGCCCCGCCCAGGCTGCAGCGGGGGAACACACAGCCCTGCTCCTCCAGCTCTCCCGGGTCCCCAACAGCCCGCATCAGGGAGTCCTGACCCCCTGCGCCGGGCAGCCGGGGCCCTTGCCAGGAGCCCGTGAGGCTGGGCCCGGATCCCGGGGCTGCTCCCCAGGCCACGCCGGGAGCTCTGCCAACTCACGCATTTCTCATTTTGCAGACACTGCGTGTATTTAAACACGTCCTGCCTTGTCCCGGAGAAGGTATAAAACAGCCACAAAGATGCATAAAATGCAACCGGCATAAATTAAGCCCGGGACAAGACGCGCCTAATGATTTTGCTACGGAGGTTTTCAGTTTGAAACAGTGGAACATTAGAAGATCCCTACACGGCCAATAGGGGACTAGTTAAATGAATTATAATAGAGCCACACAGTTGAATGTTATGCAGCCATAAAAATGAAAATTATAACTATAGAACCTTATTTACTTATAGTTTGTTTATCTGTAGAACCTAATGCCAAGTTCATATGTATAGGGCCAATGATATTTTTTTTTTTTTTTTAGGAAAGGGACTAGAAGTCTCATGAGCTTCTTGAAATGACTATGGTCCCTAAGAAATAAAGAGTCACTGTCGTACAGAAGGTAAATAATGCCAGGGTGAGATACCTGTGTTGTATATAAACTGTGCCTTAGTCCCACTTTTATGTTTGTGTGCAGTCTGGGAGGCTATACCACAAAATCCAGTTTCCTTATCTCTGGGTAAGAGACTTGTAACTGGTTTTTTTTTTCTCCTTTGTTTTTCTACCAGCATGATCTCTATGGTGAACCATAGCTTAGGCCATACATTCTCTAGCAACCAAAGCAAAAACAGAAATGTGGCCAGTTACTAGTTGCTAGTGTCCATAGAAGAAAGTTAAGTGACTGCTTTTGGCCTAATACAGGGTAGTGAGTTCTCTGGAGAAGTGGGGCGGGTATGGGAGGATGTTGGTTTATAAAGTGTGTGGTGTGTCCCCTTCTGATCCCAGAGGACAGGGTGCAGGTCAGCCTTGATGTGGGGCTAACGGTATGCAGGTACCAGATGGTCTGTCCGGAGAAACGTCCTACAACCCTGCTCTGCTGGCCTCCCCCTCAGGAGCGGAGCTGACTCCTTCCTTCACAGAGCAGGAGGGTGAGATGGGGTCAGAAGCTCTCTCTGTTCACCTCTCATAAGGAGAGCCAGGACACATCCCAAAGAGTCAGTAATGGTGAACTTTCTGGCACACGTTGCAGAATGTGTAGGCGTTACTGAAATCAGAACACAAGGAAAGCTATTCCCTCCACCCAAGGCTAGGAGGATCTCACTACCCACCCGAGTGGAGCAGGGGTGCGCTGCCAAGGAAGCAGGTATCACTAGCAGACAAGGGGCTCCAGTTGTCAATGATAAGCAAATGTTTTAACAGTGAGTAGTTCCTGAGAGGCACTGTGAGGTTCCCAGCACATTCACAGCTAGAGTCTGTGCAGACAGAGACACCAGGCCACTAGCTCCTGCTGGGTTCTCCAGTCCAGAGGCAAACTGAAATGGCAATAATAAATAATAATGGCAACAACACAATGACAGTAACAGAAGTAATGTGCTATGACCATTGTCACAAAACCAACGACATGGTTATCTATTGCTGAGTAACAAACCACCCCAGAACCGGGTGACCTAAAGCCACACCACTGTATTATCTGTCATGATTTCTGTGGGCCTGGAAATCAAGGAAGACTCAGTTGGTTCAGTTGAGTGGTGCTGGCTCAAGCTCTCATGAGGCTGTTGTCAGATAGGGGCGGCTATTAGAACAGCATGAGACCAGAACAGCTCAGGGATGGCCAAGCAGCTCTCGCCACGTGGTCTTGGGCATACGCCATCTCTTCGAGTGAGATAGTTTGAGCTTCCTAAGAGCACGGTGGCCTCAGGATGGTGAGTCTACTTACCTGGCAGCTCAGGGCTTCACGCCCGAGTGTTCTAACCAGGTGCAAGCCATTTCGTGTTTTATGGGCCAGTATTGGAAGTCATTGCTATTATTTCTATTGCGTTCTATCGACTATGAGCAAGTTAGAGACCATGGGATTCAAAGAGAGAGAATAACGACTATCTCTCAGTGGAGGCAGTGTCAAGGTCACTCAGTAGCAGGTAGATTGGGAGATGTTGTTGCAACCATCTTGGGAAGATATAATCTTCCACACTGAGCCATCACCAATTTCTGGGGCAGACAAGGACAAACTGAGGCAGATAAGCCCTTTGACCTTTGACCTCGGTACATTTGACATTGGTACTCCTGGACTACCTTTTGTCAGCCAGTTGAGGTCTCAGTTGACCCACAAATACTTTGAGCTGTGATGGCACAAAGGCACTGTCAGTCAAAAGAAGGACTGTGGCAGCAGCCGTCTTTGAGTTTTGGACAATTACGTGAATATGCTATAGAGTTTTACCCATATTATCTGATTTTTAAAAAAATGAATGGAAAACAGAAAAGTTAATCAGCCAATGGGAGTAATGAAAAATGTGTGGGGTCCCACATTAAGATAGTTGAGTCTTAGGGATGGAGTCAAGGGGCTGTCATTGGCCTGAGCTGGATGGTGATTGGCCTTGAGCCAGCTGACCATGAGTTTTCTCGCAAAGAGAAAGAACAATAGAAACAGAAGAACAAAATAAAAGAATGTGTACTACTAAGGTGTTTCTGGATGAAATGACACAATGTCTGATATTTGCTTTGACATACTGCAGCAAACAAACAAAAAGTAATATGGGGTGTGTGGGGGGGGTTGGTCATGAGTTGCTAATTGTTTTTTTTTTATTTTTATTTATTTATTTTTTTTTTATTTATTTATGATAGTCACAGAGAGAGAGAGAGGGGCAGAGACATAGGCAGAGGGAGAAGCAGGCTCCATGCACCGGGAGCCCGATGTGGGATTCGATCCTGGGTCTCCAGAATCGCGCCCTGGGCCAAAGGCAGGCGCCAAACCGCTGCGCCACCCAGGGATCCCATGAGTTGCTAATTGTTGAAGCATGGAGGTTCATCACACCACTCCCTCCACTTTCGTGAATATTTGAACATTTCCATAACAAAAAGCAAAACTAAATTTATCTTAAATATTGGAAATCTATCATTAAGATTGCATCTAAAAGCCAAACTCTGATTAGGCATAATTAAATTCCTGGAAATTCCCGCTCTGCATAACCACTATACATTCACCCTGTGATTTTCGTAAGGATTATCAGGGTCATGTGTACAGACAAGTCAGTAACTGTCTAGACTGATACTTAATTCCATTGTGCAAACAATGCAGCATTTTCCTTTCAAGAAAAGTGTATGTATAAATGTGCAACAACAGAAGTAATCCTCGCGCCTGAGTTCAGAGCTCTTGAAGCAATAAGGAAGTGTTAACCGAGACAGCAGGGGTTGGCAGTGGGAGCAGGAATATTTTGTATGGTTTGGAAATCTTTTTTTGCCGTGTGTGTGTCAAATTTTTAAAGTTAATTGGTTTATTTAGGATAAAGAACAGCTGTTGAACGCGTACTATTGGCTGTTCCACTCTTCCTTCTAGAGTTCATCTTTGCTCCCTTTGTTTTGTCTGCCCCGAGAGCAAGTGTCACTAACAAGCAAGAGGTAGCAGACATCAAAGATTGAGATAATGATGGAAGAGTACGTGAAGGCTGGCCATTATCTTAATCTCACTCTCCTCCCCCCTTCCCCCAACCTCACCTCTCCCTCCCTCCTCCACCCCCCCCCCCCCCCCCCCACCCCTCATTGCTAGATTTCAGCCCCTGGACGGCTCCCAGGCCTGGTTGGCAGAGGCCAGCCTAACGCAATGACTGGCGCGCCATCTGGTGGCGTCCGCAAGAGTCCTCGGCCCTGTTCCCTGAGCTCGCTCACAGCAGCCAGGATTGAGTTCCCACCAGAGGTCACAAACCCGAGCTGCAAAGACCGAACCTACATGTGCTGTCTAGAAATGCATAGATGTATGGGTCACGATGCTAAAAACATGTTTGAATATGTTGCCAGGATTTATAAATCTGGATGTTTCACATAAAAACCCAGATCTCGGGGTATCTGGGTGGCTCAGTGGATTGGTGCCTGCCTTTGGTTCAGGGCATGCGTGATCCCAGGGCCCTGGGATCAAGTCCCGCATCAGGCTCCCTCCGTGGAACCTGCTTCTCCCTCTGCCTATGTCTCTGCCTCTCTCTGTGTGTCTCTCATGAATAAATACATAAAATACTTTTAAAAACAAAACAAACAAAAAACCCCCAGATCTCTGGCTTCTTTTGAAAACAGGACCTGCCAATTGTTGAGGCTGAGGTCCATGCTCTCCAGTTACCTGCTCAGCCTCTGCTGCAGCTGCTTTGGTTTGTCTGGTTTGTCCTATGCAGGACCCCTGGAGTGTGTTGAGTAGTGTCTCCTAAACATCCACATCCACCCAGGACCTCAGCAAGTGACCTTATCTGGAAATAGGCCCTTTGCAGATGTCATGAGTTAGGGATCTTGAGATAAAATCATCCTGGATTTAGAGTGGGCCCTCAATCTAATGACAGGTGTCCTTATAAGAAGAAGAAAGGTCACAGAGAGACACAGGAGAATTCCATGTGAAGGGAGAGGCAGGGCTTGGAGGGATGCATCTGCAAGCCAAGGAATGCCAGGGCTTGCCACCACCACCAGAAGCTAGGACAGAGGCATGAGCCGGATTCTCTGAGCCTCCAGAAGTAACTAACCCCACTAACACTTTCATTTTGGACTTTTTGGTCTCCAGAACTGTGGGAGAATAATCTCTGTTGTTTTAAACTACCCAGTGTGTGGTCATTTGTTATAGCAGTCCTTGGAGACTAACATACCACCCCCCTAAAGTCCTCACCTTTGTCCAGTGTCCTCCCCAAATAGTCCTGTCCTCTTAAAGCTCCAGGATGGAGAGCTCACGATGTCCCATCTGTGTGATGGACAAGTTGTTGGAAACTTCTTTCTGCTAAATCAATAATACAAATAATGACAAAATCCAAGATACAGTTTATAGGGGTGAGGGGAAACCAAGACCAAAAAAGAAACAAATCCTGGACAATTGTGGGATCAGGAGAGGCTCCATGGAAGTGGCAGCACTTGAACTGGGCCTTGGAGAATGAACATGATCAAAACAAGGAGAAACAGGTCCAGGAGCCGTGTTCCGGGTGACAGGGCAGCAGAAGGCTGAATGCAGAAACATCCATTGACCCCTTCTAAGAATATTTATTCCCTAAGCAGCGAGTAGCAGAATGAGGGTGTGTGGCTGGATCTGGATGGGGTCAGTAGGTTGGGATTAATAGCGAAGGATCTAAATCTTTAAAAATCCTGACCTCCTAAGCATGCTAAGTAGAGGGTGGGGGCATTCATCTACATCCCCGGGGCTCTCCTTCTCCTCTTGTGTAAAAATCTGCTGGGGGCAGGGAGAGTCTGTTGGGCTTGCGTCTTTCCAGGACCTTCCCTGTGTCACCTCCTCCAGTAACACTCCCACATGGCAGCCACAAGGACGGTCGTGTGATCCGGTCCTGGCCAGTCACAGCACTCCAGCCACCTGGCAGCAGTGATGGATCCAGTAGGAGTCCTTGCCAGGACTGCTAAGACTCTGAGAGTAAGCAGCTCTCTCTCTGCTGGAGCAGCGTGCCTCCTGCCTCATGGAGAAAGCCCATCAGGGGCCAGAGAGAGTGAGGCCAACAGGCAAAAAGAAGCAGAGTAAAGTGGAGATGACAGATGGCCAGGGTCCGGGGGCATTAACCTCCCAGTTGCCATGCCGAAGTCCTGGTTCCTACGCTTGTTCCTCCATTTCCAGGAGCTGTCCCAGTATCCATCCTCTTCACGAGGACCAGTGAACTCCTTCTCTAAGTCTGAGCTGGGTCTCTGTCACTTGCAACCAAACTGCCTTGGGTGATACGGTCCTGTGTCCCAAACCCTCCAGCTGGTGGCCGAGCAGCCAGTAAGAGCAAAGGAGGATGCCGTCCAGAGCAGCAGCCCCACTGCAGTTCAGAGAGGTCGCCCCTGTGCATGTGTCGGTGAGCCTGTGAGCCCTCCGTGCTGCTAGGGTGAAACTGAAAAAAGCACAGGGCGTGTGAATCCAGTGAAATATAGATAAGGAATGGGAGCCTCTCTGGTGTTTCTGCCCCCAGAGACACACACGTGCATCCTTAGAGGTTCAATCCTTGGGTTTAGGGCTCCTTTTCAAACATAAGTATGAGCTGGGGAGAGAAGTTTAGGAGGCAGAAAATAGGCCAATTTGCCAAAAATTCAATATGCCTTAGACGAATGCACCAAATTCACTAAATTAGATTAGCAAAATTTTACCCAAAACTTGTTTCTTTTATCTACATATAAAGTTTTCAGCAATTCATAGAAAATGTTAACATTCTGGTTTCCAACGAGAAACAGTTGGGATACGTTGGCTTGGAATCAATTTGCAGGAAGGTTCTACAGGAAAGGGTAAAGTTGTTCAAGCAACCAAAGAGAAGTGAGTCTCTAATGGTGATAAGCAGCACCAGGAGTGATGATAAATATTGTGGGCAAGGGTGATGTCGGGGTTGCGTGGAGACAAGATGATCCATCTAGCCGTTCACTTATTTAACATATACATTCTAGTTACCTGCCCTGTGCCAGGCCCAAGACTCAGGATACAGCTGTGATAAGAAATGATCTGTGTCCTCAAGGAAATCAGAAGGCGAAAACCCAGGGCATCATCAGCGAGATGCAGCCCCATGGTTGTGGGACAAGATACAGACCAGCACAGGACCACCGAGGCACCTGGGGGGTTGGGGGGGTGCTTAGTTCTCTCTGCCTGAGGAGGTGGGAGGACATGATGTGTGATCTGGGTTTTGAAGGATGTGTAGGGGTTTACCAGGTAAAGAAGAAGAACAGGGAACATTTTCAGGCTGGGGTGGAACCCACGCTAGGGCTCTGAGGCACAGGAGATGGGGAGGAAGGAGGAGAAGGCGCTAATGAGGAGAGTGGAAGCCAGATCCCCAGGCTTCCAAAGAGCCAAAGAGAACTTTACTTTTCCCCTAATTGGGAGCCACTGGGGGTTTTATCAGAGGAAGGAAGCGCCTGTCTCCACGGCAGCTCTGACCCAGATGGACCAGGAGTGCGGCACAGGAGGGCACCAGACGACAAGGTCGGAGGCCATAGGTGTCCGCGTGACAGATGAACGGGGTGGAGTTGGAATCCCTTCATTCGACAGACTTTACTGACCTGACTAGATCCAGGCACGAGGGACCCCGTGATCCCCGCCGGGGATTCAGTGGTGGGAAGAAAGCTGGGTGAACAAGAGTGAGGCAGAAGAGGCTTCCAGACATCAAACAGAATGTGGGGGTCCCAAAGTGGGAAGGATTTAGGCTCTGGAAGACCAGCGTGGCTGGGGCCTCAGGACTGCAAACAAGGCTGGGAGAAGCCGAAACTGAGGCTACAGTGGAGCTAGGGACAGTCCCTCGAGGCCTGGTGGAAATGCCACTTCCACCAAGAAGCCCCCCGAGATCACTGCGGTCAGATTCATCTCTCCCTCCCTCAGCTCCTTGCCACTCGTACGAGGACGACGCTGGAAGGTTTTTCTGGTCCAGAGCGGACACTCTGTAAATGTTTGTTGAGTGAATAGCTGTTTGGAAGGGAGGAAAAGGAGTGGTGTGGGGCAGGCTGTGTTGTGTGGGGGTGGAGGGTGGCAGGGAAGCAGGGAAGCTGGTGCCTAGGGTGAGCAGGTCAGCCTGGACAATTGTCAGGACAGTGTTGTTCAGACTTGCAGTCACAATTTAGTGAACACATACACACGGGATTTTAAAAGAAATGAAACAGACTTCAAATATGAGAATGCAGAGTGCACAGAAAGGGTTCGTACCGCTGCATGAGGCCTCGCTCTAGTTACACACACACACACACACGCCACAAGATCAAATGTGTCGTGGCAAAAAAAAAAAACAAAAAATTTGGAAACCCTCAAAATTAGGATAGGGATCTGGCTTTTGTATCCGAGGCCAAAAATAACACCGGCTTAAACAAAATAAACAGTTTTGTCTCTTTCCACAACAGTCAGGCCCCGGCAGTCCCAGGCTGGAATGTGACTCCAGAGTGGGGGGGTGTGGGGGGGGGCCCAGCTCCTGGGAGCTGCACGGACTAGATGGAGCCACCGTGTCCACCACGCCCCAGCCGGCGGGGAGAGGCAGCAGGAGAGGGGAGGCCATGGCCTCTTCTGGAGGCCACAACCAGGCCATGGCGCCAGTCGCTCCTCACATCCTCCTGTTCACTGCGGCCTCACCTGGCCATGTGGAGCCGCAAGGGAGCTGGGAAGTGTGGTGTTTGTGTGACAGCGGGCTGCCCGGCTAGAATGGGGGTTTCCGTCACTACAGAAGGGGACAACGGGCATGGGGTCATCCAGCAGCCTCTGCTCCAGCCTGTGTTTGAAGAACAACTAAGGATCCATGCGGTTTGGACCAAGGAGGTGCCCTTCCTCTGGTCACCGGGGGCTCTCAGAGACCCCCTTGCTCTTCAGCCTGTGCAGACTGAACAAGAGGCCCCGGGGGTGAGCCCACCATGTGGTGCGGGGCCTGGTGCCAAGCAAGGCCTCGGGGAGTGAAGCCATCTGCGTTGACATTTCCTCTCCAGACCTCTTAGCCCCGGGAGCCTGCTGGCAGGAGCTCTTGACGCACAGTCTATAAATACTCTTCACCCAGCACCCAAGGGACCGCTCTCTTCTGCAGGATCCTGAGAAGGATCCAAGACGATCCTGTCAGGATTCTGACACCAACTGACCCGAGGAAGTCCCTGCGTCGGGGGCCCCAAGACCTCTTCCAGGTGGGGTGGCTTGCTAGGATGCACAGGAGCCCACAGGGAGCCGCACTCCCAGCACACCTGTTACAGTGTGAGGATACAGAGCAAAGTTCCACAGGGTAAAGGCTGGAGGAAACCAAGCAGAAGCCTCCCAGAGTCTTCATCTTGTAGAATCACGTAGGACACGCTTAAGTCATCCAGCAACGTGTGTGACAACGTGCGTGCAAAGTTTTCTGCTAGAGAAGCTCATGAGAGACCTAGCGCCCAGGGTACTTGCTGGGGGCTGGCACATTGTTACCCTCTGCCCAGAAGCACCAAAACGCCAGGCTCCCCAAAGAGGAGCAGCGCTTCTGCATAAGCCGTATTGTTTGCACAAACGATTTAGGCATAGTGAGCCCTTCTTCTCAGGGACCCATGGGAGAGCTCCCGAACCCCAAGTGCCAGCCCGGGGCCAGGCTCGGGAGCAGGCCTTTCAAAGGACGGTGGTCTCCGGCCTGCTGTGCTAACTCTGCTCTGTACAGTTGCCAAAGAAAGGTGGCATTTGACGTGGGGAAGTCGGCCCAATATCGAAAGGACCAGCCCCCGCCAGGTTGATCCCAACTCCCTCTCCAGCCCTCTTCTGAACCTTTTCCTAAGTCCCAGTCATTATGCACACACGTCTGAGCAGCAACGGCCCCTTCGCACGAGGCACGCCCCTGCCGCAGTGTCACAGGACCCACAGGCCCTGTCAGCCTCTCACCCTGAGTTTGCGACCCTGAGAGAGAACCTTCCTGCACCGCAGGAATCACATTCTGACCGTGTTCTTGTGCACGAGGCTGTCTTCTCAGTTGGTCTGTGGGGTCCCTAAGACAGGCCGAATCTTCTATTTCTTCTCTCCACTCACCCCCCGTCCCCTGGCCCCTCCATGCTCTGCCGGGCAGAGAGCCTTGCATACAGCAGGGGCACCAGAAGCTCAGCCCTGCGGAACTTCCCATTTCTGGGGGTCAAGGATGGTGTGTCCCTGGGGAAGGAGTTGACCGGATGAGCCTCAGCATCCCTGGGCTTGATGATTCTTGGAGTCGGAGAGACTCAAATTCAACGTGGCCACCTGAACCCTGAACAAGGAAGGCTCTGGAGCCCAGTGTGTGGGCCGAGAGAACAGAAAAGCAGTAAAACCAAAGAGACCCAGGCAGGTGGAGTCCTGACCCCTCAGGGCATCAGGGGGCAGCGCAGGGCCAGGAAGGAGCCCAGCTGAGGGGCAGGCGCTCAGCTGGTCTGTGAGTGAACGGGAGCCCTCAGCCCTGGCCCGGCAGCCTGGCCTCTGCAGAAATGCCCCCCACCCCCTGGTGCTCCTGAGGCTCCCTGGGGAGATAGACTTCACTGAGCAGCTACATGGGGCTAGGCCCTGGCCTGGTCCCCCAGGGCCAGGTAAATGTCAGAGCGGCCAGCTGGGGCCAGCTGCCTGGCACGGGTTAGGTTAGTGGGCAGGGCAGGAGTGAGGTGGAGGAGAGCCGGCCCTGCTTGCGGTGGAGTTTCCGCTGGTGTCTGTCTACAAATGTGACTACAAATGTGTTTGGGAGGATTGGGGACAGGGAGGGGTCTCCTCCCCACAGGGCCAGGGAAGCAAATGTTCAGGGAAGTCTGGAAGGAAACCAGCCCCCCTGTCACTGCATGGCAGGAATCAGGAAAGGATGGGAGGAGGGAGCAGGAGCCTGACCTCGGGGGTCAGTCCAGTCTTCTCTGGTGGCCAACCCTCTCGGAGCGAGAGGCCTGGGGCTGCCCAGCCTTCCAGAGAAGCAGCGCAGAGTCGATCAGATGGCAGCCCGGAGCATGGCCGGTGGTGCCAGGTGGACTCAACGTGGCCACTCACTCAGCCAGGTGCCCTTTGCTGCCTGTGCGTCAGTCTCACCACCTGTAAGGGAGTGGGGGGCAGCGAGGACTTGTCCCAGATGGTCTTGGGATGGTGAAGGATGTTGCAGGCTCAGATGAAATCATGTGTGTGGAGACTCCGGCCTGGCCGGGGCCTGAGGTGGAAGTCTGCCACCTGCTGGGGCAATGTCAGTGACGGAGCCCTGGCCTCAGCCTCCTTGGCTGTCACCTGGCAGTGTGCTCAGGCTAAAGGGGACACTGCTGGCCTTTTCCAGCCCGTGTCCCCAACTAGAGAAAGTGCCATGCCTCCAGAATCTGGCCGCGGCCTCCAAAAATTCCCAGCAGCATCCCCCTGCCAGGGCATCAAGCATCTCCAAATATCACTGAGAGAAACACTGAAGTCATTGGAGCCTTCAAAAAGATGGCTGCTGTTCCTTATATTCCATCTCCAGCTTTCTTTTTGTTTATTTAATTTATTAGATTTTATTTATTTATTCATGAGAGACACACACAGAGAGAGAGAGAGAGAGGCAGAGACACAGGCAGAGGGAGAAGCAGGCGCCATGCAGGGAGCCCGACGTGGGACTCGATCCCAGGTCTCCAGGATCATGCCCTGGGCTGAAGGCAGCGCTAAACCGCTGAGCCACCTGGGCTGCCCAGCTTTTTTTTTAAAAGCACAGTTAATTTTGCTTTGCAAATATGTAAACCCTTGGGGTTAATTAGAGCAACTGTGGAATGTTCCAGAGAGAGAGAGAAAATCCTGAACCTTGCAGAACCTGATTTCTGGATTCGTACCTTTGCATTTCTTCCACAGAATCATGAAACTGGGCGATCTAGTCATTTTACAGATGGGGATACTGAGGCTCAAGGGAAGGTGCTGGGAGGCAGAGTCAGACAACAGCCAAGCGTCCTGACTTCTTCCCTGACACTCACGCTGCCACCCATATTCACCCAGGACTTGTCCAGGAAGACACAGGGCTCCCTGCAGTACTGGTTACCTCCCTGGGGTGGGGTGGGGGGTGGGGATAGCATGAGGGGTGGCAGTGGAACGTGGGGGCTGACCTTGGAGTCCGCCAGGCCTATGGTGACGGTGACGTCACATTGTGGCTCCATGTGAAGGACCGCAGGCACCGAGGTCAGCCCTGGGAGGCATAGTCGCCTCTTGTATAAAATGGGGCTGGTTGAATTTAAATTTAAAAAGAAACTAAAAGAAAAAATAAAATAAAATAAAATAAAATAAAATAAAATAAAATAAAATAAAATAAAATAAAATAAAATAAAATGGGGCTGGGTGCGTAATACTACCTGCCTTACAGGGTCATGGGCAGCATCAGACGGGACAGAAAAAACCTGTTGATGGGAACATAGAAACATCTGTGTTTTCCTCATCTCCCTCACCTGTTTTGCTCAAAAAGAAATTTCTTAAAAATTGTCTTTTAAAACTAGAGGGTTTTTTTACTTATTATTATTATTTTTTTTTCTTATTATTATTTTTTAAGATATTTTATTTATTCATGAGAGACACAGAGAGAGAGACATAGGCAGAGGGAGGAGAAGCAGGCTCCATGCAGGGAGCCTGACGTGGGACTTGATCCCGGGACCCCAGGATCACGCCCTGAACCAAAGGCAGATGCTCAACCACTGAGCCACCCAGGCATCCTGGTTATTATTTTAATTGTCTGTGTTTGCTTATTTGTTCATGGTCTCAGAGGGCCCCCTCGAGGGTGGGAGACCAGCCACAGGCGCCCGACCCAGGAGGCAGTGAGGGGAGGCTGGTTCTGTTCCTTTGTAGCTGTATGGGTTTGTGTGTTCCTCTTTTAGGTTTGTTCTCAGGCCCCAGTTATTCACCAGAGAGCAGTAAATATTCGGTCCCTGTCCCCTGGAGGGTAAATTTTAAGGAAAAACCCTTTATTTTTTTTCAGAACGAGGTGGTACCCGCAGCGCAGGGAGAGGGTGGGAGGGCCAGTGCTGAGGAGGGACCCCATCCAGGACGAGGTGGAGGCAGTGGCGCTTCCTGAGTCGCCAGCAACACTGGGGCCGGCCCCCGCAGTTCTGTCTGAGCCACTTGCCCTGGGAACCCAGGTTGCTGGGACATGGTGACGATGGATGTCAGCAGCTAGGGCTCTGCCTGGCCTCTACAGTCCCATCGCCTGAACAAATGTGATCATCGAGCACAAACACCAATATTTCCCTGCAGGTTGAGGATACTCACTTGGAGGGTTCCCCCAGGATGGACGCCTACACCCTCAACAGGCTGAAGGCTCTTCAGGGATCCAGGAGGAAGGCATGGCTTGGAGACTGACAAGATGTCAAATAAAAACAATAAAATGCAAGCCCTTCTGCCCTTGAATGGCCCATAGGCCTCACCCTGTCCCCAACCTAGAGCGGGAGTTGGCGGGGGGGCGGGGGGGGGGGTGTGGAGGCCCAGTCTTGGCTTATTTCTGCCCCGGTCTCTTGCACATCCTGTCTCCACCCAAGGGACCTGCTTCTGTCTGCTTAGCCATCTGGCTACACATTCATGTCACCTGGGACCCTTTAAAAATCTACTGATGCCCAGGCCCCAAGGCAGAACGATGAAACCAAAATCTTTGCAGGTGGGGCCCGGGAGCCTACACTTCCCCAAGCGATTCCTTTTTTTTTTTTTTTTTTAATTATTTTTTTTAAGATTTTATTTATTTAGAGACTGAGAGAGAGAAAGAGAATGAGAGAGAGAGAGAGAGGCAGAGGGAGAAGCAGGCTCCATGCAGGGAGCCTGACATGGGACTCCATCCTGGGACCCCAGGATCATGCCCTGGGCTGAAGGCGGCGCTAAACCGCTGACCCCCCCCCAGGGCTGCCCTCCCTAAACAGTTCTGATGTGCGGCCAGGAGCAAGCCATTAGACCATCTCTACCCACGTAGGGGGCCTAGCTGAAGGGCCATTCTTGCAGGAAGTCTTTCTGAACTTAACCTCGTGCAGGTGACTC
Organism: Canis lupus baileyi; assembly: GCF_048164855.1. NCBI lineage: Eukaryota > Metazoa > Chordata > Mammalia > Carnivora > Canidae > Canis > Canis lupus. The sequence continues at coordinate 23,461,278 of NC_132841.1, forward strand.
TCCTCTGAGCCACCTGAGGAGCCACCTGAGGAGCCGTCACTGGACACTGGGGCCTGCTACGTCAGATGGTAGACAGCCAGCAGAATCCAGGCTCTGCCCCTCAGCAGCCGTACATCCTCGGTTGCCACAGAACCTCTCGGAGACTTAGCTTTCTCATCTACAAAATGGGCATCCACAACAGAACCCCCCCCCCCCACGGGCTGATATGACACTCTCGCTGATGGGTTCCAACCTCCAGCCCTCCCGACCCCATGAGTCCTCTATTTCTAAAGCTACAGGTTCCCACAAGCCCAGCAAGTGAAGCAATTCCCAGAAAGCTCTGTCCCCGTCTCTCCCCACGTTGCCCATGCCTGCATGCCGGGAGCAGCCCCTTGGCAAGCACATCCTTCCTTCCAGGAAGACTTCTGGGCCTCCAAGTCCACCCTTGCAGGCAGCTGTGAGAAGCAACGAGGGCAGAAACCGCCCCCCCAGAAGGTGCTCCCTTTCCTTAGGATCTGTTCTAGCCTGATGGGCAGAGCCTGCCCTGGCTGTGAGCTGGCAAAGGCAGGGAGGGAGTTAACTGGACATCGCACGCTCAGGGTTGGGGAGGTTGGGGGGAGCTTTCACGGTTTAGAAAGCACGTCTTGGGGGGCACCAGGGTGGCTCTGGCTCAGTCAATTAAGGTCTGCCTTTGGCTCAGGTCACGATCTCAGGGTCCTGGGATGGAGCTCCGCATCAGGCTCCCTGCTCAGCGGGGAGTCTGTTTCTCCCTCTCCCTCTGCTCCTCCCCTGCTTGTGCTCTCTGTGTCAAATAAAACCGAAAAGAATGTTTTGTTTTGTTTTTTAAAGTAAGCACTTCTGCAGGTGATCCAAAGGGATCCCTGTGGGATCCCTTCACCTGCCAGATGACTTGCTGAAGGTCACGATTAGCAAATTCTCAGGCTAGTGTTGAGAGTGCCAGGAAATTGGGAAGAGCCTAAATGTCCCAAAACTGAGAAATTATCACATTCACTAAGCACATCCATATCATGGAATACTATGCAAATATTAAAGTCATGTCTTCAAATAATTCTAATATGTGGGGAAAGGTTTATAGTACATTAAGTGGGAAAAGCAGGACATAGGGTTTGACCTCTGCTCTGCGGTACAGACGTATTTACTGGCACATATACAATATAGATTGCACGTAGATTTGCAATAATACCAAGAATCCTTCTACATTGTTCCTGGTTCTCCCTTCAGATCAACCCCCCGCCCCAGTCCCACCCTCTCTGGGGTCTTACACAGGAAGGAGAATAAGGGGAACATGCCCCCCACCATGCATCTGCCGCTGGGACTGCATCTGGGAATTTTTTGAAAAATGACTCCCAGAGGAAGAGTAATCAGAACATCGCCAGTGGGTGGTGTTTATAAAGTTTTTATTTTCTGTTTTCTTAAAAATAACATTTGATTTCCTTTATGCATGTGTGGCGTGTACTTGTTTCCTTAGGCTGAGTAATAGGCAGATAAAGACAACACGAGGCGGGGTCCCCAAGTGGAGGGGGGGCTGGGGGCAAGGGCCTGGGGGCACAGGGGAAAGGGAGAGGGTGGGGTGACTCACGGGACGCTTGAGTGCCCATCAATGCACATACACGGTCTAACACTTTGTTTTTCGATTTTTTTTAAGACATCTAAAATTACTGAAAGATACGATTTCAGCACTTAAATATACAGACGGAAATCCAAGCACTTGAACACAATTCTTAACTCTAAGCTCAGTTATTGCACATCACACAATTTTAAGTAGGCTTCAGGCTATAAAGCAGTTTGCTCTGCTTGCGACTTCCTCGGGACGTCTCGAGTCTCCTTCTGTACCCCCAGTGTCTCTTCCCTTTGACCCCCGCCAGCCCACAGCCTCACGATGGTGCCATTAGCCATTCGTCCTCCCCAAGGGCTGAGGTGTGAGGCTTTGGTGAAATGGAGGAGTCCCATGCGGGTCCCAAGGGACCCCACCCACTCAGAGGTGAGTTGGAAGCAGACAGAGCTCATGAAAGGCGCAGGGGTGGCCGCTAACACCAGGTGGGCTGGCGTGGGGCAGGAAGTGTGACCACCGACCGCGAGTGGTCACAGCACCAGTGGGACAACGGGGGGCCGTCGTGATGTCGCGTGCTACCCTGTCCACTTCGCCTTCCTCTTCCTCCTTCCTGAGCTCGGATGCCGCGCCTCCTTCCCCATCACCCTGAACCCTCTGAGTGGTCTCTCAAGGCACATTTGTTCTCCCCGACTCCAACCACCCCATCTTAGACACGTACCCATCTCTCCCGGCGCCCCTGGGTGAGGAGGCCGGGGCGGCCAAGGACAGCTCCAGGGCCAGGCGAGAAACTGCTCTTCCCTTTGGGGGGAGCTCTTTTCAACAGAGCCCTCCTCCCACTGCCCGCCTAAACCAGGGGAGCGGGGATGTCGGAGCAGGGGGACATGGGAGCAGCTGGGTGGCAGGTGGGCAGGGCGGGAATCCCAGGAGCCAGGGAAGGCCCACCCTGCCACTTTGCTCTCGAAAGACCTGCAGCTTGTCGGACAAGAAGTCACTTGGAGGCTGTCAGCCCACTGGGAACAAGGTGCTATGTCTAGCTCTTGGGGAGGGGGGACCCTCAGTGTCAGAAAGTGGGGTGAAAAGCAGTGCGGGGGCTTCAGAGACAGGGCAAGGCTGGACCCCCGAGTCCCACCGGGGTCTAGTTCAGCGCCTTTTGCTTTCTTTCTACAACATATTTACAAGGTCATAAGAAACGTGCACAACCAGAAGACCCAGAGACACAGGGAGAGCATGTGCCCCCAGGAGGGGAGGGTGACAGTGAGAGAGGGGTGCCCCTTCCTCTGCGCCCCCTTCCCACCCTGCAATGCCCCAGCCTCCTCAACAGATGCTCCCAGTGACAGTTCCAGAAGCCTCACTGGGGCAGAGGGACGAGACGGACAAACTCCAATCCTAGCGAGAGCAGGAAGGTTCAAGTAGCTCCCAGAGAGGGGGGGCAGCGGCTTAGAGCAGAGGGTGGGCCTGAGCCCAGGCCAGGGGGTGGGGAGAGGGAGGAGGGCTGGGGGGAGCGGACGTGGGGGTCTAGGACAGCGTGACACTTAGACCTGTGCTGCTGGGCTGCCGAATGCGAAGCGGCTCGTGGGGCTAACTGCGGTTTTGCTATTTTCCCCAGGACAGGACTGGAAAGATGTTGACTCCGGGGCGCAGTACAAGGGGAGACTGGCTGGGGTTCCTCCAGAAGGTCCAATAGAAGCCGGGGAGGGCCGGGCTGGAGCCCTGTCCGGGGAGCCTCGGCCCGGGGCCCCCACCGCAGCAGCCCGCCCAGCACACGGGCACCCCTCCCTACATTCCGGCCCCCCGGGGGGTGACCCCCCCAGGCTCTCACACCCGGTCACACGCATACAGCTGCTCACACCCACTCACGCTCACTCACACACGCACTGCGCTCACCATGCACAGAAGGGCAGCAGAGGCCCAGGTCCAGGTTAGAAATTCTTCACCAAGGGTGTTAAGAAATTTGCTTGGGAAGGAGGAGAGAAGGGAACAGAAAACAAAACAAAACAAAACATGGGGCACCGTCTCATCCATCCTGGCTCCCGCCTGGCAAGGAGATTTGCAGAGGAACAGGGAGGTATGGCCTCAGATTCTGGTTGCCCCGGTCCTGGCCCCTGTGACTTCACCACTCCTGAACACTTCACACTTCTGAACACTTTGGAGCCTGGAGAAGCCACCGGAGCAGCCTCAGGGGACCCTCCGAGGGGTCAGAGGGGCACCCCAGGTGCTGGGAGGGGAAGGGAAGGAAGCGGGCCTGGTGCCATCCTCTTGAGGAGAGATGGGGAAAGCTCATGGAAGTGGAGCTTTTCCCAGCTTCTCCTTCCCCGCGTCTCAGGGACAACCTTCCCATTGGTCTAGATGGTGGGTGCACACACACACACACACACACACACACACACACGCACCCCTGGCTGAAACCCAGCCTCTTCACCTGCTGCCCCATCCTGAGGTGCCCAGAGCGGCCCAGGGGACCAAGGGCAGTGCAGCAGCCCTGCAAGGCCCAGCAGAACCCACCTGCATAACCACGGCCCACTGCCTCCAAGGGAACGGCCCAGACCAGTGCCCCCCTCACCCCGCCACCCTGAGGCCCACAGGAAGGGGCCAGGCTGTTGAAGGGCCTGGCATTCAGAGCTCCCGCCAGGTCTGCAAAGGCAGACCCTTCCTTCCTCCTGACTCTGCTCCACCCCAGCAGCTTGGCAGCAAGGCCTTCCCCTGCCCCAGCTTCAGCCACCCTTGCTCACGCAGGTCTGGGTTAGGAGAGCAGTTTCTCTAGTGCTGGGGAATCCAGCAAAGGGAACGGGCTTACTGTAGCAGGTGTCATCACCCCCATGTCATCAGAGGCTGGTGGGCGTGTCCCAGCCAAACTGACCCAGCTCCAGGAGGACCCCAGCCAGCAGACAGCTCCCTGCCTTCCCTCCCTTCTGCAGTGGGGACACCTACGGAGCGAGGTGGGAGAGGGCAGGCACGGGCAGGAGGAGGCAGGGCTGGGGGAGCCAAGGATGGCAATCGAGACGAGAGACCCCATTCAGGGCAACCCAAGGTGGTCGGTACAGGGGTGGATGAGGCTTGGGGACATGGCAGGGGGCAGCTCATTTCATCAGTTTTGACCTTGTGGTGTGTGTATGTGTGCTCTGAATGTGTGTGCTTTAAAACCAACAATACATGGAAAGAAAACAACAAGGAGGTTTTGGAGCAGTGTGGACCAAGGACACACTTGACAGCGCATGCCACACTCACACACATTCACACGTCCTGGCCATACACGTCGCACACGTGCCATGCACACTCACGCATCCAGTCCTCCCCGCTGGAGCCAGGGTCCTTCCAACTGTATATTCCGGATCCATGCGGAAGCTGCCTGCTTCTGTCCAGGTCTTTGCTGGCCTGTCTCCCCCGGCCACCGGCACCCTGGCCTGCCGTGGCCCCCCCGAGAGCCATCTACCAGATGTAGCCTCCATCGTCGGACTCGCCCGCCTCGCCTTCTTCCTCCTCAGCCTCCTCGCCTGCTTCCTCCGTCTCCTTCTCCTCCTCGTCCTCCCAGCCGACACCACTCCCAAAGTCACCTGAGAAGCCCACGATGTCATCTGTGAGGGGAACAAGCCGAGGGGCAGGTTAGGGCCCGGCTAGCCGCCTCCCTGGAGTCCTGTGGCACAGAGCAGCTCTGCCCCCCGTGAGCCCTCCCAGCTGCAGATGTGGGGTGGGGGGACCCATGTTGCCACCCTTACCGCAGTCGGGGCTGCCGTGCGTGCGGGTGCCTGTCAGCTCCAGGCCCAGCTGGTCCACACACCAGCAGTCACCGCTGCTCTGGTCACACTGCAGCTTCCGGTAGTAGCCGTCCTCATCACAGCTCGGGATGAAGATTCCTGAACACAACAGGCGCCCCCAGCAGGGTCAGAGCAGATGCCTTGAGGTGTGAGCTCTTCCGAGAGGTGGCCCTGGAGCCTGGGGCACGCATGAGCAAGCGCCCAGCCCCCACCAGAGCCCAGCCAGCCCAGGTAGCAGCCTCCCAACGAGCCCAGGGCTGGTCGCTGGCCCTTCTCCTGGCTGGACTGATTGGAGCCAAAGATAAGCCTGCCTCCCTGATGTCAGAGCACTCCACACCCCAGCTCCTGCAGCTGCTCCTCTGGCCTGGCTGTCCTCTGTCAACAGTGCCCAGGCCTGTCCTCTCAGCCTCAGGCCCCACTCACTTTCCCTCAGGCCCTGGAACCGCGGCTCCTCTGTCCACCCAACAGGCTGCTTCTGAGAGCACCGACCCAGCAGGGACGCGGCCCCCCCGGGGAGGTGGGTGAGACACACACAGAAATGACAATTCCAGGCACTATGGGATGGGTGCCCCGAGGCCCAGTGAGTACACTCAGGGAACACAGGCCGGAGAGGACTGCTTCTGGGAGGGACGAGTGCGGCTTCCTGGCGGAAGTAGCACTAATGCCCATCCCCAAAGCCCACTGGGCTCTCAGTCAACAGGCCCTGTAGGGTGGTTCCAGCATTTGATCCCATGTACCAGTTAAATACCAGCTGCACTCAAGGAGCTACAAGGCCCTATGTCATCCGCCTCTTGGACGTCTGTCCCCTCAGCCACCATGATCCAGCCACATGGGCCCTTTTTCTCTGTTTCTCAAGAACCTTGAGCTTTGTCCTGCCCTTGGCTGGCTCGTTCTCCTCTTTCAGGTCTTCCTTTGAACACCAGCTCCCCTAGGGGCCTTTGCAGACGCCCAGGCTAACCTCTACCCACTGTGCTCTCCCTCAGCACCGTACATACGCAAGCCACAGTTGGTAGCTCTGTCTTTTTGGCATGTCAACCCGTGTGTTGTGTTCTCCCAAGCAGCCTGCGTGCTTTCTGAGACCAGGGACCAACCGTCTTGCCCATCAGTTCTGACCTGGGCCGGGTCTACTATCCTCTCTGGGGCTGGCACTCGAGTCTGAGGCAGACACGAACATCTGCCGTGGAGGGGGCTCACCTGAGTTTCACATACCCCTGCTGAAATGAATTGAATGGAAGGTTCTAGGAACCTTCTGCTGTCCCATTCTCCAGGCCCAGAATGGATGAGCACAGAATTAGTGCTTAGCACACCCTTATTGAAGGGCTGGTTGGGATTGTCTGTCCCACCACGAGGGTAAGCACAGGAAGGAAGTTCGCTTCCTGTCTTCCTAGGCAGGGCCTGCTCTGGACTCAGCGTCTTCCATAATGCCCGGAGCCTGGAGTCTCTGGGCCTCAGGGGGACCCTGGAGCACCCCCGCCCCCACCTCCCACCTCCTCTGAGCCCCATCCAGCCCCCTCACCTGGCTTCTTCTTGGAAGCCTCCTGGATCTGGATGCGCTCCAGCTCAGCCAGGCAGGGAGGCTCTGTGGGGAGAGAAGCAGCCTCTGATGGGGGCCATCCCATGGTGCTGGCAGGACTCACAGAGTGGCCCCCAAGGCTTAGAAGCCCAGGCAGGAGGCTCTGCAAGATGAAAATACCCAGGCTTTGATTTGAGGAAGCCCCACGGTGGTAGTGAGATGCACAGAGCCCTCCAAGTTCCCAAAAACTGACATAGGAGCTCTGCAAGATTAAAACAAAACAAAACAAAACAAACTCTGACTGGGGGAGGCCATTTCATGGCTGTGCCATAGGCTGACGTGCCCCAAGAAGCCCAAGGCTCCCTGAGGATGTTGGGAAGTCTTGGGATGAAGACACAGGATCCAGAAGAGGAGGTGGAGTGCATGGATTCCCCAGGGGAGAGGCCCAAGGAGAAACGTAAGACCAGAAGTAAGAAAGTTAGACAGAAGCTCAAAAATAGGGGTGCCCAGGTGGCTCGGTGGGTTAGGAGTCCAACTCTTGATCTCAGCTCAGGTCTTGATCTCAAGATCATGAGTTCAAGCCCTGTGTCACGCTCCACACTGGGCATGGAGCCTACTTTTCCTTTTTTTTTATTCATGATAAGACATAAAGAGAGAGAGAGAGGCAGAGACACAGGCAGAGGGAGAAGCAGGCTCCATGCAGGGAGCCCGACGTGGGACTCCATCCCGGGACTCCAGGATCACGCCCTGGGCCGAAGGCAGGCGCTAAACCTCTGAGCCACCCAGGGATCCCCTGGAGCCTACTTAAAAAAAAAAAGAAAAAAAAAAAAAAAAAAAAGAAGAAACCCAAATGTAACTGCAGCCAAATCTAACTTGCCTGTCACCTTGAGAAGTCCCCAGCCCTTCCCAGCCAGTGGCCCTGGCTGACTGTAAAATGAGATCAGTCCCCAGCCTCCTGCCCGAGGAAGCTGCTGTACAGAATCAACAGAATGAACTTCAAAGGCCTGGAAGGTGAAAGCACCAGGAGGCGGGGCAGGTGGGGGCCCTAAAAGTGATGGAGACACCATACCCTAGAGGATGGATTTGTGATCTAGATGGGGCTCTGCATCCAGATTTTCTCTGGTCACCCTCACAACAGCCTCCCAGGCAGGTGTTATCTCCCAAATTGGATGAAGAAACTGAGCTCAGAAAGATTCGGTGCCTTGCCCAGGGTCCCAAACCAGCCTGCGGTGGAGCCCTAGTGGACGGCTCAGCCTCAGGCCATGGACGCCGTACTGCCTCCACCACAGGAGAGAGCGAGGCGGGAACTAGGAAGAACAGCGGAGGCAGAGCACCAGGGCCTCCCCTACCTCCCGGGCCAGACAGTCGGCTGACCCCCAGGGACCTCAGTTTCCCCACTGATGATGACTGCTGCCTGGCCTGGATGATCTCGAAGCACATGCCCAGCTCTGCTTCAGGATATAGAAAGCTAGCAAATGATGCCCTATCTCTAAGGCTGACAATCACAGATTTGGGGCAAATAATGTGAGACATGCCCAGAAGTGGCATCACTGAAAAGCGAATATAGCTTCAGCTTTAGGACCCAGCAGCCCTCTCCAAGACCCCAAGGGGCTCTAGGAATTTTCCATTTTTACTCTCCCCAAAGTGCATATGCTTCAGGACCCACAAAATCTGGATCACCGAGGAGCTTGGCAAGGAATGGAGCTAAAGTGCTGGTTTTCCTGGGCTCCAGGAGGTGTGGAGCTGGAGAGGGCAGGGAGCAGGTGAGCTGGGCAGTGGGGGTGTAGGGGGCGGGGCCAGCCAGGGGCCACACTCACTCTCCCTCCAGAAGCAGAAGCACCACTCAGCGGTGGAGACGCGGCCGTCCTTGTAGGTGTCGCAGGAATTGAAGAAGGGGCGGATGCAGACCTCATACTTGTCCAGGTTGATGGCGGCCAGCTCTGTCTGGTCCAGGAAGAGGTCGGCGCTGGTGTCCAGCTTGGAGAACATCCAGCCAATGGAGTCCTTGCAGCTGGCCCCCAGGCTCTTGTCCAGCCCTGGGGAGAAGGCCAGGTTCAGGCACGCCCAAGGTAAACCACCCCATCCATCTGTCCACGCATCCTTCCACCTCTCCATCTGGCCAGGGTCAGGGTCAGGGCAGCTTAGAATGTAACCGGGGGAGTGAGAAACTCAAGTGTGGCCGAAGGTCAGTCCCTCTGCCTCTACATAGGGCTGCACCCAAGCTATTCAAAAGCCTGTCTGGAAGGCCCTTCAGGAAAGAGAATTTCTTGCCTTCTCTTGGTTCCCCATTTTAGGGTTTAAGCTCCTTCCACCCACTTTGAGAAGTTCTTCCTGTTAGCTAACCAACTGCCTCCTGTCTGGTTGAAGCCACCTTCCCCTTGTTCCGGGGCTAGGTCCTTCTGGAAGCTCAGGGTCTTCAGGAGGGCGCCCCAGGCAGGCTGGCCCCGTGCGCACCCATCTCCCCACCACCCTCCCTCCTCCCAGGCAGAGCAAGCAGCTTCTGTACCGCTGGCCAGGTTGGCCCCACTGCCGGCCGAGCCATTCTGCTTGGCGTTCTCGTGAAGGAGCTGGAACCAGTCTCGCAGCCGGTCCCCCAGGTCAGCCAGGTCTTGACCTGTGCAGGTCTCTAGAGTCAGCAGAATGGGGAGAAAGGCATACAGGGAAAGGCAGGGTGAGGCACAGCATGGTCTCAGCTTGGGGTGCTGCCCTCCAGGCCCAAACCCGGGCGGCGTTCAGGAGGGAAGGGGAGTGAGAAACCAAAGAGAAACCAAAGACTCCTTCCCCCTTCCTGTCCTCTCCCATCTTCCTCCCTGCTCAGTCCCCAGCGCTGAGACCACACAGCACATGCTCCCTAAACTTGAGGCCCAAGCCCCCCAGCTCCATGGGTCTTCAGGCCTGTCCCTGTTCTTCCCATTTCTCCCATCCTGCTCCTAGCATCCCAGAGCCCTGAAGGAGGCGGCCCAGGAGATGCTGGCGGTGAGGCCTCCCCAGCCCCCCTCAGTACCTGGCTTGCCATCGGTGGTGGAGAGGGAGGCCTGCTCTGTGGGGCAGGGGCAGGGGCCCTCACATCTCACGGTCAGCTGCTTGCTGCTCAGGCACGCCTGCTGCTCCAGCTTACACTGCACAGAAGAAAGGTCGGGTTACGTGATTGGGGCGGGTGCTCACCATGGCTACTTGTAGCTGGGGGCACTCGGAGCCTACCAAGCAGCCAATCTGATGGGAGGTACAGCACCCGCAAACAGCCTGGAGGGCCAGCCCTCCTGGTCCCTCAAGGGAGTGTGGGGGCAAAGGTACACGGTGTTGCAGGGGCAGCAGACCCAGAAAGGGGTTCCCAGGGATTCAAAGGCTCCCAGGAACCCCAGTCTACACTAGCTTAATGTCTCTGCACACTTATCTTTCCCAGGACACCAATGTCCCCACACCCTCCACCCCCCCAACCCCCCCCCCCCATTGAGCTGCCCATGGCCCCTTCCTCCTTGCCCTCAGGCCTATCTTCCCTCTTACCACAGTCCCTCAGTCCCTGGGTAACTGGCTGCCGGCCCCTCCTCAGGGGTCTTCCCATGGAGGTTACCTCCGACGGGCTCTGGGCGACAGCTGCCGCCTCAATGCTAACATCTGCCAATTCTCCCGCCTTTACTAAGAGCCCCAGCTGTTTGCTGACGCCAGCACCAGCCCTGCAGAGGGTCTCACCCACTCCCTGCCCTTCAAGTGCTTGCCCCGGTCCTGTGTGGTTCACCCCCGTGGGATGATGGCTAACAAGAAGCTGTCGTAGGGTCTTATATGATCTCCGCTGGTCGCTGACAGCTCCGTGAGGGTCAGCAGAGAACTCAGAGGGCTGCCCACGGCCACGGGGCTGGGAAGATGCCCAGGGCCACGGGGCTGATGATGCCCCCCTTGGCGCAGACGGCTCCCTGACCTGGGAGGGCAGCTTCCTGCCTGCAGGGGGCCTGTGGGACAGCCTTGCCTCCTCCTCTCCCTCCTGCCTCTGCAGGGCCAGCCTCTGGCTGATTCTCTCCCCTCCCCCACAGCATGGGGCTCATAAACCTGCATCTCACCCCAAAACCCTAAGGTTGGGTTCCTAAGCCCCAGAACCCAACAACCATAGCCCATAGCGCCCTCCCCAAACCAAGCCACTCCCCACTCCTGGTTGCCAGCAGAAGCATTTGCTAGCAATCATTTGCTAAATGAGCACCTGCCTTTCTATGGTACTTTAGAGTTTATAAAATGCTTTCGTGAATGTCTCATTTAACCTTCAGAAAAATCCTGTAAGGTAGGGATTCGCTCCCCCCAACCACCATTCCCTCCCACATGGTTGTCTCCCGGAGGATTATCTTCTTCTGCCCCAGAACGCCTGGTGCTTGCTGGCAAACACCTTCCTCTCTGGGTGGAAATCTGCCTGCTGAAAGCTCCATCAGTCACCCAGCTCCCTGACAACTGGGTGACAAGGCTCTTTCCTTCCAGAGCCCTGGGTACTTGAGGACCTGCCTCACTTACTCTGACTCGCAGTTACCTGCCCAGCTGCGTCTTCCAAGCCCCACTGCCTACCTGCACCTGCCTCAGGCTGGGGGCGGGGGGGGCGGGGGGCACGGGGCAGGGTCTGCTTCCGACTCTCAGGGAGCTCCCCATCACCACCCTGTCACCCCGGGGCTCAGGTGTCCCTTCTATGGTTGACCACACTGCAAGCAGTGACCAAGCATTTCTAGCCCTGTGTCAGCACTGGGAGCCCCACAGGAGGCTCTGGTTGTCCTCTCTGCTCTCTATGGCTTCAGATGTAAACCCAGCCCCCCATCCCACCCTCCCCACCTGGGCCCAGGGATCCTCACCACTGAGCTGTAAGTGTGGCCATCAGAGCCACAGACTGAGGCGAGTGGGGCCATGTGGCAGGGCTTGCAGATGGTGTCTTTGTTTCCAGGGAGCTTCAGGGTGGGCTGCTTGATCCTATGGGAGAACAGGGATAGGGAGGGCACAGGGGTAGAGGTGAAAATGAATGAGGGACACAGAAAATGAAGGTTCCAACAAGAAGCTGGCCCTGGTGATCTACAGCACATGCAGTCTCCTCCCTGCCCCTGCCCACCCTCCCCACCAGCCCCAGCCAGATCCTCCTCTGGCTCAGAAGGGTGGATGGAACCAACTGGGCAGGGTACAGACCCTCAGCTTCCCCTTCCCTGTGGTTACTGAGTCCAGGGGGGGCCTTCAGCAACTCCAGGTCTGAGTGCAAGATTTGAAAAGGAGTTGCACCTTGCATAAGGGGTCACACCAAATCAGAGGTTGCAAACTGATGGCCTGCAGGCCACATCTGGCCCAGAAATTCATTTTATTTGGCCACCAAAGGTTTTTTTGTTTTGTTTTAAAAGATTTTATTTATTTATTCATAAGAAACAAACAGAGAGAGGCAGAGACATAGGCAGAGGGAGATGCAGGCTCCCTGCAGGAGCCCGATGTGGGACTCGATCCCAGGACCTTAGGATCATGTCCTGAGCCAAAGGCAGATGCTCAACCACTGAGCCACCCAGACGCCCCAAGCAACCAAAGGTTTTTGTCTTTGAGTTATTCACCAACATTTACAAAATGTAAGAGTTCACGGAGAAACATGGATTCCTAGAGAGAAAGGAGGGAAACAGGACCTTCTCCAGGGGTCTTGGATCCTGGCAGGTTTTGTCCTTGGGCTGGAGCTAACACCTTTCCCTGCTCTACAAGCCTCAGAAGCTATGACCTTAAATATTTCATTAAGTCGTTGCATGTCAGAGCTGGAAAGAATCTCAAACTATCTGGGCCAACCTATTTGTCTTATGGATATGGACCCCGAGTCCCAGAGAGGAGAGATGCCTTTCCCTGAGTCCCACACTGCTTGGTGAATGATCTCATATAGCGTGGTAGTCTTAAAGATGTCTACAGATTCTTTGACACTCCTCCATTCAAAAGATGAAGCGTAATTCTCTTCCCCTAGAGACTTGCTTCTAACAAAGAGAAGTGACAGAAATGACAATGTAGACTTCCGAGACTAGATTGTAAGTGACCTTGAGGCTTCCTCCTTGTTCTCTCTCTCCTCTGGATGCCTCGCTTAGGGGAAGCCAGATGCCGTGTTGTGAGGACACTCAAGCATCCCTATGGACAGAGGTCTATGTGAGTAGAAGCAACGGCCCCATGAGTGAGCTCAGAGGTGGATCGTCCAGCCCCAGTCCAGCCTTCGGATGATGCAGCCCTGGCCAGCATCTTGACTGTAACCTCATGACAGACCCTGAGACAGAATCATCCAACAGAACCACTTCTAGATTCCTGGCCCTCAGAAACTGTGTGAGATAATACACTTGTCTTAAGCACAAAGTTTTGGGGTCAGTCGTTTTGCAGCAATAGATAACTGCCACATAGGAGACACTCAAGCAAGTCCTTGCTATTTAAGCATGCCCCCAAGCCCCCCAACACCCCAAGCCCCTCACCTGTGCTCTAGCTTCTTGCGGCTGATGCACATGGCCCTCTGGTAGCCCTGGGCGATGCACACCTTGTGACGGCTGCACTTAACCTTCTGGCAGGGGTCCTTGGTGGTGTCCAGGGCTGCAGGGACACAGGACCAGGACACAGGTCACCTGGAAACCAGTGCCAGAGAGCCCAGGAACCCCAGCCCCACTTCTAGGCTGAGAAGCTCCTCTCTCCAGTAGCCCAGAGCTCCAAACCCCCACTTCCATTGGAGCCTGGCTCCCACAGAGCCTCCAAGGCCATGGTTGGGTCTCAAGTCTCACGGGTGTCAGTCATATTACCTTATCTGGGAGGGGCATGACATTACCTTCATCTCCTTGCTGATTGTCCTCCCAGCTCTTGATGTAGTCATCCTAAGAAAGGACAGAGAGGTAGGGAAGAAACGAAGGGCCACCCTTGAGCCAAGGCTCAACTCCACAGCCAAGAGGGAAGAAGGCTGGACCACAGCCCCCACATGCTAGTTGCTATCACCTCCGTGACTGCCCAGACGACCCCTGGCCACCTGGGCCCTGCCAGCTGCTTCCCCCAGAACTGTATCTCCCTAAACCCTTATCCAGAATCCCTTCCAGCATCTCCCGTACGTTCCTGACCCCCCCCCCCCCCACCGCCCATCATGCTGGGAGCTGCGGGAAAGAGATCGGGGAGAGGGTGCAGAGGGAGAATAGAGGAGGGTGGGGTGTGGGGCTGCATAGGGACCATGCACAGTGGGGCCCCCAGCGGTACTTACCTCCACCTCCTGGGGATCAGGAAACAGCAGCAGCAGGCCACAGGGAATGGAAGGAGAGGAGAGAAGGAGAGATGGGGACTTTAGTGTGTTGCCCACTCTCAGATCACGTGGTCCCAGTGCTCCACAGGCCTCATCATGTGACCATGGGCACTGGGCAGTGGTCTCTGATGGCTCTGGTCCTCTAAGCTCTATGGCCTTCCATTGGAGGCCAGTATTCCTATGTCTTCACTACAGGGAGCATTGTGGGCCCCCCAGGGCTGGCTTTCAGAGCACTAGAGTGAAGCCCATGGCTTTGAGAGGGTGAGGCCCATCTCTCCATTGCCCTGGCCCGACCATTAGGACAGCCGTGGAAGGGACGCATACCACCCAGGAACAGTGATCCTTAGGCCTGTGCCTCAGGTGTCCCTGAAATACCACTCCCTCCCTCCCTCTGCCAGGGACCCTCCCGTGTCAGTCCCCTCCCCTACCACCTGCCACCTGCCACCATGTGAGTGGGACAAGAAGGAGGGCCTCTCTTCCACTGCACAGGAACTGTTTCTCACTCAGGGTCTGACTCTCTTGTAGGGTTCAGATCACCACTGAGAGAAAGGGGGGCCACAGTCCCTTCTGATGTCCCTGGTTTCCTCACCACAGTCCAGCTGCAAATCCTCGGATATAGGATCCTGAAAAAGCCCTCTGAGGCCATCTGGTCCGGCCTCCTGTGTGTGCAGGAGGGGCCAGAGCCCGGACAGGACGTGACCCACCCCAGATCCCGGTGTCTCAGAACTGGGGTCTCCTAACACCCCAGCACAGATCTCTCTTTTGGCGACAGCACATCATCTCCAAGACCTCAGGCACCTAGAGACAGCTCCCTGCCCTGCTCCAGCCACGAGGGCCTCCCCTGGGCCCACGAGCCCACTGAGGCCAGAGGCAGAGCAGCTCACACCCACCTAGCTCCCTGGCACTAAATCCCCTGCTCCCTCTGGTTTCCCCACGGTCCTCATGGGGCAGAGGCAGCTGCTGCAAGCAGCGGCCAGCTCCCAGGATGCTCCTGCTGGAAGCTCCATCAGGCAGGCAGGGAGACGGCTTCTCAGGGCTGGAATCCGGCAGTGCAAGCAGCCAGCTGCCAGCCTCCTCTGCACGGGGCTCGGGGGCTGGGGGTCACACTCAGCTGCACCCTTCATCCTGAGTCCCTCCCACCCAAGCATCAGAGCTGTGCAGGGATGGGAGGCAGAGGCCACGCTGTGGGTGGGGGTGGGAGGGGTCTGGAGAAGACAGCACCCACACGGGGGCTGCAACAAGCACAAAGGAGGGCACCCATCGGTGCTTTGAAAGCCCAGGGGCTCCGGGCCCGCTGACATCTCTCCTGGGAATTGACAGGCATCAGAGGAACAGGCAGGGATAAAGGCCTTTATCATCACGGCCTCCTGGGCAAGAGGGCAGTGGGCATCAGACCAGGTAGAGCACGCAGTGGCCGAGCGTGTCCTTGGGCAAGTGCTTCTGCACACACGTGTGCACTCACGAGGGCCCCGGGCGCACACAAGCACACCCATGGGCACATATCCTAAATCGTGTCTATGTGCAGGTGTGCCGATCCCATCTGGGAGCACGTGCACATATGCACACACACGTGCGAGGAACAGTACACACTGGGTGTGCACAGGAAACAAGGACACCTCGAGGCAGCTCACCGAAGGCCAGATGGTTTCTATCCAGAAATGAGGTTAACAAAGCCCACTTCTGTGAGCAGCCCCCACTTTTCACACTTGGGCGTCAAACCCTCCCCCCACCACCTCGGCTTGGCCTTCTTGGCTCCTCGCAGAGAGAGGGAGGGTGAGGCAGGGCTGGGGAGGGAGGGGGGCGCAGCCCTCTCCCCAGGAGGGCTCAGGGCACTGGCTCTGCTCTTCCTGGCTTGCTCTCAGGGTGTTTCTGTCCGCTTCCTCTCTTTCTCCCTCTCCTTCGCTTCACTCGGCCCAGGCCAGCCCCCAACCCTCCGCAATACGTCCAAAGGCCCTGGCTCCCAGGAGAGAGGGAACAGCCAGCCAGGGAGGGGGCTGAGGGAAAGAGAGGGCCCCAGGGTCATGCAGTGCCCCCACCCCCTAACCAGCACACCTTGGGTGAGCACTTTGACCTTTAGGAGCTCAGGACCTAGCTCCTGGAACTTGCCAGAGATTAAAGATTGTGTCCACGGGGTGCCTGCTGTCTAGAAAGTGCTCAACTAATAAAAGCTGTTAAGAGTATAAGAGACCAAGGACTCCGGGTGGAGGAGCAGGATACGGGCAGGGAGAGGCCCCAGGAGGAGCCCCTGCAAGTGGAAAAGACAGAGTTCCCTGTTCCCCACCCTAGGGAGAGCAGAGACCAGTGGGGAGTGAGGAGAACAGCCCTGAGGCATCCCTCGGGGAAGGGGGACAAGGTCTTGTGGGCAGCGTGGGGGCAGACAGAGCCCAAGGACACATTTAGGGGCCTCTGATGTCAAGTGTGGGCTAGCACCATCTATAAGCTGAAAAGGAGGTGTCTGTTGGCAAGTGTGAATGATGCCTTTCGATGCAATGGTGTCTATTTATGGCACCCAAGTGGGCTTATTAGCAGTTGTGACAAATGGTCCCATAAAGGCATGAAGGTCTTCTCAGGAAACAGGGGGCCTGGTTCTGTCCTGGCTCTGCTGCCGATCGATCACGTCCTCCCCCGAGAAACAAGGACTCGGAAGAGCCCATGTCCAGGGCTCTGGAGCAAGGGCCAGGCCAGGGGGAGGGTGGGTCCTAGGCTGAGATCCACATTTCTGGACAATGGAAGAGCTCGCCTGTTTTACCCAGTGGTTTCAGCAGCCGTGACCGTCCCTGCGCCCAGCGGTGCTCAGCACAGCGGTCCTGCTGTGAAGCAGGCAGGACCCGCAGGATCAACCACATAGAAATGGAAGAAACTGAGGCCCAGGGAGGCAGAGCAACCGGCCAAGGGTCAGAAGACAGATGAAGAGCCGAGCCAGGACTCTGTGGATGACCCGGCAAGGGCAGGCGAGGCCTCTCTCACTCGGGGAGGAACCATCTGGCACTGAGAAGGGGGTGCTGGAGAAGGGGGGAGGGCTTTGCACCCAGAGAGGGCTCTAAGCTTGGCTCACTGCATCCTGGGCCATGACAGGCCTCCTCTGTGCCACGTGGATGTCGGCAATGACCCCACATTAGAATCACCTGCAGAGCGTTTTAAACTGTCCGTTGCCCCAGGACCACCGGAGCCCCGTGGAGCCTTATGGGCGGTAGAGCTGGTCCAGCTCCCAAGGGTGCTGAGCCGCCGTCAGGGGTAGAGTCCTGCAAGCTCTGCATTAGGTCCAACACTCTCCTCATCTCCTCTGGCATCATCACCTCTAACGTAGGGCCTCGGGGAGGAAAAAGAGCAGCTCCTCCCTCCCTCTCACACAAAGCAGATGCTCAGTGTGCTGACTCACTGGAACTAGGGCTCCCGGCCTTCTGCCCCGGAACGCTCATCACAGCACCCTCTCCAAGATTACAGGAGCAAGGCGAAGGCTGTCCTTAGCATCTCCACATCCCGTCCACCCCACCCCACCCAGCTCTCTCCAACCACCCCCCGCACCGCGTCCCCCTCCCACCTTGCCAACCCCAGGCTCAGTCGGCTGGGTCTCCCTGTCGTTTGTCCTCCACTCCACCGCAGCTGCAGGGATGCTTCCAGACACAATCCCTCCTGAAAACCCTTCACTGAATATACCTCGTTCTCATTTTGAAAAAACATCTTAAAGGTTAGTAGGTAAAAAGGATTTGTAGCAAAATGTTAAGGGTGATTTGCTCTGGGGGATAGGAATACAGAGAACCTTGATGGCTTTCTGCCTTTTTCCAAGTTTCCAAATTTTCTACAATGTGAACATGTTCTACTTTTTTTTTTTTTTTTAATTTTTAAAGTGAGCTCTAGGCCCAACAGCAAGCTTGAACTCACAACCTCAAGATCAAGAGTCACATGCTCTACTGACTGAGCCACCAGGCACCCCAGTGAACATGTCTTACTTTCTAATGAGGGGAAAAAAACTATACTAAATATCTATTTTAAAAACCCTCAGTGGTGGGACACCTGGGTGGCTCAGTGGTTGAGCACCTGCCTTCAGCCCAGGGCGTGATCCTGGGGTCCCGGGATCGAGTCCCACATCGGGCTCCCTGCATGGAGCCTGCTTCTCCCTCTGCCTCTCTCTTTCTGTATCTCTCATGAATAAATAAATAAAATCTTAAACAACAACAACCCTAACGGTTCCCTGTTACCTCCAGAAGAAAGTCTATCTTTTCCCGATCTGTTCCTGGTCATGCCAGCCCCTGCCAGCAGAGGCTTCAGCATGCTCAGACCTTGGCACGGCCTCCTTCCTCAGTGGGATGCCTGCAGTGTGCCTGCATCCAGCTTCTATTCAAGTCCTGCATCCAGGACTTCTACTCATTTTCAAAACCTGGCTTGGGTATCATCTTCCCTAACGCAGGCCCATACCTGGTTTCCCCTCAGGCCAACTGTAGTGGGTGGTTTATTACTGTCCCAGTTACAACCAAGCAATGCCGTTGCTTCTGCCCTATTTAGATGGCCTGTTCCTTGACGGCAGACACCATATAAAATTCATCCATCTAGGGATCCCTGGGTGGCGGAGCGGTTTAGAGCCTGCCTTTGGCCCAGGGCATGATCCTGGAGACCCGGGATCAAATCCCACGTCGGGCTCCCGGTGCATGGAGCCTGCTTCTCCCTCTGCCTGTGTCTCTGCCTCTCTCTCTCTCTGTGACTATCATAAATAAATAAAAAATAAAAATAAAAAATTCATCCATCTATGCCCAGCACCTAGTACATAGTAAAAATACTGCTAATAACAGCTAACATCTTTTCAGCAATTACCACGTGGCAGGCATTGTGCTAAGCACTTTATATTTATTGGCTCAGGTACTCTTTTTTTTTTCAAGATTTTATTTATTCATTTGAGAGAGAGAGGGCATGAGCAGCAGGGGAGAGGTAGAGGGAGAGGGAGAAGTGGGGTCCCCACTAAGCAGGGAGCCTGATGCAGGGCTGGATCCCACGACCCCAAGATCATGACCTGAGCCAAAGGCAGATGCTTAACCAACTGAACCCCCCAGGTGCCCCTCAGGTACTCTTTACAACAACCTTAAGAGAAAATTGCTATTATTATCTCCATTTCTCAGATGATAAAATTGAGGCTTGGAGAAGTGACTTATACAAGATCACATATCAATTGCACAGCAGGATACTGACATCCCCAGAACCCCGATTCCAGAATCTGTGTCCCTAACCAGGACTCCGTACTGCTCCATAAATCCAATAACTTTAGAAGATGAGGAAAGTCCTAGGCCAGGAGCTGGACCCAGAGGTCCAATCCCAGCTCATGGGTGGTTCCTCCCACCACACCAGCTCTGCTCCAACCCCTAGGCAGGGAGCCCTATAGGCAGCAGAGGGGCTGGCAATGGTGGGGGAAGACACCTGGACATGGCCTTCTCCAGGCATTTCCCAGAAACCCCTTCATAAGCCCCTGGTTCGGCTGGTTTGGAGCTAACCCATCTCCTGCTTTGATCTCCACGGCTCAGCTCGGTTGCCATGGAGACGGGGCCCACTGTGCCAAGCTGGGGGAGAGATGGCGGTAAGTGCGCAGGCCTAGCTGGGCTTAGGGGGCACATGCTGGGTGTTTCCAAGCGCTGTTTACTTCCTGTCATTTTAATTAGCACCCAAATCACCCGCTCACTTCACAGCTTGAATTAACCCAATCTCTCCCGGCCTCTCCATCTGCTGAGGAGGACGGGATCTGCAGTGAACACAGGAAAAGAAGAGCAGCTCCACCCCCCCACCTCCCCACCCCCCCACCTCCCCACCCCCCCCCCCGCCGCAGGCCCAGATTTATTGGACTAAAAAGCACCTGGGCAGATCTCCGCCTGCCTCTTTGCATCATCACAGTGTGATGGGGAGACGGACCCCCAACATGGAAGCAGGGCACTGGGCCCCCGTTTGGCCTTGCCGCTGACTGCCAGCAAGCCTGTAGTCTCCAATATGGCCCTCGCCGAACCCCACCTCCCTTGTCCATGAAACGGGATGACTCCCTGCCTTCCTCCCTGAGCTGCCGAGGGACCGTGCAATGTCTCAGAGGGCTTGAGAAACTGTGAGGCTCTAGACTTTCAAAAGCCACAAAACAGGACCCCTGAAGCCTGGGTTCTCTGGCACACACGGTGGGAGCCTAGGGGAGCAGGTGGGCCAGAGGCACTTTGGGGTCTCACGGCCATCAGGGGCCTCAAATATAGGCTTTTGACATTGTCACCAAATGAGGCAGAGGCACACTGCCAGGACTAGAAGATGTCCATCATGAGACTTTAAATAAGGCACAACTTTTGTAACCTTGTTATGGCATTTCTTCATTTTTTTTTTTTTTAATAGATTGAGAACCTTGGGCAACCCGGGTGGCTCAGCGGTTTAGCGCCGCCTTCAGCCCAGGGTGTGATCCTGGAGACCCGGGATCGAGTCCCACGTTGGGCTCCCTGCATGGAGCCTGCTTCTCCCTCCGCCTGCGTCTCTGCCTCTCTCTATCTCTCATGAATAAATAAATAAAAATCTTAAAAAAAAAAAAAAAGATTGAGAACCTCTAAAAATGGAAGTGGGCGAGGCCTCTCTCAACCTCTGAAAGGCCCTGTGCCTGGCAGTATTTTTGCCTCATTCCTCAGGTGAGGGAGCCTCCAGTGGAGCCCGGTCCCCTGGAGAAGGCCCAGGAGTGGGGACATTTGGGGCCGGGGCCTGTCCCGTCCATCCCTGCCAACAGCCAGCGGAGCCCGGAGTGAGGAACCCAGAAAGGAATGAGTGGGGGACAGACCCGGCCGTCACAGGCCCATGCAGAAGGCACCTCGAGGAGGCAGTGGCTGGCATGTGGAGGACATGGAAGCAGGGGCAGCCGTTTGTTACATATTTGTTCCTCTCTCAGAGGGAGTAGCAGAGGCTGTGCGTCACGCCTGCACAAAGAGGGAGACAGGCATGGGGGAGACTTCGCGGTCTCCACCTCCTTTCCCCTTGGAGGAATTTCCTTCGAGGGCAAAAATGTGCTTATCACTCCCAGCAAGCCAGGGGCCCCACCTGGCCTCAGGTATGAAAGCAGCAATGCCCTCACTCCACGGGCTCAACCTCTCCACTACTCGGGGCATCTCGGTCATTCTTCTGTCCCTGGGTTTCTGGTTCTAGGCAGCAGCCCCAAGAGTCCATAAAGGGCAAAGAACAGGGGAGGGATCCAAGGGAGACGGGACCTGGAATTCTGAGTTGCCTTGAGACCGTGTTTTCCTTTCTAGGACAGGAGTGGAGGAAGGATTTAAATCCCAGGGATCTCTGTGGAACCACAGGCACAGTATGGGGAAAGAACACCGACCGGGCTGAGAAGGGAGAGGGGTCCTCGGGTGGGACTGCATCTCCATCTAGAAAACAAAGGAGCTTGGGTTTTAGTGCCGCTGGGGCTGCACAGTTCTGCTCTCTCTGCTCTTCCAAACCGAGAACTCAGAGGATAGGGCCACAGAGCCTTAATAAATTCAGACTCCAACCTGTGCCAGGGAAGGAGAGACAGGGGAAAGGCCAGAGGTTTGCATCCAGGCAGAGGTAAGACACTGGCCAGGCCTGGCTTGTCCTTCCAACTGAGTGAAGTCTTGACCTCCTCTCTGATGTCAGGAAAGAGAGCACAGGGGCAGGATGCCCTGCCTCGGGGAACCTGTCCTCACTTGTGGAGTCCTGTGCTTACCCATTCCCAGGTCTGATAGGTGGATGGATTGCTCTGTAGGCATGCTGAGGATGGGTGAGAGGCTGGGAGGGGAAGCTGGCTGCAGTCAGGCCCAGGCCCACAGGTCCAGGGGCTGAAGGACAGGGAGGAGACAGTCTTCCTTCAAGATGTCATTCACTTCCTTATCCTACAAATGAATCATTGGAGAGTCAGGGTGCCAGGGTTCTAGTTTGACTGTCTCAACCTTTCAGGGTCCAGAGAGAGAAAGAGCTCTCCCCAGATCACAGGATGAGTTAGTTGAGATCCTTTCTGGAACATTCCATAATGTGTGCATTTATACTGAGTGCCTACTGTGTACACACACATACCCTGAGTAATGCTCTGCAGACAGGGTGGTAAGGTACACAGCAGTCTATCCCCAAGGTCCTGCCCTCAGGGGCATAACCATGGGAGGAATGCGATAAACACACATTAAAAATACCAGTCGGAGCACTCTTTAGATACAAGCCCGTAGCGTAAGTGAGGCCAAGAGGCAGCACCAACGTGTGCCAAATGACTTTATGGCGAATAAATACAACAGGAACCCTGAGGAAGGAGCTAAGAGGCTATCCCATTTCAAGAACCACATCACCCTACCTCCCGCAGCTGGGCCTAGGTGTGCCCACCCAGGTGAGCTCCGGGGGTGTATCCACGCCCAGGCCTAGGCACTTAGTTTCCCTGTTCACAGCCCAAAGAAGACCTATGTTACACCTGCAGGGAAACCTATACAGGGTAGGATGACTATTTCCTGGTGTTTGCCCCAAGATGCCATTAGGCCCCATTTCTCAGCTTTCTCGGACTCTGGCTAATGCATACCCGACCCTGATTTGGTCACAGATACTTCCTTGGGAGCAAAAAGATAATCCTTCCTGAAACCCCAAGACGGTGCTGCCCAGCTTGTGGAAGGGGTGGGGTGGGGTGGGTGGTCTGTCTGAGGGTGAAGGGGCTGTTGACTGGCTCTAGTGCCATCTTCCTGGAGCCATGGAAGGATAAGCGCTCTGTAGATGCTTCTGTTTAGTCAGCCGATTAAACCAATAGGAAAATCAAGGGCTGGAAATGTGAAGTGGCTCTCACAAGGTCACACAGGTAGTTCTGTCCTCTCATGAGGAAGACGGGCTGAGTGTTCACCCACGGCCCTTGGGGCATGGGGTAGGTTAGGGCTCTTTCAGTCTTCCAGACAGCCTCTGACCTCCTGGAGAATGAGCGGGGGTGGTGGTGATCTTCTCCCCTCTTCAGCCTGCCTCGAAGGTGAGAGGACCATACGACAGCCTCTCCAGGCAGAGTGCTCTTCTCCCCTCTCTTCCCAAGGCTTGGAGCCCTGCCGGGTGTTCAAGTGTCCCTCACCATGCTGACACGATTCTAGGAGACGCCAGGCCCTCCAGTTGGGAGAGGATTCAAAATCAGAATGGAGAAGAGGAGGCCAGCGAAGGACTCACCCTCCCATCCCCAAACCCCAATTATGGAATCCATTCTGACCCAGTTTGGGGTTCTTCTCACACACCCACACTTATTCACAAACATCTGTGCATCTCATTCCCACACTTGCATTGGTTTAGGTGTGTGGAATGGGGAGACGGGAGGGGTGGTGATGAGGGAGCCCCTTGGTGGCTAAAACTTGTTACTGGCTTACTTGGCAATCATAAAAATGTGAGAATCATGAGTAGCCCGCAGGCTCTACTTCACTGGGCCAGCGCCCGTGACCAAGGTGAGGCCCCTCGTGCACCGGAGGTGCTCAGATCTGCACTGAATGAGCGAACAGACATCAATGTCCTTCTCCTGGAAACTGAGGCACGGTGCGGGCTAACCCCAGAGATGATGGTCCATCTGGTAGTTGTCTGCGGAGCTTGGGGCTGGGGAGTCCCGCCTGAAATGGATGCCCTCCAGCCCTGTGACAAAATGCCTCCACATTGACCCATTTGTTTTAGTGTCCTAGCCTGAACCGACACTCGGAGAGGTAATGTGACGTACCTGGCATCACGTGGCCAGCCAGTGGCAGAGCCCAAACCTGCACCCAGGCCTTCCAACTTCTGGGCTGGAGCTCTCCCAGCACACTGAACTCTCCTGGGTACAGAGCTGCCTTTGGGGTGTGGCTAGGTAAAGCAGTGGGGAGCAGGCTGCCGAAGACACGGAGGGCTCTGGCCCACCAGCCAGGGCAACCTTGAGGCTCACAGGGCGCAAGCTAGGGTAGAGTGTTCTTCGGGGCCGACTCTTCCTTCCCATTTGTCACAAAGGTTAGGCCTAGAGGGCCCTGAGAAGCAGAGCTGAATCTGATGACCTGGATTCAAATCCCAGGCCTGGCACTTACTAAGTAAGCTATTCAACCCTGGGGTACATTACTTAACTTCTCTGCACCTTCATTTTTTCAACCATAGAATGCCTGGATCACGAAGAAATGGTAAATAGCTCCCAGGTTGTCGAGGAGCACAAGAGGCAATGCTTATCAAGTGTTTACTGCAGGGACCGGCAGATGCAAGCACTCACTACAATCGGTGATTCAACGTACGTTAACTGTGTGCCTCCTGGGGGCCAAGCACTGTGCTAGACGCCCGTAAATATCATTAAAGTTTAATGGAAGTGGAGTACAAAGTAGGGAAGAGCCAAGAAGAAAAAACATTCCGTGCTGCTAGTCGGACTCTTGGAACCTGCCCGGAAGAATGCTGTGTAATGGGCCTGTCTCCTCTCTCGGGTCCATCTCTCTCTATGAAGCGCTGGATGCTCTGTTCTGAAGACCTGCAGTAAGATCGCACCCCCCCCACCCCGCACCCCCGCCCAGTTCTGCAGGGAGTGAATCCGGAGATAAGAACACTTGGGGAGCAGGCCTCTGAAAAGCCCAGGCCTGCCCAGGATAGGGCACAGCTAGATCACAACCCCCACCTCCTCTGGCATAAGATTCTCTCCTCCCTGGCAGCAAGACATTGGGCAGTAGAGGAAATCTACCCAAGCACAGGATGTGAGAGCCCTGCACCCACTGGAGGGGAGGATTACTCTGCTGGTAAATCCTGCCTCCCTGTAATCCTAGCGCTCAGAGAAAGAATGCTAAACTGAACTCCCCTCCCCAACCAGCTCAGACCAATTCCATGTTGGAGCACTTGCCCATGCTTTCTTCCTCTTCTTCGTCTTCCTGACCTCTTCCACCTGACTCCCTCAATCCTCCCCGCCCTCGGGGCAGTCAGCACCATCTCATGAGACATGTCCCTCACCTGCAGTACTCACTCCTCCATCCTATGCCCCAAGAACACTACACTCCTCTCGCTTGCCTCCCTTCTGCTCAGGCAAACTGGGGGCCTGCACCATTTTGTGGTTATGAACAAGGCTCTGGTTCAACCTGGCAATGCCTTAGAGGTTCAAAAGAACTTCCATCTCTCTTTTGGATCCTTTGAGGATCCAAGGAGCATCTTTTCAAGAAAGCTAGCCTGATGAAATGTATATAAAGCCCTATGCTACTGTGCCCAACTAGAGGGCCTTCAGGCTTTAGAGTAGGAAGTGGGGCCTCTGCTAACAGAGGAGGGATGAGAAGTGTCTGTGGTCCTGGCAGAGTCCCTGTGGGCAGGGCCAGCACTGCACAACTCCAGGGGGCGCCATCACATTGTGGCACCTCTAAGAGTTGTGCAATGCAGTGGCTCTGAGCTAGCAGCCTCCTGCCCTTCTGCAGAAGCTGCCAATGGATTCCCCAGAGCCAGACCCTCTTGGCCTCCTTCTCACCTTGATCTTGTCTTTCTATAGCCAAGGCCACCCTAAATGGGGTTTTGGAGGGCATCTGTCCTATAAAAGCCCGAGGCCACCCAAATTAATACATGTCCTAAAGCTTTCCCTGAATCCTATGGAGTCAGGTCCTGCAGAACTTCAACTCTGGTGCCTTTCTTCTGATGGAAGGAAGGGGAGGATTGCATGGGAGGAAGGAGGAAATGATTGGCACCAATGCAGGGAGACAGGTGGGCAGCCTTGTGCCAGGGGGTCAAGCAGTCAGTCATGTATCCTCACCTACAGAGTTGGCTATTGGAAGCAGGTGGCTGAAGGGAGATGGGGAGGCATCTTGGTTTACCAACGTTTACCGTTCTGCTAAGCATTTCTTTTCCCTCTGACCTTCACCAGTCTTACTTTGGAAGATCAAACAGCCAGCTAGTCAGAGGGAGGCCTGGACCGGTGACACATGGATTCAGGATGGACCAGCCTGCTGCCGCCCCCTCGCTGCTGTGGCCGGGCTGCTTCCCAGGCAGCGGCGGGAGACTGCAGCTAATCTGTGCTGGGCCTGCAGGAGCCTCGGAAAAGGCCTTGCTGGGGCTCCTGCCTCCCTCCGCTGTACCAGACGAGGGTGGGGCAAACTGCCTAGTATAGGGCCCAGGCACCTGGCCGCATGCAATTCTTTCTGACCAATTCCAACCTACTGGTTAGACTTTGAAGAGAAACTGTCACTTGTCTCACACTAACAAAAAGATTCCTATCTCTGCCTTTTCCCATCATTTGGCTGGAGATCATATGAAGCATGTGTGTTTTAAACACATTTCTAAGGAACTTCTGGATGCATACAATTTAAGAGAAGATGAGGAAGGTCATGGTGTGGCCAGTGCTGTACCAGGTGGGTCTGATGAGGGAATGTGTCGAGTCAAAGGCAAGCACTGGGGTCGTGTTAGAAGCTTCTAGGTGCCAGAGCACTAGGCGGCCAGGACCAGCGCTCTTCTCCCGTGCATCCGTATCCGGCCCATCCTCCACCTCACACCCGGCCCCCCTTCGCCGGGTTCCAGCCACGCCCTCTGCTAACCGCCCCCCCACCCCCACCCAACTCCTACTTCCCCCTCCTGGGAACACAGCCTCCCGTTTCCCCTCTGATCTACAGGTGCTCGTAAACAAAGTGCTGCAGCAACCCGCTGGTCCGCAGCCGCCTCCCCAACCCCCACCGGGCTAAGTTCGGCCCAAGGTTAAGGCAGCGCCGGGGCAGGCGGCCCGTAGGGACCCCAGACCCAGCTCCTGGGCTCTCCCCTCTGCTTTCCAAGCCCACCGGGCTGCAGAGTCTTTCCTCCGGATCGGAGCTCCCCTCTCTGGGCCGGGCTCCCCCAAGGAAGGTTGGTCCTGGAAAGCCAGCCCCCGTGGGCTCGCAGCCACTCAGCATGCGGACCCCAGACCTGGCCCCGCTGGCCTCCCGGAGGTGGCCTCGGCCCCAATCATGGACACGCCTTTCACCGTGTCGCCTAATGAGGATAGCTAGGACGCCCCCCACCCCCAGCCCCAACTCAAAGCCCCAGCCGAGGGCTCTGTCCCCTTCCGTCCTCCCTCCCCCAAAGCCAAGGTGGGGACAGAGGGCACTGGCGCAAGGCGATGCTACCTAGCGGCCGGCCGCACCCAGACCTGCCCCTTCTGCAGTGCCCCGTATGTGGAGGCTGCAGCATCCACCCGGCTGGGGGCAGGCCTGGGGCGGGGGGGCTCCTTTTCTGCCACCGAAAAAAGGAGGGGAGCCGGTCGGGGTGCAGCCGCAGCCGGGCCCCCACCCCGCGCGCCCTGCACCCCCTTGCCTCCCGCGCCCCTCTCCGCGCCCGACCTGCAGCGGGGAGCAAGTCCCCGCCGGGGCTGGCCCGGGGCGGCTGCGGGGCTTGGGGTCCCGGGCCGGGGGGTCGGGGAGGGGGCGCCGAGCTGCGCGGGGCCGGCCGCTGTGGACCTCGGTGCGGGCAGCCGCCTGGGCTGCGGGGCGGGCACCCCGGCTCCGCTCCGAGCCCCCCTCCCCGCACCCGCCGCCCGGCGCTCGCGGCCCTGCAGACTCACGTCTCGAAAGCGGTTCCAGTGCTTGATCTTGCCGCTGTACTGCGAGATGGACGACAGCCATTGCTCGTCCTCCATGAAATTGCCGGGGGTCTCGCCCTCCTTGAGCCCTTTGGCGTCGCCTTCGGCCAGGGCGGCCGCAGCGAGCAGCAGCAGCGGCAGCACCAGCCGCCCGCAGCCCGGGGCGCGCATCGTGGTCAGGGGCCGACCTGCGGAGGGGGCCGGTCTCGACTTCTGCAGTATTTTCGGGTCCTTCTTCCCACCCCGGGGCTGGCAAGCGGCCGCCGCCGTCTTCCTCCGCCCTCCTCCTGCGGCCCGACTCCGGTGACAGACGGAGAGTGTGGGTCGCGGCTGAAATGTGACCTGGTTAGGAGATGCACTTGTCTGCAAAAGCCCAGCGCTGGCCGCGGAGACGGAGAGAGAATCAGAGAGGCTGCGCCAGCAGGGGCCGTGTCTGTAACTGTAGCATCAGCATCACGTTTGACATCATCATACCTGGTTTAAAAAAAAAAAAAAAAAAAAGGAGGGGGGTAGATTTCAAAGGGAAGCGCTAGATGAGAGCGCCAAACGCCCGCCAACCGCAGCAGAACCCAGCCCAGCCTAGCACTCGGGGAGTTGCAAACCAAGAAATCCAAATCCCGAGAAATGTCCCCGCTGTCTCTCCAAGGGTGGAGAGCCAGAAAAGAGGGCCCCGGGGTCTCCCCAGGGAAGATGGGAGGGGGGAGGATGCAAATCTCTCCAGTTACAAAGGCAGTCAGGCTCAGGTGTCTAAAAGGGAATTTGGCCACAGACACTCTTTCTGTCTCCCCTTGCCTGCCACCCAGAGGGGTCTGTGCCACAGCCTTGACAGCTGGCTTCCTGCGAGTTATGGCTCTAACAGTAATGGGTGGCTTCCTTAAGACAAAAGCCACAGAACAACTGGCTGCCTCTGAACTATTGCTCCCCAGCTCCACATGCTTTTTAACAGGCAAGGCCTGAGCACTGAATGGCTGGTAAAAGAGGCAGATGTCCTCCTCCCCAGGCAGCTGTTTAAGGGCTGTCAACCCTTTTGTTAGCCCTTCCTAGGGCAACCCTAAAAGGCAACCGTCTGACCATTTCATCTGCCTCAAGGCTGCAAATATGTAAAAGGCACATTTGTTCCTGGTTTTGACTTCAAGTTGATTCTAAGAAGCCACTGGGGAAGGGCGTTGGGAGGGGAGGCTGGTTTTGTTTGAGGTGTTTAGGTTTTTGTTTAAACTGTGACCCTCATCACTGCCTGTAGAAATGTGTTGACCTACCAGTTGGGAAGGCTGGAGGTTGGGCAGTCCCAGGATCAGAGCAGAGATGGGGTGAGGTTTACATGACAAATAAACTGAAGAGGAAACATGGAGAATCTTACGGGACAAAACATAATGAACTTTTGGGACCTAAGCCCTAGATTGTTTTTATAAAAAGACTTGGCTGCTGTGGTCTCAAAGAAAAAAAAAATCAAAGGCAATGAAAAACATGATCTTAATCGGTAGGAAAAAACATAGGTTAGAAGGTTCATAGTCACCCTGAATCTAGCCTGCCTGGGAATTTTGACTGCATCAATGGCTTGGGTTGGGGTCCCCTTGGGAAAACAGAAAACAATAGCTTCTTTTCCGTGTTTTCTTTTTGCTTTGCGGTTGGATTTAGAGGTGGTGCTGCAGGGAGGCCCTGGCCACCGATGTCCTCATCTCCCAGTAAATAAAGCAGCCTTGCTGGCTTGTACAGCAGCACTCTGTGGTGGGAGAGCAGTTTGTTGGTAGACTGGGGGTGGAAGCCCACCTACTAGCTGTGTTATTGGGCAAGTTCCCTCATCTATTTTCTATCTGGAATGATAATACCACCCATCTCAGACCTCTGTGAAACTCGTGCGTAACTACACACTGTTTGAGCACAGTGGGCGTTAAAAAAATATTAGTTCTTTTCTCAGGTTGAGAAGGCTCTAATGCTCCAAAGTTATGAAGATGTACTAAAATCCTTCCCCACCATCTCAATCCTAGTCTTTTAGCAAAGCTCAATGCATACCGCCAGGGCACTGAGGAAGTAGATTCTAGACAGCTCCCCCATTCCAATACTATCGTGTGAGGTCCTTGATCTGTTACAATTACCAAAGTTGCCCATCAAGAGTTTGGACAGGCAGGGACAGGATGCCCATCAATAAGACAATAGATGTTTCCAGACTTTTGAAGGTCAAAATGTTTCCCACACTCTGGGTAGCTCCTCCAGTGGGATTGGTCCTCTGAAATACCTTCAAGCTGGGTCAGCTGATTTGCGCTGAAAGCAAATCAACAAGAATCCATGACTGTTCATTAAACCAATAGCAAAGCTAATTTAGGGGAGAGAATCCAATTCTCCAGATGACAGCTAAACAAGTTGTAGAAAATGGACAATTACAATTTATAAAGAAGAAAAGGGTTTCCTAAACTTTGAATTACTAGGTTGGCCTTTTCAAACGAATAGGCCCAAAAGCTACTGGGTGTATTTGTTAAGTGGTACATACATTTTATGCATTTTTCTGTTTGTATTTAGTATTTACCAATACAAAATGGAGGAACCTTAGTTTCCAAATAATAAACTTAAATTTAACCACATCTTTAAAACCATGTAATCTCATTTCTGGATGACCTCGTAAGAATTTTTAAAATGTACAAAGATACTCCATCCAGAACTGTTTATAATAGAAAACCTGGAAACCAACTAACTCATTGTTAGTCATGGACCAACTAGTTAAAGTGTAATACATACACACAATGGACTACTGCACAGACATTAAAAATAATGTAGATCTAAAGAAAAAAAAATAATGTAGATCTGTACCTGTTGACAACTAAGATGACCCACTACTTCCTACTGGATGAGAAAAGCTTGTTACAGAAGATCATGTGCAATATGATCCCATTTGGTATAGTATAGTATAGCAGTTGTCAAACTTTCTGGTCTTGGAGGTCCTTTACACTAAGAAATTATTGAGGATACCTATGGATATCACCTATTGTACTTGAAAATAAAACTAAGCCTGCCTCTCAATTTTGCTGTGAACTTAAAATTGCTCTTAAAAAAATTAAATATTTAAAGAAAACTCCTAAGGGGAATGCCTGGGTGGCTCAGCGGTTGGGCATCTCCCTTCGACTCAGGGCTTGATCCCAGGGTCCTGGGACTGAGTCACACACTGGGCTCCTTGCAGGGAGCCTGCTTCTCCCTCTGCCTATGTCTCTGTGTCTCTCATGAATAAATAAATAAATAATCTTAAAAAAACAACTCCTAAGGAATTGGGAAGAAATGTTTATTTTAAGATAACACATTACATATTAACAAAATAATATATTTTATGAAATACAACCATATTTCCCCAAAAAACTTAGCAAGAAGACGGCACTGATTTACATTTAATGTCTGGTTCAAAAGATGACAGGTAGATTAGCTTCTGCATTATAACAAGTATATTAGTTTGTTAGGATTGCCAAAACAAAATACCACAAACTGGGTGGCTTCAACAACAGGAATTTATTTTCTCAGAGTCCTGGAGACTAGAAGTCCAAGATTAAGGTGTTGCTATGTTTTGCTTCTTCTGAGGCCCTTCTTCCTGGCTTGCAGATGGCTGCCTTCTTGCTGTGTCATACATGGTCATTCCTCTATGCACACACGTTTCTGATGGACTTTTCCTTTGGTTGTCAAGCAATCCTTCATGAAGTATCTTCCTTTCTAGTTCTTTACTAACTGGACATTTCACCACACCACCGTTGATGTCATGAAGGTAGCAGCCAGGCACACTGCAGCCCACGGATCAGGGCAGAGGCAGAAGGCACTATCTCAATCTGGGTCTCTCTGTCCTGGATGGTCAGTTTCACTGTAATCCTCAGGCCCCTCCAGTCACTGGTTGCCTTGGTGATGTCATCACCAACCTTTTTTGAAGACAGACTCAGAGAAGGCCGATCTTGGAGGCCAGGGGTCTAATGTGTCCGTATTTCCTCTTCTCATAAAGACATCAGTCAGATTGGAATGGGACCTACCCCAAAGGCCTTGTCCTCTATTTTTTACTTAATCACCTGTTTAAAGGCCCTGTCTCCAAACACAACCACATTTTGAGGTACTGGGGGGTTAGGGCTTCCTAGGGATATAATGCAGCCCATAAACAGCTGATAAAAATAGCTAGTAAGAGCATAGTAGAAATACTGAGAGCGAATGGAGTCTAAAAACATATTACTTATCATGGAAAGCTGCCAACTTACAAAATTCTAGAAAACAAAAAAATATACAAGCACATATTCCATTAACCATCAAAGTGATGATGTCACCATGTCGCATAGCCTCTGGAAAACTCTAAAGTACACGCACGAGAGAATGAGAATGAAAAAAGCAAATAATACCTTTGTATTTTTAAGAAAACAATCTGGACCTCACACACAGCTCTAAAAGGCTCTCAGGGATTCCCAGGGGTCCACAGGCCACATTTTAAGAACTGGTGGTAGAGACTGTTATGACCTCAGGCAAATCTCCTAACCTTGTTAAGCCTCAATTTATAAAATGAGGGTAACGATAATACCAACTTAAGTGGGCTGTTGTAAAAATTAATGAGTAAATACTCGGGACACCTAGGTAGTTCAGCTGGTAAGCCTCTGCCTTTGGCTCAGGTCATGATCTCAGGGTCCTGGGATTGAGCCCTGTGTCCAGCTCCCCATTCAGCTAGGGTGGGGGGTGGTCTGCTTGAGATTCTCTCTCTTCCTCTGCCCCATCCCCCCACTTGCACTCTTTCTCAAATAAATGAAATATTTTTTAAAAAATGAGTTAATACATAAAAGACAAATGTGAGCATTCTGCAAATAATAGCTGTAATTTGTGAAACATTTAACAATATAATATGATTTGTGCTTAAATGCATAGAGTGTAGTAACCTCTGGATGATGAAATTTGTTTTTATTTTTTATTTTATTTTATTTTTAGATTTTATTTATTTATTCATGAGACACACAGAGAGAGAGGCAGGCAGAGGGAGAAGCAGGCTCCCCCCAGGGAGCCCGATGTGGGACTTGATCCCAGGACTCCGGGATCATGCCCTGAACTGAAGGCAGACGCCCAACTGCTGAGCCACCCAGGTGCCCTGAAATTTGTTTTTAAATCAACATTTAAACTGAAGTATAAAATACACATAGAAAAGAGCATAAAGCATAAAGAGTAGCTGGATGACTCGCCACAAAGTGAATGTATTTGATCTTTTGTTTAAAAGTACATTTTATTAACAACAAAAAAGTTATTAATAAAAACAGCCCCAAGGGCAGGCCTTTTGCTGGCCTGCAGCATCCTGGGGTATCTGTGTTCCCTGCAGGCATCAAGGGAGAATCTGAGAGGTGTTCCTCCACTCAATACACCCCTGGTGCTATTGGGTTCCCTTCAGCTTCAGGAACAGAGCACGGCACAAAAGTGAATCTGAACCAAGCTTTGGGTCTCTATGAAGCTGAATTCTCATCAATGTAAATTCTGGAGCTCACTTAAAAATAACCACCATAAGAAATGTTGTTTATCATGTTTCTACCATGGATATGGAGTTTGTCCAGAGCTAATTCATTGTATCTCCTCCAAGAAAATCAAGATTATTCTCCCATGATAAAGTTCTTATATA
Organism: Canis lupus baileyi; assembly: GCF_048164855.1. Classification (NCBI taxonomy): domain Eukaryota; kingdom Metazoa; phylum Chordata; class Mammalia; order Carnivora; family Canidae; genus Canis; species Canis lupus. The sequence continues at coordinate 23,494,411 of NC_132841.1, forward strand.
ACAACACAGATCTTGTGTGGTAACTGCAGGAGAGATCATTTTCCTTCCTCCTCCCTGAGGAGCTGATGTGAAGCCAGTCAAACACTGGCTGGAGTGATGTGAGCTGCCATTTAACTTTATTCCAGCACAGAATGAATTGCTAAGTGATAATATTAAAGGAGATTTGATTATAAACACAATAGCAAATTTTCCAACATGTACCCCATACGGTTTGGTGAGAGGCGATCTTGAATCTTGGAAAATTCTCACAAATTTCTACAACTTACAAGATTCTAGGAAACACAAAAATACACAAGTATATGTTCCATTAACCACTGGAGTGAAGATGTCACTATGTCATGTAGCCTCTGGAAAAAGCCACTGCAGAGTTGTGAGAGGAGAGTAAGAAAGGTAACTTACTCGTGAAAAATTACTTAATACAATAGGAGGCGCCTGGGTGGCTCAGTCAGTTAAACATCTCCCTTTGGCTCAGGTCATGATCCCAGGATCCTGGGATGGAGCCCCCACACCAGGCTCCCTGCTTGGTGGAGAGTCACCTCTCTCTCTCCCTGTGTCCCTCCCCCTGCGCCCCTCCCCCTGCTAGTACTTTCTCTCTCAAATAAATAAATAAAATCTTAAAAAAAATACAATAGGTCCTTAAATGCACAGGTATTTCTAAATTTTAAATAATCAAATCTCCAATTCTATTAAGAATTTAGGATTTGGAGGCACCTGGCTGGCTCGGTTGGCAGAGCATGCGCCTCTTGATCTCGGGGTTGTGAGTTCAGGCCCCACGTTGGGTGTAAAGATTACTTTAAAATAAAAAAAATTAAAAAAATTAAAAAAATAAATTAAAAAAAAGATTACTTTAAAAAATAAAATGTTTATATATTTATATAAAAAAAGAATTAAGGATTTGATATACAAAGTTACACTTTTCCAAAGATAAAACTTAAAAAAAATTTACCAGAAATACAGGTCATAAATCTCTGACATCCAAAATAAAACATCTTTACTTCCTGTCAAGCCTGCTGAGGAAGCAGGTGTCGGAAAGCAGCCAGTAAGAAAGAAAGTGCCGGGATGAGATGAGGTCACTGAGCTCTGCTATCAGCTGCACTATCCAGTATGATCCCTTGGAGCATTCACTCCCACGTGCCATCTAACCACTGACAGTAAACAAGGTAAAATCTCAACTTAAATCAAAAAAAAAAAAAAAAAAAAGAATGTTACTAGTAGGAAATTTCTGGGGGGAAAAAAACCAACCCTGCAGGCACTAATATGTAAGTTCTGGATGAATGATACATCTACAGGGGATAAGTGATGGCAACACTATATTCCAACACACCCAGACTTAGGGGGTCAAGCTAACACTGTATGATAATACTAAAAGAAAAACACAGTTACTGTGGAAATTCGTTTATTCAAAAGTGATCTGTACAGTCACACTGATAAACAAATCTGAGTGTGATACATAGCCCTTACTATGTAGTGGCATTAACACATAGGGTTCAGAATCAGACTTTTCAAACAGAAAGAAAGAATCAAAACAAGAGTAAGGAATGGAGAGAAGAGAAAAGAGGGGACATGGAGGGAGAGGGACGTGATTAGGAGGAGATGCATGTACGAGCATCACATGCTCTGCTGGAGTTCCCCAGCAGAGCATGTGATGGGACTGATGGGTTAGGCAAAGCTGTGCTGGGAGCCCTCTCTGTCTGCTGGTCTGTGGCAAGGAGGGAGGAACTTCTGCAGCTGACTGACCCTGTCCCAGGGAACTCTGCATCGTCCTGCTGATCTCCTCACTGTCTCTACTGCTACTGCCCTGAGAAGTAAATATAAAAGCACTATGATACTGTAACTCCATTAGTGGCCTGGAAAGAAGAAAGAGGACAGACCAAAGCAAAAGATAAAAACTTTATTTTGCCAAAGATAAAATTCTGAGTAGTAAGGGAACTGAAAGCAGGATCACAAAGAGATACCTGTTCACCCATGTTCATAGAGCACTATTCACAACAGCCAAGAGGTCAAGAAACCCACTGTGCACTGGTGACAGAGTGGATAAACAAAACGTGGTATACAAATACAATGGAATATTCTTTGGCCTTTTTTAAAGGAAGGAAATTCTGAGAAGTGCTACATCATAGATGAACCTTGAGAATATTATGCAAAGTGAAAGAGGCCAGTCACAAAAAGACAAATATTTGGGCAGCCCGGGTGGCTCAGCGGTTTAGCGCCACCTTCAGCCCAGGGCCTGATCCTGGGGTCCTGGGATCGAGTCCTGCGTTGGGCTCCCTGCATGGAGCCTGCTTCTCCCTCTGCCTCTCTCTCTCTCTCTCATGAATAAATAAAATCCTTTTTTAAAAAAAAGATGGCAAACCTTATGTCATGTGTTTTTTACCACAATAAAAAAGAATGGGTAGTGATTCAAAGTTAAGGTACAGGGGCATCTGGATGGCCCAACTGGTTGAGCATCTGCCTTCAGCTCAGGTCATGATCCCAGAATCGTGGTACTGAGTCCTGAATCGGGCTCCCTATTTAGTGGGGAATCTGCTTCCCCTACTCCCTCTGCCTGCCGCCTGCCCCCCTTACTCGTGTACTCTCTCACATGCACACTCACTCTCAAATTAGAAAAATCTTAAAAAAAAAAAAAAAAGTTAAGGTACAGGGGCGCCTGGGTAGTTCAGTGGGTTAAGTGTCTGACTTTTGATTTCAGCTCAGGTCATGATCTCAGGGTCATGAGATCAGGCTCTGTGCTCAGCGTGGAGTCTGCTCGGGAATCCCTTTCTCCCTCTGCCCCTCCTCCTGCTCTTTCTCTCTCTAAAATAAATAAAATCTGGGGCACCTGGGTTGCTCAATCAGTTAAGTGTCTGCCTTTGGCTTCGATTATGATCCCAGGGTCCTAGAATAGAGCCCCACATTGGGCTCTCTGCTCAGCATGGAGTCTGCTTCTTCCTCTACCTCTGCCTGCTTCTCCCCTCACTTGGGCTCTCCTGCTCTCTCTGTCAAATAAATAAATAAATAAAATCTTAAAAAAAAAAAAGGCATAAAGGGAAGCAAAAATCAAACCTAAAAACTGTAGACATTTGATTTAGGTGGAGAGTAACAAAACCAAGTCTTTAATTCTCTTTTAAAGTATTAATATGAAAGAGTTTAATGGCTGGAGCAAAATCATTGGTGTATGAGAGAATGTGAATCTCTGCTCCCATGAGCTTGAGACATACATGTCCAGAGAGGAACTTCAGAAAGAAAGGTAGATCCTACGAAAAATGAACACGCAAGAGTTACACAACCACCATGTACCTCCAACCATCTTGGCTGGCAGACAGTTTGATGACTGTGGACAACCATTAGAGACCATGGTGTGTATGGGGAACCACCCAGGAAAGTCACCATCCGAATTTCTCCATCCGTTCTCAGTAATTAAAACAAAGGTACTTTCCCTCGGCACCTTGTGAGGATGTTCAATTTATAGTGTTTCCCAAGATCCACCTCAGGAGAAGTCAATTTGCCCACAGGAGGCGTAGTTCCCAAAGCTGTCTACTGTAAACCTCTGGGAGATGTGAATTGAATTGAGCTTCAGGGTACCAAAGTAGAAGTTCTCAAACAGCTGAAAAGAAAGAATACAAACCCAGAATGAATATCCAAAGGAAATTATAGATGAAAATAACAACAGATTCTCTTGTAAAAACACTACAACAATCCCAACAAACCTCTCGTGCTTTTTCTTTTCAGTATTTATTCTGAAAAATGATCCTGGAGAGAAGGGACGAGAGTGGGAGTGAGAAGAGAACAGCAGCTCTCTCTCTGGTGAATTTTAAAGCCTCCTCTGATAAAAAGCACTACAGAAAAAGGGCTGAAAAGTCAATTCTTTCAGAATTTATCTACTAAGCCGATGTGACCAAGCACTTGCATAAAACATCCTGGGGCCGCACTCTGACTGACAGCACCTCACCCACCATGCTTGAGGACTTTCAGTTCCTGAGTCTATCCTCTCATTTCGTTACAGCCAGGATAAGATGTGATACAGTACACTGCTCCACCTAGTTATCAACATTTAGTAGAAACGGAGACTAAAATAAATAGAAGATAAGGCTCCTCACCCACCAGTGATTCTGACAACCCCTCAAGGAATATAGAACTCTTAGACATACCAAACAGCCTTCTACTGGATGATATCACACGTGCAAATGATAATATTTATCAAAAACCTTTTACTTGACTTGGATTGAAGCCAGCGTCCAAAAGTAAAGCATTTGCTCTTTACTTCAATTCTTTACTTTAAAAGCTTTCAAGTGAGTCAGAGGGAGGGACCTGTCCTTGTGATTAGCACATGTATACGGCAAAATCTAAAATGACATCAGAACTCATCCCAGAAAATTAACCATTTAGAAAACAGTGTCAAAGTGTAAAGGACTTACCTTTTTCTGTTAGGATGCAAGAGTTGCCACTTCTTAAAATGTCAGTAAAATCCCAAGAAAGCCTTTCAACACATATACCCAACAATGCTTGGGTAGAACGTTAAGGTGGGACCTTGGCACATAAGCCAGTGACTGTCTCTTCACTTATTTTTATACAACCTCCACAGCCATGGACTTCAGCCACTGTCGCCTTTCCTCTTCCTGCAATTAGTGGCCTAGCAAAATGACTGGGGTTCATTAAGGCTAACTTTATAAAGCCTAGTAAATATTGATTCTTCAACATGACATCAACTTGACCCCAAAGAGATCTATTTAGAGGTTGTAGGCTGCATTGTCTTGTCTTTCAGAAAGGTGATCAGCTCTTGCCTGCATTGATTTACACAATTAACTTCTCTTCCTGGCTTTGGCAGCCTGTTCAAACCATATCCATCCCTTTGTGTAAAAAAATACAGCCAAAATGGTTATCTGCTAATCCCTTTGCTGAACCTTAATTTGAAGTGAAAGCCACGTCAACAAGACTGGCAGATTTATAGCTTTGCAAACTGAAGTCTTCCAGGTACAAAAAAGAGCACCAAAGGGACAATAAAAGACTAAAACTAAACTAAAAGGGAACTCATAATACTTTCAACAAGTTACTTTTTCAGGATTAGCGGCTTTTGGGTCCTCTACCTTCTATTCCCTTTGCCCCTGTTTCCAAGTGATGGAGCCACACCTAGGAGTGGGCAGTGATCAGCCTCTGACTTCACTTTGCCTTTTGTGGATAACCTCTGGATGGCATGATTTGCCAGGGAGATCCTCGTGCTTCAGCTTTGAAGTAAATAGTAAATATGGTGGTAAGAGCAGCCTGGGAAAGAGTACTGAACTCAGTCTACATTCACACCCAGCACACAGGAGCTGCGTGACTGTGCGTAGATCACGCTGCCCACTGTACAAGATCAAGAGTGGCAAAGATCCGGTAAGATGAACAAGTCAAAGTAAACTGTAAGGCGCAACTAAAAAATTAAGTATTCCCTATGATGTTTTTGGTATCTCTCTGTTCTCATTAACCCTGAGCTTATTTTATCTTTCTGTATTGCTGTCTTCTTTCATACCTTTGATAATGTCACAAATGGATTTCTTACCCAGAAGTCACTAGTGCAGTGGTGATCTTCCTTCCTATCTCCACGCTCTTACTCCCTCTGTATGCTGATAAGGATTTTGTAACAATTTTTCACAGTTCTTGTGTGGGTTAGGCCTTGTTATATATATCTTTAGTCTTAAGCCTTTCTTTCATTTCTATCAATTATTTCTAGTGACATTAAAATGTAAGGTCTAGGGATCCCTGGGTGGCGCAGCGGTTTGGCTCCTGCCTTTGGCCCAGGGCGCAATCCTGGAGACCCGGGATCGAATCCCACGTCAGGCTCCCGGTGCATGGAGCCTGCTTCTCCCTCTGCCTGTGTCTCTGCCTCTCTCTCTCTCTCTCTGTATGTGACTATCATAAATAAATAAAAATTAAAAAAAAAAAGTAAGGTCTATTGAGGAAGGATCTTTTATGTCATTCACAGCTGAATACTACCATACGCTAGAACCATACCTAGTAGACTGTGTGTATGATCAATAAATATTTGCTGGAGAGAATGACAACAAAAACTAATGACAACAAAAGCTAATGTACATGTGTGTATATCTTATGTGAAAAGAGAAAGCTATGACATAGCCTTGTTCAGGCTGGATTTAAAGGTCACCACCTAGAAGTCCTTGAACAGGACTCACCAAAATTATATTACCTCTAATCATATCTCAACTGTAGCTAGTTGTCAGGAAAGAATTTGTGGTTAGTAATGGAAATTTCACATACTCCTTTTAAATGTCTGTTTCTTATTTGTCAAAGCCTAGACCCCTTTCTTAGCTCCAATTTCTAATCTGGAATGTCACTGAGCACCTGATGTGATGCATTTTCAGGCAAAGGCATACGATGTGGTTCTGTCTCTCGAGTGCTTATCATCTACTTAGGGAGACCGGGTACGAATCACAAGAGAAGAACATCGATGACATGGGTGTGTTCACCTTGTAAAAAGTTACTGATTTACTTTGTGATCTGTGCATTTCTGGATTATGTTCTACTTCAGTGAAAAAGTTTACCTAAAACAACATAGGTGGCAAAGATTAAACATGAAAAGGTCCAGACAACCAATAAATGCAGCGAGGTACAAAGAAAACAATGGGCACTGAGGACTCGGCACCAAGGACAGCCATCTGGATGGAGGAAATGGGAGCTGAGCAGGACAGCATGAAGGCAGAAATGGGCATGGTGAACCAGGCCAAGCAGACCGGGGTAGGTGTTTAGAAGGTCCCTAAAGAGTCACAGTGAGAAAGACTAAGGCTAGAGACGTAAGAACAGTGAATCACATGAAGGGACCCTGAGGGTTGGGTTCAGAAGTCAGACTCCATTCTAGATGGTAGGCAACCACTGAAGGTTTCTGAGCAGGTGGGTGGCCCAACATGAAAACCCTGTTTTAGGGAAACTGATATTGGTATGGTATGGTATACTGTGGCGCTTAGTGGAGTGAAAGAGAAAGTAAGGGAAACCAGGGCAGCAGTTCAGTCTGATATTGCGTGTCTTTTTAACTAAAATAGTATTTGTAGGCCTGGAATGATTGGAGCAGATGTGAAATACTCTGAATGAAACCCAGAAAACACTCCATGACTTTGTGAGTGTGAGGGAACCAGGAAAAGAGAAAATCATGGGTGACAGGATAAATATGAAGGTACCGCTGAGTAACAACATTTCTTTGGCGATATGTGTCCCAAGCCCCTCTCCAACCTCGAGTTTTCCTGTTTTGATCTGAATATATGCATTCATGGCATGGAATATGTAGCACAGTTAAGTGATAGAATACCACCATAAAAAGCCTTATGACAATTCTTTTTTTTTGAGTAGTTCTCTATGTATTAGAGAAATGAACCCTGGTCTATGTTATGAATTGCAAATATAGCCCCCACTACCACCCCACCCCGTTTGTTATTCGACTTTGCTTGCTGTGGTTTTTGCCAGTCAATTTAAACTTTTTATGAACTCAAATGTATTGTTAACGAGATTTTTAACACAGTTACTAATGCCAATAGTATTAAATATATATTGAAAGATCATAATGAATGATACAAATATAAGTATTGACAACAATGCTAATAAAATAAATACTGTTACTGGCCAACTTACTGGGCAAGCATGTGTGCCAGGCACTAGGCTGTGGGCTACACCTGACTATGTGACTGTATCCTCAAAACCCCAAGAAGCAGATACTAATTATTAATTTCTATTTCACAGGTGAACCTGAAATTTAAAAGGCTTAAGTGACTTGCCCATAGGTACACAGCAAATACATAGCAAATAAAGGGTATGAAATAAAGCTGGAAAAGAAAAAAAGAAAGTGGAGATTTAAACCCGGGCAGCCTAACTGGATGGGCTGGTGAACTCCGGCACCCCCCGTCCCCTTCCTGGGCAGTGCCTTCCAACATCTCTGCTTAAGCCACAGTGGGGGTGCTCTACCCAACAACTCGAGATTGAAACAAACACAGTCTTCCACTGGTTACTCCTACTTTCACTGCCACCTCTTCTTGAGGACCTGGTGTAAGAACTGGAAGGCTGGAAGAATTTTACTTGAATTCTGGTTGAAAATGAGCACGAGGGAGTTCTATTTAATTAAGTACCTGAAAGGGGAAAGAGGAAAAATCTTAAACTATAAAAAGGAAAAAGAAACTCGGTTGCTCTAGCTTAAAGTAGTTCATGAAGAGCAAAGTGGTCTATTGTTTGGGAAATAAAAGACTTAACAGGAAAATTTTAAATTAAGAAAGAATCACACCAAGGCATTTAAATCATGCTGTTTTTTTTTCTCTTCATTGTTGTTTTAGAACAATTCCCTTGGGAATTCTGAAACCTAAACCATTCTTTTTCTTCCACAAACATTCTTTTTCTTTCTTTCTTTTCTTTCTTTTTCTTTTTTTCTTTTTCTTTCTTTCTTTCTTTCTTTCTTTCTTTCTTTCTTTCTTTTTCTTTCTCTCTCTCTTCTCTCTCTCACACACACACACACACACATACACACACACACAGCCCTGTTGTGCTGGAAGCCAGCATTTTTTTTAAAAGCCTGCTACAAAGGAACATAACAATGAACAGCTCACAAAACCACAAATATTTGATAAGGAAATAAAATTAGGATTTAAGACTTCAAATATTTGGGATACTACTTATAAGCAGTAAGTACCAATTTGAACAATCTAAAAATTTTAAATCTAAGTAGGCACAGATATGACATTTGAAAGTTGCTGTGCACACAGCTGCTATCTTTTGTTGAATACTCCTAGTATCTTTAGAAAATAGAACAAACTTTCCCTTTGACCAAGTAAAGAGAGAAATGTGGACCATCAAGATGAAAGGTCTGGATCTGTTAAAAATAAAAACAGGCCCCAAATGGAGTCACCTGTGCTAAGCCCCACATCAGCAAACCAAGATTTAATATCTAACCTGACTGCAGTTTCAGCCTCTCCCAGGAATGTGACCTTTCACTAGTCAATCTGGAATTCCCTGGTCGGTAATGGTGGGGTCATCTGCCTGAGAGACCCCTGCCCTCCCCTAAAGGAAGGTGACTTTGCCTGAAACAAACCACTTCTTGTTGGAAACTTCCTTTTTCCACCCCCCTTCTTCCAATAAAAGCCTTTCATTTTATACAGCTCCTTGGAGTTCCTTTCTATCTGCTAAAATGGGATGCTGCTGGATTCACGAATCATTAAATAAACTGAATCAGATCTTCAAATTAACTCAGATGAATTTCGTTGTTTTTTTTTTTTTTTTTTTTTTTTAAACAGGTCGAAACCAAGGCTTCCCTGACAGAGACGTGCAAGATAAAATCCAACCATCCTGCTGTCCCCTGTTCACATGACCTGTGAAGCCTATCATTTCTTAGCTTGTACATGTTTGTTTCCTAGGGAGAACACAATGGGAATTATTGATTTCTAGTAATGTTGTGGTATACACTGAAAGAAAACAGTGAGATGGAAGGGCTGATTGTGGTCATTTTTCCTTGCATTCATTTCAGACCTTCCTCCCAGGCCCTATGACACAACTACCAAAGACCAGAAAGAACTCCACATGTAACAAAGATGATACAAAAAATCTCAGACAGAAGTGGGATGAGGGTGGAGAGGAGCCTTCTCGCATCTGTGACCTCAAGCCACAAAATGGAATGAATGGCCAATCCTCAATAGCATAATGGCACACCTGTTGGGGATCTCTGCCCATGCGGCTTCCCAAAGGAGGCTTGTTCTCTTTCTTCCATCTTAGACAAAGTAGTGGCCCCTCTCTCCAAAGACCTCTCCTTTACAGAAATCTAATTCTCGTACTGGGAGGCCTCAGTGAACTATTTGCTGTCTAACACACCTTCACTAGGAGGAAATTCATTTCAAAGTCCAAAATAAGGATCCAAATATCTAATTCCTATGAAATGTATAATCATTCCTGGCATATGTGAGTTAAACTAACCCTTAAAACATAAAGTGATACAACTGAAAATAAATACTGGTGTTCAATTAATGCAAGTATTTGGCAAGATGTACTGGGTCCCATTTCTCCAGAAGAAGGGATGCTTTCTATTGTTTTCATATATGGGACTCAGACTTTTGAAACCCAAAGTAAACAGGAGTATCAAGTGCATGATACTTTTGAGGGTTTCTTAGTTTTTCTTCTATAATCTGTTTTACCAAGTTCTATTTCTTATAATTACTGCCCCCCCCCACTATAGATAAAAGTAACAGTAATAACACTATTTTGTACTTAATAACAATGCTTACCCACCAATCTCCCTACCAGGGATGGGGATGAATGGAAGATAGTCTGACAAAGCACTCAGAGCTCTGTAGGAAGGCATTCCCAGCATGAAGCCTTGCTGTGATTAAATAACACCTTTCCTCTAAGGATCTAAAAGTATCTCACAAAACTCAGTAACCCTTCAAAAGATTGCTGTGATGTAAAACAGAGCTGAGCTTTATTATTTAAAAGAAAAGAACCAGATAGGCTAGGACCACTAACTTTGTGATATAAATTTAAGAGATCCCAGGGTCAGGCTCAGAACACAGGTCAGTGGAAGGCCAAATCCACAAGGCAGTGTGTTACGTGCATCACAATTTGAACAACAAATCTGTGCCGAAGAATGCCAAGAGGAGATGTTTCATTCTTGGGCCATGTGTATGCCATCAGTCTGCAAAGAAACTGTTCACGTGGTTCTGTGGCCAAGAATGAGAAACAAATAATGTGAAAAGCTATCATCACAGCCCTTGGGAGCACCTAACTGAAAAGCAAAACAAATAATGGTATACTTCAGAAGCATTCTTCATGAAATTGGCCTCCACACACAAGATGGAGACTTTAGGTAGTAGATAGAAAGTAATGGACACCAGACTACAAACATAACAGGTTTGAACAATATCACAGCTCTATGTATGTCACAGTACTAATCTCACTTACAGTTAGGATCACAGATAAGGGTTTTTTTTTTTTCCTACAAATAAGTTTTCTTTCAAAGTTTTGTTAAAACTCCCCTAGCCTAAAAGAAAAAAAATATTCTGAATTTCTGCCAAGGTACCACACAATTCAAGTTCTCAAGCCTTTCTGTACCTTCATTTTTCTTCTGGCTACATGCGACATTACTTCTGGAGAGTAAACGTGGGAGATAGGAATGAAGAAAGAAGGAAGGGCAGCCTGGGTGGCTCAGCGGTTTAGCGCCACCTTCAGCCCAGGGCCTGATCCTGGAGACCCCGGATTGAGTCCCATGTCAGGCTCCTTGCATGGAACCTGCTTCTCCTCTGCCTGTGTCTCTGCCTCTCTCTTTCTCTCTCTCATTCTCTCTCTCTCATGAATAAATAAATAAAATCGAAAGAAAGAAAGAAAGAAAGAAAGAAAGAAAGAAAGAAAGAAAGAAAGAAAGAAAGAAAGAAAGAGAAAGGGAAGGAAGGAAGGAAGGAAGGAAGGAAGGAAGGAAGGAAGGAAGGAAGGAAGGAAGGAAGGGAGGGAGGGAGGGAGGGAGGGAGGGAGGAAGGAAAATGGAGATCCAACAAGTTCAGGGGTCAAAAAAAGGCCTCCCATCCTTTTTTTTTTTTTTTTTAATTTTATTTATTTATTCATGAGAGACTCAGAGAGAGGAGCACAAACATAGGCAGAGGGAGAAGCAGGCTCCCTGCAAGGAGCTCGATGCAGAACTCAATCCCAAGACTCCGAGATCACCACCTGAGCCAAAAGCAGACACTCAACCACTGAGCCACCCAGGTGGCTCCCATCTACTTCTAAGATATTCATAAAGACTGTACTTATATGGATTCTTTCTAAATACCACATAAGAACACCCTTGAACTTATTCATACTAAGGCATGTTTCTCTACATACAAACACACAACTTTGTCTGAAAACTAGAGATAGAAACTTCTATTGAGAGAGAGATCAAAATGGTACTTAGGGAAAACTAGACTTTAATGCTTTCCTGTCAACGACCACAAAGCCATTCTTTCCCCTGTTTCTCCATTTTTAAACAAGGAGGACACTTTACAAGCATATGCTGTGCTACAGCAAGATAAATTGTAAGATGGAATTTTGAGCTCTGATTATGATTGTCAGTTATGGGCTATAAGTACTAATGCATCATTATAGGAACCAAAAAGCAGAGTTTCCTATAAAGAAAAAAGGAAAAGAAAAAAAAAAAGAAAAAAGGAAAAGGTTGAGTAGGAACTCTGACAGTTTAGTCTGCAGTCCTCATCTGGTCTTGCAGAGCTGTAGTATTTTTAAAGACTGGAATAGGGACATTGCCGTCAGAATAAAGAAAGCCTACTTCAGAATAAAAGACAATGTGGCTGGTAGGTACTTACTATCCTAGAATCACCTTCAAATACAGCCCTAACTCTACCCAAGATGCCACTTTTAATCTGAAACCTCAAATTGCAGTGATCAAGTGGTGAGAGAGCCAATAATAATAGCTAATAATAGCCAATAAAAAGAGGACATAATGTACTTCCAGAAAGGCCTGGGGCACCATACATCCAAGGAGCAAGGTTAAGGCCAGACTGCGGGAGGAGTAGTCCCTGACGTCATCAGTTGCCTGCATCAGGAAAGCTGCAAAAGGCTGGAAATCAGTGAACCAGCTGCAGTTAGTTCTTCAACCCATCAGCATATCACTCCTGCTTTGTGCATCTCCATTAAAGGAGGACCAAAACTGTGCATGTCACCAGAGCAGAAGTCCCATTTCTAGCAGCTGAAATGGCACATGAACACGATGAGGCTCCTTATACGGAACGGGGACGTGAACATGACAGTCCTTCATTCATTCTGCTCTCCGAAACCACCTGCCTGTCTCAGCTGCAGTGAGCAAGAGGAACATAACAGCATGACCTAAGGAGGCGCCAGGCAGAAGCCAGACAAACAGCCAGGGAATAAAGGCTTCAAAACTTCCCTCAAATAATCACTCAGGGTTGCACTTTTGGATGTTTGGCCTGAGCCTCACTGCTGACATAAGGATTATCAAGTTTAGCTTAAGACTTTGCTGGTAAGGCCAAATGACCTATTAGAGAGTGAATTAAAACAGCTATATACAAACAGGATGCCAAGCAGTTCTGCTGAGCACCTCAATACTCAAAATGCCAAGGGACTTCCCCTCCCTGCAGAGCCGTTTAATTTTAAAGAGCAGCAAGAAAAAAATGTGGGGTTGAGGTAGGAGGAAGGAAGAGGCCAGAGGCCATGATGACAGGGCTGCTGAGCCTCCACTGAACCTCGGCACACAACCCATACAAGGCACACAACCCATACAACCGATGCTCTGCCCTGCTCCACGAAAGCACGCACGTAGAATTAGCATCAGAGATGGGCAGCTGGGAGTTCAGTTTGCTACAAAATTCATTCCAGAGAAAGCCTTGCCTCGGGGCATTGATATTACTGCTTTAGCAGGTCGAAACTGTCCCCTGGGGACTCCTGGCTAGAAGAGACTCTTCAATGCACCCAGTGGGTGACTTTTCAGAACTAATGTAGGTAATGTTTCTGCAGATAAATCCTTTCCTTCAGAAAGTCTCTTCGTGTTCATTCAAGTATGTCACCACTCTTTTAAATCTTCAGTTTGGTCACCTTCCCTCAGGTATTATTCATAATTGTCCCTTAAACACATGCAACAAAAGATGAGTGATCTTGTATTATATATTAGACAGGAAGTTCAAGTCAGCAGAAAGAAACCCCTGAAATGGAGCACTGGGGACAGGAGCAGAGCTGAGTCCTGCTTGGCCTGGCAGTCTCTCAGCCGAGTGGCTTGAGGGAGGCTAGGCATAAAGGGGCTGACTACTGTGCCAAGCAACACATTCAGAAAAAGAACAAAGTGAGACGGGAGGAGAACACAAGGTCACCGGGCTCAGCCCAGCTCCATTCTGACTTTTCCAACAGGAGGACAGCATCCAGAAGTTAAAGAGCAAATCAGATACTCATCAAAACATCAGACAACAGCAAGAGTACACATACACATAAATAACAATTGTCCAAGTAATAGCTAGGGTTGTGATGGCTCCCTGGGAGATGGGAGAGAGGCTGCCACATGTTATCTTGGATTTTCAATGAAGTCATCTTATACAGGGAGACGTGTGAGATACTATGTCCTGGGTCAGAACCCCAGTGAACCAGCAGCCCCAGTTGCACCACTGCAGCATTACATATTAAGACACACACCTGGTTGTCTATATTCATTTCAGATGGCCTCCTTCCATTTGCAAAGGGCTATAGGTCAATAAGCAAAGGCTTTAGAAGAGGGATACGCTTATCACAACCCCACCCCTCCCACACCTCAGGAGTTACAAGAACAAGACGCCTACAATTTAAGAAAGTGGTATCCATGTTTTAACCTACAATTGAGAGACTGAACTCTGACAGGTGGTCTGGTTGACTTACATTCTGTGTTTTCACTTTTAATTTGTAACAATAATGTTCCCATTTGAACAGGAATTATAAAACTGTTTCATCAGTGGGATATAGGAAAGAGGACATTGTTTCTTAATTAGTCATCACCAACTTAATAGGTTTCCTGGCATTGTGGACTTCACTCTTGTTTCTGGTTTCTTTTTTTTTTTTTCACTCTTGATTCTTTGATCTCTTTGCACCAATGTCCTCTAATAACACTTAGACATTGTTGGCACCAAGTCTACCCAATCGAACACGGTTCCATTTGGTCTGGTCTCTAAACAACAGGCTGCTTTAAAGAAGACAGTGCTGTTACCAACTCTGGGTACAGATTTTATTCAGCTACTCGTTTGTCTACACTATAGTTAAAAACATACAGTGGAGTATATATACACTATGGGCTACTATTCGTCTTAAAAAGAAACAAAATCCTAACACATGCTACAACATTGATGAACCTTGAAAATATGTAGCTGAAATAAGCCAAAAAATAAAAGGGCAAAATATTGTATGATTCCATTCATATGAGATACCTACAACAGTCAAATTCATAGAGCCAGAAGCAGAATTTGGGCCGGGGGGTGGGGGGGCGGGTTTGCCAGGGGCTGAGGGGAGGAAAGAACGAGTAATTACTATTTAATGGGTGCAGAGTTTCAATTTGGGATGACAAAAACATTCTAGAGATGGGACAGTGGCAATGGGTGCACAACAATGTGAACTGCACTTACTGCCACTGAATTCTACACTTAAAATTGATTAAAATGGGAAATCTTATATATATTTTACCACAAAACACAATGGACCCCAAATGAACCATAACCCAACTCACTTCATTTGTGAACTATATACCAAATGATACGACTGGATCCCTAGAAATGACTGCATAAAAGAGATGAATATTTCCCACAATAGTAACAGGCACCCTGTTCAGAGTTCACAGGAATGTAATTAGAGGAACCAACGACAACAGTGTATTTGTTCTCCCTTCCCCAAATACATGGAAAATCTAGCTTAGTGTTTTATATGTAGTAGCTATTCAAGGAAATATTTATTTTCTTGATTTTTAAAAAAGATTATTTATTTATTTATTCATGAGAGACACAAAGAGAGGCAGAGACATAGGCAGAGGGAGAAACAAGCTCCTGATGGGGGAGCCTGATGTGGGATTCGATCCTAGGACCCCGAGATCACAACCTGAGCCAAAGGCAGACACCCAACCACTGACCCACTCAGGTACCCCCTGAAATATTTATTTTCTATTGTCAGTGTCTATGCCAAACCATGGCCTCTATCTTGTCATTGTGCAGGTTAGACCCTTCTAAATCCAGCATTCCCTGCCTGAGCCAAAACAACACATAGGAGTATTCCAGTACCACTGCGAAGACAAATAACCAATAAACGTAAATTCAAAATAGAGTGAAGAGAGGGGGAAAAAAACATCGTGTATGAACAGGCTAAAAGGAGGTGCATCATTCTAGAATGGATGTTGGCTGTCAACAATTAGCCAAGTGCTCATTTTCCAGTTTCATTTTAACAGTGGTTTCACCTCACTGACAGTCATGTCTCTGGTTGCCCTCATTAGTGTTTTAAGACTTCACTTTCCAGACAAAGTGACACATAAAACAAAGGCAGAGGAAAAGTTTTGGTAAAATACTGCTTAGATATGAATCTTCCTCCTGGCTCCCATCCTAATCCAATAGCCTAAAATAAGACCACATAAAACCAAACTGAAGCATTTCAAACTGCACTTTTCTTTTATCTCTGATGCTTGAAAAAACTGCCGAATCACCTGGCAAAAAAGTATTTCATGTCTTTTCATATACAATATTTCTATTACTAGCAAAACCTGTAAAAGCCCCTAATGCTTTCCTGCAATCTCCCATTTTCATGAGTTTTGTTTTTCAACTATGAAGAATGGAGGCAGAGCCATATTTTATCATGAATAGCAAAATAACAGTGGCCTTATTTTGGCAAGATGTCTTGTCCCAGGTTTGTTCTTAAGCTCCACATTTTTCTGACAGTCATGCTAATTATAAAATTTGCACAACTTTACAATTTATAATTAATTATAATTTATTATATGATATATATTACATGTTATATAATTTATAACAAATTATAAAATTTATTTATAAGAGCAGTGTTCTTTATTTTTCATTCAATAATTTTTATTAATATATTCTGTAATAAGGCATAAATGAAATGGCAAAAGAAATCATTGTTCATCTTTCAAGTTAATGAATGTATACCACAGAGAAAAATAAAATTAGTCTTGGATGTATTCTGAAATAAAAAGAAGTATAAATTCAAGTTCATTATGATCCATATCAGCTGAATCTTGCTATGCAGAGTACTAAAGTTACAATCAAATTTAATTGAAAAATGAACTTCACTTATTAATGGAGGATTCTGAGTTATGAGCTATAGGTATATTTAATTTGAGGCTGTCCTTTTCTTGAATTTAGTAAACTTGTTTTAAAAAAAGAAATAAAAGAAATAAGCAGGGGCACCTGAGTGGCTCAGTCAATTAAAAATCTGTCTTTGGGTCAGGTCATGATCCCAGGGTTCTGGGATGAGCTGTAGGAGACTCTCTGCTCAGTGGGGAGTCTGCTTCTCCCTCTCCCTTCCCCCAGCTCGTGCTCTTGGGCGCTTTCTCTGTCAAGATAAATAAATCTTTAAAAGTAAAATTAAAAAAGAAAGAAACATTTTCTAGAAAAGATTAAATAGAAATTTAAATTTAAATAGAAATTTCTATTAAGTAGAAATTCAATAGGATTGACTGTTAACTAAATTATTTATAACATAATTAGTATATATCTTGAGGGTCTATTAAATATGAGCATTACATCTAGTCTTAAAGTTGTGTTGGGTGAAGCAAAAGAAAATTAAACTAAACTCTAATCATTTAAGTGTCAGCAAACTTTTTCCATAAAGGCAAGGTGTTCATATGGTGTCTGTCACAGCTCCTCAACTCTGGCATTGTAGCACTAAAGCAGTCAGTGCATAAACAAATGAGGGTGGCCATGTTCCAATAAAACATTATTTATGGATGCTGGCCTTGAATTTTACATGATTTTTACATGTCCTAAAATATTACTCTTGATTTTTTTTCACGCATTAAAAAACATTCACAGTTGGAGGGCCACATGCAAAACATGTGGTAGGACATATCTGGCCCTCAGATGATAGTTTAACGGCCCCTGTTCTACGAGGTTACAATCTCTAGTATGGGGTGTAAAAAAAAATCTCCCCTATGGCAAAGAGAAAACCTTTTTCTTCTCCTCTTCCCAAATCTGATTTCTGTAAAAAATCAGTCAATCTGGAACAACAAAGTGCTTGAGAGGTACAAGAACATTGCCAAACACTGGGGAGCACATGACAGCTCTCTGCATAATCAAAGTGAGGAGAGGAGGGAAGAATGTTGTAACTGGGATGGGCCTTACTATTACAGAAGAGGTACTGTGTTTGAAGAAGGAGCAGAATTTGCACACAAGATTGCAGTCAAAGAAGCAGAGAGACAAGGATAAAACCCAAAAAGTAGCCCTACAAGGCAGTAAATTAAAAAAAGAAAAAAAATTCAGTGGCAGGGAAAAATCCAGGAGGTCCATTACCACTAGAACCAAGAGAAGGCCACATTTGAAGGAGAAAAGGGCTTCATATTGTCAGTGTGGTTACTGGGAAAAGGTAAAAGTAGGCCAAGGCCCTAAAACAGGGGCCCTGGTGATCCTTAACAAAGTGTTGTTTCAGTTCAACAACAGAGTGAGAGCCAGGTTTCAGGGAATTAGATAGGGAATAGTTTGAAAAGGATGACGGCAGAAGAATGGCTTTTTAGAGAAATGAACTCTTATTTCTTTATTAAAAAACAAAACAAAACAAAAAACAAGGGATGCCTGGGTGGCTCAGTGGTTGAGCGTCTGCCTTGAGCGCGGGGCATTGTCCCGCGGTCCCATGATGGAGTCCCACATCAGGCTCTCCTCGAGGAGTCTACTTCTCCCTTTGCCTGTGTCTCTGCCTCTCTCTGTGTGTCTCTCATGAATAAATAAATAAAATCTTAAAAACAAAAACAAAAGCATTCTACTGAAAGACGCTGCTACCTTCCTGGCAACTTACTCTGAAATTGAACACTTCTATTCAGAAAGTTGTTTCTTACATGACATTTTTATACCTTTTGAAATCAAATGGCCCGATGTGTGCAGTAAGATCAATCATTAACAAAAGCTGCATCCATCTTAAACATTGAAACAAAACACAGCCAAGACTTCAACAAACTCTTCTGGAAGATAGTTACTTAAAAAATAAAAACAAAAACAAAAAACAAATGGTCAGTTCCTATCTTCCTAAATGCATGCCTGTCTTTCCTTTTTTTTGACATTTGTATTTTGACAGTTTCAGACTTACGGTAAAGTTGTAAGAATAATAAAAAGAATTTCTGGATAACTTTCATCCTTCCTGTTTCTACCTCCTACTTTTTTTTTTTTTTTTTTTTTTTTTTACCTCCTACTTTAAGAAACAAATTCTTTAGCTGAATTTCTGATTTTGTTTTCTGGTTTTTGTAATGTAGTTATTGTCAACAAATTTTAGCCATTCAGTTTAAAAACTGTTGGGGCCTAAGCAGTTTTGTTAAATTGTCTGTGATGCAGTTACAACTTGCAGGAAAGAAAAACACAGTGTGAGCTCACTTCACTGAACTCCTGCTTGTTTGGGACTTATGTGGCTCTTTTATCAGTGAGGTGAGGTCTTTCATTAGCTCTGCCCTGTTCTCTCTCTCCTCTCCCTCTGGGACTCTGACTAAATGTGTAGGTTGGATCTCCACACTCTCCTATGTCTCCATGTTTCTCATCCTCTCAGCTCAAATTTTTACCTTTCTCTCTGCTCATGCAATGTTCTGGATAATTTCTTCTGACCTAACTTCCAGCCCACTACATCTCTTCAGCTATGTCTACTTTGCCGCTAAACGCATCCACTGAGCTCCTAATTTCAGTTACTGCATTTTACAGTTCTAGCATTTCTATTTGGCTTTCAAAACTGCTATGTCACTTTGCTTTTATAACAGTTCCCAATTATGTGATAACAATTTTACGTTTGGCTTTTTGTTCTCTCAATACAGTAAGCATAGCTGTTTTCTGCCTAAGTCCCATGACCCCAGTATCTCATGTCTTTGAGTTGTGGATGTCTGCTCATGGGGGGTGGTCTCCTCACAGGCCTGGTTATCTTTGTGTACTGGCCACTTCAGGATTTGGTAAAGTTCCTTGGAGGAATATTATTAGGTGGAGAGTTTAATCACTGTCTCCCAGAGAGGATTTTTCTTTGCAACTGCCAAGTGCCTGGAGCACTCCTAGTCTAGAACCTCCTTCATCCATGTTCAAGAACTCATGGTTGCTCTACTTTCTCCTTTCCGATTCTTTTTTTTTTTTCCATCTGTAATTCTTTTTAAAATCTTTTTTATTTTCCATTTAGAATCTTAATAATTTTTACGCCACTTAAAGATCCTCTTTGTCATATTTTTCCCTATTTTCCATCTCTTCACCTTTGCCAGAGATTTTATCTTCCAATCCTAAATGCAATATATATATATGTGAGTATACAGATATAATTTCCATGGATTCTCTTATTCTCTAATTGACCTTTTCCGAAATATCTAAACTTGACAAGTGAAATTCTTCTGAAAGTTGTATGTTTGCTCCTCTAACACATTTCCTACTTCACATGATTATCAAAAATAATGTGACTGCTTTCGATGCTTTCGGCAAAAACTATTACAAAATATTAGTATGTCTAAGGGAATTGAATTTAATAAGTGTCAATAGTTATACGCATAAATAGCTTAAAGAAGAAGTGAAATCTGTTTAGTGATTTTACCTGAAAATTAAATTTCATGTCACAGAAAAAAAATTTCAAGTCACAGAAATATCAGGTAGTAGAAACAACACCATAGCTATGGTGGTAATGAGAGACAATAACTTTATTCCACATTCAATTTGCTGTTGTTTATCCTGCTATATAGTGCAATGGAACATTTAGTGATAGACTTTCAAGGAAAGCCTTTCTGAAAGAGTTAAGTTTTGAGGGAGAAAAAAGAATACTAAAGAGCCATGTGACTAAAAAGTAATTTTTTAAAAGAGTTTATTTATTTATTCATGAGAGACACAGAGAGAGAGGCAGAGACAGGCGGAGAGAGCAGCAGGCTCCATGCAGGGAGCCCGATGTGGGACTCGATCCTGGGACTCCAGGATCACGCCCTGGGCCGAAGGCAGGCACTAAACCGCTGAGCCACCCAGGGATCCCCTAAAAAGTAATTTTTAATAACAATATATAATATGGCTGAATATTGAACTGGATAATGGATAATGAAAGACACGATATTTTCTTCCTTAAAAATAATCTAGTTTCTGGAATGCTAGTTAAGCATCCAATTCTTGATTTTGGCTCAGGTCATGATCTCAAGGTGATGAGATCAAGCCCTGCACTCAGTGGGGAGTCAGTTAGAGATTCTCTCCCTCCCTCTGCCCTTTCCTCCCACTTGAACTCTCTCTAAATAAAATTTTTTAAAAAATTAGTTTCTAAACACTATAGTCTTTGTAGTCATTAATGTCTGTTTTTTTTGTTTTTTTTGTTTTTAAGTAGGCTCCATGTACAACAGAGGGCTCAAACTCATGACCCCAAAATCAAGAGTCCCATGCTCTACTGACTGAACCAGCCAGGTGCCCCTAAAATCTTTTTTTTTTTTTTTAATTACTATATAGGGGGCAGCCCGGGTGGCTCAACAGTGTAGCGCCGCCTTCAGCCCAGGGCCTGATCCTGGAGTCCTGGGATCAAGTCCCATGTCGGGCTCCTTGCATGAAGCCTGCTTCTCCCTCTGCCTGTGTCTCTGCCTCTCTCTGTGTGTGTCTCTCATGAATAAATAAATAAAATCTTTAAAAATAAATAAGTAAAATAAATTACTATATAGTTCTCAATCATTCAAAAATGAATGAAATATTTGAGTTACTGTCATTTATATCTTTATATCTTTCAAGAAAAGTCTCAATGTAGCTAGATAGACTAAAACATATTTTCAAGGAGAGTATTAAAAATTAAAAAAAAAAAAAAATTAATATGGTTTAGGGGCACTTGGGTGGTGCAGTTGGTTAAGCATCAGGCTCTTGGATTCAGCTCAGGGCATGACCCCAGTGTCGTTATATCAGCCTGGATTGGGGCTCTGTGCTCAGCGGTGAGTCTGCTCTCCTTCTCCCTCTCCCTTTGCCCCTCCTCCGGCTCACACACTCTCTAAAATGAATAAATCTTAAATGAAAAAGCAAAAATTTATCTCCATTTTACTTGATTTATATTTTCCAAGATTTTTAAATGTCTGAAAAAATGGCACTTTCATGGGGTCCATGTTTGATTCTGAACCTATAGCACTTTCTTCCTATTACTTCCCAAACCTACCAACTGTGCCTTTATTTGCATGACATCACCTCCTCTGGTGAGTACAAGCTAGGGCTCTGATGCCTCCTCTTCACTCTGTAGCTAGAAGCTATACTTTCACACCGTTAATACTGTATCCCTGTTCAATCTGCTGAGAGCACAGTTTTGGAAGTGATTCTACTGCTTAAGGCCAGTTCAGAGGCCCTCCCAAACAGACTGCCATTAAGACCACTTCTCGCTCCAAAGCTGGCTGTGACCAACTGTTCTACTTCAAGGAGGCAATTATTTCTGGCAGTATGTCTTTAGGTCAGCTTTTCTCTAATTACAAGTTTATCACTGCCTTATGGATAAATCAATAGCATCTTTGTTCCTATCTCTTGGATCAGAAATAGAAACTCTTGAGGGGACATGATCCTATGAATTTGGCCTAGGTCTTCTTTATTTGTACTTTCTCCTTCCGGGGCTGTCAGTCTTCCATAACTAAATATGTTCATTCCTTTTCTGGTTCAAAAAACATAGGAGAATGATTTTTTAGTTGTCAGTTCTTCCAAAGTCCTTCTTAAGGTAAGAAAATTCTTATTTTATCTAGGAATAACTCAATACTGGTCTATTACTGCTGCAACAACTCTCCAAAGAGCTGTACAAAAGAAAAATGTGGCTTCTACCTCCCAAAGTCATTAAAGACTTTTTTTCTTTCTTATTAAGGCACCCAGAACACATAATAATACACCAAGCCAAAAGGACCAATTCTCTTCATGGAGTAGAATAGCAATTGGCTGTTACTTATTAAATTCTTACAGCAATGAGCAATGACTTGCTTTCTCATTTGTTTCTCTTTGAATAGTAGATGAAGTTGATTTTTTTCCAAGGCTGCTTCTCATCACCAGCGTTCCTGATCCTTGACCTATGCAGCTGTTAATATGCTACACACATATGCTTGGGCTCCTGAACAACCAATGCAGTTAACCTTTTGGTTTTCTCCAAGTCAGTTCCTATCTTGTTAGTGAAATTGATGTTCTTTCTTTCTAAACATAATAACTGTATCTAGTACAGAACTATATATATAATTCATTGGTTTTTATGAATCTTTTTCTCCCCAAGGGTTTCTAGGCCCATGGGTTCTCATGTTCTAATTGAGAAAGGCATGTTCATTCATAGTAATTCCAAAAGATGAGCTACTATGTCTACTTCAAAAACATAATTATTACCTCTTCTGTGTTTGGGCATGGGTCATTGCTGGAGGCCACATTTTACCTTTACTCCCAAAGAAAAGTTAATTCCTTAGATTGAATATAGGTGAAATTATATTTTCTGCAGCTAATGATTAAAAAGTAAAATACTGGTGACTGTCAAAGGACACTTCGTTCTATCTGTGTTCAAAGGGACTTCTCCTCCATACTCATAGCTTGCCCTACCATTTTGTACTGTACTGACTATTAACCATCTCTACCCCTCAAAGACGGGAAGCTCCTGGAAGGTAGGGACTAATTCATAATGAATTAGTTTTATCTGCAGGACATATGGTCTAGCAGATGCTATACAGTCAATAAGTATTTCTGTTGGTGTTAGTATTGCATTCAATTCAAAGTGTACTTAAGTAGACCCAGTTTTAGACTAACTGGTACACACCACTGCTCCAACATTTATGAAATGACTTTGAATTAGATCATCACAGTTCAAACAGGTATGCCCAACTTCAAATACCTAATGATTTCTACCTACACACTGAGAATCTTTATGGGAGGCAAGAGAAACAATGCTATCCTGTGATTTGAATCTTTTTGTTATAATTCAGACTCGGCTACTAACTAGCGGTAACCTCTGGCAAGTCACTTTAACCACAGTGGATCTTGTGCCCTTAGAAACTGAAGTGGATTAAATGGTCTCTAAGTCCCTAGCTGAGCCCAGCTCTAAAACTCTGATGAGGCATGACCCAGTAAGGGTACTACTAACATAGCAAGCCCTTGTTAACACTAGAGGGAGCTGCACCCATGTCATTACTGGGGTGGTTAGGAAGATTTCAAGGCAGAACATTGTTAAATTGGAAGGCTGGTTTTCCAGAATGAGAGAAATGAAGTATCAGATGAGACACCCATACTGTTCCTGCAGCTCTGCCATCACTTCCCTCTCAGAAATGTCACAGCACCTCGCACTTGACTTTCACCAGCACACCTTTTGAGCTTTAATTCTGATTCCAAAAGAATCAAGTTGGCTTGAGTCATTCCTACGGATTTCTTTTCCCCATTTAGTCTCCTTTCTTCTTTAATCAAACTAACAATAACAACAAAAAAGCAAAGTGATTAATGCTTTTATTGGAAAAGCCCCAGGAAATGAGATGGAGGAGGAGAAAGATGCGGCTCACATTCAAGTTAGGGCCTGGGAAAATCAGGAAATGACAGCTGAATTCATTAGCAGCTTGCCACTCAAACCAAAGCTACCACAGCTACTTTGAAAACAAGAAAACTACTAAAAAATGAGGAAAGCTATCAAGGAAAAGAAGAAATCGACATAGCTCTGCAGTGTAGGAGCCTGAATGCCTGCCTAAAACGAATGCCGTCACAGTCATATCAGGCTCTGCAGTAAGCAGTTCACAGCTGCCGAAGTGATGTCATTAATTAGAGGTAATGGGGTCACATCAGGCAGTTGGCAAGAAAAGTGCTAAATGACCAGATAAGGGAATGGAGGATGACGTGGGAAAGGAAAAAGAAAAAGCATTTTTAAAGCTAAAGCTTATTCTGAAGTTATATACACATACTTTCCTCCCAGCCTCAAAAACACACAAGGCCTTGAAAATATATGACCTGGGCAGCCCAGGTGGCTCAGTAGTTTAGCGCTGCCTTCAGCCCAGGGCCTGATTCTGGAGACCCAGGATCAAGTCCCATCTGTCGGGCTCCCTGCATGGAGCCTGCTTTTCCCTCTGCTGTGTCTCTGCCTCTCTGTGTGTGTCTCTCATGAATGAATAAAATCTTTAAAAAAGAAAATATATGACCTAAATCATTACAGAACAAGTAAAATGAAGAATCCAAAACCTCTCCATTTTATCCACTTCTGTTTCCATTTGCCCAGAGGCACAATGATGACATGTTAACCTGACAGAGATGGCATAAACCATGGATATTACAGAATGTAGTCTGTAGGAGAAGGATAAATGCAATCCTGAAGAATGCTTTTTATGGAAACTTCATAGATTACTTTAACACTCAGAAAGCAAAGCTTCAACAGTTAGAAAGAAACCACCTACTTTTCAGGACAGGGGCTATTCCTGAGTAAAAACAGATTACAAATAAACTTTAGAGAGTGACTGTGGATAAAGAGAAAGTCAACTAGAACAAAACAAACAATTCTTTTTCACTTAAAAAAAAGGCAAACTCAGGATGCCTGGGTGGCTCAGTCAGTTAAGTGTCTGCCTTCAGCTCATGTCGTGATAGCAGGGTCCTGGGATCGAGTCCTGCACCAGGCTTCCTGCTCAGCAGATATTCTGATTCTCCCTCTCCCTCTGCTCCTACCCCTGCTAATGTGAGGAACTCTCTCGCTCACTCTCTCTCAAATAAATAAAATCTTTTTTAAAAACAAGCAAAGTCAGACCTTCAGAGGCAAAATACAGAGTAAAACTTACCAGGTTAAGATCAATGTATGCCTATGAGTCCAAGTAGGTAGGGTACTTGTTTCTGAAATCATCAATTTAATTTCCAGTACTCTAAGAGATATCATAGCCTCAACAGATTCAAAAAGATTTCTCTTCCTTTAGGACATTAAAAAAAATTTTCAGCCAGACTTTTCAATGATCCTCAAGAGACGCATGAGAAAAATACACTTTACTTTTAAAAGGAGAATGATGTTTTCCCCTTTTTTTAGTACACATGCCAAAGGATTTCCAATTCACCCTGCTACATACTGACCTTCAAAATGTTTCGGCCATCAAATGATTCTCTTTCCTTGAAGATGTATTTGCCATCCGCTGTGTAGAGATTGTACCTGCCTTCAGCTGTAAATATTTCAAAGATAATGTTAGAAAAGAAGCTTGGGTTATTTATATTTGTTTTCTTTTGGGTTTCTATAGGTACACTAGGAAAATACTCATGTACTACCTGGAATGTGGCATAAAAGGAAAAACATCAGTCTGAGGTAAGAGATCCAGTGTCCAGTCTCAGCTCTGTCATCAATTCAGTATACGTTTATTCATTCAACACTGTCCAAGTACTCAAGGTGCTACCTAAATAGTTAACTATATTCTTTTTTAAAAATTGACGTATAGATGACATACGTTATGTTAGTTTCAGGTATACAACACAATGATTTGACAATTCTTTTTTTTTTTAAGATTTTATTTATTTATTCATGAGAGACACAGAGAGAGAGAGAGAGGCAGAGACACAGACAGAGGGAGAAGCAGGCTCCTTGCAGGTAGGCCGACGAGGGACTCGATCCCAGGTCTCCAGGATCATGCCCTGGGCTGAAGGCAGTGCTAAACTGCTGAGCCACCAGGCTGCCCTGATTGGACAATTCTATACATTACTCAGTGCTTACCACCGTAAGTGTAGTCACCATCTGCCACACACCATCTGTCAAACAATGTTATTACAATATTATTGGCTATATTCCCTATGCTATACTTTTTACCTCTGTTAACTTATTTATTTTATAACTGGAAGTTTGTACCTCTTAATCCCCTTTTACCTATCTTGCCCACCCCACCCTCACCTCCCCTCTGGCAATAACCAGTTCATTCTATTTATAAATCTGCTTTGTTTGTTTTTTAGATTCTACGCATAAGTAAAATCATATAGTATTTGTCTTTTTCTTTCTGCTTTATTTCACTTTGCATAATACTCTTTTTTTTAAAGATTTTTTTTTAAGATTATTTATTTATTTATTTATTTATTTATTTATTTATTTATATAGAGACACAGAGAGAGAGGTACAGAGACACAGGCAGAGGGAGAAGCAGGCACCATGCAGAGAGCCTGACGTGGAACTCGATCCAGGGTCTCCAGGATCACGCCCTAGGCTGCAGGCGGCGCTAAACCACTGCACCACTGGGGCTGCCCTGCATAATACTCTCTTGGTCCATCATGTTGTCACAAATGGCAAGAGTTCATTCTTTTTTATGGCTGAGCTGTATTCCGTTGTGCATGTATACACATACATACCCCCATATCTTCTTTACCTACTCATCAAAAAGCTAAGAATTAACAAGTGTTGTTGACAAGGACATAGAGAAAAGGGAACCTATGAAGGTTCCCACTGTTGGTGGGAATGTAAACTGAAGCAACAATATAGAGGTTCCTTAAAAAAATTAAAATAGAAATACCATACAATCCAGTAATTCTACTCTTGGGTATTTACCCAAAGAAAACGAAAACACTAATTCAAAAAGATATATGTACCCCTATGTTTATTGCAACATTATTATAATAAGCAAAATATGGAAGCAATCTAAGTGTCCATCAATAGATGAATGAATAAAAAAGATGTGGGGGTTATGTATGTATAAAATTAGCCATATTCTTAGGCAAACTATCTCCTCTAGGGACCTCAGTTTGTTTACACAGCTATAGGTTAAGACTAGGTGATTTCCAAAGGTTTCCTGCACTTTAAAAACCCAAGATTTTGGGACGCCTGGGTGGCTCAGCTGTTGAGCATCTGCCTTTGGCCCAGGGCATGATCTTGGGATCTGGGATCGGGTCCCACATCAGGCTCCCTGCAAGGGGCCTGCTTCTCCCTCTGCCTGTGTCTCTGCCCCCACCCCCCGTGTCTCTCATGAATAAATAAATGTTTAAAAAAAAACAACCAAGATTTTGTATAACCTGTATGCATTTTTAAATATGTAAAAATATATAAAAATTCACATATTAAGTAGTCAAAAATGCTGGCAACATTGATTTGGGTTGCAACCAACATGATGTGGGTTGGTTTAAGGACTCCCCCAAAATGAGAGCCCCTTTCAGTTGCAATCAAAGATATCTTTATTCTACACAGAAATGAAGCAAATCTATGACCTTAGCCTCATCAAAGCTGTGCAATAACTCCTTGTGTTAATTTAGCTTGCTTATCCCAAAAGACATCCTTAAAATATAGTAGGTAAAAGGATTTCAAAGGAAAGGGATGACAAGTAAGAAACAGTGAAACACCTTTTTCTATGTCTTTTTCAAGTAAAAATTCAACACAGAGAAGAATCCAAGGTATAGAAAATTCAAAGCATCCTTAAGAATTATTTAACCCTCATGGGGGGCCTGCCTGGGTGGTTCAGCTGGTTAAATGTCTGCCTTCAGCTCAGGTCATGATCCCAGGGTTCTGGAATCGAGCCCATTAGGCTCTCTGATTAGTGGGGAGTGTGCTTCTGCCTCTGCCCCTCTGCTCATGCTCTCTCTGGCTCTCTCTCTCTCAAATAAATAAAATCGTTAAAAAAAAAAAGAAAAAAGATTTAACCCTCAAGTATTTTCTAAAATATCAACCCTTTCCTGCCCACCAACAGACACTCAAAAATAGTTGTATTTCCACTTATGAATATGTTCTCTTTTTTTTTTTGGAATATGTTCTTTTATTGTATATAGCTATGGAGACTACCAACTCAGAATTAGTAAATTGGTGAAATATGTCTAGGCTGCTAACTCCATGAGCATAATATATGTTAGCTAGCCACGGGAATTATACACTGGTAACTTCTAACAAGAACATATTCTCTTAATCAAAGATCCCAATCTATGTATATTTCACAAATTAAAAATAGGTCCCTGTTAAGTAGAGATGTGAAACTGTAAAGATTTATTTATTTATTGGAGAGAGAGAGAGAGAGAACACACTCATATATGCCCCTGGGGCAGGGCAGAGGGAGAGGGAGAGAGAATCTCAAGCAGACTCTGTACTGAGCACAGAGCCCAAAGTGGGACTCGATCTCACAATCCTGATATCACGATCTTAGCTGAAACCAAGAGTCGGATGCTCAACTAATTGTACTACCCTGGTGCCCCCAAGAGAAGAAATGAAACTTTAAATTCATACTAAATAAATATCAATTAAAAGCAGTACTGAAGTGCACCTGGGTGGCTTGGTCTGTTAAGTATTAACTCTTGATCTCAGCTCAGGTCGGTCTTGATCTCAGGGTCATGAATTCAAGCATTAAGTAGGCATAGAGCCTAGTTTAAAAAAAAAAAAAAAAGCAGTAATGATATCTGCAGATTGAAATGGTTTTTTTGAGGGGTGAGGCAGAGGAAGAGAATCCAAAGAAGGCTCCACACTGAGCACAGAGCCCCACACAAGGCTTGTTCTCACAACCCTGAGATCATGACCTGAGCTGAAATCAAGAGTTGGATGCTTAACTGATTGAGCCACTCAGGGGCCCCTGAAGACTGAAATGTTTAATGACAGGTTCAAAATCTGTAAGCAGAATTAGCCCTCAGGGAAAAGCAAATCAGAAGTAAAATGAGATACCACCTCACATCTAACACGATGGAAATAATCCAAAAGCTAAATAATAACAAGGGTTGGCAAAGATGTGGAAAAAATAGAACCCTCATGCACTGCTGGTAGGAATCTAAAGTGGTGCAGCCACTTTGGAAAACAGTCTGGCAGTTCCTCAAAAGGTTAATCACTGGTTACCATAGGACCCAGAAATTTCACTCTTAAGTATTATACCCAAGAGAAGTGAAAAGATATGCCCACACAAAAACTTGTAATATTCACAGCAGCATTAATCGTAATAGTCAAAAAGAAAAAACATGAATGTCCATCAACTGAGGAATGGATAAATAAGATATGGTACATCCACACAATGGAAGATAATTTGGCAATAAAAAGAAAACAAGGCAGGAGACCTGCTATATATCACATGGATGAACCACATAAACATTATGCTAAGTGAAAGAAGCCAGTCAGAGAAAATCACACATTGCACGATTCTATTTATACAAAATATCCAGGAAAGGCAAATTTATAGGACAGAAAGTAGTTTGATGGAGCCTAGGGCTAAAATGTTAGGGGAATGAGGAGTCACACTGCCAATGGGGTTTCTTTTTGGAGTGATGAAAATGTTCTAAAATTGATCATGGTAATGGTTGCATAACTCTGACTATACTAAATATCACTGAATTATGTATTTTTCAAAGATTTATTTATATGAGAGGGAGAGTACATGAGTATGTGAGGGGAGGGGGAGTGGCCGAGGGAGAAGAGAATCTCAAGCAGACTCCCCACCAAGCACATAGTGAGACATGGGGTTCAATCTCACAAACATGAGATCATGACCTAAGCCAAAATCAAGAGTTGGAGGTACAACCGACTAGGCCACCCAGGCACCCCTGAATTATACATTTTAAATGAATGAATCATAAAGTATGTGGATTATATCTCAATAAAGGTGTTATATTCAAACTATCTCTAAGTAGGAAAGGATAACTAGACTGTGAACACAGAACATTTTCTTACATGAAGTTCTAGCGCTAAGTGAATATAAACCCGGATCCACACAATTTAGAAGATACAAATTCCTGCATATTTCAACTCTCTTATGTCAAAAGGTTAGTTAATAATGGAATATGGTAAGAGCTCTGAAGTAAGATTTAAGGACTAGGACACTTTCAGAATGCACTGCTGATAGTATTAAATGTCTAATAAAATACTGTCTATACCTGTACTGTCCAAATCAGTAGCCACTAGCCACATGTGATTATTTAAATTTAATTTAATTCAACTTAATTTAATCAGTCTCACTATCTACCTCCAAGTGCTCAATAACTAAACTACATGTGGATAGTGGCTGCCATACCGGACTTCACAAGTACAGAATATTTCTATCATCACGAGTTCTACTGGATGGTGCTGGATACAACATATCTTCTGAACCAAAGAATTTAGAGTATACTCTAGAGTTCTAGAACTCTGTCTTCATAGTGATGTTAAAATGTACCTCACCTCAGAGGATGTTTCCAAACTTAAAACTGACCATCTAGAATAAAATAAATACCACAAACTCCTCTAAGTATTCCCACTGGACAAGGTATATACATATATAAAAATGAAATATCCCAGAGATTTTTTTCCCCTGAAATTCCAAATAATCTTCTGTAATACTACTTCCCAAATTAAAAAAAAAATGTACTCCATCAGAACTAATATAGAAATTTGGGTTCTATTACCTACCCAAATAAGAGTCTATAGGCTTTGAGACTCAGTCATTTCAACCATTTTTGATCTCAGTGCTCTCAAAAGTAAAATAGTGATTTATTTGGAAAAAAATCTTAAATAAAATACAACCTAACATCACAAAACATTAACATTAACATTAACAGAACTAAAATATGGACAGCTACAAATCTCTTAGTCCTATAATGACTCTAACAAAATAAGGTTAATATTAAATGATTTCCAGTTGGGATCTTAGTATATATCTGAGAGAAATAAAAAGATGTACAGTTGACCCTTAAACAATGGGCATTAGGGACACCAAATTCCATGTAGTTGAAAATTCGTGTATAACTTTGAACTCCCCTAAAGCTAAACTACCATTGTTGGCCAAAAGCCTTACTGATAATATAACCAATAAATACATATTTTATATATTGGGGACCCCTGGGTGGCTCAACAGTTTAGCATCTGCCTTCGGCCCAGGGCGTGATCCTGGAGTCCAGGGATTGAGTCCCACATCAGCTCCCAGGATGGAGCCTGCTTCTCCCTCTGCCTGTGTCTCTGTCTCTCTCTCTGTGTGTGTCTCTCATGAATAAATAAAATCTTTTTTAAAAATACATATTTTATATATTATATACTGCATTCTTACAATAAAGTAATCAAGAAAAAAAGAAAACTGTAAGGAACAGAAAATACATTTACAGTACTATACTGCATTTATCGAAAGAATTCCACGTCTAAGTGGACCCACACAGTTTAAACTGTGTTGTTCAAAGGTCAACTGTACTTTGACAAAAAGGGACACACAAACTGTCCAAAAGTGTAAATCTACTAATAGTTCATGGGTTCAAGTCCTGATGGAGTCTTCTTCCAACCCAAACTTTCTAAAACCAATGTCAGAGTTCTAAAAAAGGAAATGAAACCTGAATATGAACTTTTGGTGCTGGTATATTTGAAACAACAAGTTTTAGAAGGAGAAGCTAGCTGCATATAACTTGAATTTGTGGGTCCTGATCAGATATACGCTGAGTGTGCTAGAAAAGCTTTCACCTGGAGGTGGGGTGGGGGAAGGCAATGGAAAGAAAAGAATCCTTTTTTGAAATGCAGATTATCTCAAGTCAAGGGTTAAAACAAGGCATTTTTATATAAAGGCTCAGATTCCATGAGAGGAAAAATTATTACTTTAACACAAGGTTTCTCAATGTTGGTGCTATTGACATTTCTAGATATTTTGTTGAGGTGGGCTGTCCTAAACATTGTAGAGAGTTAAGCAGCACCCCTGGCCTCTACCCACTAGATGCCAGGAGTAATGCAACCTCAATCCCCTAAGTATGACAACCAAAAATGCCTCCAGACAATCCCAAATGTCCTCAGGGGAAGCGGGGGGGGGGGGGGGGGGGGCACAAATTGGCCCATAGGAGAGAACTACTGGTCTACTTTTACTAGCTAATCTTCCTCCTTCTCTCTTCTTTTCAAAAAGCCATCAAGTATTGCATAGGACTCACTTATACTAAAATAATTATTTATCGTTCATCTAAAATTTACCTGGGCATCTTGCATTTGTTTGCCAAATCTGGCAACCATCATGCAACAGAAATCAAAGATCTGGAATGTCATGGTCCCACACTAGATATGTCCCTTCCCACTTCCACTGTGCTAATCAAGACAAGTTAAAGATTCCAAGAAAGATTACCAGAAATTGTTTGATAGCCCATTTTGTTCGAACCCCAGGGGTATCACAAGGCCTTGCTGATCATAAACTATGCTACAGTTCTATGCAGGACTTACCATTGGGGTCCTTCCTGAATAGAGTGTTCATCACTGTAGCATGGAGTTTCACACTATTCCACTCTTTCACTATTAGTCCAGAAGCCTGAAAACGTTCCAGCACTCGATCGACTAATTCCTGAAGCCTAAAGAAATTGAAGGAAGAAGTATAAAAATCTTAGTAACCTCATGAAACCCTGATTTACTGGTTCAATGTTCATAGAATATCTGTTCTGAGCCAATCACTGTGCAAGACCCTGCATAAGAGGAGGGAGAGAAAGGCCGCAGTCCCCACAACCCAGTGTTCACAGCCTTGGGGAGCAGATGGACGTGGAAACCAATAACTGAAATCCATCACAGGGAGTGTTAAGGCGGGGGATCAACCATACGTGAAGAGGGCCAGGTTTTCACAGGAAGCTTAACCATGATCTTGAAGGAATCAAAGCTTAGCATCTCGGGATAGGGCTCAAGAAGCCAGGTGCAACAGAGAATTGCCTAAAAGGAAGTGCTTTATTGCTTCATCCAGTCAGAGAACCTACAGCTACCATGTGGTTGATGTGTTTCTGCTGGGATCAAAGGAGGTCTGATATAATTCTCAGACATTTGTTCACTGGGAAGGAGCCTGCACTGCAAAGATTCCAGTAGCCTTGGACACTATCCCTGTGTTTATTTCACTGAGGCCGAAGTGCAGTACCAATAAAGACACTATAGGAAAATCCACAGGTTGCATGACTCTTCCCCATCTGGGTACCAGGTAAGCTCTAAGCAGCAAGGGTTCTGCAGTGGCTGAGTTCTATCTTGATGATGGCCATTCATTCTAACACCTCTACCAGAAGTAATTCTTGCACAGATTTCTGCATACTGTCGGGTATTTTGCTCAATAGCCCGAAGAACTCCCTTTCACATTTCTTGTAAGGCCACACTAGTGGTGATGAACTCCTTCAGCCTTTGTCTAGAAAACTCTTTAATCCCTCCTTCAATGTCTGCCTCTTTCAACCTTCCCCTTAGCCTTCTCTGAGATTTGTGCTGATGCTAATTGACTTCCCTGGCCCAAAATAATCTTCCATTAGTATATTAATAAACAAAAGATATCACATTTTTAGATGTACTGGTAATACGCTTTGTGTCAAAATCAGGGCTACCTGTATCCTCTTTTCCTGGATACAAGTAGTCCTAAGAAACTCAGAGTCCATGAATCTGCCTTTGCTTCTTGGGCCATGGCCCAAGTATAATGGCCCACAGAGTAAGCACTGTGGCCAGAGCACAGATTCTTCTTGAGCAGGGATAGACAGGTTAGCTTTATGTGAAATGTGGGCCACGCCTCGCTTATACAGCCCATCTGTGGGACCTTGCCTCAATCAGAACACTCTGGCTTCAGCAACGTGGCTGCTTGATGCCTGTCTCCAAGTGGCCAACAGCCTCTAGTATCCTGACCCTCCAATGATCTTGCACTCATTGAGACGGGGGCAAAACAACTCTTTTCATTTGCACTGCATGCACTGCAGCAAGAGGAAGTTACCGTCCCTGAAAAATTGATCCAGAAGCACAAACGATTATTTTCCCTGTCATGGTTTTCAGGCCCCAAAGTTCCAAAATTAATCTTCTTAAAATTCTAAATTACCTTAATTGCTTTTTATGAAATACTGCCTACCTGCCTACTAACCAAAGAATATTTATAACATGAGGTAAGCCATAATTAATAACAATAATAATATTAAAGTAAATACCCATGTCCCCTTTACCAAACTTCAGAACTGCAACACAGGGCTGGGAGTAGGGTAAAGCAAATGAGGAAATTACTTCAGGCACAAAATTTAAGGCAGTGCCAAAAACTGCAGTAACCAAAATAAATCATGTTTTAATGCAATATTTTAAAAAATCAAAATTAATGCAAAAAAATCCACGATGAATGGAATATCAAAATTTTGAATGAAGATGAGTTAAGTATATTGCTGAATTCTCCCTTTGTGTCAGGCTCCAGTGTGGCCCAGCACGGGGTAGAACAGGACAACAGGATGCTCAGGATGTCCCTCAGGATGCTCCAGGCTCTGGAGATCCAGGTAACTCCTCACTGCCTCGTGACCTTGGCATTCAACATGCACATTTTGTTATACGGCTTCCTCCACTAAGCAGCTTGACAACACCACCTCTGTTGCCTTCTCTTCCCTGGGCCACAGTATCCACCCTCTCCCTCCACTTATGCCAATCCCTCAAACCCCACTCTTCCATGAAGCCTTTCCAACCACCCTAACACCCCCAACTTCGCTGTATCTATGAGCAATGACTCTGCCCTTCTCCTTAGGTGTGCTCTACTTAGTATTCTCAGGGACAGTCCCTTGTTGCTTTAAGTTTGTCTGTCCTATTCCCCTACTAGATTGTATGTTCCTCAAGAGCATCTGACATTTGTCTTACATCTTCCAGAACACCATTATACTTGCCTTTCAGTACCTACTGGCTGTGATTGGTTAACTGATGGATGTGACTGATTAAAAAGTGAAAAGTGAGGAGCACCAGGGTGGCTCAGTTGATTGGGCATCTGACTCACGATTTCAGCTTAGGTCATGATCTCGTGAGTTGTGAGATGGTGCCCTGCAGTTTGTGGGGAGTCTGCTTGGGGTTCTCTCCCCTCTCCATTCCCCCTCACTTGCAAGCACTGTCTTTCTCTCTCTCAAATATGTCTTTTTTTTTTTTAAGTGAGAAGTGAATGTAAAAAATAAAATAAACATAGTCTTGAAGGATCACTGAAGATTCACAGATAAAACCAGGGAAGAAGGACACTTTGAGCAGAAGAAACAGCATGTATAAAGATACCAAGGGATGGTCGATCACATCTTATTAGGAAAACTGATTACTGAATATGGCTGTAGCAATGGGTGAGGCAGATAGGACAGTGGAGATGAGCTGGATATAAGTGGTGGTCGAACCATCAGAAGCCATGAGGATTTTAAAAAGAGAATGATGTGATTAGAGGTCCACTTCTGAAAGCTGACTCTGTGGAAGAGTAGAAAACACTCTACAAGAACAGAGTTGAGGTACAGAAGTCAGCTAGAACAATGTCAGGCACTATTCTACACACTCAATATCTGTTAATACACTTCATCCTCACAATGAATTATTAATCCCTATTTTACCAATGAGGGAACTAAGGCACAGAGAAGTTATAAAACTTGACCAAAGTCACATAACTAATACGTGGCAGATACAAAATCAGAATCTATACTGTCTGGCTTCAGAGCACATGCTTTAAGGATTGCACTAGAAAAGGGGAAAGGATGCATATCCAAACTGTGGCAGGGGCAGTAAGAACCGAGATGAGAGAACAGCTTCACAAGGGCTGCATGAGAGAGAAGCTGATGCCCTCAGACATAGCAGTGTTCAAGCACAGAGAGCAGCTGAGGTGACTGGCAGGAGTCTGCCTTAAATGACCAGGTGGGCCACTGACCAAGGTGGGGCATTCTGGAGAAGCAATTGCTATTGTTATGCTATGTCATTCCAAAGAGAGGGCTAATACTGTATATGCTTTTGAACATGTGACATGGGACATCAAGTAGGAGAGGTCCAGGAGAGGGATGGAAATACAAGCTAAAGCACACAAAATACAGATCTGAAGGCCACCTGGGTGGCTCAGTCAGGTAAGCCTCCGACTTTTGATTTCAGGTCAGGTCATGATCTCAGGGTCATGAGATCGAGCCCCATGTTGGGCTACATTTGACATGGAGTCTGCTTGAGATTCTGTCCCTACTCTGTCCCTCCCCATACTCACTTGCACATGCTCCCTCTCTCAAATAAATAAATAAATAAATAAATAAATAAATAAATAAAATCTTTTTTAGAAAGATACAGATTTAGTCATGAATGCAAAGCAATAGTTAAAAGCATGGAATAGATGCAGTCACAGTGGGTAGGAGGATTCACAGGGAGAGCTAAGGACAGAGCCTTAAGGGTCACACTTATGTAAGGGGCAGAGAAGGAACCAGCAAAGATCATCAATAAGGAGAAATGAGAAAAACCTTCAGAAGAGGACTTTAGAAAGGCTAAAAGAAGAATTACAGGAGGAAAAAAAATCAGTATAGTACAAAGTCACAGAAAAGTAAAGTAAAAAGAGGAACAAAATAAAGTCTATTTACTTCTCAGAGTGTACAGGAGACCTCTGCTGAAGCACACCAAGATGGAGGCCTTGGTAGAGAGGACCAAGGTAGAAACCAGAGGAGGAGAGAGGGGGTAAGTGAACATCAACTCTTTCCAGAAACTTGAAAGGAACCGAGGAAACTAATGCCTTGATAATTAGAAGACACAGGGGCAGCCTGGGTGGCTCAGTGGTTTAGCACTGCCTTCAGCCCAGGGCCTGATTCTGGAGACCTGGGATCAAGTCCCATGTTGGGCTCCCTGCATGGAGCCTGCTTCTCCCTCTGCCTGTGTCTCTGCCTCCCTCTGTGTCTCTCATGAATAAATAAATAAAATCTAAAAAAAAAATTAGAAGACACAGAGTGGAGGGCAGGTTGTTTGTGTTTGCTCTTGATAAGGAGAAAGAACTGAAAATGCTTACAGACAAGAAATTATCCAACAGAGAACGAAAATAAAACTTTAGGTGATAGAGGAAATTGACAGGACAAGATCTCAAAGGAGACAGGAAGGGCTGATGTGCTCCAGGTGAAGGGGATACAGAGGTGAACAAGCCCCTGCCTTGAGGAGCTTACATGCCAGTGGAAGGAGACAGTCGGATAGTGGACACATATACACATACTACAGCAGGTGGTGCTAAGCACCACCATAAAGAAAATGGAGTATTAAAGAGAGATGGGAATACCACTGGGAGTACATGTACCATTTTATACAGGGGGATTGGGGAAGGCCTCCCTGAGACAGTGACATGTGAGCAGACTCAAGGGATTAGCACTGCCCAGAAAGGGAACAGCAAGGACAGGCCTATAAAGCAGCATGTGTGTGGCAGGACTGAGGAATAGTAAAAAGCCAGTGTATGGAGTAGAGCTACAGGGAGAAGAGCTGAGGCTGGAGAGGTGGAGAGGATCATGGGGCTTACACAGGGCTCGCAGACGTCTATAAGGACTTTGGTTTTAACTCAGAGTGAGATGGGAGCTTTCAGTGTTTTCAGCAGAAGAATGAAATGATCTGACTGACATTTTAGAAAGAAACCTCTGGCTGCTGTGCAGAAGAAAGTGGTAGAGGTGAGGATGAAGCAGGAAGGAGGTCTTTGCAGCAACCAGATGGCTGGAGGGGGGGCAGTGGTGGAGGTGGTAAGAAGGGGAAGCTTTTCTGATATACTGACATGAAGAGTAAAAGATGATTCTAGAGGAATTTTTGTTCCCAACATCTGAAAAACTGAATATGAAAGAGAACACGTCCAAGGATTCATGAGACATCTGTAGAAAGGGAAGGACAGTGATGAATGGAAAGGCAGGCCGAACAAAGCCAGGCTGTAAGGCTTCTGAGGTCAAGGTGAGTTGGAATCTTACCACGTAGGCCACAGGAAACCAAGGAGGGCCTGTAAGCAAGATACACAGGCAAAACCAAAGGCATGGAAGCCAGTTAAGAAAGATGGGCTTCCTGACCAAGTGGTCTTAATTTTTTCTCTAATTACAAAGTTGTATGTGTTCATTATAGAAAAAAAATGGAAAAAGAAAAAAGTATGAAAAGGAGATCATAACCTCTCCAACCACACAAAAACACTTATGCTTTTTTATATGATTTTTAAGTTTTTTTCTACAGATATACATCAATTTTAAAAAGACAAGACAGTTTTTTGTAAACCTACTTATTTCACTTAATGTACCCTGAATATTTCCATGTCTTGGAGTATTTTTTTTTAAATATAATTTTGAGGAGCAATGAGAAAAGCTAAATAATAAAATATCGGTAAAGATGGAAAAAGAGGGCTGACTCATGGAAATAACTTTGCCGCTATATTCTCAAAGGGAAAATAAAATATATTCATGCTACACATAACCCTGATTTTATAGTTAACTGATTTAATTAATTGTGCATGTGGACCTCCAAGCAAAGACCTACATTATATTGAGTCTAAAGTTTTTGATTAACACCATGACAGAACCATAAAGTTTTGAAACACTTCTAAGCATTATAAACATAACTTAAGACTGAACGTAGCCAAGCACTGCAAAATCCACCTCAATTACAAATCACAGCACAGGGACACCTGGGTGGCTCAGTCAGCTGAGTGTCCAACTCTTGATTTCAGCTCAGGTTGTGATTTTGAAGTTGTGGGGTCAAGTCCCATGTCAGGCCCAGTGCAGAGTCTGCCGGTCCTTCCCTCTCTGTTCCTCCCCCTGTTTGTGCTCTCTCTCAAATAAATACAAATCTTTAAAAAAAAAAAAAAAAAAAAAATCACGGCACAATGATGCCTCACTTTCTTCTCCTCTATTAAAGAAAAAGAAGAATGAATGAATGAATGGATGAATGAATGAATAAATATAAAAAATATAAATAAAGAAAAAGAAGTGAATAGGGACTTTGACTAAATAAAAGCAGGGAACAAGAAATATTATACGAAGGAAATTAAATAAATTAAATAAAATAAACCAATTTCCAGCTCTGTCTTTCTGGAAAATTAAGATTTCTGTCCAATTCACAGACTTAGGACTTTGAAGGAACTAAAGTCCTTTACAAAGTTGTAGTCTAAAATCTCACTTTGGGACGCTTGGGTGGCTCAGTGGTTGAGTGTCTGTCTTTGGTTCAGGGCGTGATCCTGGAGTCCCTGGACTGAGTCCCATATCAGGCTCCCTGCATGGAGCCTGCTTCTCCCTCTGCCTCGGTCTCTGCCTCTCTCTCTGTGTCTCTCACGAATAAATAAATAAAATTAAAAAAAATAATAAAATCTCATTTTACGCAAGAAGAAATGAAGCATAGAAAGATGAGTTGCTCAAAGTCAGGACAGAGAGACCAGAATCCAAGTCAGTTGTGCTGTTACCAATTCACTGTGTACTCTAAAAAGTTTGGCTCTTTATCTTATTCACTGCTTTATCCTGGCACCAAAATTAATGCCTGACACATAATCAGTTCTCAATAAATAGTTATTGCATGCATGTATGATTCATAGATGACAAATATTTTGGGGGTTCTATTAAGAGAACTTAAGGGTACTTGAGTACAGTTTCTAAATTTCAGGTTGATATCACAGATACTACATTTAACAGTATGTCTGTATATTTCTAACAGCACAGTCTTTCAATTCTTACTTCACTGATCCTTTCCTGTTTGACTATCTGAGTCACAGAGCTTCTCTATGCCTTTGCTTCCTCATAAGTAAATTAAAAATAATATAGAGTTACTATGAGAAAAATTATGAATTATTCTTAAGCATTTTTATTATTTAGATAGTGCTTAGAGTTTGGAAACAGAAGCCTTAAATCTTAGCTCTTAAAGGCCTTAAGTGCTCCAAAGCTCAAGCATCCCAGAGCCATTTTTACAGATATGGATTTGTACTGCAGAAAGATCACCAACTCCCTAGAAAGTACAAATTCCAGGCTTTTGTTTGAGAATTTTTTTCCAGTTTAATTCAGTTCCATACAATTAATACTTCTTGAGTGCTTACTGTATATAGGCATTATGCAAGCCACTACAAAAATAAAAAACTAAGCAAACAAAGTTCTTGTTATTAAGGAGCTTTCAGGTAACTATAAAGGAAGACTTCGGAAATAACACAAACAATAAGAGGTGCTCCAGGTAATTTAAACATGGAAGAGAGTATAGCTGGATTGGGACCAGGACAGGCCATTAGGAGGACGGGCTTAGAACAGAAAGCTAACTGTACCCAATTCATCTTGTGTATCTGCTGAATGAGTGAATAAGTACATAATAAACATTCACTGAACATCTATGAACCTGAATTATAAAAGGCGTTGGATATACAATGCTGAATAAGAGTACTCCCCACCATGAAGAATCCTATAGTCTACTTAAGAAAAGGAGAAAGCTAAAAAAAAAAAAAAAGAAAGAAAGAAAAGAAAAATTTGTTTCTTTTTTTAAGTTTTTATTTAAATTCTGGTTACTTTACAGTATACTCTTAGTGTTAATATAGTGACTCAACACTTCCATATAACACCTGGTGCTCATCACAAGTGTATTATTCATTAATCTCCATCACCTATTTTACCCCCACACACTACACCTTTATTCATTCATCAACCAGTGGATACTTGGGCTGTTTCCATAATTTGGCTATTGTTGATAATACTGCTATAAATTCAGGGTGCATGTGTCCCTTTGAATCAGTATTTTTGTATTCTTTGGGAAAATACTAGTAGTACAATTTGCTAGATTGTAGGGTAGTTCTATTTTTAACTTTTTGAGGAACCTCCATACTGTTTTCCAGAGTAGCTATACCACTTTGCATTCCCACCAACAGTGCAAGAAGATTCCCCTTTCTCCACATACTTGCTAACACCTGTTGTTTCTTGTGCTGTTGATTTTAGCCATTCTGACGGGTATGAGGTGGTATCTCTGCAGTTTTTATTTGCATTTCTGCTGGGAGATTTTTAAGCCAGCAAGTCCTATAGCATACAGGCTATGGCTCAGAAGGACAAATACAGTTGTATTTCATGAGATCTACATACAGTTCACTCATGACACGTAACCCAGAAGTTACTTTTATGTCAGTATATGTAGATCTCATGAAATACAACTATAAACACTCAAGAAATAGCAAGGTTTTTTTTTTTTTAAAGATTTTATTTATTTACTTGACAGAGAGAGAGAGAGAGAGAGAGAGCAAAGCAGAGGGAGCAGGAGAGGGAGAAGTACGTTCCCCGCTGAGCTGGAAGCCCAATGTGGGGCTCGACCCCAGGACTCTGGGATCATGACCCAAGTCGAAGGCAGATGCTCAACCATGAGCCATTCAGGTGCCCTTGTTTTTTGTTTTATTTTTAATTTATTTATTTTCAGTGATCTCTACACCCAACATGGGGCTGGAACTCACGATCCAGGATTGTTGGTTTCTGCTTTAAAATAGATACATATCATATTAGGCAATATCTGTCTACTTTCTGAAAGTCTTTAATGAAAAAAAAAATTAGGCTGAATTTTACCAAAAGCCTTTTAGGCATGTATTTAGATACTATTTTTAATTTTGACCTATTGAGAGTTGGATGTTATCAGATTTCCTGGTCTTAATTCACTTTGAATTCCTGAGATAAACCAGCTTAGTCATAATGGATCATATTCATCTGACTCCTACACTCCACCTACAGAAAACTGCCAAATCGAGCAGATTTTACTCTTCTTGAATCTGCATATCAATTCTCGCTGTTACTGTTGTTCAGGCCTTGTTTCTCACCTGGATTCCTATAATGACTTTTGAATACTTTCCCCTCCTGTTCCTGGCTCTTCATTTCAATTACATATGTAGTCTCATAATTACATCAAATTTATATAGGATCATTTGAGGAGAACTGGTATCTTTTTGAAACTAAGTCTATCAATGAACATGAGCAATCACAATTTATTTATAATTTATAATTTTCTGCAAAAAGGTCTTACACATACTTTGGTATAGTTCTTTCCTAAGTACCTAATGGGTTTTGGTGCTACTGTAAATGGATGGTATCTTTTCATTTTATTTTTTTTTCTTCATGGTCATCACTCTAACCTGGTTACTTACTTTCAACTGCAGCCTGGATTGCAATATGACCTGACATGCATTCTTTTCCCCGCTAATCCATTTTACCACACAATACCTTTTTAAAATGAAAGATCATGTCACTATATTGCTTAAAACCCTTCAGTGCACCTAGGAAAACAGTACAAATTCTTTACCAACTGTAGTGACCTTGTATAATCAAGTTTCTGTCTGCCTCTCTGGCCTCATCTCCCTTGTGTACTCCCCTGGTCTTCTTCAAGTGCTGAAACACACTAAGCTCTCTCTCGAGGTCTTTGCACTTTCTCTTCCCTCTGCCTAGTACCCCCTTACCACCATTCCCTTGTGTTCTTTAAGTCTGAACTCAAATGTCAACTCTTGGAGATGCCTCCCCTGGACATTGCATCTGACGCATGTCCCCTATGTTATTCTTCTTATCCTCTTGTTTGTTTCTTTTGTAGAATCTACTATATTTTATAATTATTCTTTATTACTTTTTTTTTTTGTCTGCTTCCTCTTTGGGCAGCTAGACTGGGTCTGGAGGATCCAAGACGGCCCCATTCACATGATGGGAGCCTTAGTGCTGTCAACTGGGACACCTTAATTCTTTTCCTCATGGTCTTTTTTTCCAGCTGGAGAGTTTGGACTTCCCTAAAAAGCAACTG
The DNA here is from genome assembly GCF_048164855.1 of Canis lupus baileyi. NCBI lineage: Eukaryota > Metazoa > Chordata > Mammalia > Carnivora > Canidae > Canis > Canis lupus. The sequence goes on from NC_132841.1 coordinate 23,537,329, forward strand.
TGTCCTGAAAGGTTGAATTTGAAAACAAAAGCTGGGGGCAGCTGGGTGGGTCAGTGGTTGAGCCTCTCCCTTTGGCTCAGGTCGTGATCCCAGGGCCCGGGGATCGAGTCCCACATTGGGCTCCCCGAAGGGAGTCTGCTTCTCCCTCTGCCTATGTCTCTGCCTCTCTGTCTCTCTCATGAGGAAGAAGAAGAAGAAGAAGAAAGAAGAAGAAGAAAGAAGGAGGAGGAGGAGGGAGGAGGAGGAGGAGGAGGAGGAGGAGGAGGAGGAGGAGGAGAAGGAGGAGAAGGAGGAGAAGGAGGAGAAGGAGGAGAAGAAGGAGAAGAAGGAGAAGAAGGAGAAGGAGAAGGAGAAGGAGGAGAAGGAGAAGGAGAAGGAGAAGAAGAAGAAGGGAAAAAAGAAAAGCTGTAAGATCTCTTAAGGCCTAGCACTGACAGTTTTACGAATCATTCCTATCCCATTCTATTAGTCAAAGCAAGTCACAGGGCTGGTATCTTTTTTAAATGACATTATCTGTTTGTTGCCAGTATACAGAAAGACAATTGATTTTATTATACTAATTTTATAGTCAATCACTTTGCTAAACTCTTATTATTTCTAGCAACTTGGTAATTGTAGATAAACTTGCTTTGTTTCTGGTCAGAAAATGTGATTTATAATATACCAACTCACTGAAATTTATTAAGTCTTACTTTATGATCTACTGTGTAATCCATTTTTCCCAACTGTTCCATATGCCTGAAAAGAATATGAATTCTCTAATTGCTAGGTTTATAATTCCAGAAATGACTACTACATTAAATTTGTTCATTGTCAAAATCTTCTGTATCTTTACTGATTTTACATCTGCTTGACCTACCAATAATTGGAAGATATGTCACAATCTCCTTCTATGGGGATCCCTGGGTGGCGCAGCGGTTTAGCGCCTGCCTTTGGCCCAGGGCGCGATCCTGGAGACCCGGGATCGAATCCCACGTCGGGCTCCCGGTGCATGGAGCCTGCTTCTCCCTCTGCCTATGTCTCTGCCCCTCTCTCTCTCTCTGTGTGACTATCAAAAATAAATAAAAATTAAAAAAAAAAAAAACAATCTCCTTCTATGAACATGATTTCTCAATTTCTCTCCAGTAAAAAGTTTGTATAAATCTGGTTTAATCTACTTTGGGGCGATTCTAGTGGGTTCATACAAGTTTAAAATTATATCATCTTGGTAGATTGTTTATCATTATGTAACAGTCCTCTCTCTACTGCTAAGAATAACATGTTTGATATTAATTCTGTTATGCAAACTTCCTTTTGGTATTTGCCCAGTGTATCTTTTTGTTTTCTACTACCTCATGGATGGATGGATCTCTGGTAAACAGCATATAACTGAATTTTGTTTAATCTTATCTTTTTTAACCAGTGAGTTTATTAACATGTATCATTAATAGATATATCTCTGGACTTATTATCCTATGTTTAAATATTCATCCCACTTTTTACTATGCTTCTTGTTCCTTTTTATAAATTTGTATTTGTTCTTTTGTTCTTTTTCTCTCTGCTTGTTTCCTATTTATACACCCTATTTTAGACTTAGTTTTAAATTTTTACTGTATGCATTTGGCTTAACAGTAAAAAAATATCTTAACACATTCCTCACCCCGCCCCCCCCCCAAAAAAAAAAAAAACGAAAATACTTAAAATCTAGAATTCTCCTCAGGCTTGACTTATAATGCTCTTAGCTGGCATTTATGTTAACTGAACAATGTTGGTTCCCTTTTTAAAATATTTATTTTTAGCTCTTTCTTTTTAAAAAGCTCTCCCCACTATAAAATATTTTATATAGACAATGTCTGCCATTTTATGTATTTGCCATTCTTTTCTGCATCTCATACTAACCTTCCTACATCTCAGACATTCTAAATTCATTTTCCTTTTCTTGAAATACATCCTTTAGGGTGCCAGGGTGGCTTAGTCAGTTAAGCATCTGCCTTTGGCTCAGGTCATGGTCCTGGGGTCCTAGGATGAGCCTCATGTTGGGCTCCGTGCTCAATGGGGAGTCTGCTTCTCCCTCTGGCTCTCCTCCTGCTTGTGCTCGTTCACACACAGTCTCTCTCTCATAAATAAATAAAATCTTTTAATTTAACATAAATTAATAAAATCTTTTAATCTATTTAACAAAAATATATGTCCTTTATACATTCCTTTACTACAGACATCTCACAATAATAAATTCTCTGAGTTTTTGTTCACCTGCAACAGTCTTCATTTCACCTTTGTTCATTTTTTTAAAAAAAATTTTATTTATTTTAGAGAGAGAGAGAGAAAGAGAGTAGGCAGAGGAGCTGAGGGGGAGGGAATGAGAATCTCAAGCAGACTCCTCACTGAGCTGATGCAGGGCTCGAACCCACAACTGCGAGATCATGACCTGAGCCAAAACCAAGAGTCATACACATAACCAACTGAGCCACTCAGGCACCCCTATTCTTTTCTTTTACTAAGATTTATTTATTTGAGAGAAAGACAGAGAGAGTGCATGAGCGAGAGCAGCAAAGGGAAAAGGAGAGAGAGTCTCCAGCAGACTACACACTAAGCGCAGAATCTGATGCGAGGCTTGATCTCAGGACCCAGAGATCATGACCTGAGTCAAAACCAATAGTCGGATGCTTAACTGACTGTGCCACCTAGGTGCCTCCATTTCACCTTTGTTCTTAAAGATATTTTTTTTCTGAGTACACAATTCCAGGTTCACCATTATTTTCTCTAGAAAATAATTCTGCTGTCTTTTGACTTCCACTATGGCTACTGAGAGTTCCTTATAACATATGTTACTCCTTTGTGGGTGACTTAAGATCTTGTGTCTTTGGTGCTCTGCAGTTCCATTAAGATTTATCTTAATACGGATCTCTCTTTTTTTTTTTTTTTTGGATCTCTTTTTATTTATTCTGTTTGTATTTAATCTTATTTCTTTTATCTAGTGTCACTAGATAAAGTCGATCCAAGCCTCTCTAATTTCTTCACATGGCCATCTCATGTTACCCTACCTGTCCCTCACTAAACTTCATCCATATTTGGAATTTGCTGGACTTTTTCTTGCCTCAGGGCTTTTGCTCTGTATTTTCTTTTGCCTAGAACAAAAGATGGGAAGAGCCTTCCCACTTCTCCTTTGCCTGCAAACTCTCACTTCTTTAGATCTCCATTCAACATCAATTCCTGAGAGAGGCCTTCTCTGACCCTGCCCTTCTCAGTCTACATTGCTATTACAGTTTCCTCTAACAAACCACCATTTTCCCACTGCTTCATCTTTATCACACTTACAATTACAGTTGACCCTTGAACAATGAGGGGGTTAAGGGCACTGAAAATCTATGGATAACTTTTGAGTCATCTAAAACTTAACTAGTGACAGCCAACAGTTGATGGGAAGCCTTACTGCTAACATAAAGAGTTGATTAACACATATTTTGTTATGTGTTACAGTATGTTATATATATTATATACTGTATTCTTACAATAAAGTAAGCTAGAGAAAAGAAAATGTTATTTAGAAAATCCTAAGGAGGGATGCCTGGGTGGCTCAGCAGTTGGGCATCTGCCTTCGGCTCGGGGCATGATCCCAGAGTGCCGGGATTGAGTCCCATATCAGGTTCCCCGTGGGGAGCCTGCTTCTCCCTCTGCCTATGTCTCTGCCTCTCTCTCATGAATAAATAAATTTTCTTTAAAAATCCTAAAGAAAATAGATTTACAGTACTGTACTGTATTTATTGAAAAAATATACCTAAGTGGACTCATGCAGTTCAAACCCATGTTGTTCAAGGGTCAACTGCACATTTAAGTGTTATTTGTTAGCATCTGTTTCCTCCATTAGTCTGTAAACTACATAGGGATAATGACTGTGCCTGGCTTTATTCACCATTCTATATTCACAGCCTAGCATAGGGCCTGGCAAATAACAGGCACTCAATAAACTTTTGTTGAATAAACAAATAAACCAAAAGAAAATCCAACTCCCTTTATACGACATATAATAGTGCTTCTAGATCTGCACTTGCTACTTATTCCCTTTTCTTAAAATGCTCCTTACTCTCTTGACCTGCGAATGCCTTATTCAGCAAAAAAACCTCCTCTGTGAAGGTTTCTTTCTGTGAAGCCTTCCTTTACAAAACTTGCCCACACATGAGCAGAGATTTCCTGCCTGTCTACGCACCCTAGAATCTCAATCATAGGCCTCACCTCAGTGTACTTTAATCATGTACATCTCCCTCCTCCTTAAGATGGAAGCCCTAGAGTCTACTGCATCTCACATGTGGGGCTTTTGAAAAATGCCTGAGGGAAAAGAAGACTGGAAATGCCCTGCAGGGTGGAAGAACTAATGGTGTCAGGGATCTGAAGAAATAAGAAGGAATGAGGTCAGGAGAATAGAGATTAGCCTCCTCAGAGATGTATGCCGTTCTTCAGAAAGAGAGTGAAATGAAGGAGCACAGGGGGATGAAAATAGGTAGACTGTGATGGGAAAAGGAAGGAAGCTGATGAGCTGACTTAGTGTTCTCTACCAAATGTGAGGAAGCCATTTTTAGAGGGGCAAGGATGAAGCTTGTGTGACAATGCCAGACAAAAGAGCCACTGTGTTGAATGCTTAAGTCTTAAGCAACAGCTGACCACTGAGTAATGAGAAGATTGCCACAAATGCCTTACCCAGTCATGCTTTACCAAACCCAAGGATGTATCAGTAAGTGAACCAAAGCTGTCCTAGCTCAAAGTTTCCAGAGGAAAAATTTGACCTAAGTGGCTCCATCCTTTTAAAGGTCAGGCACTTCACATTCAATCATTTTAAGGGAAGAAATCTCTGACTTAAACTATATGAAATCACATAAAGTTGAATGTATTTTTAATACAACATAGCCTCTCTCCCATGCCTCCTGCACTGAGCAGTATCTCTTCATATAAACAAACAGATTTAATGTTCCTTTCTGTATCAATTTGCACAGCCTTCCAAAATACCTTGCACAAAGGAGGCAAATAGTTTTAAAATTGAATTAAATAAGAGGTGCTTAAATTTCTTAGTAATTCCCACAAATTTGAGGAGGGAAATTTACAAATCGTTTTTGAAATAACATACTCATGTCTCTCCTTGTGAAAGAGGGCTAGGCAACAGAAAAATAAATAGAGCAGTGAGAGAGATGGGAATTACTCATAAATGTTCTTGGTTGATCGCACTAGTGGATTCAGTAGATATCTCATAAAACCTTTCAATTTACAAAGCCTTGACAACAGTCAGTGTGCAAAATTTGTAAGGTCTAGATCTATGGGGGAAATAAGGGTGTATTCACCTTTGAAGTACTCCCTGTTCCATTAATGTGGGTACCAATTATCTGAGCACTGTCTTCAAAAGCCATCTAGCTTCTATAGCTCTTATTTTCTTCCAATCTCAAAAACCTATTAATCTTGACCCTTAAAGACCTTCTATAGAACCAAGGATCTAACCATTAAAACAAAAGGTAAAGATACCCAATGGACAAACTCAAAGTAATGATTTTATTATCTCTTCCCGCTGACCTCTCTTTTTCCCTCTGGAGGCCACCAAGAATAGAGTAAATAAAAACTGTGGAGTCTGTGATATATGTATGTTAAAGCAGACTTGAAGCCAGAGATTAGGAAGAATTCACTATTTTATTTAATGAAATGCTGTAATCCTATCTAAATTTTCCATATAGCTTCATGTTTTAGCTGTATATCTATCTATAGGCCATCAAGATTTCAGATTTATAACAGTAAGGTTTAAACTAGTATGAACAGAAATTAAATAAATCCCGTAATAGATAATAAGGAAACAAACAAACAGGTCAGGCAGAGTGGCTATGATGCCCTATAAAACTACAAGGTTAATCAAGAAAATAAAAACTTTAATACATTTTAAAAGTGAGTCAGCCCATAAGAATTGAAGTCAGCTCTATTCACAATAGTTAAGGTGGAAACAACCCAAATGTCCATGAATGGATAAACAAAAATGTGGTCTCTTCATACAATGAATGAAATGTCACTCAGCCTTAAAAAGGAACAAGGTACTGATCCATGCTACAACATGGATACACCTCGGAAAACATTATGCTGAGTGAAAGAGGCCAGATATAAAAGGCCACATATTATGTGGTTCCATTTATAAGAAATATCCACAATAGGCAAATCCATAGAGGTAGTCAGTAGACTAATGTCTGCCAGGAACTGGGGAGGGCAGAAAAGAGGGGTGTAGAAGAATGGGGAGTGACTGGTTAATGCATACAGGATTTCCTTTTGGGGTGATTAAAATGTTCTGGAGCTACACAGTGGTGATAGTTGCACACGTTGTTAATGTCCTTAATGCCACAAAATTATATACTTTAAAATGGTTGAAATAGTGATTTTTTATGTTATGTGAATTTTACCACTTTCAAAAAAAAAGTACATCACAACTTTCCATTTTACTCAAGAAATAAGAAATGAAACATAGTCTATCCTACTTAACCTAGCATACACACACTGAAAACCTTTATTCTTACACAGAGATGCAGAGCGTGGTTTTGCTGTCTGCGCATTCCTTAGCTGAACTACTTAAACTCTCTGAACCTCCCTATCTATAAAATAGGCATACTAATAGCATCTATCTTACACAGATCTTACAAAGATAAAATGGGGATAATACAATCTAAGCACAGTGCCAGGTAAGAGTAACTGTGAAACAAGTTAGTTATAATTTCCCTAGAAACTATGCAATCTTCAATGTTAGAAATAAAACGTTACCTAGATCAAAGGCTTGTGGATTTTTGAAGGTACCTGAGACTTTCTGAGGGGAGGCCATGAAGTCAAAACTATATTTATAATAATTGTATGACATTATCTGCCTTTTTCACTGTAATGACATTCACATGGACGTATATTCTTCCCTACACATTCACAGTTTAAAAAAAAACAAACCTAGTTTCATTTATCCCTTTTTTTTTTTTTTTTTTTAGGATTTTATTTATTTATTCATGAGAGACACAGAGAGGCAGAGACATAGGCAGAGGGAGAAGCAGGCTCCCCGAGGGGAATTCAATGTGGGCCTGGATCCCAGGACCCCAGGGTCACAACCTGGGCCGAAGGCAGACATTCAACCATTGAGTTACCCAGGCGTCCCAATTTTATTTATCCTTGATGAAACAGTAAAAATAATCAATTTTATTAAATCCCAGGCCTTAAGTACATGCCTTTTTAATATCCTTGTGTGATAAAAATGATAGTATGTATAAAGCAGTTTGGCTATATACCAAAGTAGATGGTTGTCTGGAGGAAAAGCACTTGTGAGATTGTTAGAGCTGGTGCTGAACTAGCCTCTTTGTCCATGAACACCATTTGTATTTGAAAGAACGACTGACAGACAAATTATGGTTATTCAGACTTGGTTATTTGACAGACATTTTCTCAAAAAAGAACTTCAAGAAAAACAGTATTTTGGGCCAATAATAAAATTCAAGCTTTCAAGTGAAAATTAGAATTTTTAGAAAATCTGTATCTGCTACCATGAGGTTGACAGCAGCTTCCTAATACTTAAAGATTATGATGAAATTAGAGTGTGAGTAATACATTTTTAATATTGCATAATGAAAAAATATATATTGCATAATGAAATGTGACAACATTTGGAAGACCTGCATAACTCAGTAAACCAATATTTTCTAAATGACCAATATAAAATTGTGCATAGGTTAAAGATCCACTCAAAATGCAAAAGAGACCAACAGATTTTAATGCAAGTGTATGAAATGTTAACTGATCTGGTTTCTGATTTCACATTGCAAATGACCTTTTCAATGTAACTTGTAACTTGTCAAGTTTTAGTGTAGTACCAAATAGCCAACATTGTCTGAAAATACCATTAAAGTACTCTTCGTTTTTCCAAATACATTTCTGTGTGAGTACAGATTTTCTTGTATACTTCAATCAAAACAACATACTGCAATACACTCAATAGAGAAGCAGATATGAGAACCCAACTGTCTTCTATTACAGAAATTTACAAAAATGTTAAACAATGCCTATCTTCTCACTAAATATTTTTGGTTTGGAAAATAGATTTTTTTTTTTTTTTTTTAATTTATGATAGTCACACAGAGAGAGAGAGAGAGAGGCAGAGACACAGGCAGAGGGAGAAGCAGGCTCCATGCACCGGGAGCCCGATGTGGGATTCGATCCCGGGTCTCCAGGATCGCGCCCTGGGCCAAAGGCAGGCGCCAAACCGCTGCACCACCCAGGGATCCCGGAAAATAGATTTTTTTTTTTTTTTTTTTCGGAAAATAGATTTTTTAATGAAAAATATGTTATTTATATAAACAAAAAATATCTTACTATTTTTAATGAACTATCAAATGTTAAATTTCACAATTTTAACTTCTAATAAGGTAAATATTGATAACTATTACCCATATAAAGAAAGGCTCTTTGGTATCCTTAATAATTAAGAAATGAAAGTGATTATGTGATCAAAAAGTTTGAGATTACCTTATCATTCACTGTTTTTGTTCACAAAACTGAAAAGTAATCTACCCCTTATATAGCAGCCCTATAACATGGTGAAGACATTTGGAATAGTTATAACTTACAACACAAAGTAAGTAATCCATACCAGATATCAAATTCCAACCTGGCAGAAATGTTTTAGGATATCCCATAGGAACAATGTGCCCCTGTATTTTAAGGCAAGGTCATTAGTATGCTATTTTAGCACATGCCAGGTATCTATGAAGAGACAAATCTGGTCCAAAATACATACAACATTTGATTCTATACCATCTCTTCCTACCTTCCTCCAAAAATTCACTTCCAATTGAATTGAAATAGGAGATAATTGAGATAATCAATTTGAGCTGAGAAACCTTACAAGGGATCCTCTACAAAAGCAAATCAACTTGGGGGCCTGCCTAGAGACTTTGATTTTCTCTACAAGGTTCCTGGTTCAGCGTGAGCTCTGTTCTATGCTGTCTTAATAAAAAGACCACAAAAACAAACTTCCAATTCAAGTTTGGCTCCTCTGCTCACTGAAGACCTTGACTAGACTAATAAATGGTGTTATTAACCTTGGAAATGGCTCTGGATGCCTAGACTAGCCTCAGAAATAGCCTGGGTTGCAAACTGAGAATCCTTATAAGTGATCTAAGTGTGGTAATAACACAGGTAAAAAACAGTAAACATTTGATGTGTGTTTTGATGATGTTTATATGCACAAAGCACTGTTCTAAGTATTCATGTAGATTAACTTACCTAAAAGCCTTACAGAGTTTGTGTAGTTATCATTCCCACTTTGTTTTTTTTTGTTGTTGTTGTTTTTAAGATTTTATTTATTTATTCATGAGAGACCCAGAGAGAGAGAGAGAGAGAGGCAGAGACATAGGCAGAGAGGCAGGCTCCATGCAGGGAGCCTGACATGGGACTCGATCCGGGGACTCCAGGATCATGGCCGGAGCTGGAAGGCAGACACTCAACCACTGAGCCACCCAGGCATCCCTCATTCCCACTTTGTCCTGGTAATCACTAGACAGGTATTATGTCACTTTTCCAACTACTATCCTAAAAGGCCATCCTTCCTGCCTCCTATTACCCTGAAAAACATGAAGAAAGCACTGAGTTCATAAGAACTAGATTGTTATCATCAATATCTACCATCAAAGTAACTCAATAACTATCAATTAAAATCTGATACTTTTTCCTACAACAAATTCCTCTTTTAAGATATCAGCTTACTATTTTAAAAAAAGAATTTTTTTTTTTTTTTTTTTTTTTTTTTTTTTTTTTTTTACAATCATAAGATTGCAAAGAAAAGGAATCAAAACTCGCTGAACTTCTAGGAATTTTTTTTTAGGAACCTCTTGATAAAAGCAAAGAAGCATTCCAGAAACATACCTGTTGGAGCCATCTTTCATATGGACTTTGGCATAAAGAACATCCACCATGCCAGGATCGTCATTCATGTATTCTATCCCTGCCATCTCTACTTCTAGGGGTTTGCCCCCAGAAATGTCACTGCAATGGAAAAAACATTAGATTTTTGTAAGTGTTTAAGCTGAGAGGGCCATTATATTTTAAACATAGCTATTATACAAAGTCAAATATTACAAAAATGGAATTGCTGGGGGTTTTTTCTTTTGCTAACAATATTATCTAATCATCCTTCTAATTTCAAAATTAACACATTCTGTGCACACCAACTAGAAACACAAGAATTCCCAAACTTGCCCTATAGTTACTCAATACCAGTTTATTAGTACTTAGAGGAAAACGTCAAGGAATGACAGTTCTGACTAACAAAGACATTTACTGTGTTGCTCATCTCTTGGGTTTTATTTCATTATTTCCACAAGCTGCAAACACCATTTTACTCATCTAACAATGGTGGAGGCATAAAGTAGTAGCACATCTTTAGCAGCAATTTGGCAATATTTATAAAAATATAGCCTTTTGCGGGCAACCCTGGTGGCTCAGCGGTTTAGCGCCACCTTCAGCCCGGGGTGTGATCCTGGAGACCGGGATCGAGTCCCGCGTCAGGCTCCCTGTATGGGGCCTGCTTCTCACTCTGCTTGTGTCTCTGCCTCTATCTCTCTCTCTGTGTCTCTCGTGAATAAATAAAATCTTTAAAATATATATATAGAGAGAGACTTTTGCCATTAAGTCTTAACAGCTGGGACGTCTGGGTAGTTAAGCATCTGCCTTTGGCTCAGGGTGTGGTCCTGAAGTCCCAGGATCAAGTCCCGCATCAGGCTCTCTGCATGGAGCCTGCTTCTCCCTCTGCCTATGTCTCTGCCTCTCTGTGTCTCTCACGAATAAATAAATAAAATCTTAAAAAAAAAATCTTAACAGCCATTGCTAATCATTGTCTTTATCCATTATTTTGTCAGGGGTTGCAAAATGGTGATGTTCTAATTTCATCATAACTTCTACATTCACCAGTTGGAATTCTTCTGTAAAGAGCTTTCCTTTATCAGCTATGATTATGTAGCTGAATTCATAATTATTTCCTTAGGTTTGGCTCCTAGAAATTGAACTACTGGGACAAAAAAGGGTTTCTGTTCTTGAAGACTTTTTAAAAATATATTTTATTTATTTATTCATGAGAGACACAGAGAGAGAGAGAGGCAGAGACATATGCAGAGGGAGAAGCAGGCTCTCCTCTGGGAGCCCGAAGCAGGACCTGATCCCAGGATTCTGGGATCATGACCTAAGCCAAAGGCAGACACTCAACCACTGAGCCACCCAGGCATCCCTATTCTTGAAGAATTTTTATAAATATTGCCAAATTGCTGCTAACGATGTATCTTTAAAATTTTGAACCGGGCAGCCCAGGTGGCTCAGGGGTTTAGTGCTGCCTTCAGCCTAGGGCCTGATTCTGGAGACCTGGGTTTGAGTCCCATGTCGGGCTCCCTGCATGGAGCCTGCTTCTCTCTCTGCCTGTGTCTCTGCCTCTCTCTCTCTCTCTGTGTGTGTCTCTCATGAGTAAATAAATAAAATCTTTAAAAATAATAAAAATAAAAATAAATTTGAACCATGTAAGTGTATTACCTATTAAAAAGCTAATATAAAAATATAGAAGCAAAAGAAGCCAAACACAACTTTTTATACTGCACAGATACAAAAGAAGCCAAACACAAAAATGTATATACTGAATGATTTTATTTATATGACATTCATGAACAAGCAAAATTAATCTATAGAAATAGAAATCAGAACAACAATTATTTCTGGGAGAAGTGAATTTTTTGGAAAAGGTCACGAGGGAACTGCAGAGTGATGACAATGTACCACATTTTGATTTGGCTGAAGTTACGTGAGTGTAGGTGTTTGTTAAAACTCATCAACTACACTTAAGATCTGTGCATTTTACTGTAAGTAAATTACACCTCAAAGAAAAAACTACACACATGCATATAAACAAGTGTGAGATCGTTAACAGTCATCTTTAAGTGGTAGGATTAAAAGCGATATATTTGCTTATCTGCAATTTTGACTTCTCCAAAACTAATACATTATTACCTCATTTTAACTGATGTATAATTGAGATACATTATATTAGTTTCACATGTGCATGTATTACTTTTCTGTTAAGTAAAACCTCACCATCCTGCTTCTTCTCAGATGCCTTAAACAGACTCAAGCTTCAGCCAGAAATGGCCCTGCAGTGCCAAGATGAAACCTAGCTAAAAATCAGCTCACCACACATAGTCTTCTGCAAGACTCATGAGGCCAGGGAGTCCATCCATCTTGTCTATTCCTATATCCCCAGCACCTGGCACAGTCTTATATAAAATAGGTACTCCATAGATCTCTGCTAACAAAAAAGTTATTTTGATATTGAACCAAAGCCATACAAAGACCCTTTGTAGCCTAGGAATCTTCATGGCAAAGATTCTCTTAGGGGCAGTTGGGGGGGTCAGTCAGTTAAACATCTGCCTTCAGCTCAGGTCATGATCCAGGGTCCTAGGATGGAGCCCTGCGTTGGACTCTCTGCTTAGTGGGGAGTCTGCTTTTACCTCTCCCTCTGCCTTCCCCAACCTTGCTCAAGCTTTCTCTCTCTCAAATAAATAAAATCTTTAAAAATATATATATTTCCCTAAAACTTCAAAACCATATTATTGCACAAGATAGAATCTCTTTCAGTAAGAAACTAAATATTCTGGACAGATATTCAAGAAAAATTGCCTTCATCATAAGAATCCCTATTACCACCTCTAATAAGTGGGATATTCCAAAACATAAGCCAAGCTCTGCACTTTTACCTAAGGCCTGTAGCTTTAACCAACAACACATCTCCTTTTCAAGTAACAGCCAAAGAATTCAATATGAAAGACTGCCATTCAATCCTATCAAAGTGCAGTCAACCAAACTTACATGAGAAAAACAGTTTAATACTAACTATACATAGGGGGGGCCAAGAGGGAGGACGTGGGGGGGGGGTCCTAACTCTGCATAGTTAGATCACCCAAAAGCACCATACCATTGGTTTAGTTTCCCCCTAATATGTTTTTACTGGATTATGTCTAATGTTATAACCTCAAATTCTAGGGATCAATACAAGAGAGAACCATATGAACCACTGTATCTTCTGCAAAATTCCTGAAGACACTGCTCATCATCATTTTGAGTTAATATTTACATGACAAGTTTTTCTTGCATTAAAAACAAGCAAAGGGGGCAGCCCGGTGGCGTAGCGGTTTAGCGCCGCCTGCAACCCAGGGTGTGATCCTGGAGACCTGGGATCAAGTCCCACATCAGGCTCGCTGCATGAAGCCTGCTTCTCCCTCTGCCTGTGTCTCTGCCTCTCTCTCTCTCTCTCTCTGTGTGTCTTTCATGAAAAAATAAATTAAATCTTTAAAAAAAAAAAAAGAACAAGCAAAGGATTCTTTCCTAAAAAAAATGCTATGGTCCTTTTTATCAGAAAGAACTGTAATAATCGATGTGTTTGTGGAATACAGTTCAAGTATACCAGTACTTGAAAACCACTAAATTCTTTTTTTAAAGATTTTTTTAAAACTTATTTATTCATGAGAGACAGACAGAGAGAGAGAGAGAGAGAGAGAGAGAGAGGCAGAGACACAGGCAGAGGGAAAAGCAGGCTCCATGCAGGGAGCGCAATGTGGGACTCGATCCCCGGTCTCCAGGATCACACCCCAGGCCAAGGGTGGCACCAAACCACTAAGTCAACGGGGCTGCCAGAAAACTACTAAATTCTAATGTTCAAGTACAATTAGAACATTGCCTTGGTTTTCAGGTAAACATTTTCTCCCCATCCCATCTTCACGGTTTCTGAGCTCCCTGACTTTAAGATTCTCTTTCATATCTATGTCCTCATTACAAACTACCTCAAATCTTTAGAATGAGATGGGGTATCAAGAACAACAAAAAATGAAACCATGAAACAGGATCTAAAGCCTGCCTTTGGAGCAGGAAAAGAAACTCTTTCAACCTTCCCTAGGATTTATCAAGAGGGAGAGAAATTCAGTGGTTTGCCTGGTGCTCTTTGTCTTGATGACAAAACTGTTCCACCTGGGACACCAGTTGAGCATACTCTTCAACTGAATGACATCTGAGGCAATGATTAGGAACCAAACACTGGTCCGTGGGTATTTTTCCTCTTCCCTCCTCGCTCTTGTCCTGCTTTACCTTACTATTTGGTGCTACCTCAGGCTTATGGGGAACATTTAGGTACAAGAAGAGTGATACTGGAACTAAGAAGTACTGCATATTTGTCAGACTATCTACTTAGAGCCACTGCACTGTTTGTGTTCTACATCTCACAAAGAAAAGTCACAAGGGATACATTTAAAGCTTCGGCGTTTACTGGACACTGAATAATTCATTCAAAATCGATAGAGCTACATGAGCCGTTAGCTTAAGAACTGAAATCAAAGTTCTGTTTCTTTTTTTTTTAATATTTTATTTATTTATTCATGAGAAACACAGAGAGAGAGGCAAAGACACAGGCAGAGGGAGAAGCAGGTTCTATGCGGGGAGCCTGACGTGGGACTCGATCCAGGGTCTCCAGGATCACACCCTGGGCTGAAGGCGGTGCTAAACCGCTGAGCCACCCGGGCTGCCCCAAAGTTCTGTTTCTGATCAGATAACATCCCTTAAACACAAAAAGCACCCCAAAATTTAAAACAAATATTCAACTACCCGTTTCTTTAAAATATGTATATAGCACTACAGGTTTCATTAAATCTGAATTTAGCCCCATTTATTTAATATTTCAATTTAAAAAGCCAGTGAAGGGCAGCCCTGGTGGCCCGGCGCTTTAGCGCTGCCTTCGGCCCAGGGCATGATCCTGGAGACCCGGAATCGAGTCCCGCGTCGGGCTCCCTGCATAGAGCCTGCTTCTCCCTCTGCCTGTGTCTCTGCCTCTCTCTCTGTGTGTCTCGCATGAGTAATAAATAAATAAATAATTTTAAAAATAAAAAGCCAGTGAAGTATATATTAGTCTATTCAATTTCAATGTTTTCCTTTCTTGTATTTTAATTTGGGATCTTTACAACACAAAAGGTTGAGATTAGCAATGCCGTTTATTGAGTCTTTCTTTTTTTTTTTTAAGAGTTTATTTATTTATTTATTTATTCATGATAGACACAGAGAGAGAAAGAGAGGCAGAGACACAGGCAGAGGGAGAAGCAGGCTCCATGCCAGGAGCCCGATGCGGGATTCGATCCCGGGGCTCCAGGATCACGCCCTGGGCCAAAGGCAGGCACCAAACCGCTGAGCCCAGGGATCCCCTACTGAGTCTTTCTAACTATACCAAGCACAAAGGCTGAGATTAAAGTAGAACAGAATAGATAGATAGATAGATAGATAGATAGATAGATAGAACAGTAATGTAGGAAAAAAAGTTAAATAATACATTTTACTCACCAGGGCTGTAAGTGTGTGTGCATGTGTGTATTCATGTACATGTGTATATATGTGGTTCTTTTTTGTAGGAGATATTTTTTTTCCTTTTAGGGAAACAAGGCACTTCTAATCCATCTAAACAGCCAAATCTGATTCTCCTTCTCCTCAGAAATAAATTAATTTTGCACTATATACTTTTTAAGAGAGTAAATGTGGCAGAGGAGAAGGTGGGAGAAGAGGCCTGGGGAGGCTTACTCTACTTGCTGGTTTTGAATCTTTCCAGCTTTTGAAAAAAGGATCTTCAAAAAATTTTTGCCTGCACTGCAGATTTTTGGCAGTGTAACTTTGTCCTATTTCAAAAGCTTTGCTGAATTTGAAAAACTACAATTACTGTTTTCATCCTGTCATGTCAAAAATTCTTAGGAACTATTAAGGCTGCTCTTCATTTCCTATGCACACCAACCCTGACATGCTTAAAAGGACTCAGATTTGGCATTTAGCCACAAAAGGCACCAAGAGACATAAAAGAGAGGAACTCAGTTAAATCCTCACATAGCTCAGGATAAAGCTTCAGTGATTAAAACCCTGTGACCTGATTTTCGTAGGTTAAAAAAAAAAAAAAAACTTCCCTAAACAAATATTTTATCTACCCTGAAACAACTTCTTAGCAAGATTATCCTAATGGCAGTCAAGAAAATGCAGCTGCTTTCAGTTTCATTTAACAAAAAAACTACCTGGAAATAAAGGACTTACCCTTAAACCAGGTAACATTGCTCTGCTTTGTGAAGTAAGGTATAAAGTTTTATCTTACACAAGGAAATTGTAAATATTTAATTTTCAAACAATTATTTTGAATTTTAGATTAAGACAGAGAGAAAACAGTTATATCCATCAGTGAGCAAAGATCAAGACAAAGAAGTATTCTTTGCAGACTGCAAACTCCATCAGCTCATGATTTTGCTCAAGAAAAATATCTTTTATTTTTTTTAAAGATTTTACTTATTTATTCATGAGACACACAGAGAAAGAAGCAGAGACAGAGGCAGAGGGAGAAGCAGGCTCTATGCAGGGAGCCCAATGTGGGACTCCATCCCAGGATCACAGGATCACTCCCTGAGCCAAAGGCAGACGCTCAACCACTGAGCCACCCAGGGGTCCCGAAAAATATCTTATCTTCAAAACAATGGAAAAGGAGAAATGGCCCACATGTCATTACATTACACAGTTTCATATATAATATACATAAAATTTTTTAAATCCTTTTTACCTCATCTTATCGAATGAACTAGGGAACCCATTTCTACAAGGCCATATTAAAATAGTATGGGACCTGAATATAACTGAATTTTAAAAATCCTCTTCAAATGAGTCAGTTTTCAAGTTTCTCTTATTCTTCATCAATCTTAAGAAAAAGGAGTAAAGAGTAGGGAAGATGATTCTTTAAATAAAGCTGTTAGGTCAGATGTACACGTAAATTAAAATTTTATAGTAGGGATCCCTGGGTGGCGCAGCGGTTTGGCGCCTGCCTTTGGCCCAGGGCGCGATCCTGGAAACCCAGGATTGAATCCCACGTCGGGCTCCCAGTGCATGGAGCCTGCTTCTCCCTCTGCCTGTGTCTCTGCCTCTCTCTCTCTCTCTCTCTGTGTGACTATCATAAATTTAAAAAAAAAAAAATTTATAGTAAAAAGAATAACAACTCTGCCCCCAGAATAGCAATGTTTTCCTGGAGCCCAAAGAGACTACTTGAACAGTTATTGGTATCTTACAAAACTACCTTATTTAAAAAAGAAAATTAAAGTGCATTTCTTGAAATACAATGAAGACCTTTGTAAGGAATCGTGTTGTATGTTTGAGTTATTGTGGTAACAGAATAATGGCCCTCCAGAGATATTCACGTCTTATTCTCTGGAATTTGTAAATAGGCTATCTTACAGGGCAGACAGACTTTTGCAGATGTGATTAAGGTTAAGGAGTTTGAGACGGGATGATTATCCTGAATTATCTGGGTGGGCTCCATCAAATCACGAGTCCTTAAAAGCAGTGAACCTGTCCCTACTATGGCCAGTATGTGATAACTTTATCACAGAGATAAATGGGTCAGAGTGATGAAAAGCTGCTACTGACAAAGACAGAAGAAGGAGGTGACTAGACAAAGAATGTGGATGTAGCCTCAGGAAGATGGGCTTTTTTTAAAAATTTTTTTATTGGAGTTCAATTTGCCAACATATAGCATAATACCCAGTGCTCATCCCATCAAGTGCCCCCCTCAGTGCCCGTCACCCAGTCAACCCCACCCCCCCGCCCACCTCCCTTTCAACCACCCCTCGTTCTTTTCCCAGAGTTAGGAGTCTCTCATGTTCTGTCTCCCTTTCTGATATTTCCCACTCATTTTTTCTCCTTTCCCCTTTATTCCCTTTCACTGTTTTTTATATTCCCCAAATGAAGTAGACCATATAATGTTTGTCCTTCTCTGATTGACTTATTTCACTCAGCATAATACCCTCCAGTTCCATCGAAGCAAATGGTGGGTATTTGTTGTTTTTTTTTTTTTTGTATTTGTCGTTTCTAATGGCTGAGTAATATTCCATTGTATACGTATACCACAGAAGATGGGCTTTAAAAGCAAAAAATTAAAAAAAAAATTTTTAAATTTAAAAAAATAAAAAATAAAAGCAAGGAAATAAACTCTTCCTTTGAACCCCCAGATAGGAAAACAACCCTGCTGACACTTTAATTTGAGCCTAGTGAAACCCATATCAGACTACCCCCATAGACCTATAAGATAATAAATCTTCATTGTTCTAAGCCACCAAGATTGTAATGTGTTAAGCAGCACAAAACACTAGTACAGTATCCCATACTGTTCAATACATAATGAAGAAAATTTCCTTTCAAAGAAAATAATGGGATGTCCTGTTAATAACAAAATTTGCCTACTAAACTAGTATAAAGTCTTTCCATAAAAATTTTTAATTTTTGCTTTAAATCCATTTTAAGCTTTTCGGACAGTGGTCCAATGTTAAGTACAACTGGGTGAGTCAACAAACCTTGTTACCATATGACAAAAACAAGTTTGCCTACGCACAAAACCAAGTCTGTGATACCAAAGAGAAGCCAGTAAAAGATGACCAGCCTTCCCCTTTCCTGTAGATTACTTACTCAATGAATTCTTCTTTACACTGCTGTAGCATCTCACATGTCTGCTGGATCTCTTGTTCACTCAAAAGCACCAACATCCCAATGGTTAGGTGAAGTTTTTTGGGATTCTGGAAAATGGTGCTATCAACCCCATGATCCTGTTATCAAAGGGAGAAAAACAAGAAACTCAGCCCACACAAAAGTAAATGGCAGGGAGAGAATTTAGAGTCCAGAGATAAGCCCACACATCTATGACCAACTGATTTTTCAACCAGATGCCAAGACAAATTAATGGAGAAAGAAGAATCTCCTCGACAAATAATTCTAGGACAACTGAATAACCACATGCAAAAAAACGAAGTTGGACCCATACCTCATACCATATATAAAATTACATCAAATGGATCAATGACCTAAACATAAGAGCTAAAACCATAAAACTCTTAGAAGAGTTTTCTTAGGGGAAAATCTTTATGACCCTGGACTTGGCAATAGATTCTTAGATATTAATCAATAGAATGGGCAACAGAAGACAAAAATAGATAAATGAGACTTCACCTAAATTAAAAACTTTTGTGTATCGACACTATCAAGAAAGTAAAAAGACAACCTATCAGAAAGTAAAAAGACAACCTACAGAATTACAGAAATATTTGCAAATCATGTATCTGTTAAGGGTGTATATCCATAATATATAAAGAATGCATTCCACAAGTGAAAAACAAAGAACTCAATTTTTAAAATAGAAAATGAATTTGAGGGGTGCCTGGGTGGCTCAGTCAGTTAAGCATCCAACTCTTGATTTTCGGCTCAGGTCATAATCTCAGGGTTGTAAGATCGAGCCCCACCTTGGGCTTCACCCTGGCCACAGAGGCTGCTCAAGATTCTCTCTCTCCCTCTCCTTCTGCCGAAAGAAAGAAAAGAAAGAAAGAAAAGAAAGAAAAAAAAGAAAAGAAAGAAAGAAAAGAAAAGAAAAGAAAGAAAGAAAGAAAGAAAGAAAGAAAGAAAGAAAGAAAGAAAGAAAGAAAGAAAAAATGAACTTGAGTAGACATTATTCCAAAGAAGAAATACAAATGGCCAATAAGCACATGAAGATGTTCGACTTCATTAGGCATTAAGGAGAATGCATATGAAAACCACAATAAGGTACCATTTCATACCAATTTGGCTGGCTATAATAAAAAAGTAGAAAATAACAAATGCTGGCAAGCATATGCTTAATGGGTACAGGATTTCTTTTTGGGGTGATGAAAATGTTTCAAAGTGATACAGAGCTCATAGTTACATAACTCTGTAAGTGCACAAAATGCCAATGTATCATTCCCTTTAAAATGGCTGATTTTGGGGGCAGCCTGGTGGATCAGCGGTTTAGCACCGCTTTCCAGGGCATAATCCTGGAGACCTGGGATCGAGTCCCACGTCAGATTCCCAGCACAGAGCCTGCTTCTCCCTCTGCCTATGTCTCTGCCTCTCTCTCTCTCTCTCTCTGTGTGTGTGTGTCTCTCTCATGAATAAATAAATAAAACCTTTAAAAAAAATGGCTGATTTTGTGTTATGTGAAATTCACCTCAATGAAATAAATTTTTTTGAAAAGGAACTGGTAGCCTGATAGAATGGCATGCTGGGGGAAACAGAATGCCTTCTAAATGTAGGCTCTAATAATATCTTTTTTGCTCCTTTACCAGCTCTGTTAGGCCCAGAGCAACTGGGATTTTTTCTTTGATGGGATTCCCCAAAGAATATACTCTCTACAAAAAAAAAACTCTGTTTCTGGGATAAGTGAGTGGCTCAGTGGTTGAACATCTGCCTTTGGCTCAGGGCTTGAACCCGAGTCTGGGGATGGAGTCCTACATCGGGCTCCCTTCAAGAAGTCTGCTTCTCCCTCTATGTCTCTGCCTCTCTCTGTGTCTCTCATGAATAAATAAATAAAATCTAAAACAAACAAACAAACAAAAAAAACACCGTTTCTATCTTAGCAGACAGTACAGTATTTTCAGGTAAAATATTATGTTTTAAGAATAAATTCTCCCAAGCAGAGAGAAGAATGAAAAATGAATATGGAGAGATATCCAGACACTGGAGTTGCCACATCAAATATAGTTATCCTTTTTCATCATTCCTTATTCTTTGCACTTCAAAACATTTGTGTCTGGGTAGCCAAAATAGTAAATAGACTCATAAATCTCCCTTTTCAAAAACAATTGAAGTGCAACTCACTTAACATACAATTAACCATTTTAAAGTGTACAATTTAGTAATATTTACTGTATTCACAATGTTGTGCAACCATCAGTCCTCTTTAGTTTCAAAACTTTTTCACCCCATAAAAACACTCCATAATCATTAATCATTCTCCATTCCGCATCACTCATCCCCTGGTAACCTCTAATTTGCTTTCTGTCTCTTTGGATTTATCTATTCTGGATATAGCATATACAAGGAATCAATATATGACTGTTGTGCCCGACTTTTTTCACTTAGCATGTTAACTGAAAGTCCATCCAAGTTATACCGTATATTGGTACTTCATTCCTTTTTATGGCTGAATAATATTCCATTGTGTATATATAACATAATTTGTTTATTCATTCACCTTTAATGGCCATTTGGTTTGCTACCATCTCATGGCTACTACGCATAATGCTGCTATAAACATTCATGTACAAGTTTCTGTGTTGCCATGTTTTCAGTTCTTTTGGGTATATACCTAAGACTGGAACTGCTGGGTTACATAGTAATTTTAATGCTTAATTTTTTGAGGAATCACCAGTTTTCCACATCTCAATCATTTTACATTCTTAGCAGCTGTATAAGGGTTCCTATTTCTCTCCACCTTTGTCAACACTTACTACTTTCCTTTCAAAATTTTATTATAGCCATTCTACTGAGTAGGACATGTTACCTCAATGTATTTTGATTTGCATTTCCCTGTTGACCTACGATGTTGAACATCTTTTCATGTCCTTGTCGGATACCTCCTCTGGAGAAATATCTATGTGAATTCTTTGCCCATTTGTTGTTGAGTTATACAAATTCTTTAAGTATTATGATACTAGGGATCCCTGGGTGGCTCAGCGGTTGAAAGTCTGCTTTCAGCTCAGGGCGTGATCTGGGGTGCAGGGATCAAGTTCCCCATTGGGCTCCCTGCAAGGAGTCTGCTTCTCCCTCTGCCTGTGTCTCTGGCTCTCTCTCTGTGTCTCTCATGAATAAA
Source organism: Canis lupus baileyi (assembly GCF_048164855.1). Lineage (NCBI taxonomy): Eukaryota > Metazoa > Chordata > Mammalia > Carnivora > Canidae > Canis > Canis lupus. Next base: position 23,559,038 of record NC_132841.1, read on the forward strand.
CAAAATCTTATAAAAAAAAAAAAAAAGTATCCTGATACTAGTCCCATATCAGATCACGAATCCCTTTTGAAGCTAAGTAGGTCTCAAGTTTCATTATGTTCATTCTGCAAATGAAGACAAGAAAAAAGTTAAGAATCTTCTCCTCCAGCAAAAGCAAAGCACAAATCCTACTTTGCATTGCCAAGTTCTGGTTCCGTAATCTGATCCCTAGATTAATAAACTACCCCAAAGGCAAAGAAATGAATTTATCAAACACAGATAGCTTACATTCTGTTCTTGGCTTGCCTAAGACTGCCTAATTTTTGCGTTGGCAACAGGAGTTAATAGATTATTCATTTTCTAAGTGTTAATGGAGTTTATTTTTATAACTGATGAAGAATTTTGTGATTCTACACATCAACTCAAATTGCCTCATTTAATTAAAGTGATTTTAAGGAACAATCAGTTGTAAATGTGTCAAGGAAGGCTAAGTGCAATGTTTATCACCCCAGCTGCTCTAACCTGTGGCAGGACCTGTCATTTTAGAAAGGCATGCAAAGTGTTTAAATGCCCCTCAAATGATTCCAAAATCCATCCATAACTTCATCCCAAACTACAGTTAAGAATTGCCTCCTTCATAATAAGAGCTAGTATTTTTTTTTTTTTTTGCCCTTATTCTGTTCCAGGCATTTCCTATGCACTTTACATAGACAAATTCCCTATGAGGAAAGATATATTATCCCCATTTTACAGATGAGGAAATTGAGGCACAGAGAAGTAAAATAACTTTCCCAAAGTAATACTGCTAGTAAGAGATAAAGCTAAAATTCAAACCCAAGCAGTCAAGCCACAAAGTCTACACTTTTGATCAATACTATATTGCCTCATTAGTAACAGCCATTTAGAAGAGGCAGGAACAATGTGATCATCACCCAGAGGCAAGTCCTTACACATTCAACAAAGCTCACACAATAAATGGATCTGATCACTAAATGGAGAATAAAGCAAATCTCATAATTCTCTAAAAAGAGATATTAATATTTGCCTTTCCTTGATGTGACACCATAAAAGCATGATCTATAAAAGAAAAAAATAGGATGAATTGAACTTAATCAAATTTAAAAACTTGTACTTCAAAAGATTCCATTGGGCAGCCCCGGTGGCTTAGGGGTTGAGCATCTGCCTTCGGCCCAGGGTGTGATCCTGGAGTCCCAGGATGGAGTCCCACATCGGGCTCCCTGCATGGAGCCTGCTTCTCCCTCTGCCTGCGTCTTGGCCTCTCTCTCTCGTCTCTCATGAAAAAATAAATAAAATCGTAAAAAAAAAAAAAACCAAAAAAGAAAATGAAAATGAAAAGACAAGCCACAGAGAAAAATATCTGGGAGAAAAATATTTACAATTCATATATCTAATAAATATAAATATATAATAAATTCTTAAAATTCAATAATAAAAAGATATATAATTCCATGTGAAAATGAACAAAGAATCTGAATGGAAATTTCACCAAAGAAGATATACTAATGACTAAGAAACATGTGAAAAGATGCTGAACGTCATTAGTCATCAAGGAAATGCACATCAAAATCAAAATGAGATATTGCCTCACCCCCATCAGAATGACTATAATCAAAAAGACAGACATTAAGGACATGGGGAAACTGAACTGCTCATATATCGTTAGGTTAGAAGGCCATAATATGCACAACACACTCTAAATGGTTCAGAAAGAAAGAAAAAAGAGAGGGAGAATGATAAGAACAGAGTGTTCTGAGTATGAGTAAAGGGTGCTATCCTTAGTCTTACAACTTTTCTGTGAGCTTAAAATTATTAGTATCCTATTGGTACTGTAACAAATTACCACAAATTTAATGGTTTAAAACAATACAAAAAAACTTACTACCTAGCAAAAGGAAGCTCTAGAACTTTTCCTTCCTTACCTTATTCTCTGAGAGCCTATCACTTAGGTCAACCTGAGTTCACTTGCCAAGAAAATATTAAATACTGGGAAACAAAACATAGAGAACACAAAAGAGCAGGAAAAAGAACAGATGGGATACCTAACGGCCACACAATCTGAATTCTTCTGGAGAACTCTGAGTCATAAGCCTTCATTCTTTAACTGTATTAGAAATTATATCATTTAGGGGATCCCTGGGTGGCGCAGCGGTTTGGCGCCTGCCTTTGGCCCAGGGCGCGATCCTGGAGACCCGGGATCGAATCCCACGTCGGGCTCCCAGTGCATGGAGCCTGCTTCTCCCTCTGCCTATGTCTCTGCCTCTCTCTCTCTCTCTCTCTCTGTGACTATCATAAATAAATAAAAAAAAAATAAAAAAAATAAAAAAAAAAAGAAATTATATCATTTATATGTAATCCCACTGGACAGTCTTTTAGTAAATGGAGAAACACCCTGAATTTTAGCAATGCCATCTATGAAGAAAAATCTTTTCTCTTACTGAATTATATAAATTTAATGTGGAACCAAATTTTATGTGGAACCAAACAATCTTCAAGGCGATGGCATAAATCTCTAGAGCCACTATTTGTCTTTGCTCGGAATATATCATATTCCTACCCACAAGCCTCTTGACTGAAATGAATAAAGACCAACAGCAAATTCTTTACTCCAGGGGTTTTAATTACACTGGGCCATGCTCCAAGTTCACCATTACTTGCAGCTAGAACGATTTTACTCCATTAGGTTGGACAATCAGGCTGGTGCCTGAAAATTCTAATGGTGACGACTTTCCACCCAACAAGAAGCAGCAAAGGGTGAGGTAACAGAATTCCCTAGAACAGTTCTGTCTAAATGAAAAAAAGAAAGTGTTTCTTTAGGGCTATGTCATATCTAAAGTGTTTATTTGTTGTTGTTGTTTTTTTAAAGATTTTATTTATTTATTCATGAAAGACAGAGAGAGAAAGAGGCAGAGGGAGAAGCAGGCTCCATGCTGGGAGCCCAATGTGGGACTCAATCTCGGGTCTCCAGGATCACGCCCTGGACCGAAGGCAGGCGCCAAACCGCTGAGTGACCCAGGGATCCCCTAAAGTGTTTATTTGTTAAATAAGGGCTTATCCAAGGAGAAAATGATGCTCCAGCTACCTCCCCAAAGCTGGTGTGCAGGCCTCAGCCACAGTGCAGAGTTCCAGGTCACATCCTAACTAAGCAGTCTCAGGTGCAACCTTACCCGTCCTTCAAACTGCAGCTCCACGATCTATCACTAGCAACTACCACATCCTCACAGGCCCTTCATTGATTGCACTTTTAATCCAGCACGTGGGCTCCACTGGGGCAGAACTGCTGGCAATGCTATCAGCATGAACAATTAACAAGTAATAGCGAAATCTAAAAATGTCAAGCTTGGGGAAAAGGCCAGTGGAGGAAAGTATGGATTAGCCCACCATGGAGCATTCACTCATTCTCTCTGCTTCCTTAAAGCCCCAGGTAGAACTCAATCTTCCTCTCCACACAGATGGGATATAACGCAGGCACATCTGCCAGAGCTGTCAGCTAGCAAGGGGAAGCCTCCATGCCATTACGTAAGAGTTAAGAACACCTATGAATCTAATGCAAACCTGTACCACCAGAAGCACTCTGATTTGACATTACATGCTGAGAACCAGGGACAAAACAAAACAAAGCAAAAAAAATTCCTCAAATTATATTCACGGTTATCATCTTCTAGGAGCTCCAGGCATAGCAAAGGTACGTGATTTAACTATAAAAGGCCTTTAAACCTGGAATACAGAGTCTAGGGTTCTAATTTTGACTCTGTTACAAACCAGCTGTAATTAGGCAAGCAATTTCGCTTCCCTGGACCTCGTTTTCCTCCTTTGTAGGAGATGGCCTAGTTTACCTCTATGTCAAAGGTCCTATAAATTTTTTACATGCTCCCACAAAACCTATAATTAAGTACAAAATAGGTATTCATGAGGGATCCACCAATTCACTTCCTGATATTCCATGCAAGGACAGGAAATAAACATGGGAGCCTTCCCTATGCTCATATTTTCTTTCCTTTTTTATGGCTAAACCCCATGAAATCACTTCTGGGCAAGTGACATAAATCTCATTCACACAGGAAAGTTATTCAAATAAGGCAGACTGGTGAAAAGAGCATTTAGCTTTGCAACCAGACAGGCCTACATTCAAATTCTAATTCTGCCTCCTATCAGCAGTGTGATCCAAAGTGAGTTACTCAATTGTCCTGAAACTTCAATTTCATCATCTATAAAAAGGACATTTCCCTCACAGAGTTGTTCTGAGGATTAAAAGAGACATGTGTGAAGAAGCCTCTGGCACACAGTATGGAATAAATACAGGCTTCCCCTGCTTCCTGCTTCTTACATGGCCATGTACCACTCTAAACAAATACCATCTCTGCTCGCTTTATAAAGCACCATCAAGAGCTAATTAAATGACTCTGCTGAGTCATTTCTATTATTCTTTAAGAATGTTCAAGAGAGGGATCCCTGGGTGGCGCAGCGGTTTGGCGCCTGCCTTTGGCCCAGGGCGCGATCCTGGAGACCCGGGATCGAATCCCACGTCGGGCTCCCAGTGCATGGAGCCTGCTTCTCCCTCTGCCTGTGTCTCTGCCTCTCTCTCTCTCTGTGACTATCATGAATAAATAAATAAAATCTTTAAAAAGAAAAAAAAAAAAAAAGAATGTTCAAGAGAGTCTCTATATGTTATTAAATATCTTAAGTTGAATATGCTTCAGAAAACAGAGTTTGGATTGGATTCTTCTGGCTTATAAATTCTATACAGACGTAATTACGGGAAAGTGGAGATTCTTAAAAACAAAGGACAAATATTCAAACATTAGATTTTATACTGACCAGAAAAAAAGAATGCACTGTCTAAATATCCTTACCCATAAAAAGGAGCAAAGAGTATCCTCCCTTTACTAAAGAATGCATCCTTCTTATCTTTAATGAAAACAATGAGGGGTTAACCCTACTTTTCTTTTTTTTTTTTTTTAAGATTTTTTTTTATTTATTCATGAGAGACACAGAGAGAAAGAGAGGCAGAGACACAGGCAGAGACACAGGCAGAGGGAGAAGCAGGCTCCATGCAGGGAGCCTGACGTGGACTCGATCCCAGGTCTCCAGGATCATGCCCTGGGCTAAAGGTGGTGCTAAACCGCTGAGCCACCTGGGTTGCCCCTAACCTTACTTTTCTAAAAGCTTGACTATCCTCCTTAAGTTAGTTGTAAGCACTAATTCACAATCTATCTACCAACCTACATTCATTTCCAGACACTGATCACTCAAACATTAGTAATGTGTTAACAGTACACCACTTCTTCAAATCAGACCCTTAGCTTCTTTTGGATGCCACGCTTTCCCTCATCGCCCATACTGTAATCTATGGCATTATTACAGAAACAGCTAACACTTATACAGCACTAGCTATGTGCCATGCTCTGCACATAGCTTAAACACCATAATCTATTAACACATTTACTCTTCATATCAGCAGTAAAGATGGGTACTATTATTATCCCCACCTTAGAGACCTCTGTAATATTTCTGGAGTACATAACCTCCTAAATAAACCCCAGATCTAGTCTTTTCTTTTTTTAAAAGATTTTATTTATTTGACAGAGAGAGGGAGAGCACAAGCAGGTGCAGCAGCAGGCAGAACGAGAGTGAGAAGCAGGTTCCCCGCAGAGCAGGGAGCCCGACATGGGGTTCTATCAGGGATCATGACCTGAGCCAAAGGCAGATGCTTAAACAACTGAGCCACCCAGGTGCCCCTAGTCTTTTTTTTTTTCAATAGACTCTATCAATAGGTTCTAACTGGTAGTTGCCTCTGGTACCCCACTCCTTAACCCTCAATCCACTCTGCACACTGCCTTCAGAATTATTTTTCTACAATTCTAAGTTAATAATTTTTTATACAAAGCTTTAATTTATTTGTGTGTGTGTGTATGTGAGAGAGAAAGAGAGAGAGAGAGAGCAAGTAAGCAAGCACAAGTGGAGGGAGAAAGGCAGAGGGAGAGGGAGAAGCAGGCTCCCCAGTTAGCAGGAGCCCCACGCTGGGCTCAATCCTAGGATACAACCAAAATCCTTTACCCATACAAGACCTTTTACCACCTGGATACCATTCACCTTGCCACTCTTCCCTACCCTACCCACTTCTAGACTCTACTCTTAAAAACCTCCCCACTCTCCCTTGAAAACAGACTAGAACACTGCCATACCTTGCAGGTGCCATTTCCCCTGCAGAGAATGCCCACCCCCTACTTGCCAACCTGGTACAAGCTTTTGTTCTTCCATCAAGACTCTGCTCAAGTGTCACCTCCCTTTTCCAACCACTGGAGAACATCTTCTGTAGGTACCCACTGCAGTCCCCCCTAATGGCACCTATCGCACAATGCTGTAACTATATCCACATGATTTCCCTCCCTAGAGTACAACATCCATAAGAGTAGAGTCCATCGTTAGTACATAATACATAACCTGGCAAATGGCAGACATCTAATAAATACCGAATGAATAGAAGATAAACATTTGTTCAAAGCAAATATCTCCATTCAAATTGTGCAATATATGAATCTTATAAACATTTCTTACTTTCTGGAAAGAAAATGAGTGGGAAAAATTAGAGGGTGACAAAACATGAGAGACTCCTAACTCTGGGAAACAAACAAGGGATAGTGGAAGGGGAGGTTGGTGGGGCGATGGGGTGACTGGGTGATGGGCACTGAGGGGGGCACTTGACGGGATGAGCACTGGGTGTTATACTATATGTTGACAAGTCGAACTCCAATAAAAAAAATTATATATATATACACACACATATATAAAACATTTCTTACTTTCCTACCCAACAGCAAGACTCAGGAATTTACAATTTTCTTACAACCAAAGACAACTATTCCATCTCCATTCTAAATTAGTTCATAAGATAATTAAAAATCCCACAACTCCCCTTATATATGAAGAATCCTAAATTATACACCAAAGGTTTTATATATAAATTTTCTTCTTCAATGAATACTAAATGGAAAAATAATCCCAACTCGGGGGGGGGGGGGAGGACCCAGATCCATTAGTCCCTTCTGCCCAGTGTCAGCCTTCACATTACAATGTGAGCAGAACTATGTAGTTTCTGGAGCTATAACCTATCCAGGTTCTCCAGGCAGCCTGAGAAACCCCCTGTTGCTATAAGCCCTCAGAATGCTCCACCAAACACATTTTTGAATTACTGTTTTTCATTACTGATGTGCTTTCTACTGGACCCTGCTGTGAGATAAAATAGAATTATAGCAGCATTACCAGCTATAGAATGACTGAGAGATATACAGGGTTTTAATATACTTCTTGAACTCACAGACAGTGAAGACATCTTTGAATATTAATGCAAGAGACGAAAGAGTGAAAAAGTAAGGTGCAGTTTATCTACAGATCACACAGATGAAAAATACCTTGCAGATGTCTGCGAGCTTCTAAATCCTACATTAAATACTCAGGCTTAAAGAGCTGCAGCACAGGGATGATAGTGATAATGTCTGGAGTGAAATAACATTTCTTATAAACTGATCAGCACAAAGGAAGGTGATTTCAGAAAACGCTCTTCTAAAAGGTAAATTCACAGTTTCCTTGGAGAATCAAGGGTGAGGTCAAGGACAAGCATGCCACCAAATAAAGACAGAAAAGAGACTTTTTTAAAGGAATAAAAGTTCAAGGGTGAGGGAAAGATACAATGTGAGGAGAAAGGTCCTCTGTTATATCAAAAATGTGACCTTCACAACAATGTTTAAAAATGAAAACTGGGCAGCCCAGGTGGCTCAGTGGTTTAGTGCCGCCTTCAGCCCAGGGTGTGGTCCTGGAGACCCAGGATCGAATCCCATGTCTGGCTCCCTGCATGGAGCCTGCTTCTCCCTCTGCCTGTGTCTCTGCGCCCCGCCTCCCCCCCGCCCCCCGTGTGTTTCTCTCATGAATGAATGAATGAATATAAATAAATAAATAAATAAATAAATAAATAAATAAATAAATAAATAAATAAAATTTTTAAAAAAGAAAATTAAGGGCACCTGGGTGGCTCAGTGGTTGAGTATCTACCTTTGGCTCAAGTCGTGATCCTGGGGTCCTGGGAGCCCCGTATCAGGCTCCCCACCTGCTCCTCTCTCTCTCTCTCTCTCTCTCTCTCTCTCTCTGCATCTCTCATGAATAAATATTCTTTAAAAATAAAATAAAAATGAAAATGGAGGGGCACCAGGGTGGCTCAGTCAGTGAAGCATCCAACTCTTTTTTTTTTTTTTAAAGATCGTATCTATTTATTTGAGAGAGGAGTGTGCATGTGCGAAAAAGAGAGCAAGCACGCACATAAGCTAAGGAAGGGGCAGATCCATCTGAGAGATCCTTCTAAGAGAGTGAGAAGCAGACTCCTCACTGAGCAGGGAGCTCGATGCAGGGCTCAATCCCAGGACCCTGGAATCATGACCTGAGCCAAAGCCAAAACCAAGAGTCAGATGCTTAACCAACTGAGCCACCTAGGTGACCCTAAGCGTCCAACTCCTGACTTCAGCGCAGGTCATGATCTTGAGGTCATAAGATCAAGCCCAGAGTCGGGCTCTAGGCTCAGCAGAAAGTCTGCTTGGGACTCCCCCTCTTCCTCTGCCCCTCCCCTTCCACGCTCTCTTTCTCAAAATAAATAAATAAATATTTTTTTAAAATGAAAATATAGGGCACCTTGGTGGCTCAGTCAGTTAAGCACTGGACTCTTGGTTTTGGTTCAAGTTGTAATCTCGGGTTTATGGGATCAAGCCCTGCATTAGGCTCCACGCTCAGTGTGGAGTCTGCTTGTTGCTCTCCTCTCTCCCTCTGCTCCCTCCTACTCTCTCTCTCTAAAATATATAAAGTCTTTAAATATCTGTGGTAGGCAGAATTCTAAGAATAACCTTCAATGACCCGGACTCTCATATAATCCCTTCTCCTTTGATTGGGAGTAGAACCTATGAAAGTAATGAGACGTCACTGCTATGTTATATGGCACAGTTAACCTTAAGATAGGGAGATTATCCCAAACGAGCCTGATCTATACTCATGAGCTCTTTAAAAAAAGCAGTTTTCTCTGGCTGATGGCAGAAGTCAGAGATTTGAAGCATAGGAGAATTTAATGGAAGCTAGAAGGGGCACGTATCAAGGATATGGGACTCAGGACTACAGCCACAAGGAACTGAACTTGGAAGTAGACTCTTCCCCAGGGCCTCTGGTGTGTTCCAAAATGGCCAACACCTTGATCTCAGCCTGTGAGACGCTAAGCAGGGAACCCAGTTGAACCCACAAGATTCTCTGATCTACAGAACTACTAAGTACTATGAGATGATAAATGGATATTGTTTAAAGCTACCAAGATTGAGGTAATTTACTATGCAGCAACAGAAAACTCATAATAGGGTAGGGTACAAATGTAAACTAATAAACTCATATTTCAATAGTATCTTTCACACGAGATCCCAAAAGGACTTGATATGTTTGACATAACTATCCAAGAGGATAAATTCACCTTTTAAAAATATTATTTATGGGAGCCGGTTCGCTGGCTCAGATGATGGAGCATGTGACTCTTGATCTCAGGGTCATGAGTTTGATCCCCATGTTGGGCATGAAGCCTACTTAAAAAAAGAGAATAAAAATCTTTCAAAATACTATTAATATTTAATAATCTAATAATATTAATGAGTTGTTTTAAGAAGATAGTCTCACTTCTTGCAGTCCTGATTCAGGACTAAAGATAGACATCCCTAATAAACAAAAGGCCTTCTTAGATGATATCTGATCCATATATCTTTTTTTAACAATTAGGGAATATATGATTTAGAATTGAAAAATCCAAGCACGGGATGCCTGGGTGGCTCAGCGGATGAACATCTACCTTTGGCTCAGGGCATGATCTTGGGATCCAGGATTGAGTCCCACGTCAGGCTCTTTGAATGGAGCCTGTTTCTCCCTCTGCTTGTGTCTCTGCTTCTCAAAACAAGTATAACAGGGAAGGCTTTCTTATTCTTTTTTTAAATCTTCAAATACTGTGCAAATTACTATCCAATTTTAGTAAAGGTTGGTCTCAATGAAACACTTGCTGGGGGCACCTGGCTGGCTTAGTCATTAGTGTACAACTCCTGATCTCAGGGTTGTAGGTTTGAGCCCCATGACGGGTATAGAGATTACTTACAAATTAAATTAAATTAAATTAAATTAAATTAAATTAAATTAAATTAAAATAAATAAAAGAAAATACTTGCTAAAAGACTAGTAAAACTGGTTAACAGACAAGCAATCATCAAAACATCTTGAATTTCTTTCTTTTAAAAAAATATATATATGCTTTTAAGTAATCTCTATGCCCAATGTGGGACTTGAACTCAGGACCCTGAGATCAAGAGTCACATGTTCCACCAAAAAAACCAAAGAGCACCCCAAAATATATTCAATTTCAACAGGATTCTTTTCCATTCAAATAATTTCCTATAGTGACTATCACAACTAACCTCATATATTTGTTTTATTGGATTGTATGAATTAGAGCAATTATTAGGTCACACACAATGCTGTATCACCCATTCTACTTAGCACAGTAGACCCATAACTGTAGTACCTTGGGTAAGTTACTCTCCCAGAATTTCCATTCCTTCATCAATAAAATGGAATATTAATATCTACCACATAAGGATGGACTGAAGATTAAACAAAATAACACAGAAAGCACTCAGGACACTGTCTAGCACAAGGCGAGAGCTCAACAATTACTTGCTATTTTATATATCACTCAATGTTGAATGAGTGAATAAAACTAGTGGTAAACCTAGCCTTATTTACAAGATTACAAATCATCAGAAGCATTATTCATAATAGCCCACAAATGGAAACAAGTCAAATGTTCATCATGGAGGAATATGTAAACAAAATGTGGTATATCCATACAATGGAATATTATTCAGCCATAGAAAGAATAGTGTTACATGATAAACCATAGATAAGCCTTAAAAACACTGTAAGTGAAACACAAAAGGCTACACATCATATGATTCCATTTACATGAAATATTCAAAATAGGCAAACCCATGGTGAAAGTAAATGAGTGCTTGTCAGGGGCTGGAGGAAGGTGGCAATGGGGAGTGACAGCTTAGTGGATATGGGATTTACTTTTTTGGGGCAATGGAAACATACTAGAATTAGTAGCAATGGTTGCACTGTAATAAAGATACTAAATATCACTGAACTGTGCACTTCAATAATGGGAATTTTATGCTGTATGAATATCTCCATTTAAAAATATATGAGAATATCTCCTCTTGCCCAGGGAAAATTAATTCCTATAGAACTCGTCCTCCTGCTATCAATAACTAGAAAACTAGATAAAATATATAAATCAAATGTTTACAGGCATTAGATTAATAGTCCTGAAAAGTGATCCCTAAGTTAGGAGAAAAGAGCAAACTGAGTCCCATCCTGGCTTTTTGTACCACTTCCACAGTGGTACAGAGTGGGGAAACCAGAGCCCAGTGAGTTGAGATGACAAAAAGTGGATTTCAGGAATGAATGCCAAGGCAAATAAAATTTGCAGGGCTAACCACTAGAGGAGGAAGTTAAAAAAAAAAAAAAAAGTGGGGGCAGATGCAAATCAAGAAATCTGCGTAAAGTCTCTTTCAGACTTTGGCTGAACAACAATCTGCACTTGTAGAGCTCATGTGAAACTCACAAGACCAGATAAGAACAACTAACAGAAGCTGTTAGCCAAACAATACCCAAAGTTCAAATAGCAGGTAAATATTCAAATTCTTACCAGCCAGAATGGAGAGACTATTCTTAAATACACAGAACAATGACCAGAGATACCAGAAAGGATACACCTTAGTAGTGAAGCTAAATTAGCCCTACAGTAAAGCATACTCTACATCTGCCCCTAAGGGGCTTAAAAACAAACTTTGGAGGGGCACCTGGGTGGCTCAGTGGTTGAGCATCTGCCTTTGGCTCAGGTCAGGATCAGAGAGTCCTAAGATCTAGTCCCACATCGGGCTCCCGGCGGGGAGCCTGCTTCTCCACCTGCCTTTGTCTCTGTCCCACCCTCTGTGTCTTTCATGAATAAATAAATAAAATCTTTTCAAAAAATTAAATCTTTAAAAAAATCTATTAAAATTTAAGGTTTACTCTCCTTTAACCCACATATTCTATTTCTAAGAATCTGTCTCAGAATATATCTCAAAGAGTGGATGGAACTGAAGGGTATTATGCTGAGTGAAATAAGTCAATCAAAGGACAAACATATGGTCTCACTCATTTGGGGAATATAAAAATAAAGGGGAAAGGAGAAAAAATGAGTGGGAAATATCAGAAAGGGAGACAGAACATGAGAGACTCCAAACTCTGGGAAACGAACTAGGAGTGGTTGAAAGGGAGGTGGGCGGGGGCTGGGGGTGACTGGGTGGCAGGCACTGAGGGGGGCACTTGATGGGATGAGCACTGGGTGATATTCTATATGTTGGCAAATTGAACACCAATAAAAAATAAATTTATCTAAAAATAAAAACAAAAACAAAAACAAAAGAAAAAATAAAATATATTTCAAAAAATAAATAAATTTATTTCAAAAATATATATATCTCTCAAAGAAATCATCAGCTAAGACATAAAGATGCACATACAAAAATGTTCATTATAGTAATATTAATAAAAATAATTTCCTTTAACGGTCCATTAATAGAGGATTGATGAAATAAGTTAGGGTACTGGGGCACCTGATTGGTACAGTTGGCTAAGCATCCAACTCTTGGATTGGGTTCAGGTGGTGATCTCAATGTTATGCAATGGAGCTCTGAGTCAGGCTCACGCTCAGCGAAGAGTCTGCTTGAGATTCTCTTCCTCACCCTCTGCCTCTGCACCTCCCACCTGTGCTCTCTCTCTAAAAATAAATAAGTAAATCTTTTTTTTAAATGTTAGGGTACATTCATAGAATACAGCAATTTAAAATAGTAATTAGGGGCAGCCCGGGTGGCTCAGTGGCTTAGCGCCACCTTCAGTCCCTGGTGTGGTCCTGGAGACCCGAGATCGAGTCCCACGTCAGGCTCCCTGCATGGAATGGAGCCTGCTTCTCCCTCTGCCTGTGTCTGTGCCTCTCTCTCTCTCTCTCTCTCTCTGTGTGTCTCTCATGAATAAATAAATAAAGTTTAAAAAAATAAAATAAAATAGTAATTAGGCCACCTGGGTGGCTCAGTTGGTTGTGTGACCAATTCTTGGTTTCAGCTGGGGTTGTGGGATTGTGCCCTGAGTTGGACTCTGTTCACTCCAAAATCTGCTTGAGATTCTTTCCCCCCCGCCCCCCCTTCCTCTCTACTCCTCCCAAAGCTTGCACTTGCTCACTCTCAAAAAAATAAATAAAATCTTTAAAATAGTAATTAGGTTTACATGTATTTACTTGAAACATGCTGTTAAGTCAAAAAGTAGTTACAAAACACTGTGTATGACAAACTTTATTTTAATAAATGTATATAACAAATACATCTATAAACTCAAAAACTTGAAGAGCCAACTTTATACCAACAGGTGTCATCACTTTCCTACAAACAGGAGAATGTTGAGCCCTTTCTTATTTTAGAGATGAAGAAATGATCAGAGATAACAAATGAACGTCAGAGGAACCAAATCAAGACTGAATGCCATAGTCTTTCATGAAACAACTCCTATCTCAATGCTCTTCAAAGCTACAGGGGAGTGGGGGGAGGGGGGACGCAGTGCTGGGCTGGCTCAGTGTGCAGACCATGCAACTCCTGATCTTGGAGTTGTAAATTCGAGCCCTACATTGGGTGCAGAGATTATTACTTAAAAATAAAATCTTTAAAAAAAAAAAAGCTACTAGAAGGGAACTCACCTAAATAGAGGTAATAAATTCAGAGTACCACTGGAAAATGCCTAAAGGCTTTTGCAGCCATCTGTCTATTGTTCTAACATCAAAATGAAATTCACAAAAAATTTCTTCCATATAATAGGTAGATAATGATCTCTTACTACTTATTTACTCTTCTACCCTGGGCTCCCCTGCTGTTATCAGAACCTGATTTAGATGGAGGAAGAAAGCAATGTCACTATGGAGTCTCCCTGAAAGCAGGAAGGAAGCACTCTGGACTGATTAAGGCCAGCATGACATTCACAGTGGCCAATCTCATTCCAGTTGAGTTAAAGTAATCATTCTCCAGTATTTGTTCCCTGTCAGCCCAAGTCAAGAGCCAAAAGAAAAGTGAGAAAGTGTACACACACACACACACACACACAGAAAAAAGGCTTATTACAGGCTGCTTGTCACATACCAATATTTCTAACATTTTAAAAAATATATATAACTACTGAGCTTCAATGTTAGTATTTACAAGGTAAAATTAATTCCAAAATTTGCCAGCACCCCAGCCCCAAATTTACCAGCCCATATTGAAACTTCAGGGTTCCCGATTTTCTCCTATCCCACCTTCTACTGAAAATGAAATTATTTTGCTATAAAATGCTGAGAGGAAAAAAAATATTCTGATGGCTTACTAATTTTATATATATGTGTAGTATTTGGCTTACAGATGTGCCTTTGTTCAAGCACATAAATATCAAGTTAATCACTTAAAAATGGGTTATATAATGGTACTGTCTACTCATATTTCCCAGTCTGAATCTACTCACCTTTGTAGCCTTTTTTTTTTTTTTTTTTAATGATTTTATTTAAAATGTCATGAAAGACAAAGAGAGAGGCAGAGGGAGAAGCAAGCTCCATGCAGGGAGCCCAATGTGGAACTTGATCCCAGGACTCCAGGATCACACGCTGAGCTACCCAGGTGTCCCGGTAGCCTCCTTTTTAAAAAAATTTTGTTTTAATTTGAGTAGAGTTGACACACAATGTTACATTAGTCTCAAGTGTACAGCACAATGATTCAACTTCTCTATATCTTATCCCATGCTGTAGTCTCCTTCTTAAATAATCAATCTTATCAATTCCCACTCCTAGTCCCACACAAGTACTTGGATTCTAATACTTCTGTATCTGTGTATCTATATTTCATTATATTCTAACACTTAAGAGCCAGTTTTAGAGGCACCTGTGTGGCTCAACTAGTTAAGTATCTGACTCTTGATCTCAGCTCAGCTCAGGTCTTGATCTCAGGGTTGTGAGTTGAAGCCCCATGTGGGCTCCACACCCAGCATGGAGCCCACTTAAAAAAAAAAAAAAAAAAAAAAAGACCCAGCTCGAGCAATAGAACAGGATAAGGGAAAGGAAAGGAAAAGAAAAAAGGAGGGGGAAAAAAGGAACAAAAGACGGAAGAATCTTGTAAAAACTTTCACCCAGAACATTTTCATTAACCTAGCACACAACTATTAAAGACAGCCCTCATCTTTTCTTAATACACCAAGGAATACTAATAATTTTAATCTAAGTAGTCATAAAAATAGCAGAAGTAGTAGCTACCATTTATGATATGCTTATTATGTGTCAAGCACCACGCTGAGTACTCTACATTACCTCATTTAATCCTTCCTACAAAGCAAGCTATAAAGGTCTGGAGAGGGGATACCTAGGTGGCTCAGTCAATTAAGTGTCTAACTCATGGTCTTGGCTCAGGTTTTGAGTTTGAGCCCCATGTTGGGCTCCATGCTGGGCATGGAGCATATTTAAAAGGAAAAAAAAAAAAGATTTAGAGAGATTCACTTGGGCAGTCCTGGTGGCTCAGCAGTTTAGCGCCTGCCTTTGACCCAGAGTGTGATCCTAGAGACCTGGGATTGAGTCCCACATCTGGCTCCCTGTATGGAGCCTGCTTCTCCCTCTGCCTGTGTCTCTGCCTCTCTCTGTGTGTGTCTCTCATGAATGAATAAATAAAAATCTAAAAAAAAAAAAAAAAAAAAACCTACTTAAAAAAAAAAGATAGAGAAGTTCACTTGTCCAAGTCTACACAGATCGAGGAACCCAGAATCACACTCAGGTTCATCTGTTTCAAGAACCAAAGATATCAACCACTGTTCTATTTCATTCTGTACGCTTTTACTCCTCTCAATCATGTAATGATTGAAAAAACACAGCATGGATAGACATCTATATGCATAAAAATGAACTTTGACCTAAATGTCACACCTAATATAAAAATTCACTGGATCATAGATCTAAATATAAAAAAGTAAAATTACATGGGACACCTGGGTGGCTCAGCTGTTGAGCGTCTGCCTTTGGATCAGGGTGTGATCCCGGAATACCGGGATTGAGTCCCACACTGGCCTTCCTGCATGGAGCCTGCTTCTCCCTCGGCCTGTGTCCCTGCCTCTCTTTCTGTGTGTCTTTCATGAATAAATAAATAAAATCTTAAAAAAAAAAAAAAAAAAAAGAAAAGTAAAATTACAAAAATGCTACAGATAACCTTGGTGACCTGGGGTTAAACAAAGAGTTCCTAGACATGGCACTAAAAGCACAATCCATAAAAGAAAAATTAATAAATTGGATTTCACCAAAATTTAAAACTTTTACTCTGCAAAAGGCACTAGTAAGAGAATGAAAAGAAAAGCCATGGCCTGGAAAAAAAATATCTGGAAACCCCATATCCTTGAAAGGACTTGTAACAAGAAAAAATATAAAAGAACTTTTCACAACTCTACAGTAAGAAAACAAATAATTTTACAATAGGCAAAAGATGTGGACATCTCACCAAAGAGGATATAAAGATAGCAAAAAAAGCACAACCAAAAAATCTAAACACACCCCAAGAAGTCCATTTTACTACATGATAATTTTTAAGATAAAATAAAAGATTTTTATATTCTTGTTGATAACTAGTTAACTACAGGTTTTAAAAAAGTTACAACTTTACCTCTTGTTATATATCAAGATACATTCCAAATAAACTAAAATGTTAAATGTAAATTGTGAAGTAATACTGATCCTCTTAATATACATGAAGCTCTTACAAATAAATTTAAAAAATGAATGCTCAGAGAAAAATGGGACAAGACATGAAGAAACAAGAAAATATGAAAAAGTCTTATCTCACCAATATCAAATAAATGAACAACCAAGCAACAAGCTAATATTTTTTGTCAACTGGATTACAAAAAACGAAACAAAAAAAAAACTTAAAATAATAGTAACACCAATATTGGCAAGGGTAGGAAAAGGAACCTAAAGAAAACTAGTCTGACACTGAAGTATTCTAGCATTTCCTGAAGGTAATGTGAAATATATATCAAAACCCTCAAACGCACATGCACATACTCTTTTTCCATTTTCAGGAATTTACTAAGAAACTAGATTAGTGTAGAAAAATATACACAGAAGAAAAGTCATAATGACATTATTTACAACAATGAAAAAAATTTTAAAGATAAATTATTATTATGTGATCTGGGAAGCAAAGGCAAAAGAAAAATTACATTTCCTTACTACTTACAGCCCACTGACAAATCCTTCAAACAGGCAGAGTGACATTCCTTTAGGAACTCAGCTGCCTTATTTGATACTCTGTTAAGGGCTAAAGGCAATCTTAGCTCAACATTATCCTCCCAGGATCCTGTAACTCTACTATAACACATAAAAATTCCTTTGGACACTTCCTTTATCTCTATCCCCCAAGGTATATGTTAGCAATCCTCCCCTAAGCATATGGCCTATCAATATACTTCTGAAGGGTCTCATGACTAGGGTTTTTACTACACAGTAATAAATGATCTTGTCCTAACAGTTTGCCCTTGAGGTCTTAGAAACCTTGCTCCCGAAGTTCCTTAGAGACATACGCTTTTCCTAACCTCCTCCTAACTTGAAAGTATATAATCAAGCCACTCCTCATGACCCCGGTACAGCTTTTTCTGCCCACAGGTCTTGTCCCTGTCCTTTAATAAAACCATGCTTTTGCAACCAAGAGGTCTCAAGAATACTTTCTTGGCTGTTCGTTCTGAACCCTACCACTTCAAACCACATTATTATATATCCATGTAATAGAATACTAAGTAGTCACTAAAAATCAAGTTATCTGAACTGTTATCAAAATAAGATTATGTTATTTTAGTTATCACTGCTATGACTTCCTTCCTGTCTCCAAAGCAAAAGGAAAGATTTTTGTTCAATGACAAAACAATGATCATGGTATAATGCAAAATGTCAAGGAAAGCAGGATATAGAAGCATACAGAAGCCAAATTCTATTTTTTTTAAACATTTGTGCATGTGCCACAATATTATCTCTCAGTGGTGAGATTATGTGTGACTTTTATTCATCTTTTATTTTCTAAACCTTCTGTAAAAAAGGTGTATTAAAAAAACAAAAAACAAAAAACATATATTCATAAATTTTTTTAAATCAATGTTTCTTTAAATTGTCCAAAATTATATACACAAGGAGTTTTCAAACTTGTTTCTAGGGGGCGCCTGGGTGGCTCAGTGGGGTAGGCATCTGACTTCAGTTCGGTATATGATGGAACTGAAGGGTCCTAAGATGGAACCCCAAATCAGGCTCCCCACCAAGGCTCCCCACTCGGTGGAGAGTCAGCTTTTCCCTCTGTCCCTCCCCTGCTCATACTATCTCAAATAAATAAATCTTTAAAAAGACAAAAAAAACACCTGTTTTCTAATCTAGATTATCTGCTGTTATCTTGGTCACAAGCATTTCACTGTTACATAAGAATGACAATTCTATATGCAAATTTCTTCTAGTTACTAACCCCAAATAAGCCATTACCACCTAGGGCAGAAGATCTACAGATAATGGCACCTCATTAACATTGCCACCCTCAAGGTGCAGAATAGTATCTATATTAGAATACTACTTTTATGTCTTGAAATTTTTTTTAAGATTTTATTTATTTATTCATGAGAGACACACACAGACAGAGAGAGAGAGAGAGAGGGAGGCAGAGACACAGGCAGAGGGAGAAGCAGGCTCCCTGCAGGGAGCCTGACGTGGGACTTGATCCCGGGTGTCCAGGATCAAGCCCTGGGCTGAAGGCGGCGCTAAACTGCTGAGCCACCAGGGCTGCCCCATGTCTTGAAATTTTTAAAGAATATGTCAGTAATATGCAGAGGCTTATGTGCTGATATATCTATACTTTTTATTCACTTCAGAATCAAAAAGAAAACATAAGAAATGGCTAGCCTTTTTGGTAGAAGAAGAAATGTGTATCTTTCTACTGTCTGAATTATAAATCTCCTTTTTTGTAGTTTTTCTTTTTAACTCTTTGTTCTGTTTTGTTTGCTGCTTACCATGGAGCACTTCTCCAGTACTTCCTCCTGGAACTTCAGGAATCTCTCCTGAACCTCAGCTTCATTGAGGAAAAAGGCAAGGAAGTGAGTGAAGGGCTGCTTTCTTCTAAAAGTCAGCAAAAGAACATCAATCCGAGTTCGAGCTGATATTACACCACTTCGATGCTGGCCAGTGATTACTGCAAGCAAATAAAGGGGAGAGGATGTTTAACACAACCACCCAAAACTTGTAAAGTAAGTGACCTTCAATACTGTCATCTCTGCAGAGTCAAACAGTCCCAAATGTGTACATAATTTCTGAACAAGGTTTTTTACCAAAGGTAAAAAAAAATCGCTAATGAACTCAATTAAGCAGGATGAGGTTTAAAAACAGTATCCTAAAAAATATACATATATATCCTTGGGGCACCAGGATGATTCAATCAGTTAAGCGTCCAACACTTGATTTCAGCTCAGGTCACGATCTCAAGACTGTGAGATTGAGCCCTGTGTGTTGGGCTTATGTTGGACATGGAGCCTGCTTAATATTCTCCTTCTACCTCTCCCGTGACCCTTCCCCCCACCTCTCTCTAAAGAACAAAACAAAACCAGAATATCCTTAAGACCACTTGATGAAGTAGAAAAATGAGTGTAAAAAGCTACATAGCAAACCTTCATACCTTGCAGGTAGGAATGTAAAATGGTACAGCAGCTACAGAACAGCTACAGCAGTTCCTAAAAAAAGAGAACTACCATATGACCAGCAATTCTACTCCTAGACAGAAATCCAAAGAAGTAAAAGCAGGTATTTACAGGGCACCTGGTGATTCAGTCAGTAGAGCATGTGACTTGATCTTGAGGTCATAAGTTTGAGTCCCATATTATAGGCAGAGTTTACTTGAAAAAAAAAAAAAAAGAATAGATTTTTAAAAATAATATGAAATACAAGAAAAAAATCCAGGAAAAAAAAAAAAAACCAGGGATGCCTGGGTGGCTCAGTGGTTGAGCATCTGCCTTCAGCACAGGGAGTGATCCCAGGGTCCTGGGATCAAGTCCCACATCGGGCTCCCTGCATGGAGCCTGCTTCTCCCTCTGCCTGTGTCTCTGCCTCTCTCTGTCTTTCATGAATAAATAAAATCTTTAAAGAAAAAAGTCCTATCTTGATACAATGAAATATTATTCAGCCCCTCAAAACAAGAATACAGTACAGATACATGCAAAAATATAAATGAATCTTGAAAACATTATACTAAGTGGAAGACATCATTTACAAAGTGCCACTGTATGCTTCCATTAACAGGAAGGAGCCAGAACAGGCAAATGCAGAAATGCAGAGGGAAAGAAAGTAGATCAGTGGTAGCCAAGGACTGGAGGTAGGAAGGATTGGGGAGTGACTGCTTAATGGGTATAACATTTCCTTTGGGGAGGATAAAAATGTTCTGAAACTAGATAGTGCTGCCTCTCTGTCTCTGTCTCTCTCTGTGTCTCTCATGAATAAATGAATAAAATCTTAAAAAAAAAAAAAAAAAAAAAGAAGAGGGATCCCTGGGTAGCTCAGCAGTTTGGCGCCTGCCTTTGGCCCAGGGCGTGATCCTGGAGTCCTGGGATCAAGTCCCACATCAGACTCCTTGCATGGAGCCTGCTTCTCCCTCTGCCTGTGTCCCTGCCTCTCTCTCTCTCTCTCTGTCTCTCATGAATAAATGAATAAAATCTAAAAAAAAAAAAAAAGAAACTAGATAGTGGTGGTGGTTATTATACAACATTGTAAATGGACTACACACCACTGAATTCAACACTTTAAAATGGCCAGAATGGAAAAAATAAAAATAAAAATAAAAATAAATAAATAAAAATAAAAATAAAAATAAATAAAATGGCCAAAATGGGAGGTCCCAGGCTGGCTCAGTTGATAGAACATGTGATTCTTGATCTGGAGGTAAAGTTTGAGCCCCACATGAGGTGTAGATTTCCCTTTAAAAAAATTTGTTGGCGGGATCGAATCCCACGTCGGGCTCCCAGTGCATGGAGCCTGCTTCTCCCTCTGCCTGTGTCTCTGCCTCTCTCTCTCTCTCTGTGACTATCATAAATAAATAAAAAAAAAAAAATTAAAAAAAAAAAGGGATCCCTGGGTGGCGCAGCGGTTTGGCGCCTGCCTTTGGCCCAGGGCGCAATCCTGGAGACCCGGGATCGAATCCCACGTCGGGCTCCCAGTGCATGGAGCCTGCTTCTCCCTCTGCCTGTGTCTCTGCCTCTCTCTCTCTCTCTGTGACTATCATAAATAAATAAAAAAAAAAAAATTAAAAAAAAAAAATTTGTTGGGGGGATCCCTGGGTGGCTCAGTGGTTTAGCGCCTGCCTTTGGCCCAGGGCATGATCCTGGAGTCCCCGGATCGAGTCCCACATTGGGCTCCCTGTATGGAGCCTGCTTCTCCCTCTGCCTGTGTCTCTGCCTCTCTCTCTTCTCCCTCTGTGTCTCTCATGAATAAATAAATAAAATCTTTTTTTTTTAATTTTTATTTATTTATGATAGGCACACAGTGAGAGAGAGAGAGAGGCAGAGACAGAGGCAGAGGGAGAAGCAGGCTCCATGCACCGGGAGCCTGACGTGGGATTTGATCCTGGGTCTCCAGGATCACGCCCTGGGCCAAAGGCAGGCGCTAAACCGCTGCGCCACCCAGGGATCCCAATAAAATCTTTTTAAAAAGACTGTCAAAATGGTAAACTTTATGTTGTATACGTTTTAGCCACACACAAAAAAAGTATGAATATATGACATCAAAATTCAAATAACAATAAAAAAATTTCAGAGCAAAAAACTGAATTTTCTGTCATGTCAATTTTACCTCAATTTAAAAATTACGGTGGCTGAAAAAAAAAATTACGGTGGCTGTAATTACTAGAGATTCACTACAATGAAAAACCAAAGGAGAGTCTACTACAACATATATAATCTTACTGTATATGTATGAAAACAGAAAATTAAAGTAAAATATTTATCTATAATTATATGGATGGATACCAACTGTCCATGTTTTGGTATAATTTGGCCTTCTCTGATCTGGGCTATGTCTTTCTGTCTAAATGAAAGGTGGGAGCACAAAGCATAGACCACTGTCTGCAGAGAAACAAAATCATTTAGTGATTACATAATCTCTGTGTAAACTGAGATTAAATCTCTAGGTTGTAGAACTGACAGGGCTTGGTTCAAAACAGCAACTAAGGAAAGATGCAAAAGATATGAACAATGAACAAAATTGGCATTTCAATAAACTATTTATTATAACTGTGAAAGAGACTTATTAATATGATATAAAATATTGAAGTATTAATTGTAATAGTAGCAAAATGGGCTATGCATTTTAAAGACCACAGTCTGTCCTTCCATGCAACTACAAAGTGAAAGAAGTAATTCCATTTATTTATCCTAATACTCTTCATTAAAGCATTTGAAATTTTTTTTTTTGCACTTGAAATTTTCTATAAGAACAACCTTTCTATTCCTCAATAAGAATGAAAGCATCATACCCATTTTACTACAAGGAAACAAGATAGAAAATTCTAGGAAAAGAAGCAGATTATGAATGAATTGACTAACAGAGAGCCTGAGAACCATTTGCCTAAGTCAAAAATTGACAGGAGTAATAACCAAAAAATGTAATAAAATTAAAGTAGTAGATATATGGTGTTTTCTAAGAGCATCATTTATATTATCAGATAGAACACTTGGAGAATCCAAAAGACTCAACTGCTAGTGAAGGGAAGTATCCATAACAGGTACTCAAATATTGTGCTAGAGAAATTGATAAAGGAGGGTTCAAAGGCAAACTGGAACAAAATTAAAGGAAAGTAAAAATTATCTCTACTAGAGACCAAATTGTGGTAAGAAACCAGAAGGAAAAGGAACAGAAGGGAAGGAAACATAAAAGTCATGTTTATGTTTTATTTCTGTCAAAGTCTGGTACAAAATGCTGAATCTACTCTTTTTCATTGAGAAGGTGGTTTCATCTCTGTAACACAGTAAACTGATAAGGACACTCACTTAAAGGGGCTCAGACTGATTTCCAGAAAAGAGTCAAAGTTGTTCAATTCATGACTAAAAAGCAAATACAATGAAGTTAGAAATATTCTACAAACACTAATATCTGAGAAGACCAGAATTTGAGTGGCAAGCATCTAGGGACTCTAACAAGGGATGGATAGGAAAAATAGAGTTAAAGGTATTGACATTAAACTTTTTAAGATTTTATTTATTTATTAGGAGCAGGCACGTGCCTGGGTGGCTCAGTTGGTTGGGCATCTGTCTGCCTTCAGCTCATGTCATGATCCCAGTGTTTTGGGATTGAGCCCTGTGTCAGAGTCCTTGCTCAGTGGAGAGCCTGTTTCTCCCTCTCGCTCCCTCTGGAAACAGGTTCCCCACCAGCAGAGAGCCCAACATAGGGCTCGATTGAATTTTTACTTATTTATTTTTATTATTTACTCATGACACACAGAGAGACACAGAGAGAGAGAGAGAGACAGGCAGAGGGAGAAGCAGGCCCCATGCAGGGAGCCCGATGTAGGACTCGATCCCGGGTCTCCAGGATCATGCCCTGGGCCGAAGGTGGTGCTAAACTGCTGAGCCACTCAGGCATCCCCTCAATTGAACTTTTAGAAACCAATTCTCTAACTACAATGACAGTATCATTTTGAAAGCATCTTCTGATATCCCGTTACCTGAGACTTCAAAACAGATTAGATGACCAAATCCTTGTTGAGAGGACAAATTAGAACCTAACAGATCATTTCCTTCTTTAGTATCTCTAATGTTAGAGAGGCAAAAGGAATAAATGACAGCAAATACCACACCAGTGCAACCTTAGTCTCACATCACAACTCAACTTACTCTAACCAATAATTGATTTTTCTATATACTCTACTTCCCTGCAAGACCAATATACCCGTTTATCTGCCTGTTTTTCCATTAAATTAGTTCCACTAAATTTTTACTTTGAACAATTAGACATACTTGGTTTCACACTGAAATATTTGTGCTTTCTAAGTCAAAATGGAATCTTTACAAACCCGCCTACCCTTTCCTGGGTATGTTTTGGAATGACTCCGATAGCTTAAAATGGCTAAGCTCTCCACATTTATAGCATGTTATAATTTTTACTGCAATAAAAATTATTATAGTTACTATATGGTTAGAAAAAATGAGGAATACATTCAACTGTTAATAGTGATTATGTCTGAGGTTCATATACTAAGACTTCCCTTGATGTTTCACATATAATTTCTGTAAGCTTTTGGTTTTTTTGAAAGCATGTATTAATTTATAATCAGGAAAAAAGTAGATAAAGAAATGAACTTTACTGCAATTATAAAATTAATATTTGCTGCTTGAACTTTAAAACTTAAGGAAAGACATGGGTTTTTCTATCTTTAATTTTATTTTAATCTGTAATTTTCTTTAACTTTCTTTATATTTCTTTAATAAATCTTTAATCTTCTATCTGTAATATTTATTTTAATCAAAGTCCTTCAAAAATGTCATTAAAGTTCTCATGTTAGGGTCTGCTGATATTACCAAAGGGCTAGGGAAAACTCTACCTTTACTGTCTAATACAGGAACCCACACTCAACGAGTTAAATTAAAAGTTAAATGAATTAGAGGGGTGCTTGGGTGGGTCGATCAGTTAATCACCTGTCTTTGGCTCCGGTTATGATCCCAGAGTCCTGGGATGGAGCCCTGAATCAGGTTCCCTGCTGGGCAGGGAGGCTGCTTCTCCCTCTGCCCCTCCCCCTACTTACTTTTTTTTTCTCTCTCTCTCTCAAATAAATAAAATCTTTTTAAAAAAGAAATTTAAAAAAAAGAAATTAAATGAATTAGAAGTAAACGGAATTAAAAGTTCAGTTCCCCAGTCATACTAGCCACATTTTAAGTACTCACAATCCCACATGCTAGTGGCTCCTGTACTGGAGAGTGGAGGTATAAAACATTTCCATCATCACAGAAAGTCCTTTTGGACAGCACTGTCCTACGGTCAACTGCTTCTAGCTGCCTAGAGGCAACTGCCATGATGATTATTCTTACATAGCACAAAATGAAACAAGTACTAGTAATTTTTTTCCTAAAACTTAATAAAACCTATGGGTAATTATAAAAAAACTTATTATTGGTGGCTGCTGCACTTATTTGACTTTGAAAAAGTCCTATCATTTTAGAATGAGTTTCCAAAAATTTTCTTCCCTACAGTGCCCTTCACTCAAAGCCATTTTACAACACAAGCCTGTGCTCTTGGTTCATAATGATACCTGGTACAGACACTTTCTGACTTAATTTATACTGAACTATTTTTCCTCACCTGAGCAGTTACTTGATTCAGGTTGTTATTCTAATCATTACTTCTATAATATCCTTCCCAGTCTACAAAGCAAGGTAAAAACAAGAGAACCCTTCTGGGGAAGTGCTGAACTTTATTGCAAATTTGCTAACCTCAATGGTTTTCTCTAACTTGAAACAATTCACAAACTCCATTTCAAGCTAATAAGGCATAAAAGGATCTTCCTAATACACAAGAAAATCTGGAAGCTTTTTTATAACATCAGTACATGGTAAAGTATAAACTGAAGACCCAGATATTCAATCAAGATGAGGCTGTATAACTACATCTTTCCTCATTTGGGAGATCAATACTGATATATTATGAAAAGGCCAATTGTTACAGAACCCCATAAAGAATACAGTCGCTATTCAATTCTACCCAGGGTCACTAAAAAAAAAAAAAAAAATCACTAAATTGGGTCACACTATTCCACACTCACACAAAAGTGACTGCAAATATAACTTATATATACCGAGTCTCACCAATTTCTCCTTCTTGTCCAGGCTTAGGAATGCTAATAGAAGTTTTGGTTTCCACTTCTAGCTTCTTCCTAGTGTCCCCTCTCTTTCCAACTATATGCCTATAATATAAAGAAAAATTAATTAATGGAAGGATATTAAGTCAAATGTATCAGAATAGAGAATTCCATCATGTTTAAATCATATGGGACCAGAGATACTCCCTTACAGAAAAGTGCTTCAGTAAAGGCTCAATATTTGTAGAAGAAATTAAAAGCTGTATAGCTTTATAGAATTGCACTCATTGGCAAAATGATGCCCTACAGTCAATTTAATGAATAAACAAAAATAACCATGCCATGTCCAAAACCTGTTGCCTCTTCAATATTAGATTCAAAATCTAGGTCTGAAATTCATTGAAAAGAAAGCTGGTATCACCTCAAAAGGCACTTTCAGCAACCAGTTTAGGGAAAACACTGGCCTTTAGAGAGCAAATTAACTAAATTAGGAGTTCATCCTAAAAGAATTATCCTTGGGGGCCCCTGGGTGGCTCAGTTGGTTAAAAATCTGCTTTGGGGGCAGCCCCAGTGGTCCAGTGGTTTAGTGCTGCCTTCAGCCGGGGGTGTAATCCTGGAGACCCAGGATCAAGTCCCGCATCGGGCTTCCTGCATGGAGCCTACTTCTCCCTCTGCCTATGTCTCTGCCTCTTTCTCCCTCTCTGTGTCTGTCATGAATAAATAAATAAAAATCTTCAAAAAAAAAAAATCTGCCTTGGGCTCAGGTTATGATCCCAGAGTCCTGGGACCAAGCCCCATACTGGGCATCTTGATCAGTGGGGAACCTGCTTCTTCCTCTTTCTGCTCCCCCTGCTTGTGTGCGCTCTCTCTCTGTCAAAAAAACAAATAAAATCTTTTTAAAAAATAAATAAGGCTGCATGGAGCCTGCTTCTCCCTCTGCCTCTCTCTGTGTCTCTCATGAATAAAACACAAAATCTTTAAAAAATAAAATAAAATAAAATAAAATAAAATAAAATAAAATAAAATAAAAATAAATAAAATAATTATCCTTGATAAATAAAGTAAGAGTAAGGAACTTAGCAAAGAGAAGGGCCCACCATTTAGGACAGATTATTCAGAATAGCTTCAAAAGCAAAAAGAGTAAACAGGTAACTCTCGGGCTGAATTCACATATACATGTTTTGTTCAGGAGATTTCGTCTAAAAATTGGGAAATTTCACCTTAAAAATATAAATTTCCGGGTTTTTTAGAAAAATTAGATCTGACAACTCACAGCAATAATAGGCTGGAGCTTACTCTCATCCCTAAAACTGGAACAGGGGCTCATCACAATCCCCATCACTCCCTACTCCGTTTCATCTACTCTACTTCAATTGACTCACTTACATTACTTCCTGGGCCACTTAGAATAAATCTGACAATCCAAGGTTATCTTCTGGAGCCCATAGTCATTAGAGGTGTTAGAGTAAATGAGACCACTGGATCCCAGGAGAAAAGTTTCAGTCTTTAAAGCATTAAAGACTCAAAGAGAAGACTATAATGAGAAAAAAACTTCATCATCAACGGCATTTCAGCTTCTACGATTTCAATTACAGTATCCAACAACATGGGTGACTAGGTCTAAAACTGTGCATTTGTTTTTACATGGAATAACCAGCCCAGTTACTTCCATTAAGATCCACCGTAGTAAGCTAGTTCAAACAAAAAAAACAAGATGTTTAGAAGAAGACTGAAATGCCATAATTTCCCTGTGGTTTTTCTGTGTTGGACTAGAGATTCAATGGCACCCACTTTGTCAGACTTTTGTCTTTCCAGGCCTTATCAATAGGGGTACTTTCACCCAGACTACTGTTTGTTAGCATGTGGCCAGTAGAGAACCTATTACAAAAAGCAGCTGGCTTGGGGCACCTGGCTGGCTCAGTCGGTAGAAGGTGCAACTCTTGATCTGAGGGTTGTAAACTCGAGCCCCATGTTGGGTGTAGAGATTAGTTAAAAATATAATCTTTAAAAATACATACACGCACACAAAAGTAGCTGGCTCAAGGTGTTAATAGTCTAGCCATTTTAGAAAGGAAATGGTTGAGGTTAAAGAAGTTTTAGACTCAAACAAGTCCTGGGCAAGTCATTAACCACTCTAAGCGGGATCCCTGGGTGGCGCAGCGGTTTGGCGCCTGCCTTTGGCCCAGGGCGCGATCCTGGAGACCCGGGATCGAATCCCACGTCGGGCTCCCGGTGCATGGAGCCTGCTTCTCCCTCTGCCTGTGTCTCTGCCTCTCTCTCTCTCTCTCTCTCTCTGTGACTATCGTAAATAAAAAAAAAAAAAAAAAAAACACTCTAAGCCTATTTCTTCACTTACAAAAATGTAGTGAATTATTATAACTAAGTATAATAAAGTTCTTATAAAGATTAAACGTGAAAAAAAAATTTTTTAAAAATAAAGATTAGGGATCCCTGGGTGGCGCAGCGGTTTGGCGCCTGCCTTTGGCCCAGGGCGCGATCCTGGAGACCCGGGATCGAATCCCACATCAGGCTCCTGGTGCATGGAGCCTGCTTCTCCCTCTGCCTGTGTCTCTGCCTCTCTCTCTCTCTCTGTAACTATCATAAATAAATAAAAAAAAAAAAAATTAAAAAAATAAATAAATAAATAAAGATTAAACGTGATCATGTATAAAAGGGCTTCCCAGTGACTGGCACATAGCTCAGTACAGTCCATACTATCCTCATTAAGCCCATAATGACATCTTTCCAACTAACAGCATAGCCAGATTCAGAAGAGGTTTACAGGGGGAATCTAAAACATTCATTTCAATAATAAGACATACACAGTGAAAAGGTGACTCGTTTATTAAATATATAAAGAAATTCCTACCAGATCAAGTGATTCTCAATCTTGGCTACACACTGGGATCACTTGGAGAGGTTTAAAAACTAATGATGCCTGAGTCCAGCTCTCAGAGATTCTGATTTAATTGGTCTGGGGTGCACCCAAGTATAGGGAGTTTTAAAAGCTCCCCAGGTGATTCTAATGTGCATCTGATATCGGGAACTAAAATAAAGTATTATTACATCTAGCCAATGGATAGGTGTTACCACCATTAGGATTTGATTATAAATCAGTTTGGTCAAGTTTTTGATCTAAATGAACCTACAGAAATGATTAATAAGAAAGAAATCTTGGGACACCTGAGTGGCTCAGTGGTTGAATGACTGCCTTCGGCTCAGGGCATGATCCCAAAGTTCTGGGATCAAGTCCCACATCGAATTCCTTGCATGGAGCCTGCTTCCCCTCCATCTGCCTATGTCTCTGTCTCTCTCTGTCTCTCATGAATAAATAAATAAAATCTTTAAAAAAAAAAAAAAAGATCTTCCTAGTAAATACTGTCTATTAATTACAATTGAGCAGAACCAATATATAATCTAACATGCAAGTCATCTAAAATATAATGAATACTTAGAATATGTAGAATTCAGAAGATCATCAAATTGGAATCAAACATCTAAGGAATTTTTACACACCTTAGTGGTAGCAAATATACACATTAAGGAAAACAGTTACATTGATTTCATCAGGAAACTGAACCATGATTTTCTAAAATCCTGTTTTTTGGAAGAAAATGTCACTGGAACCTTAAAGAAGAATGAGCTGTCAGATTTAGCATTTGGTTTCTCATTTGGCCACATTCCAAGAGAAGGATTTCATCCTTAATAGGTGTTTCAGAATATTTTCAAGATTGGTGAAAATAAAATGATTTGCTTCTTGGAGCTTACAGGCATATGATTCCATATTTGTAGATCTCCTTTCACAGAGGAACTTGAACAGACTTAATTCACCTGCTACAACAGAAAAACAATTTACACACTTCCTAGGCCAGCCTATCTCTACAGGTGTCAGCCCAAAAGAAGCCAGTTAGCCACATAAGCTAACCATGATAGTGGTGAGACAGAGTGCAGGCAATCATGAAAGCAAGCAAGCACCCACTGAAGTGATCACAAGGTTTCCAAGCAAATTCATAATGGCAACCTTGAAGAAAGCATACCAGTCTTTGACAAACACTGGAGATTAATTGAACAGACACATTCCTGCCTTCCAGAAGTCTCCTATCTGCAGAGAAGACATCAAACAGTACACAAATAAATATAAATGGCTGAAAAATTCTACAAAGGAAAGGCAGAGGGTGTTATGAAAATATACGGTAATCAGTGTCGTTGGTAGGGATGATGGTGTCAAAGCAAGGTTCCCTAAGGAAGAATATAACTAGGTAAGAAAGAGAGTTATAAGGCAAAGGGAATAGCATATGCCAAAGATCTATGATAGGAAGGAGCAAAGGGGGATCCCTGGGTGGCGCAGCGGTTTGGCGCCTGCCTTTGGCCCAGGGCGCGATCCTGGAGACCCAGGATCGAATCCCACGTCGGGCTCCCGGTGCATGGAGCCTGCTTCTCTCTCTGCCTGTGTCTCTGCCTCTCTCTCTCTCTCTCTCTGTGTGACTATCATAAATTAAAAAAAATTTTTTAAAAATTTAAAAAAAAAAAAAAAAAAGGAAGGAGCAAAGGAATGTTTCAGGAACTGAAGAAAACTAGCTAGGCATAAGTGCAAAACCAGTAGAGCGAAAGGAGTTGAGACTGAAAAATGCAGGGCTGGCTAAGTCACATTCAGATTTCAGCACTATAGTGGAACAGAATTCCATCTTCAGTGGAAGGATGTTGATGGATTTAAGCAAAAGTAATAATCACATTTGCCTTATAGAAAGATCAATGTGAAGAACTGACTGGGAGAACAATAATCAATGTGGACAGCCTAGTAAGTAGGCTGTTTGAATTAACCCAAAAAAAGATGCAGCAGGGTGCTGGTCTTTCAATAAAGAACGCAATCAGTGGTAGACTCAAAAGATAGTTAAGAGGCAAAATCAACATGGCTTGGTGATACATTTGGAATGATGAAATTGATCCATAATCAGTCCTTAGAAATTCTAAGACATAAAACACGAAACTGTTTTGCCATTAGTAGTCAAGCACTGCAATATGTATGGGAAAGAGTCAGCTTCCTGAAGAGTTTCCTGGAAGTGTTTCCCGTGAAGCGGGGAGGGGGGGGGGGCGCACTCACTTGTAGAGCAAGCTGGGGGCCTTCACCGTACACCGGAAACCTTGCTGTGTCTGCACCACCTCATAGGCATCACAGGGATCCTCTGCACACTCCACAAAGCCTGCAGAGAAACCATAACACCTCGCTTACAGCTGCTGCTCTGTGGACAGCAGTCTTCTCACCACTGGCCAACCATGCTCAAGGTTTCAAAAAACACATACACACAAAGAATAGCCCAAGACTTTATATTGCAGAATGCTGCTCCAACAGTCCTGACCTGCTCTTAGAAGAAAAACAAAAAACAGGGATCCCTGGGTGGCGCAGCGGTTTGGCGCCTGCCTTTGGCCCAGGGCGTGATCCTGGAGACCCGGGATCGAATCCCATATCAGGCTCCCGATGCATGGAGCCTGCTTCTCCCTCTGCCTGTGTCTCTGCCTCTCTCTCTCTCTCTATCATAAGTAAATAAATAAAAATTAAAAAAAAAAAGAAAAAAAAAAAAAAAAAGAAGAAAAACAAAAAACATATGACTAGTTTAAATCTTCCAGTCTTAGAACCTTGGAAAAGTAGTATATACATGCCACCATTTAACGGTTTTCTCCCCAAAAAACAAAGACAATAAAAGTTTTTTTTCCTTTTTATGGAGAATTCACGTAACATAATGTATCCTCTAACAGTGGGCAAGTAAGCAGTTTTTAGTGTTAAAACACATTACTTCAGTGAATGAGATAGGAGTAGCAGCGGGAGAACTTACTCCATTCCGCCAGTTAAAAACACAGGAGGGTCAAGTAAAGAAGGTCAAGTCCCCAAGGCTGAAGGGAAACAATGGGGAAAACCAGAGGGAAGACAAATCCCCAAGGCTTACGGCCTGATGAAAAAGCTTATAAACCAAAAGGAAAAGGAAGCAGAGAACCTGAAAAGCTCTACTGAGGCATTAAACTCATGCCCAAGTTAATTGGCTTGAAAATATTCATAATCCATCTCCACTGTTTACTTCTTAAAATTATCCCTATGTAATAATAAAATTATGTTAGTTGTATATTTGGAACTGCCTGTATGAGTACAAAGAAGAAACAAATAACAACAGTTAACATTTTGGGGCACTGGACAAAATACGTATTTCACTTATTTCACCAACTTATATATATTATTTCACAACTTTACAGATAAAGGAACTTAATTTTGGGATCCCTGGGTGGCCCAGCGGTTGAGCGTCTGCCTTCGGCCCAGGGCATGAGCCTGGAGTCCCAGGATTGAGTCCCACATTGGGCTCTCTGCATGGAGCCTGCTTCTCCCTCTGCCTGTGTCTCTCCCTCTCTCTGTCTCTCATGAATAAATAAATAAAATCTTTAAAAAGAAAAAAAAAGGAACTTAATTTTGTCACAGAATATTCATGGTTAACATTAACAGTTTATTAAAATTACCCCTTATTATACTTAAGTCTCTGCACAAAGATGAAATGTGATTTAGGAAGTGCAAATAAGAATGCTTCATCAAACTTAAAGTCATCGGTCCCCTTAGACTATGTCAACACAAATGGAGCTAGGTAGAGGCCAAACAGCTCAAATTTCAGTGTTCACATAGAAACACTTAAAGCATTGTTTCCACAGTGCAAAGAACATTGTACTAATGTGACCAAAGAACAACTAGGATTACCTTGATAGAAGTCTTCATCTTCTTCTTCATGTTGGTAAGTCTGTTCTTGGATGGGATTTTTTCTATAAATCCGTCCACCAATTCTTACAAGTTGTGGGCGCAGAACTTCCATGATACTTTCTTTGAACAATATTCTAGTGAAATCCTGAAAAACAAATGATCACCTTACCCTGTTTTAATCAGAAATAAAAATCCTATCTCTATTTTATGGATCATTATGTAATTAGATATCAGTTCACAGCACGTCCTAAACAAAAGCAGCACTGTTTCCATTAGATTTCCCCAATCTGCAAGCTATTTTAAGTCAGTTTTTGTATTTTCCACGACAGCATTCCATGCCTGGTTCACTCTAGACAGTGATTTGTTTTTGCTTTCTTTTTTTTTTTTAAAGATTTTATTTATTTATTCATGAGAGACACAGAGAAAGAGAGGCTGAGACACAGGCAGAGGGAGAAGCAGGCTCCATGCGGGGAGCCTGATGCGGAACTCGATCCCGGGTCCCAGGATCACACCCTGGGCCAAAGATAGGTGCTCAACCGCTGAGCCACCCAGGCGTCCCTGTTTTTGCTTCCAAATATTTTATTTTTAAGTAATCTCCACACCCAAAATTGGGCTCGAATTCACAACCCTGAGCTCAAGAGTCACTTGCTCCACCAACTGAACCAGCCAGGTGCCCCTAGACAGTAATTTGTAAACTATTTCAGCACTCTAAGAAATGGTGATTAAAAGATACTCTTCGCTCTCTATACAGCCTGTCTGTGAGTTTGAGAGAACAGATGTCTTTATTATTTTAACTTGAAGTAGGATACAACCTTCTGTGTTTATCTAACCATTCGCTAAGTGTCTCACTCTTTTTATCCAGCATGATAATTAAGAGGATTAGGAATGTGTAGCACACTTATCCTTCGGGGGAATAAATAACCCCTAAGTACTTTTAGAGGTGCAAGAAATATATACCTCAGAATTAGGTCCTGTTGCCCATCAGAACAGTTAAAACATGACTTAACCGACATGGTTCTTCAAACCAACACACTGCTGAGGGGAGGAATCCATTTCTATAGGCCACTCCTCAAAGATGTACATCGCTCATTGAGAAGCCAAGCTTCTAGTCACCACATAATGAGCCAAGAATTAAGGGAACAAGGCACCTGGGTGGCTCAGTGGTTGAGCATCCACCTTCCACTCAGGTCGTGATCCTGGGGTCCCAGGATCGAGTCCCGCATCAGGCTCCTCACAGGCAGCCTGCTTCTCCCTCTGCCCATGTCTCTTCCTCTCTCTCTGTGGTCTCTCACAAATAAATAAATAAAATCTTTAAAAAAAAAAAAAAAAAGAATTAAGGAAACAAAGGTTCCTTACTGGCTAGCTGTGATTAAGTTCAACCAATGTTCCTAACCACATAGGTTACGGTCTTGGAAGCCCACGATTAAAGAAAAAGCCCCAAAACAATTACTTAATGCACTTGTGCATTTTGGGCACAAAAGGCATTAAAATGTAATGCATTAAAATTTAAACTTTAAACAGTGCATTAAAATTTAAGTTTCAATTTAAACAACTAAAGCCCAGGGCAGCCCTGGTGGCTCAGCGGTTTAGCGCCGCCTTCAGCCCAGGGCCTGATCCTGGAGTCCCAGGATCAAGTCCCACGTCAGGCTCCCTGCATGGAGCCTGCTTCTGCCTGTGTCTCTATGTCTCTTTCTATCTCTCTCTCTCTTTCTCTGTGTCTATCATGAATAAATAAATAAAATCTTTTAAAAAATTAAATAAAAAAATAAACAACTAAAGCCCCCAAAACACTTAATGCACTTGTGCATTGATCATGTGCACAAGTAAGTGCAACTGATCAATGCACTAAGTCCTTAAAGCCCAATCCAACCCTCAGCAAGTGACGTCGCTGTGGTTAGTGACGTCACTGTGGTTGGTGACGTGATTACAGAACCAAGGGGGGATTTTGCGTTGTGAGAAGTAACACCATGGAAGATAAACCCTCGGACGACGCCGGGATCCATCAGCAACAGAGTTCTGACATTACGCCCGTGGTGGCCTATTCCACAGGGCCTCACAAAATTAAAAAATAAAAAATAGGCGCTTCACAAAAGGAGCCTTTGATGATTAGGTCGGACCCTCAGACCTCGGCTCTGGAGTAAGGGACAGCAAACTTCACCTGCCTTTCCCGTAGGGCACCGGGCCTACGAGACTGTCTGAAAGACGGGGGGCTGACCCGCGTAACCCTGCTTCGTGGCAGTCTGGAGAGCGCGGAGAGCAGAGGGCCTTCGATGTCGTGGGGGAAGGTGAAGCCTTGAATCATAAAAACAAGCCAAAAAAAGCGAGGAACCCCGGGGCGGCAGGACCCCCGCCGTAAAGCCAGGCAGGCAGGCGCGCGAGACCCGGAAGTCCTCTGCGGGAGCGCGCGATCCAGCCCCGGCCTCGCCCCGGCCACGCCCCCACCCGCCCCTCCCGGCGCGCGGGCGCGCGCACGTCGCCGGCTTCCTCCGCGCGGGCGCGCGCACGCCGCCGTCCTCGTCGTTGTAAACGCTGCCGCTCTGGCTGGCCCTGGGGGCGGGGCTGTAGGGGAAAGCGCCAAATCCGCTGAGGTAAGTGGCCGAGGGCTTAGGGACCCCCCGGGAGCTTGGTGGAAGGGAGTCGATCCGTGGGATCCTACCTGCAGGGACTAGTAAAATGGAGAAGATAGGAGGAGAGACTGGAGCCTGCTTCGGTGGGAGCGTGAGAGGAAATTTCCTTAGGCCGCGCCGGACGGGGTGCGCATGCGCGCGGAGAGCTGGCGCCTGCGCGGTGGGGCGGCGCGGGTAGCATCGCCCCCTTGAGACCGAGCGGGAAAAGGGCAGGAAAAGCTTGCCTTGGAGTTGGTTCGGCAGCCGCGGGCGCTCTTCCCCCGCGGTTTCCAGCACCCCCTCCTTTTTTTTTTTTTTTCTTTTTTTTTTTTTTTCCCTCGCCACCGCACCTGGTGTTTAGCTGCTGCCTCGGTTTGGGTGGTGAGCTCGCGGTTCAAGTGGAACGATTTGTTGATGGTGGAATTCGACGATTGCTTCTAATAATCTGGCATCGTGCCAGAAATACTTTCCTAAAGCATCTTTTTCATAAGGAGACTTATTCTAAAGGGAGGAATTCTTTGTAATAGGTATACATCCGACAGGAAGTAAAGTTGATGAAAACGGAAGTCATCCCTGTCGTACCTGGAGTAGATGGTTGATCATGCTGCGCCCCGCGCCCCCCCTCCCCCCCCCTCCCAGGGTGGTCTTGCTCGGCTCTGGGCATCTCTAAGGCCAGCGGACTCAGCTTCCCTTCGAGAGCCAAAGCCCAGGCTACTTCATCATGAACATTTATTCATTAGGCAGAGTTTTGCTGAGGACCTGCCTGGGGCCCAGCAGCCTGGGGTGGGAGAGAGTTGTGTTAATACAAAATGTATTAGATCTGCAGAATGAGGAAGGGAAAAAAAAGAAAAAAAAAAAAAAAACCTCAATAATGGACCAACCCTCGTGACAGCCCGCTTCTCCATCCCTCCCGTGTAACCTTTGCTGAGCCACTAGCCCTGCGTTCTGTCATTTGTTCGGTATTCATTCAGGAAACGTTCTGACCCAGGTTGTGCTAGGCCTCGAGGATAGAAAGACAACTCATTTCACCACCACCACCCCTGTTTTCCTAGATCATAGAATTCTTCTTGAACTCCTGAACCTTAAAAATGAGAGTGTCAAGTGCATAGATGGAGGGCACCTTCCCTCTTGCTGAGCAGAGATCCTTTCCCTTCTGCGAGCTTGCTGACTCTGCCAAACGCAGAGAATTAAAACCTCTCTTGAGTGTGTTTGGACATACTATGGATAAAAAACTGGGATCTGCATGGGCGGGGGGTGGGGGGGATTCAGGAGTCAATATCCATTACTAATTTTGGATAGCTGATACTGAATGTTTACTGTGCCTGTGACTATCCCAAATGCTTTGGTTATATTAACCATTGTGACACCTTTATGAAGGAGGTACTATTATTATCCCCATCTTAGACATGAGGTGACTGAGGAGCAGAGAGGTGAAGGGATTTGTCCAGAGCCATACAGCAAGCTAAATAGCAAAACCACCACCTGAACCCAGAGCCTGAACTCTAACTCTAACCACTATGCTGTTTTACCTCTCACATGGCACGTGATATGCCCACAAAGCCATTGCTTGAAGAATGTCACAGCATGTAAGCTAACGTTTGTATAGCTCAGTTTTGTTTGTTCATCTGTAAAGCGAGGGAATCCGACGAGATGACCTTTAAGGAATTTTGTGGTTCCTGTGAAATGTTTAATTCATTTAGCAAGCATTTATTTAAATCAACAGCTACTTAGTATAGGCCAAGCATTGTATTTGGTTCTGATGATCAGAATGCCTGCCTTCATAAAGCAGTGTGACAAAGCAGGGGTTTATTGTTTATTGTTCGCTTCACTCTACCTCCTGTTACCATCTGCTGACAGCATGTAAAATTCAACCTGAATCTTTAAAGCTAGAAATTACTTAGGTGTTATTCTATCTACCTCAGCAGTAAACTGCTTATTTATGTAAAAGTAGCTTTGTGCTAATTGCGCACTCCAGTTTCCAACCCTGGCCATTTTGTGTATTGAATGATAGTAGTTCTGAGTTTGAAGGAAAATGGGATGAAAGGGAATTCCTTTGATTATACTCAGTTTAGAAGTCACACTGCATCTAGCCTTTGAAGCTGTCCTCACTCTGGCAGTCCCTAGGGAGCTGTGCTGAGCAACTGATTTCAAAATATAAAGTATCCTTTGCATTTGCAACTGAATAGAGAATTTTTCAAGGTGTAGGAAGAAGATTAGAGTTTTAAGTCTTAGGTGAGATAAACACTTCACTGTAGGTTCTGCTCTGAACTGGTGGAAAATAAGACTGAGTACCTGTCCAAAAGATGGCTAAATTATCTGTGTTCTTTGTTTGAATCCCAACAAGAATCCACTTAGAAATTTAGACCAGGTCCATTACTGCTTAAATTCTGTTTAAAAGAGCATTTAAGAACCTGTCAAGCTATATATCAAGCTAGTGTTGCCCAAAGAATTGGATATAAATCCAGCTTGAAAAGTTGTTGGCTCTATGAATACGAATACAACTTGGAAGTTTTAGAGCTCAGAGAAAAAAGGTGATCTAATAGCAAGATTGACAATATCCCTAATCAATTTGTATTTTTAAATAGGCTGACATTCTGGTTCTAGCAGTTGCCTTACTCTTCCCATATCCCACTTCATTTATAATCATATTTCTTATGGACATATAATGAAATCAGAAACTAAACTCTGCTTCCCTGACAGCCTTAAGTCATCACAAAATTAAGGAAACAAGAACAGCCAGCATTTCAGAAATGCAAAGTATATCATTTTTCTTCCTAAGAAACTGGATTATGTATATATAGGATTTATATCTGAATAGCATACCCTTATTTTTTTTTTTCAAAAAAAAATTCCGGGATCCCTGGGTGGCGCAGCGGTTTGGCGCCTGCCTTTGGCCCAGGGCGCGATCCTGGAGACCCGGGATCGAATCCCACGTCGGGCTCCCGGTGCATGGAGCCTGCTTCTCCCTCTGCCTGTGTCTCTGCCTCTCTCTCTCTCTCTCTCTGTGACTATCATAAATAAATAAAAATTAAAAAAAAAAAAATTCCAACTTTTGTAACAAATGTCTTTATTTTGCAACTAGCAAATGAAGGAAAAAATCGGCTAAAATTCTCGGTGGCCATTAAAGAGGGAAATTCATTTTTTAAATCCTTTTTTTCGGGATCCCTGGGTGGCGCAGCGGTTTAGCGCCTGTCTTTGGCCCAGGGCGCGATCCTGGAGACCTGGGATCGAATCCCACATCGGGCTCCCGGTGCATGGAGCCTGCTCCTCCCTCTGCCTGTGTCTCTGCCCCTCTCTCTCTCTCTCTCTCTCTCTCTCTGTGACTATCATAAATAAATAAATAAATAAATAAATAAATAAATAAATAAATAAATAAATAAATAAAAATAAATAAATCCTTTTTTTCTTAAGGTTATTTATTTATTTATTTATTTATTCATGAGAGACACAGAGAGAGGCAGAGACATAGATGGAGGGAGAAGAGGCTCCTCACAGGGAGCCTGATGCAGGACTTGATTCCTGCACCTAGGATCATGCCTTGAGCTGAAGGCAAACACTCAACCGCTGAGCCACCCAGGCCGCCCCATTTTTTAAAAGTCATTTTTTTTAATTGAGCTAAAATTCACATAACATAAAATTAGCTATTAGCTATCTTAAAGCATACAATTCAGTATAAAGTCATTTTTTTGTCTAAATACTTGAGTTGTACTATGCAGTACAGTAACCACTAGCCATATGTGGCTATTTAAATTTTAATTAATATTAAATACATAATCTAAAATACAGTTCTTCCGGGGTACCTGGCTGGGTTCAGTTGGTGGAGCATGCAATTCTTGATCTCAGGGATGTGAGTTCAAGCCCCACGTTGGTGTAGGGACTTTTTTTTTTTTTTTAATTAAAACACAGTTCTTCAGTCATACTAGACTAATAGCCACGTGAGGTTAATGGCTATCATGTTGGACTGCACAGAAATGTTAGAACATTTCCATTATGGCATAAAGTTCTATTAGCACAGTGCTAGACTATTCTTTTTAGAAAACATAAACATCTTAGAATCTTATTTAAGTATGTAATATAAGCTTCAGTGGCAAAAAGTAGTATTTTTGTTTTGAACTTTTGTAAGGAATCATGTATTCAGTACAGAGTTTCTCATTTGCATTTGGGCTTTTTGATATGACATGGGGTTAAACACAGCTGCTGTATTCATAATAAACCATGAATTTGAAGATCATTTTATGAGCTATTTTCTTCCAGTTTGGGGATGCCACCAAGTGATCAATTTGGGTATTACATTTGGATGAAAAAGTTTTTAAAACATTTTTAATGAAAGGACAAATATGTATTTCCTAACCAATTCCCTTTCCTTGGGAACAGAACACAGTGTTATTCTGGAATTTTATTTGGAAAATTTTATAAGTGAATTTTTTGGTGTGGCTTTGTCAGGGTGTAGCCAAGACAAACTGTCCTATGAGGCATGTTGTTTTATCCTCATATAATTTATTTCCTCAGTCAAATGGCTACCTCGGCACTGCCATATCACCCCTTCATAACCCATAAATCACCCACAGTCGATCCCAAGCCATATAAACAGTTTGCTAATGATAGGAAGTAAGTGTTTTAAGTAGAAAAACAGAATAAACATACTTTCACATAAAATCCTGAGAGACATTTTGGTATGAGGCATCAGTAAAAGATTGTGGGAACAGAGAGGGTAGAAAAAGGGGGAGCTAATTCTTTACTAAACTGTATGCTGGCTTTTATGGCAGCTAGAATGAAATGTTGTCAGTCTCACTTCCATAAACTTGCCAATTGCTGTTTTTCTTTCTCTGTAGTGAAGTGAGAATTCTGCTAGAGAGGAAATGGCTGCCTCTTCATCATCCTCCTCAGCTGGTGGGGTCAGTGGAAGTTCTGTCACTGGATCTGGTTTCAGTGTCTCAGACCTTGCCCCACCACGGAAAGCCCTTTTCACCTACCCCAAAGGAGCTGGAGAGATGTTAGAAGGTGATCTCATGCTGCTTTTTGCTGAATAATTGGATTCTGACCTGCAATGAATATTAATTGTAAAGAAGCTATTAAGCAGATTAGAGACAAGTTTGCCCTGATTTCAGCTCCACATTTCATCACTTGTCCCCATTTCAAAATATTATGCTCAAAACACAGATCTTTCTCCAGAATCAAAATTTTGGAGCTGAAAAAAGCTTTGGAAATCAAGGAAGTCATCTAGACTTATTTAGACCCAGAAAAGTTAATGTGATTTGACCACATTAAAGACAAAGTCAGCACTAGAACCAAGAATTTTCTTGACCTCCTTCTCCAGTTTGCTTTATTCCTGGCACCAGTCTGCCTCCCTATAATGAGTAGGTTTGATACATTTCTTTCTAATGTAATTAATCTACTCCTAGATTAACCTCATCAAATAGGTTCTAAGAGGAAATAAAAATTAATATACTACTCTTGTATGTGAAGATGGCTCCCTTGGCCCACTGTAGAACAGTACTGTATGGTTTTTCTAGCACGGGAGCTGGGTTTGTATCAAATCATCCACATCCTACTCAGCACACATTTGCAAACTGGCTAGCCGGGATCAGAGCACAGGCTGTAAGCATGACACTGCATTGATACCTGAAATTCATGGGATACGTGTCACTTGAGGAGCTAGACCAGTAAACTCTTAATAGGGAGCATAAAAATCACCTGAAGAGCTTATTTAAAATGCACATTTCTGCCCACCTTAGAGATGCTAAATTGGTCTAGGGTGCAGCACAGAAATCTTTTCTTTTGACTGACATTCAAGGGATGCTCACGAAAGATTCTTCCATAACTATTAAACCGTCACACTTTGAAAAAAGTCAGCAAAGAACTATTAAGGATTCAAAATCTACCTGATTCTAGCACTTTTGTGCTTAGTTATGTATTGATCTTTTTTACTTTAAATTGCAAATTTTGGTAAGTATATTTAAAAATTAATCTAGAAATCTCTGAGCAAGGTACAAACTATAGTTAGGAGTAAGCTTTTTGGAGTAAACTTTATTCATTTATATCAGGTGAAAAGAGTTTTGGGTTAAAGCCAGAACAAACAGAAGAATCATTTGTGACTGAGAGACATGAGAAAACTAGGACCACAAGCCTCTCTAGAATTGGTTCAAATCAAGTTGGTGAATTAGTCAGGTAATATAGTTAGTGATATATCTGAGATGTATGTACTTCTGTCTTTGCCTTCTCGTTTTCTTTAGTTTTGTTAACTGAATTCTTGAATTAGTATCACTGACTCTAGATGTAATGAACAATTGGGGCCTTGTTTACCATATGTGACACTACATTTTTGACGTCTTATATGCAGCAGAGACCTGGTGTTAAGGAAGTTGCCCACAAAAAATCAAAAGTTGGAGGCACTTAAATTGCTTAATGAGTCTTACAGCAGCAGAAAAGGAATTGATGTTTAACAATGGACTCTAAGATTGAAGTCATTTAAATCCTAGCTACAGGAGAAATTTAATACAGGAGGTACCTCCTTAGTCTCAAAGCTATAAGCATTCTGTATCAGTATACTCCAGATTACTTGGAAACATTAAAGAAGAAAGGCTCCTGAGATTAGTCTGAATGTTGAGGTTCTAACATGTTTTAGTTCTATCCATTTTTACTCCATCCCAGTATGCTCCATGGAAGAATGTGTTGGCTTTCTGTTGTAGGACGAATTTATATTAGGTTTAAATTCAAAATGCAAAAAAAAATAAAAAATTCAAAATGCAGAGTTTTCATTCCCTTTCTTAGGTTTAAAGTTTTAGCTGTATTTTAAAGCTACTTACACTTAAGGACAGACTATGAAAAATTAGAAATGGTAATCCATGAACTATCCTACTCAAATAAAAAATGTTAAATTGAAAGAGTACTGCTAAATGAAATTTAATAAGAATGTTAGATTTAGAAGCATATTCTACAATGTTTATAGGTGATGCTATTATACAGTTAATCTAATGCACAGGTACCTGACCATTTTTCTTAGAGTAGTTTAATCAAATATGAAAACAGAGTAGGAAAAGTTGCCTTTTCACAGTAAGGAAGAAAAGCAATCAGGAGCCAAGGTTGGATACTATTTATAATCTTAACAGGTTCAAATTGATCTTGCATCCTTCTGTGAAACCCAGATAACGTACTTAACCTTTTGAATAAACATTCTTTTGCATCCAATCTAGACACTTCACATAAGCAATGTATACATGGTCCCCAATTTACTGATGGTTCGACTTAAGATTTTTTTACTTTACCAGGGTGCAAAAGCTATATGCATTTAGTAGAAAGCATACTTTGAGTTTTGAATTTTGATCTTTTCCTGAGCCAACAATATTTGGTTCGGTAATCTCTTAGGATGCTGGGCAGGGGCAGGGAGCCACAGTTCTCAGCCAGACGATCACCAAGGTAAACAACTGATATACTTACAACCATTCTGTACCCATACAACCATTCCTGGTTTTCACTTTCAGTATGGTATTCAATAATTTACATGAGATATTTGACACTTTATTATAAAATAGGCTTTGTGTTAGATGATTTTTCGCAACTGTAGGCTAATGTAAGTGTTCTAAGCATGTTTAAGGTAGATTAGGCTACCTAATGATGTTTAGTAGTTTAGGTGTAGTAAATGCATTTTCAACTTAGTATTTTTAGCTTAGAATGGGTTTATCAGGATATAACCCCATCATAAACCGAAGATCTGTACAGCAGTTTTCAGCATTCTTCCTGCCCTTGGCTATGATTGTCCTCACTCAGATTAGGGAGCAAATTAGAGACTGCCTTCCAGCCCAGAAGTAGCTGAATTTTAGTGACATTGTAGGCTGCTAAAGCATAAATTATCTGGCAGTGTCTAATTTCCTGCTGTGAGGTAATATTCTTTTAAATGAATCTGATAGCATCCTATTTATTGGAGTTGGCACGATGTTAGATTTGGGCAATTTACTGACCTTTTCACTACTTATAACCTTTGCTTGTCCCTTAGGAGGAAAACTGATGTATTGCTACTTGGTGTGTTACAAAGGGTTTGATTACAATTTCTAAATAGAAGAATGATTGCCCCAGGCTGACTCCTCTCTAGAGAAATTCCAGGCTTTAGATTGGTACAGATATCACATCTAATAGGATGTGACTAAGAAGCAATGGACTTTGTGGCTAATACAGAGCTGCAAATCAGCGAAAGTGTGTTCCATAGGCATACAGAATGGTAAAGTGATATGCAGGGGCCTTTTTGAAAGATTAGCTTACATCTCTTTGCTTTGAAGTTCATTGCCAAGGGAAAAATGCAAATGTTATAACTTAAGCATTTTATCCTAATAGCACCTGTGATTAAATGTAAGTGGGAGGTAGCAGTTCCAAGAGTTTCCAAATACATCTTGGCCTGATCCGTATAGCCCAGAATCCCCACTGCCTTGCATGAGATCCTAAAGTTCAGGATCAAACTACCTGAGAAGTGGACTCTAGTTCTGTATGCTTTGCTCTTTCTAAAATAAACTTGAGTTCTAATTTGACCCTTTAAGCCAAGGTATGAATAGTGAACACTGGAATATTTACATAATAAACTGAACAGTCAGTATAATATTTGGTTAATTGAAAATAAAAATTTTTTGCTCAGTTTAAATGATTTGCTCACAAATGACTTCCATTCACCCAGAGGAATGGGGGAGGGAGAAGGGGATAGGATCATATACTATATAGTACATAATATAGAAGAGGTTCAATTTGGGGCACTGGGTGGTTCAGTCGGTTAAGTGTCTGCCTTCAGCTCTGTCATGAGCCTGGAGTGCCAGGATCTAGTCCCACGTGGGCTTCCTGCTCAGCTGGGGGAGTCTGCTTCTCCCTCAACCTCTGTTCCTCCTCCCATTCTTGTTCTCTCTCTATCTCACTTGCTCTCACTCACTCAAATAACCTTTAAAAAAAAAGAGGTTGAATTTAAAGAAGTAACACTCTTCCTAAGGGGTATAGTACTTGGTGAAATAATATTTTGAAATAATACATATTATGCATACAAAAATACATGTATAAAAATAATTACATTTTAATTTCTTTTTACATCAATTTTGAATATAATATTGGACAGAAAACCTTTTGGTTGTATATTCAAGCCATTTGGATACAATATCTATGGTTTTACTGTTTATTGTGTTAATCTTTTTTTTTTTTAAGATATTTTTATTTTTAAGTAATCTCTATCTACACCAAAGGTGGTCCTTGAACTCAAAAACCCTGAGATCAGGAGTTGCATGCTGCATGTTCTACTAACTAAGTCAGCCAGGCACACTAATCTTTTTTGTTTTTTTGTTAAGTAAGCTCCTTGCCCCATGTGAAGCCCAACATGGGGCTTGAACTCACAACCCTGAGATCAAGAGTCAGACACTTAACCAACTGAGCTGTTCAGGCCTACCTCTGATCTTTTTGGTTTTTTGTTTTAAGTAAACTTGAGGGCCAACATGCACTTGAACTCAGGACCCCAAGATCAAGAGAGTCACATGCTCAACCAACTGATCCAGCCAGGCTC
Source organism: Canis lupus baileyi (assembly GCF_048164855.1). Lineage (NCBI taxonomy): Eukaryota > Metazoa > Chordata > Mammalia > Carnivora > Canidae > Canis > Canis lupus. The sequence goes on from NC_132841.1 coordinate 23,603,915, forward strand.
CCCTTACCATGTTAATCTTAAAAATAACTCACATTATTTTACCAGCAAAAATGGATTTATTCAGGAGTAGCAGAGAATTGTGACCAAGGACAGGCAGGCAATGGTATAACCATAGGCAAGTCCAGAGAACAAAGGAGAGGAAAGGTGGGAGTTGGGAGAAACTATATTATAAATAAAAAATCCATTGACACAAACTAGACATTGATGAAGTGTAGTGGTTTTTCATTGGCTGAGTTGTGACAGTTTCTCATTGGCCAAGCTATTGCCTGGCAAGAAGAAAAACTTTTTTCATCCTGCTAGGGTAGCAAAATAATAAGCTTCTTCCTGCTGGGAAAGCAAAATTTGCCTCTTCTTGTTAGGGTCGGCCATTGACCAGGAGAGTTAGGGCATGAGAGCTCCCCCTTCTGGCCTCCTGACTCTTTCAAATGAGGTTTCTTTTATTTCTACAACAGGACTTCTGAAGTAAGGTCAACCTTGTGTGAAACTCAGCATGAAGCCAGAATGTGTTAGTCCTATCTCCTTGTCACTTAATAGCTGGCTGACATGCCAACCCATGATTGATGGGTGAGTGCTTGACACTTAGTAGTGCTGGCATGAACTACCACCTAAAAAAAGACAGCTGTGTACTCTTCCCCCATTTGTTTTAGGATTTTTGCAATAAGACACCTTCCCCAAATAGTTTCTGCTACCTTTTTAAAACTCACATTTTCCTATATGAGCTCTGTGTCTTTGGGGGTATATTTTCCCCTTGTCTCACAATAACATGAACTAGCTTATGTTTCACAATCCTCTTCCAAGTGCTGTTGTGACTGAGTTAGCTACCTTCTTGTTACCAGTTCTTGGCACCAGTACAATGCTAGGTTCTGAAATTGCACCATACTCTTATCACCATGCAAATTGCAGTGTTTTGGTTCAGTTGGAAAATCAAGGTTACAATTTGCGTTTACAGAATAAAATTTCCCAGCAGTCCTATGTGATGGTCATAGTGATGTAATTTGATATGTTAAAAATCAACAACAGCTATTTCCCCCTCAGCTTTACTTTTCAGAATTAAAAGTGATTTAGAGTTTTGATGTGCCTTTGTATTTTGAGAGCACAGGAGCCACGTGGCCAAATGTGTCAGATGTCAGTCTTTGCCTGACATGCAGAATAGGAGAACATTAAGAAACTGTCAGGTTAGGAGGGGAGAAATGTTGACCAATACATCACACTGAGGTTTCTTATTTTTGTTTTTTTTAAACATTATTTTTAAACTGTGAAACAAGTAGACGAACTGTTGTAATATTCTAGGTATAGAAGAAGTAGCTTTTATAGCAGAGCACTGTTAGTTCTAAATGAAACAGAAGCCCTCTTTGTAAACACTGAAAACTGGACCCTGAATGTGAAAGCATTGAAAAGAATGGGCACGTTTACTTGGTTTATCAGAAGCCATAAAACCCTTAGAGCACATTAAAACTTTTCCTCTTCTGTTTGTAGATGGCTCTGAGAGATTCCTCTGCGAATCCGTTTTCAGTTATCAAGTGGCATCTACACTTAAACAGGTGAAACATGGTAAGCCCATAAGTGTTGTATGCTTAACTGTGAGAATAAGTTGGGGACAGGGGGATAGGAGAGGAGGATTCAGAAAGATCAGTGTGCTTTGTGACAAAAACTCCTGAAACTCAACAAGGCTGTTTTAAGTGAACTTTCTAAATTACCTGCAGACAAAAGCATTCTACTTAAGCCAGACAAAATGTCTACATTGAGGCTCAAAGCTAGAGTCAAAAGGGTTAGTTTTCTAGAGAAGTTCATGCTTTCTACTCCTCTTGTGTTGCTTTTTCCTCCCTTTTCTGAAACCTTTTGTCATTGACCTTCACTGGTTACCATCCTCATCTTCATTCTTCAAGTATTTATGTGATACTTTATGGTCTGTCTGCACTCTAAGAGCCTGGTAGCACCTTTTCTGTGGTCTTCATTTATGCATCAGGGAATTATGTTTCTCCCTTGAAGGCATAAGTAGGAGGGAAAGCTGCAGTTGCTTGGAATGCTAGGATTTTAGTACACAAATCACTATGGCAGAGAGGATACATACGCCTTCCTTTTTTTTCTTTTTTTCTTTTTTTTAGATTTAATCTTCTAACATAGAATAAGGCCCTAACACTTAAATATTGAGGGGGGAAATCCTTCTAGATATTTATCTTTTTTAAAAGATTTTACTTATTTTACTTATTTTTAAAGAGTAAAAGCAGGGGGACTACGGGCAAAGGGAAAGGGAAAGAATCCAATGTGGGGCTCGATCCCATGACCCTGAGATCATGACCTGAGCTAAAACCAACAGTTAAACACTGAACCAACTAAACCATCCAGGCACCTCCTTCTAGAAATTATTTTTAAACCAATGATCACGTTGGTGGTTGGTGACTGTCTCATGGGAAATACGTTGTATTATATTTTGCCTCCTGACTCTTTACAGATCAGCAAGTTGCTCGGATGGAAAAATTAGCTGGTTTGGTAGAAGAGCTGGAGGCAGATGAGTGGCGGTTTAAACCCATCGAGCAGCTGCTGGGCTTCACACCCTCTTCAGGTTGACCTTGCCGGGATGGTCACCTCTGCAAGTGCAGGGACAGCGAGGGACTTTTCTTGGAACATACGCAGCCATCCAGAGATTCACAGCTCCTTTGCTGAATTGTTAATTCACATCCATACTTGGTTTCTCTGTATCTATCCACAAGCAACAAATACTTAAATGTATGATCTTGCAGGGAAATTTTTGGTTTATTTGTTTAAAAAAGTATTGAGAATCAGATTGACAATCGGCATCAGAGAACCGGAGGTTTGGGTTTAAGAGATATTTATAAAACTTTACAAGCCAGGTAGGACACATGCCAGAATTGCCCAACTGAATGACATCTCTCCTGTCATTCATGCAGTGCCTGGAATCCTCACCAGTTAAATCCAAGATCAGGATCTGGAGTTACAAAACACAGTGTTTCTGACCTAAAACAGTTCTTCTTGCAGATGAATGTGATTTCAACTCAGGACCTGTCCAAATGAGGAGTTTTAAAATGTTTGGGTTTTTTTCTATTTTTAGACATCTAATTCTATAGATTCTAACTTTTTCTAACCTCTTCTAGACATGCCAAATACTGGCAAAAAGAATTACTTTTTGAATGTTGAAGCACTTGTAAAAATAAATCCGTGAGCAAAATCCTTTTAAACACAGAAATCCCAAGTTCATCTTGTTGGTGGGCTCAAGCAATTCTGTAGCAAATAAATCCTTTGAAAGAGCTCCAAATTGGTTTCTTTATCCTTTCAAAGTCTCAGGGATTTGGGATAGGGGGAAGAGGTCAAATTACTTTTTATAAGAAGGCAATCTAAAAACATTTCTCCTTAGCAAATGATAGATTTCCTTTATCTCAGGGATATTTGTTATTATAGAACTATATGGATTTAGTAGGCTTTCACACCATGATGTGAAAAGACCTGGAAAGCTAAGAGACATTCTTTCTTCTCCCTCATGGGACCTCATAGTACACTTAGGAAAATCATTTATTTTAGATTGTATGCTAATTTTGCCTTGATAGCATTTGCCTTTGTCCTGCTTGCTAACTTGTACCTGACCTGCTTAGCGTTGCTTAATTGTGAGTAAATATAATCCTAGTAGCAATTGGCCCTAATCTCAGAAGTTCAAAATGTTTAACACATACTATCTGATAAGGAGGTGGTGACCATTGAGTCAGTAGTATGACTCAATGAATCTGAGCACAGAGAAGTTAAAGACCTACTCATGGTCACATAGCCCAGGCAGAAGGAAATCTTGGAACCTGGAACAGATTTCAGTTGGTTGATAATTCAGCCCACTGCTCATGTCTCTCAAGCATGTCAGAGCACAAAATGACCAGCCTACAAACCCATCTATTTCCATATTCATAATTCTCAACACAAACAGTTCCATATTTGGCCATTGAGTTTCCTAATGTAACTTTTAGCACCTACCATCTTGATGATTTCCAAAAGATAATAGAAAATACCAGGCAGCCCCGGTGGTGCAGCGGTTTAGCGCCGCCTGCAGCCCAGGGCATGATCCTGGAGACCCTGGATCGAGGTCCCATGTTAGGCTCTCTGTATGATGCCTGCTTCTCCCTCTGCCTGTGTCTCTGCCTCTCTCTGTCTCTATAAATAAATAAAATCTTAAAAAAAAAAAAAAAAGAAAAAATACCTAGACTGCAATAAGCCTATAGGTGATATTTCCAGTGACAGTTTAGAAGCGATCACTAGCTTGCTCTCATTTGTTTATTTGCATAACTATACAGCACAGACTGTGTATTACCTCATCTTTACCCTTTGGTATTCGGACTTATAGAATTCTTTTTGAATTGGGTGTTTCTTTTTATGACTTAGGAACCGAAGAGATCCTAAGGTTGAACAGAAATGCTTTCTGAAGCACCTTTCACAGTGATCATTCAGCTGCTACTCAAGTGCTGCTAGAACATGACCCTCACTATTATTTTGAAGATGGCCCCTCTCTTTCTGCACTTTTCTCTTGGTCATCCTGTCTTAGCATCCACAACTCCTATTACCATGCTTTGAGCTTGAAGATGGTCCTTGCTGTGTATCTGTCATCTCTTTAGTGCCCACTGTGTGCCAGTCACTCACAGGTATTAATTATAATTATGTATCTCTGCAGGATACATAATACCCCCAATACAGAAGAGGAACTTAAAGCTCAGAGTGAGCATTACTTGCCAAGTCTGCATAGCTATGTAAATGGCCAAGCCTGGATTTGAACTCAAAGTCTGTCAGACTCCAAAGCTGAGATTATTTAAGGTGTAGCATGCTGCATCCCACTGAGCCTGACCCAGTGCCTTGAACAAAGAAAAATCCTAAAACTTTAATAACTACCAAAAAGAAATAAGCTTTGCCACTACTCCCCTTTTTCTTCCCAGTGCTTGGTGATAAGAGATCTCAAGCAAAATGAAGAAACAGCCTCTTCCTTTAGGAGCTGGTAGAATAGCTATATGTTCGTGTCTACGTAACTTTAAGATTCAGTATGGTGAAAAAGTAGTTAGATGCTTGAGAGACACCTCCATGAGCTACAAGGAAGGCCAAGGGCAGATGGTAGCTAATGACCAGGACAGCACAGCCAGCCATCCTAAGAAAGCTAATGGTAATGGTGTCTCTGCAATAAAATGTTTTGCTGTTCCCAAAGCATTTTCACATATGTTGTGTGTTGATTCTCACATCAACCCTGTAAGATAAATGAGGCAAGTATTATTTTACAGCTGAGGAAACAGACACCAAGAGGGTGAGGTACCAAGATTATTAACTAAGATGATAGTGATGAAGCAAGAGAGCTAGCCTTTCAAATCTTTGTCTCTGTGTCTCTTGTCTAAGATTTTTTCAAATCTTAGTTCATCAGATACTAGCAAATCTGAAGACAGAATTTGCTGTTAAACTGATTCAAGTCAGTCTGATACATAATTCCATATAAATGTCTTATCTCATGGTAATGAGATAATAAATAGTAAACTTAAATAAACCTGGTTTTGCTCTTACATCATTGAACAAAAATTTTACTTTTTAACTTCACATTTAATTCCCCAGGATCTGCATTAAAGGCCTGACTTTTCACTGATAGGTTTAAATGTGATATTTATTAGTGCCATCCCATACCTGTTACTAACCACCGTGGTCTGGAACTCTAAATCAAGTTCCTCACCCAAGGACTTCTCTTTGCTCTGTCCATTTATTTACAGGCTATGACTTCCCTACCCCCACATGGCTGGGAGTCCTTCAGTCCCTTCTCCCAGTCACAACACCAGGTACTAGGGTGGCAGAAACTTTGAACCTTAAGGCCAAGTCAGAAGAAAGGAGATAGGACCAGGAGATGTCTATCATCCAACAGGAAGAGGAGAAACCTGCCAAGGATGTGGTACCCTTGCAGGCAAACCTAAGAGGTACCATACTTGAATGAGGAGGCCATCCGGCCTCTCTCTGTCCCTGTGCCAAAGTGCCTAACTCCACCTAAAATATCTTGCCTGGTCTCCTTGTAATTGCCAGAAGTCCCAACCATGACGATTCTTTGCACAAAAGAGAAAAAAAGGCTTAAATGACATACTTGGGAAAATCAAATCTAGGGTTGCAGGCAAAGAACAAATGATACCAGGTCTTTGCCTGTTTCCCAGAGCGGATTTTGGGATAGAGATGGCACTATGGGTAAAGAATGGGGGAAGGAGGCTGGAGCATGATACTTTGCCAGTAGCCTGCCTTGTTTGTTTGCAGCTGGTCAAAGAGGGAGTCTCAGAATTTTAGAACTGGAAGAGACCTTGAAGACCATCTAGTTCATCCCCCTGGTTTACAGATAGGATGTTGAGATCTTGTCTGGCTCATTCACTGCTATATACTCAGTACCTAGACTACTACCTGGCATGCAGTAGGTGCATTATAGGTCTTCACTGAATGAAAGAATGCATGGATTTGCTGTATGTTTGCCGTGATGTAGAAGCTTTGGTAGCTATTTACAGTGCAGTATCCATAGTGGAGTAATGCCTACGGTTACTGAGATAAGGTAGTGGGCAGAGCCAAGATTAACCCAGATCTCAGTCTGCAGCTCTCTATATTGCTACACTGATAGGCAGAAGCTGTGAAAAAAAAAAATTTGTATGCCGAAGCAGCCGTGTCCCACATGATCCCATCCATGTGAGGAGTCGAGGTAGAGGAGACTGGTGCCTCCCTGTCCTCACGGGCTCCTGCACATGGGCCTGGGGGTAGTGCCACCATGAGCTCGTCTCCATCTCTCCAGATACTTTACTTTCTCCAGTATGTCAGGTTTCCATAAAGGACTTATTTTCCAGAATCAGCTTATTTCATTTTTATAATACAAGCTCTTTAAAACAAATTGTGAAACAACATACAATTTATTACCAGCAGTAGCAGAGGGGGATGTTCCTTTCCAAATGTCTTTTATTATTCAGCACACACTTATTGAGCACTTACTATGGATCTAGCATCTACTAGATGCTGAGGATATGCTGTAAAACAATACAGTTACCAACCTTGAGGTTATAAATATATTAAGAGAGACAAAAGGGTGGTTTTAAGTGTAAAACCTGTCTGCTAGGAGAAAGCGTGAGGTGTTGTAAAGTCAGAGACAGCTAATCCAGCTGAGCAAGGGGTCAGAGATTTCCCAGGATGATGTTTTTAGGCAAGAGACCTGAAGAAAAAGTCAGTGGGGTGGAAAAGAAAGATGTTTTAGATAGAGGGAATAAAATATGCAAAAACCCAAGGAGCAGAAATGGTGTCATGCTTTTATGGGCTGCAGGTGTCTGTCATGGTTGGCCCATAGCATATTGGACCAGATGGATTTTGTTAAGGAATTTGAACTTCAGGTAGCTCAGCGATTTAGTGCTGTTTTCAGCCCAGGGTGTGATCCTGAAGTCCTGGGATCAAGTCCCACGTTGGGCTCCCTGTGTGGAGCCTGCTTCTCCCTCTGCCTGTGTCTTTCTCTCTCTGTGTGTCTCTCATAAATAATTTTTTTTTAAATCTTAAAAAAAAAAAAGGAATTTGAACTTCAATCAGAGGACACTGGGGAATCCTTAAATGGTTTGAGTGACAAGACCTGGTTTCACTTCTGAAGTTTTAGTTGGAGGGAATGATGGTTAATCAGTGACAGTAAGATCTAGATCCTTTAGGAAACTGTTGTGAAGATCTAGATGAGAGATGCCCACAACTCTTGAAGATGGGAGATGGAAGGATGGGTTTGGTTTGAGAATTACTCAGGAAGTATTCTATACAGGAGTTGGTGACTGGTCAAACTTAGAGAACTCAGGGAGAACACACAGGTTTCCTGTGTCAGTGGCTGAGGGACTGGGGTCCCATTCATGGAGATAGGGCTATGGAAAGAAGAGCAGATTCAAGTTGTCCATTAGGCAGGTGACTCTATGGGTTGACAGTGTGGGAGAGTGAGCTGGGCTGGAGTTAGAGTTGAGAATCTACCAGCCTAGAGATATTTACGAAACCAAAGGTGGGGTGGTGGATGGAATGGCCCAGGGAGAGAGCCCAGGGTGTGAGAAGAGAATTGGACCAAGGAGAGACCCCTGAAGAACCCTTATATGTAAGGGACAAAGAAATAGAAACCCAGGAAAGCAACAGGCAGGAAGTCACCAGAGAGAGAGTCAGAAAGCCGGAATATGGTATCATGGAAACTGAGGGGAGAGGGCATTCTGAGAAGGAGACTGCAACCAGTATATCTGGTATAGCCAAGCAATTAAGTGATATAAGGGATGGATTTTACCAAGGAGATCATTGGTGACTTTGTCTCAAGACCAGTGGCACAGCAGAGGCTGTGGGTGGGAGAGTGATCAGAAGGGGAAAACATGGAGCCAAATCTAGGCAACAGTTTGTTTTTTTTAGAATTTTATTTTATTTTTTTTTATTTATTTATGATAGTCACAGAGAGAGAGAGAGAGAGAGAGGCAGAGACACAGGCAGAGGGAGAAGCAGGCTCCATGCACCGGGAGCCTGACATGGGATTCGATCCCGGGTCTCCAGGATCACGCCCTGGGCCAAAGGCAGGCGCCAAACCGCTGTGCCACCCAGGGATCCCCTAGGCAACAGTTTTTTTAAAAGATTTTATTTATTTATTCATGAGAGACACACACAGAAAGGCAAAGACATAGGCAGAGGAAGAAGCAGGCTCCCTGCAAGGAGCCAGATATGGGACTGGATCCCAGGACCCCAGGATCATGCCCTGAGCTGAAGGCAGACACTCAACCACTGAGCCACCTAGGTGTCCCTCTAGGCAAAACTTTTAAGAAGTTCAACAGGGAGTACCTTAGTGGCTCAGTTGGCTAAGTCTCCAACTTTTGATTTTGGCTCAGGTCATGATCTCAGGGTCATGAGATCTCAGGAGTCCCTTGTAGGGCCACATGTTGAGTCCTGTGTGGGGCTCCACACTCGGTGGAGAGTCTGACAGAGAATCTCTCCCTCTGCACCATCCCCTTCTCTCTCAAATAAATAAACACTAAAAAAAAAGAGAAGAAGGAAGTTCAAGGGAAGGGGAGGCAAAATGAAGGACAGGGAGGGTGACAGAGGAAGACTCACAGTCAAGACATTTGTTTTTTCTTTTACAATGGGAGAGGTCAAAGAGAAAGAGGAGATAATTGAGGGTATAAGGTCCCCGGGGAAGTGGGAGGGGATGGGCTCCAGAGCCCAGTTGGAGTGATTACTCTTGGAGGGAGGGAAGGAGGAAAGGATCGTGCTGATGTGGGTAAATGTGTAGGTGAGGTGGCAGGAAGTTGAGGGAGTTCCCATCAGATGGCTTCTATTTTCTCTGTGAAGGAGGAGGCAAGTTGGTCTACTGCCTGTGGTAAGGGGCAGGAAGAAGCGGGAACAGTGGGGTTGGGAATGGTCTCCATAAAGAATGGGAGAGAGCTGACCGGGGTCAGAGGATTGGCACACACATGCAGGGGCTGGTGGCAGCTAGAGTCCTTGAACTTGCCAGTCGTACCAATTTTTGGGGAAGTGTACCAGCAGCCCCGTAGCAGCCTGCCAATTGAAATGGAAAAAAATGAAGAATTAGTGGTTATAGTTTTGCATGGTAAGGGCAAGAGGGTAAGCAAATTGTCAGTCTAGGACTAGCAAGGAAAGGAAGTAAAAACAAAAAGAGGTTACCAGAGAGAAACCAGGAGGGCCGAACACTTATGGAGGGCCTGCTATGTCTTCGGTCATACATATAAGAAAACAAGAAATACAAAGGCAGGGCAACAGGTCCAAACTTGGCTGTGCCCCAGAATCAAGCAGAATAAAAATACAGGCTCCCTGGCCTCATTCCTGGGGTCCAATAGGTCTCAGGTCGGGGGTTTCAGGTGACTCTTCTATAGTCAAGATTGGGAACCACTTGGACCAATGGGAAAAGCAGACAAGTAAACAGACGTACGGAATACACACAATGCCATAACTGTGACTCTGGTCCATTTGGGGGGACTGTGGAAGCCAAGAGGGCTTGGAGAGGGAATGGCAAGGAAATGTTCCTAGAGAAGGTGAGCCTGTGCCTGAGATGACCGGTGAATTGGAGTTAGCTGAGCAAAGTGGGGAAGACGCCAAATAAAAGCATTCCAAGTACATGGAACAGCATGTGCAAAAGTCAGGGCAAGCATGAAATCACCCACCGCACTTGTGCAGCTCCTAGTCATTTGGTGTGGCTGGAGCAAAGGTTGTAAACAGGGGAGTGGTGAGATCTCTCAAGAGAAGGAAGCAGGGACCAGATTGTTTGGAGCCTGGTTCACCGTGCTCCGTTTTCCATCAAAAGAGCATTTCTTTGACACAGCCAGGGTGCACTTAAGAAAGAGGCCAAGAATCCTGGCTTTCACAATAAATAACTTAGAAAGCAGGCTCCTTGGGCCTGGAAGGGTTAGATGAGCTGGGATAATGCATCAGATGTGATCTGTGCAGGCCACTAGGTGGGGAACAGTATTTTTGCTCAGACTAGAAACTAAGCATTTCAGATTTGTATTTATTTACTTTTAGGGAAAGGCAGATGTCCTAAGCTCAGTGAGAATTATTCAAGGAGCCTCCCTTCTGGGCTCTGAGCCAAAAGCCAGAATAAGAAGCAGCCTGAAGTGATCAAATTTAAAGTATATGGACACTGTAGAAAGATGTTTTGTTTTCCCCCCACATGGTTTCTCCTCCTTCTTTCCCTGACCCTTTAGCCTGAAGTAAGCTCGCACACCCTCCTTCCCTGCATCAACCCCCTTCTTATTCTCAGAAATCTCTAGGCATATATTTGAAGATAAACCGCACAAGCACAGGCATCTCATTTGTTTAGCAAACCCAAAGGTTATGTTTGGGGGCTGTTGAAGTCAGATTCTATCCACTTACCCACTTTCTGCAGAGTCTCCAAAATATAACTGAATCTGGAATATTCTATGAAGTCGGGGCAACGTGGCTCTCAGACAACCTAAGACTTTGCTATCCTGGGCCAGTGCCTGCCCAGAGAAGACTCAAGTCTCATTCTCTTTTTTTTTTTTAAGATTATTTATTTATTTGAGAGAGAGAGCGAGAGAGAGCGCCAGAGAGCACAAGCAGGGGGAAGATTAGGAGAGGGAGAAGCAGGTTCCCTGCTGAGCAAGGAGCCCGATGCAGGGCTTGATCCCAGGACCCTGGAATCATGACCTGACCTGAAGGCAGCTGCCCAACCGACTGAGCCACCCAGGCACCCCTCAAGGCTCGTTCTGTGATCCCACTCCAGTGTTCAAGCCTAGAATGCTTTTTGAAAGCACTGGTGATAATGAAAAGGAAAATCAGACTCCCCCACCCAGCCTGCGTTTGCAGCTGGAGTACCAGGCGCTAAGGCCTCCAGAGACCTACGGACTCGGGAGCCAGGAAGAAAGCAGGACATCATCCCCATGCCGTCTATCCGTATAGACAGTGTTCATTCCGAAAGCTGGAAAAGAACCAAGAGGCGTGTGGAGGATCAGGGAGGAGGTGGCACCTTGCTGTCTAAAAGCACAAGCCCTGACCCACCTGCAGCCAAGCCCTCTCCAGGCCGCTCCCAGGCAAGGGGTAGCCTCATTAGGCAAATGAGGAAACCAATCTTAGCCTCAGAGTTCTGTAGCTCTTCGTGACCCTTGGGATCATCCAGCTAAAGGACAGAGAAACAATTGCCAATTCTGAGCTTTTGCAGTCTTTTGAGTTATCCTGGCTCGGTGGCCAAAATGAGCTTTCCACTAAAAGAGGGTCTAGAAGTTACCAGTTTAATACTCTTAGTTTTAAAAGCTGCTGAGGGAGGGGGGAAGGCTTCCATCATGAAGGTGTGAGTGACCATGAGGCCCCGGGCTCAGAACCCACACGTCTCATTTTGGCACAGAGGATCTCAGGGTCGGTACAAATGGTGTCCAGGCACTGGGAACCCTAAGAGCGGTCATCATGGTTAACACATAGTGAGGATTACCGTATGTGGGGCACTGCCCTAAGCACTCACACGTAACATCATTTACTCATGGGGAGATGGTACGAGAAAGGCCACGTGAGGAAACCACTACAGGATGGTTTGAAAGAACATGGCAGGAAAGAACACCACAGCCCCAGAGCTGACGGAAGGGGCTTAGTAACTGTATTCATTTGGGTCCCTACAGCCTCCTGGAGCTGCCACAACAGAGCACCATAGACTGAGAGGTTTAAACAACCAAAACTCAATTGTATCCAGTCTGGAAGCCAAAAGTCCAAGATCAAGACAGTGGCATGGCGGCACGGTTTGTTCCTTCTGGAGGCTGTGAGGGAAGTGATCTGTTCCAGGCCTCTCTCCTTGGCTGCAGATGACCATCTTCTCCCTGTGTTTTTACTCTTCTTCCCTCTTTGCATGTCTGTGCCCGAAATTCCCCTTTTTCTGAGAACACCAGTCATTTTGGATTAGGGCTCACCCTCCTGAACTCATTTCAACTTGATTACCTCTGTCAAGATCTACCTCCAGACAATGTCACGTTCTAAGGTAACGGGGTTAGAACTTCAACCTATGAATTCTGGGGAGGGACATAATTCCACTTGTAACAGTGACATCTAACCAGATCCTCTCCTTTTATAAATGAGGCTAAGCCTCAAGTGGGAAAGCAATTTACACAGGATCACACAACAAAGTGAAAAAACTAAGACTGGGGCACCTGGCTGGCTCAGTAGGTGGAGCATACGACTCCTGCTCTTGGGGTTTGTGAGTTTGAGCCCCACATTGGGTGTAGAAATCACTTAAAAAATTACAAAAATCTTTAAAAAGGGGGAGAAAAAGAACAAACTAAGATTGGGACCTTGGCGTTAGGGGCTCTGAGCCTTGAGCAGCCTTCCCCAGGAGGAGTAGGATTGCCTGCTTTTGGAAGGCCCTTCTCCAAGAAGACAATCTCAGAGTGTGGACAAATCTGAGAGGCACCGAGTGGAATCTCTTTACAGGCCTAGAGTGAGGACAGCTTAAAACTCTCCTGTGAACCAATATTTGGAAAAAAGACTGAAATGCCAAAGTGGAAGAAGTCCTATCAACAGAGCTCAGTATAAGCACTGGGGTTTATTTTTAATGGCCAGGCCCCTTGTTAAGCAGGCAGACACATAGCTGGTCACCCAGAACTTTGCTCCCTGCCTGCAGCCCCCACAGCCTCGTTAGCCAAAATATGCAGGGTGGTGCTTCTCACATGCTTTCTCTGGGGCCGCCTCTGCCTAGAGGCTGGCATCTGGCCTCCATACCTGCCAGGAGGCCCAGCAGGCCTCCATTTTGCAATCTGTTGTGGGAACTCACCAAGACTTTTTTGAAAGTCTGTCTCATGCAACCTACAGGAGGTACATGGGTTTAGGAGGCTTGCTCTTGTGGCTTCCAAAACGAGGCAAAAATGGAGATTGAATATAGCACAGCAGTGTGGGTGACACCAAACCACAGATGAACTGATAGGCTGCAGGGAAGGAAGTGAAAAGTTCACCTTGTCCTACCATGTAACAGAGGGCTGTTGGTTTTGCAGAGGTTTGCTTTTTTAAACAATTTTCATTCAATAGAACTAGCTGGGCAGGACAGCATATTATAGCATTCGTGGAAATAAAAACGAGGAACCACATCACAGACTGTTCTGCTCCGAACTTGGCCCTGCTTCCCTGGGCAGCTCCCAGTTCAGCTCCCAGGTCCCCCTGATGTCGGCAGCAGCCCTGGAGGCCCTGGCCCCGTCCCAGGTGGGGTCTGGCCTTCGGGGAGGAAGGGAGGAGGTGGTTCAGAGGCATCAGCTGTTTCCCGGCATCAGAGCCAAGACCCTGGCCTCGGCTAGAAACTCAGCTTTGTGCTCCCCCCACCCCCCCCACCCCGAGTCTGTCTTCCGCACTGTGAAAAGTTTCCATCACAAAGGGTCGATTCAGGAAACCAAGGTTAGAAGCAAACGGTCTTATTTGAAACTGGTGAAGGCCAGCCAGGCCTTGGGCTTCCTGCATTGATTGCTCTCCTGGGGCCTGGGACCAGCCCGGCTGGGTGGGGCGGGCAGCTCTGCAGGTTGCAGGATGTGAAAGTGGGGGCTGAGGTTAGGAAAAAGAATCAAAGGCTGGGACCAGAACACACCCAGCAGAGGGCCATGTGCAGCTCTCCTCTTCAGGGTTTCCTGCGGGCTCGCTGAGAACATTGTGTTCTGGCTGTGAATTCACCCGCTGGAGCGCGCTGCACACTCAACCCCTGGGTCCTAGTGCTGCCTGCAGCTGCGCTCGCGGTTAGCGCCCCAGGTGGGGCCCCGGGGAGCTGTCCTCCCTCCCAGGTGAGCCTCTCCCCCAGGCACCACACCCCCAAGCCCTGGCATTCCCATCCCGCCTGCATTTCCTTTTTTCTTTTTTTTTTTTTTTTTAAGATTTTATTTATTTATTCAGGAGAGACACAGAGAGAGAGGCAGAGACATAGGCAGAGGGAGAAGCAGGCTCCCTCTGGGACTGCCTCTGAGTTGCAGGATGTGGGACTCGATCCCAGGACTCTAGGAGCATTCCCTGAGCCCAAAGGCTGAGCCACCCAGGTGTCCCTGGCCTGCATTTCCTAAGCATCTTCACTCAATAGCCTCTCAGATCCCTCATTCAGACGCCAGAACTGGGGCTTCAGGAAACTGGTAGGAACAACCATGGTCAGTATTCAAAGTTTTGGGATCCAGGCCTGCAGACACATTAGGGATATCTGATTGGGAGACACCACTTCAAACCCTTGAACTGAATGTGAGACTTTGCCTTCCTTGTGTCTCCCCACCAATGAATGGGAGAATCAGGTGCTTCCTTAATAAATTCTCTAAAACAGCTAGAAGCTCATGCATGAGGTGCAAAGCTATCCAGAGAAGCCACATCCTGACCTCTGCTCTGCCCAGAGCCTTGTCTGAGCCATGCATGAGCTCCCGGGAACTGCTGCCATGAGCCTTGAAGCAAGAAGCCAGGCCCCAGGCCCCAGATCCATCTGTGTCTGTCCACCTCCTGCAACTCAGAGGCATACGCTGGGCCCCAGGCCAAGTAGCCAAGTACCAACAAGCCAGCAGAGAGGCAGAGGGAACAGAGGAGGGATGGGAGGCTCTCTGGCAGTTTTTAAAAGGGATTCTGGATGATAAATTCTTCTACTAGATTGTAAGCTTCTTTTCCCAAGTCATCTTTACATCCTGTGTGTGTGCTGGTCCTGGACACAGAGTTGTCGAATGACCTGAATGCAAGTCACTCGCCAGACAGCCTTGCCTTTAGCTGTGGGTCACATTCATTCAACAACTCCACTCTGAACAGTTACTGAGGCAATCAGCATACGGTTGCTAAAAACAAACATATAAACAAATAGCAAATATACAAACAAAGGCAGCCTTGGCATCTGCACCACCTGGAGACCACAGTCCAGTAGAAAGAAAGGCATTCCAGTTAGCCAGAACGATCCCAAGGGTCCCTGGTTATCCTGGGGCAAGTGCAGGCTCCTGTGGGTGAGCACAGAGCGGGGAGGCCTACCTAGGCTGGGGGCCCAGCAAAGTCCTAGAGGAAGGAGTCTTTCAGCTGAGACCCAAAGGGACGTAAGAGTTAGCCAGATGAAGGAGGTCAGGAAAGGAGGGTTCACACAGAGCTAACAGTGCCTGCAAAGAATTGGAATTTAAAGAGCAGGTGGTTGAGAAAAGAAGTGAGGAGAGTCTTCCAAGACTTCTGAACTCCCCAACAGGCAAGCTAGCTCTCCAGGGGAGGACCAGGCATTGCTCTTGTCCATGAGGAAGGAATCCCACTACTTCTCCATGGCCTTTCCCCAGGGCCCAGGCTCCACAACTGGAGAAACCAGAGGAATCCTATGAGATGGCTAGGACCATCTTGAGGAGGGAAGGCCACAGGTAGAGCTGCAAGGGGCAAGCCCTGGTCCAGGCAGGGGATGGGGTGGAAGCGGGGAGCTGGTCTGAGATACTGGGGAAGTCGCTTCCCACCTCTCTCCCTGGACCTCCATTTTCAGGCTTGGAATCTTCTCAGTATTTAGCCTGACACTCAGATCCTCCCGAATTAAGGAATGACTGCAGTCTCCATCTGTAAAAACGAATTCCTTCGAATGCTAGGATTCTGGGTCTGAGACCCACAGGCAGTCCTGCCCGGGATCCTTTGGGCCACAGAAGTGCCCCAAAGCGAAGGAGCCCAGGTCCCAGCACACTCACAGCAAATGTCTGTCAAATGAATGAGGGAACAAGAATGAATGAATGAGTGGATGATCCCCCTGAAGTCCCTCTCAGAGCGCCCATGGAGTCTCACTTCTCTCAGCAGCAGCTTTTTTGACCTCCATCACTCCTGACCCCTCTGTACACACCTGCCCATCTCACAGGTAGACACCAGACCGAATGGGGAAAATGAACCCTAGATGCTCCTAATGCCCCATCACCCACAGAGTGGATAGTCAGTGTGAGGAAGAAAGAGAAAGGACTCGGAGGTGCAGAGACTGAAGATAACAGTACACATAGGGACGTCTGGGAGGTTCAGTGGTTGAGCGTCTGCCTTCAGCTCAGCTCTTCATCCCAGGGTCCTGGGATCGAGTCCCATGTCGGGCTCCCTCCAGGGAACCTGCTTCTCTCTCTGCCTGTGTCTCTGCCTCTCTCTCTGTGTGTGTATCTCTCACGAATAAATAAATAAAATCTTTTAAAAAAAAAGATACAGTTCATATTCTTATGTAGCACTCCCTGTCTTACAAACCCCAAACCTGACAAAGGCTTTGCCGCACTCCCATGAGCAGCTCAAACTCACCAGGGATTAACTGGAAGAGCTCTGGAAATGGCCAAGTGTTCTCTGAGCCACCATACTCCCTGCCTGCCCTGAGTCAGGCCCTGTAGTAAGGGCAAGCGTTCCCAGCTGGGCACACCCTCAGATGCATTTTCCCTCTCCGGTGGGTTTCCAGGCTAGTCCGCAGAAGCCTGATTCATCCACAACCACACTGAAACATAGAATTAATTCCGGCTATACCCTGGGTGAGCTAGGCCATTATGGCAACCAAACCACCACTTACAGCATTATTTTGATGGGAAAATGTGTTCTAAGCTCCAAGCAACCAAATTATAAATGGGACACAGGCACACCCAGGGTCAAATCCCAGTTTTAACACTTGCTAACCATGTGGTCAGGGGCACGGCAGGCACCATCCCCCCAGCCCGTTTCCTGGTGTGTCAAAGAACGCCTCCTTCGGAAGGTTGTCAGGTTGTCGGGCAGAGCTAGACACCTGTGGCAGCGCCTCTCGGCCCAGGCCAGGCGTGTCCCTCCCTGCTGTCCCAGGGCCCTTGGCAGAGACCTAGAAACAAGCCTTCAAAGACAGCCCCTCCGAGGAGGCTGTCACCCAGCTTGGATGGTGGCGGTATTACCCCTGCACTCAGGCTGAGAGCAAGTGTTTATGAGATAAATGAGCTGCTGTCTTAGAAATCACAGAACATTCCTCATCTTTGACCTTCTCCAGGCTTTTACTGGCTTATCTGAGCCAAGAAACTTTTGCTGCCCCCACTTAGCTCCCTCTGCCCCAATCTCCACGAACAGCATTGTTCTGGCTTCCTTTGCTCCTGCTCCTGGGAAGGGGCTTCGTCTCCGGAAGGGGCCAGAAGGCCTGGCCTTTCACCAGGGGCCTGGGTGTCAGCCCACAGGAGCGAGGTGGAGGAGGAGGAGGGGGAGGGGGAGGGGGAGGAGGGAAGGAGGAGGAGGGCGGCACCAAGGCCCAGGCAGGCCTCCCGGCCGCGGCTCGGCCCCTCCTCGCTCTGTTTGTTTCCAGGCCGCAGCCAGAACGGTTTGTACCCTAAGGATGGTGAAGCGGCCAAGGAATCCGTAGGGTCCTAAAGGTCGACCTTCTCCCTTTTCTTGCCCTTGTTTCCAAAAGTCAGGGTTTCCAGGCTCCGGGCTCCCTGTCCCCTGCCCAGGGTCACCAGACTGTGGGGGTCTGTCCCCCCCGAATGAGACCCCCGTGGCCCTGCACTGTGCTTCTCGCTTTCCATCTCTGCTTGCCACCGAGGTCTCCACAGTAACCCCCACTTTTCCCCATTTGGAGCCACACAGCCTTCTCCACCTTTCTAGGTCCTGTAAGCAGCAGCCCCCTCACTGGGCAGGACTTCTCACCGCCGGTCTGCAGGGCTCCAGCCCTCCCCACCTTCACCCGCACCCACCCCCCAAACCTGCAATAGCAAAACACAAAAACAAGAAACTCTTGTGAAAGTACTATGAGCTCATGGTCAAAATCCAACAGTGCGGAAGGTGTAAAGTCAAAAAGTAAAACCTCGCCCTCCCCACCATCCCTCTGAGATAACATCTGTGAATGGTTTTGCCAGTATCCTTCTAGATGTTTTCTCCACACAGCAGAACGCGTGTCTGCAGGGGCGTGTCCTGATTTTGCTTCAGAATGAGACGGTAGTACACAAATTGTTCCACAACATGTACTTTTTACCCAACAATATACCTTGGACATTTTTCCAAATCGACCTCACTCTTTTTCACACCTACATAATGTTCTGTGGTGTGGCCGTGCTAGAATTGATTTAACCATTCCCCTGCCGTGGACACTCAGGTAGTTTTCAGGTTTTGTAATTACTATCTATTTTTTTAAGATTTTATTTATTTATTCATGAGACACATAAAGAGAGAGGCAGAGACACAGGCAGAGGGAGAAGCAGGCTCCATGCAGGGAGCCCGACGTGGGACTCCATAGAGACTCCAGGATCATGCCCTGAGCCAAAGACAGACGTTCAACCGCTGAGCCACCAAGGTGTCCCGTGTAATTACTATCTAACTGGTCTCCTGCCCCAGCTCTTAAACCTCCAGTCTGCCCTCTGCATCGCTGCTTGACTCCAACACCCAGTCTGACAGTCATTCCCAACTCAAGTGAGGTTATTTGCTAGGTGCCTCATCTCCCCTCCTAGACCTGCAGCTCCTCGAGACAGATGTTTGTCCCGGAGCTCCTGGCAAGAGGCACTCTAGGCCTGTCAACTCTCCAGGTTTGTTTTTGTTTTTTAAAGATTTTTGTTTATTTACTTGACAGAGAGAGAGAGAGACCCGGAACACAAGCAAGGGAAGCTGCAGGCTAGAGGGAGAGGGAGAAGCAGGCTCCCGTGGAGCGGGGAGCCTCATGTGGGGCTTGATCCCAGAACCTGGGGATCATGACCTGAGCTGAAGGCAGCCGTTCCACCGACTGAACCACCCAGGCGCCCAACTCCAGTTTTTGATCCAATCTCAGTGCTGCCCTAGGGAAGTATGAGGAGGTTCTCATGCCACATGCTCATATATGAGCATATATATTTATCGGGAACTCTGTGGGCCTGGCTTTGTGCAGGGCACTAGAGCTCCAGGATGAAACCTACCCAGCCCCTAGGCCCCTGGAGCTTGCAGTTTAGTGGGAAAGACAGGCATAGGACGCCCGCACAGATACATACATGTAGAATTCCACTCGGAATGAATGCCTTGAAAGGAAACACCCAAGGTGAAGACAGAATGGGGCCATCAGGGAAGGCCTCTCTGAAGAGGTGATGAGGTGAAGGGAGAGGGGGCCGGTGCAAGCCAGCAGACCGTGGGATGTGGCTCCCACTCTGGGCTGCTTTGGACACTTCCCCTTTGGTCTTCTCATCTGACAAGAAGGGAAATCCCCTTTTCAGTTTTAACTTTCTGTGACAATAATAAATGCTATCAGAGTTCACAGGAAGCAAGTTCCCCACTGCCTGGGAGGAGGCTGGGGAGACTTCTTCACTGATTTCACATTGACCCTGAGTCATATGTGGGCTCTAGTTCCATTCAATTCTGGGCCAAATACTTGCTAAGCATATATCATATGTATCTAACATACGGAGGGGTGTGTGAGTGTGTGTGTGTGTGTGTGTGTGTGTGTGTGTGGTGGCCATGTTGGTGGGTGTTTAAAGATTTAAAATCCATGAAGGGGGTAGCCCCTGTGGCCTAGCGGTTTAGCACCGCCTTCGGCCCAGGGTATGATCCTGGAGTCCTTGGATCAAGTCCCACATCGGGCTCCCTGCATGGAGCCTGCTTCTCCCTCTGCCTGTGTCTCTGCCTCTATTTCTCTGCCTCTATTTCCGTGTGTCTGTCATGAATAAATAAAAATCTTAAAAAAAATAAAATATAAAATAAATTAAATTAAATTAAATTAAATTAAATTTAAAAATCCATGAAGGAGTTTACAATATGATGTGGCATCAGACCCAGGATGGGATCATTTCAACATACGATGTCATGTCAGAAGAGAGTCACTCATCCCCAGCCCTGTGAATTCGCTTCAAAGCCAGGCAGGTTTAGCTTGGCCCCAAGAGGGGACCATGGAGCTTCCCACGTGTGTTCAGAGAAGTCTTCTCAATGGCCCTGAACTTGAGATCAGTTTGCAATCAGAGCTAGAAAGGCATGTGGGAAGAGTAATCCGTGTGAAGCCAGGAGCAAGCTGGAAGGGAAGACACTTGACACCACAGAGGAAGGACTTCCCACAGGGCACAGGGAATCTGGGGGAAGTCAATCATACTGGCATTGAAAGAAAATGAGCAAAAAAGTGGTGTAGGGAGCGCAAGTGTCTTCCAGTCTCCTCCCAGGCCAAAGATTTCATACTGGGGGTGGGGGGGTGGGGGTGGCACCAGATAGAAGACAAAAATCTGCTATTACCTCTCTCAGTCTCACTTCCAGGTCTATGTGTCTGTTTCTCTTTAGTGTGATTAAAAATATTGTAAATTATATGCTTATACTATGATGTCCTCCTTTATGATCTACTATCCATGGCTGTATATATTTTGCACATCCACATACATATTACTGTGCAAAGTTGTATACACAAAGCCATGCATACTATACTTTATGGAAAATTTAAGAGCGTTTCAGAGGTAATTAGAACCATCTGTGATTTTCCCCTCCTGGGCTGTGGGAGAAAGATAAATCTTGAGATAGCAAGGGGCTGCCCTGGAGGCTTGCTGGGCCAAGGTAAGGAACCAGACTCACTCTAAAGGCAATGGGGAGGTGTTAAAGGGTTCGAGAGGGAGGCCTTAGTAAAAAATCAAGGGAGAGTTCCAGGTGTTCCTGGTTTCTTTTTTTGTGTGTGTGTGTTCCTGGTTTCTACTTAAGAAAACAAGAGTTGCCTCCAGATTGGAGCAGTAAATCTCAAACCAGTTCTGTCCACAACTCATCTCTCTGCCTCACTTTCTCTATCTGTAAAGGAAAACCTCAGCCGGCATAGTGTGGGGCCTTGGGACCGCAAGATCAACTTTGGCAGAACGGGAGGCCCAGAGGCTGAGGGGGCTTTAGGCCAGCCTCAGGAAAACCCAGTGACATCGTTGTCAAATCTGAAGGTCCTTTCTTGCCTACAAGGCTGGCCAGCTCTGAAGTTGGTGCTTCAGGCTTAGATTCCTGTTCTCTGGGGAAAGAGCTTGGTGAAGCTTCTCCAGGCCTATTGATGTCCTTCTTTCCAGGATCAGAGACTCTTAAAACTTCCTGGGAGAGTGAGGCAACACGCCTCATTGTGCAGCCCTCAGCAAATGCAGCAGCTGCACCGAGTGCTAAAGAAAAGCTCCCATAATAACCATGTGTGATAATAAAAAGATAAAGAGGCAAATAGGTATGTAGGTCAGCTCAAAAATAGCCACCCACCCATTTGGCCTGGGTAACCATTTATGCCAGGTGGGTACAAAGGGTTTTCTTCCTTCCCCTTCCGGGCGGATCATTCCCTGCTCTTTTCAAGGTTGTCTTAAATGAAAACCCCTTCCAGGGGCCGGAGCTGGAGGTGGCCTGGGTGGTTCTGGCCTGCAACCTTGCAGGGGCAGGCGCTGCTCCCCCCTGCTCCCCCTGCACGCACTCCCTCCGCCAAACAAATCCCGGGGTCAGAGGGCACAGGGCTTGGCCTCTCTGACGCGGGTTCTTGGGGCTAAGTCAGGGTTTGGGGTGATGACTCACAGACACTCCCCCCGCCCGCCCCCACTAAGGTTTTGCGCGCACCCAGGAGGCCTCCCCTAGCCCAACAGAGAACGCTTTGTTAGCGAACCCGATCGGAGGAGAGTTACAGCCCCAGGGTTGTGAGGGCCTCCCCAGCCTCTCCCTCCCTCCCCTGCTCCTCCTCTACTTCCCCCTCTTTTGCCCTCAACTGAAAGGCGCCGGCCCCTCCGCCCCGCCCCCACCCGCAGCCCGGCGGCCCGAGCGGAACGCTGAGCTCAGCATCTGCAGCGGGGCCGCTCGCTCCCGGGCGGTGGGAGGAGTCTCGTTCCCGGGGGCGGGGCCGAGGCTAGCCCCGCCCCTCACAGCCCCGCCCTCTCTCGCCGTCCCTCTGTCATGGGCCTCGCCCCCCCCCCCCCAGGCACGTTCTCCGAGTCACGTCCCGGCTTACCCCAGTAGGGGTCCGCGGAGACCAGATCCCCGCCCCACCCCCCACCCCCCCCACCCCCGCACACGCCCCCATTCAGCTGCTCTGCATCTGTCACCTCCGGGCCGGGCTCCCTGGAGGGCGCACCTCTGCGGGGGTGGGGGGCGTGGGAGGAGGGGACAGCCGGAGGGGGGTCTTCCCTTCCCCCCCCATCCCGGCTGCCCCCCCCCCCCCCCCCCCGTAGATCTCGGGGGAAGCACTGCATGCAGCTCTTGTGTGCACCTCTTCCCAAAGCAGAGCCTAAAAATCTAGAATTTTTTTGGTTTTTAAGTACAGGAAGATTCAGCACTGGCTGCTGGATTCCTGTGCCAAAGCCTGTCTTTTGTGGGTTTACAAAGGGGACACTGGGAAGGGAGAGGCCCTGCTTTTGGCGCCCCGCTTCCCGGCTTGGCCTTACTAGATGAGACTGGAGCTATCGGGAAGGATCCCTGAAGTGGGGGAGGTGGTGACAGTTACTGTCACTTGTGGGTCTAAGGGTGTCTAGCTAAAGGGAAAACCCTTGGGTGGCAGTCTGCTTTGCTCCTGGGTCAGCCCGGCTGGGCCTTGCTGAATTCTGCGAGGGAGAAAGAACCAGATCAGATAAAACAGGGACCAGACCAGGGGAGAAAGTTTTTGTTAACAACTCCGTAGCAGCCCCAGGTGTTCGCTCTATCAGTTCTATACCACCGCTCGCCAACATGGGCTGCCCCACATTTCCAGCTGTACAGTCCCCTTTGGCTCACAGCTAAGCCTGCCGATGGCGTGGAATCACAGAAATGAGCCTAGATCTAGAGTCACAGCTCCAACCTGATGACTGTATGACCTTAGGCAAGTCGTGGCACCTATGTGAACCTCAGGTTTCTTACCTGTAAAATGACACTGCCCTGCCTTGCCTACACCATACACATTTTATTTTTATTGACAGTGGTATGAAAATACTAAAGAACATGGAAATGTTTTTAAAATCATAAAAAGCTCCAGAAAGGTCACAGATTTTTGTGGGCTGGTGGCAAAATTGCCAGGTAGAACCGACAGTTCCCAATCACCTGTCAGCCAAGGAATTTCAGAAAAAAAGGCCTAGTAGACCCTGGGCAGCTGCCTTCTGCATAGACCTGAATTTCCCAAGCCTTTCCCAGCTACTAAAGCCACTGGGAGATAAAAAACACTTCTTTTTTTTATTTTTTTTAATTTTTTTAATTTTTTTTTTTATAAAAAACACTTCTGAGTGAGATTATAGGCTTAGAAAGGAGTGAGGAAGTGGTGTAAGCCTGAGAAAAGAAAGTTCCTGAAGATTAAGTGAGGCCTAACTTCCAGGACAGTGGGAGATGGTGGACACCGCATAAGGCTCCTCACCCTCCAGCTCAGTTCCTTGTCCATAAAGTGGGCAGGTGGGAGGGCTGGGGGGAGGTGCTCCTTGGGGGCCTGCTGGCCCTAACATTCAAGAATTTTAAGGTTCATTCCACTGACACAAGAATTCTTGACAGTGAGAGGGCCGACTCCCCCTCTCTGCTGAGCCCTCTTAATCCAATCCTACTCACTCCAGCCCCTTGGGGTACCCAGAGGCTAGACAGCCCTCCTGGTCTCTTCTCTCTGAAAAAGTAAAATAAGTGAGCTCATTTTTGCTGTGAGCCTGGATTCAGGCCGTCCCCACTGTGGCAGCTCCTGATCATCCTTGTCACCCTCATCCCACCCCCAGCTGGATGAACAAACCCACTGTGACCCCTGCCTCCCTTTTGATATATGGCAATTGGAAACCCTCCAAAGGCAAGAACACTGAAAGGGCTGGACCTGGAAAGTCTGCTCCTACCTTCCTGGGCAGGCCTCTTCCAGATGGTCTGTCCCCCTACAGGCCAGGCCTGGGATTTTTAGAAAAGCAGCCCCATGGAACTCCCATGATTTTTCCTTCATTATAATCCTTGTGGAAGTTGAAGAGGCCTTTGAGATCCTCTAGTTGTGGGTTTTCAAAACTGGGGTATGAAAATCCCAACACTACATGAAGCCACCGGATAGTCACAGTGTGTCTTGTGTGTGTGTGTGTGTGTGTGTGTGTGTGTGTGTGTCTTTTTTTATTTTTATTAAAAGGTTTTCTTGAGGGGTTGATTGGTTTCGGGGAAGGGAAGGGAGAAATGAAGGCATTGAACTAGTGACTTAAAAGTTTGCTACTAGGAGCACCTGGCTGGCTCAGTTGGTAGAACATGTGACTCTTGATCTTGGAGTCAGGAGTTTGAGTTCCACATTGGAGGCAGAGGTTACTTAAAAATTAAATAAATAGGAGCCTCTGGGGGGGCTCAATTGGTTAAGCGCCTGACTCTTGATTTCAGCTCAGGTCAGGCTCTCAGGGTTGTGAGATCGAACCCTGCGTGGGGCTCTGTGCAGGTTGTGAAGCCTGTTGGGGATTCTCTCTTCCTCAACCCTTCCCCCTCTGAGTAAATAAAGTTTGCTACTAAAATGAACACAGATAAATTGTAAAGTCATAGAAATTACAGATAGAACGTAAGGTTGCATTATTTTGAAGAAGAAAAAAAAAAAAAACCCAAACACCAGAATTCAAAAACATGCTTCCCAGAAACTGCTTCTGGTCACAGCCCAGAACTCTATTCATCCTTAGAGGTCAAATAACCTGAACTCAGGTCAGGTGTCTCCTGTCCCCTCACAAGATCCGGACTTGCTTTAGAAATCAAGAGCCATTTAGGGACGCCTGGGTGGCTCAGCAGTTGAGTGTCTGCCTTTGGCTCAGGGCATGATCCCGGTCCCACACTGGGCTCCCTGCAGGGAGCCTGCTTCTCCTTCTGTGTCTCTGCCTCTCTCTGTGTGTCTCTCATGAATAAATAAAATATTAAAAAAAAAAAAGAAGAAGAAGAAAAAGAAGAGCCATTTAGCCTGGGCCTCAGGTACTAACTGGAGAGGGGTGTTGCCTTCCCTTCCCTCCTCCTCATTGCTGTCTTTCCTCATAAGGGTTAAGAAGCTGGGGTTGGAGAAGGATCCTGGGAAGCTGCTGGAATTCCTTCCTGGGAGGCATTGGGGTGGGTTAGTGAGGACAGAGCCAGTGTCCTGGAGTCTGGCTGGGCCCTTAGGACAATTCGCTTGACCACTCTGGCTGTGTGGGAAACAAGATGGTGGAGCAGTGCAAGTCTGGTAAGCCTCTGTGCCTTTCACCCCCACCAGAGTAAAGGGAGGTCTGTCCGGATCCTCAACCTCTCAAAACCCCCATCTTTTGTCATGGTGGTTTACTGAGCCAGCCCTTTGTGGGGTCCCCTCTGCCCTTGCCCTACTCCCTGGGGAAATGACTCGTGAAATGTAGGATTCCCAGAAGTGGCTGGCTGTGAGCTCACCATGGTCATGTATGGGCTTAGTCTGCACAGCCGCATGCCACCTCACCTGCCCCGTACCCACCCCCACCCCCACCCCACAGGCAGGCCCTTTGAGAGGCTGGACAGCCAACCTAGTGTTCCTTCGAGGACCTACCTTTCTTTCTGAGAGGTCAGCAGACATCTCAACTAAAACAGAGCATGAAGGGTGCCTGGCTGGCTCAGTCAGTAGAGCAAGTGACTCTTGATCTCGCAGTTGTGGGTTTGAGCCCCACACTGAGCGTAGAGATTGCTTAAAATATCAAATCTTAAACAACAACAAAAAAAATCTCCCAGAGAACTGTTGTACAAAAGGGCCCCTTGCAGACCTACCAAATCAAAATGGGGGTTGAGGAGGTGGGAATCTATGGTTACAAACTCCTCAGGTGATTCTAATTGTAAGTTGGGCTTGAAAGTCATCGATTAAAATGGCTGGACTCTCACTCTGGGCCTCAATTTCTTCATCTGTAGAATGGCACTATCTTCATTCCTCAGGGTGTAAGTAGAAAATACGGCTTTAAAACATTTTCTTCCAAAGCCCACACAATACAATGTATTGTTAGTATTTCCATTTTACAAGTAGCTCCATTTGCAAAAAGATTCCCCACTGAGTTTTTCTGTCTCCCTTCTACAGCACAATCAAAATCCTATCTGAAGCCCTGGGCTGTCAACAGCTTTACACAACCCTCCTAGTAAACCAGGTGCATTATGATCTTGCTATTTTGACAAAGTTGTTTGTTGTTTTTCAAGTAAAAAAGCCACAGAAGTCCTGGGAACACTTTTGCTGGCTGCATTGTCCCCACCTCCTACCACACCACTCCACCCTCTCCCCACTGCCCTGACCAACTGGCTCCTCCTGCCACCTCCACTACCCTCAATGAGATGTTTCCAAAGAACTGCGAAAGCGCCCAAGCACAACCTTGCAGGCAAGCTCGTTGGCCTTCAGGGGTTCCCATCTTGAATTTTAGGGCTCCCACCCCAAGATCTGGTTTAACTCCCCAAACTTGACTGGGGTGATTTGCCAGACTGAGGCCCTGGGAACCATGTGCTGGACAGGGAGAGGCAGAAGGCCAGGAGCGAGTGCTCATTGACTTTCAGTTGCAGGCTGTGGTGGGTCCAGGTCCCTTGGGAACAGAGCAGAGCCCAGGAAGAGGCAGTGTCTGCGTGGTCAGGGCCCTGGCCACAGAGATTGGGACATGGGGCCTGGTTACTAGCTCCAGAGGCCTGAGTCATTCAGGACGTGACACTAGGCCACTCCTGCTCAAGATTTCAGCCAGTCTCCCCACCGGGGTTGTCTTGATGCCAATTCCATGTTGCACATTGTGTCTATGTGAGCAGTAATCCCTAGAGCACAATTCCCCAGAAGACATATGCAAATGCACGGGTCTGAATGGGAATGGTGCCCTCTGGAGTTGTGCAAAAGAGTAGCCCTGCTCCAATAGTATTTTTAGGAGAATGACTGTGGGCTTGGGTCTGGGGTCTCCTTTGGGATAATAAAGATGTTTTGGAATCAGAGGTGGTGGTGGCACAACATGGGGACTGTACTGAATGTTATTGAATTGTTCACTTTTTTTTTTTTTTAAGTTTTTTTTTTTAATTTTTATTTATTTATGATAGTCACACAGAGAGAGAGAGAGAGAGGCAGAGACACAGGCAGAGGGAGAAGCAGGCTCCATGCACCGAGAGCCCGACGTGGGATTCGATCCCGGGTCTCCAGGATCGCGCCCTGGGCCAAAGGCAGGCGCCAAACCGCTGCGCCACCCAGGGATCCCTGAATTGTTCACTTTAACATTAACTTTATATGTGAATTTTATCTCAAAAAATGTTCTTAAAAGTATTCGGAGGCATGTGAAGGTGGAGTACTAAGTACTTTAAAAGATTCCCCACGGGATCCCTGGGTGGCGCAGCGGTTTGGCGCCTGCCTTTGGCCCAGGGCGCCATCCGGGAGACCCTAGATCGAATCCCACATCGGGCTCCCAGTGCATGGAGCCTGCTTCTCCCTCTGCCTGTGTCTCTGCCTCTCTCTCTCTCTCTGTGACTATCATAAATAAATAAAAAAAAAAAATTAAAAAAATAAAATAAAATAAAAGATTCCCCACTCCTGGGATGCCTGGGTGGCTCAGGGACTAAGCGTCTGCCCTCAGCCCGGGATGTGATCTTTGGGTCCTGGAATGGAGTCCTGCATCGGACTCCCAGCATGGGGTCTGCTTCTGTCTCTGCCTGTGTCTCTGCCTCTCTCTCTCTCTCTCTCTCTCTCTCTGTGTCTCTCATGAATAAATAAATACAAATCTTTAAGAAAAAAAAAAGATTACCCACTCCCAGCCCCGAGTTGAGGGCGGGTGGGCAGGAAAGGTTCAGATACACCTAAGGCTCTTGGTAGCCCTTGCCAGAAGGGGAATAGAAAGGTAGCATCCAGGTCTTCCAAAGGCCCACCCAAGAGGCCCACCTAGATCCTGGGTATCTAGATGTAGGTCTGTAATTCTGGGAAAATTCACCTTCTTGCTTTATTCATTCATCTGTTCATCCGAGGAATATTCACTGGGCCTTTACTATGTGCTGTCCACTGGAAGTTAAGCTCATAGTCCAATGGGAAGAGTAAAGTGGAAATAGTAACAGAGATATGCACAGGGTATAAGGATGACATGACATGAGGAGGGGCACCTAAGGGATGGGAAGGTTCAGGTGGGTGTGCTGGGGAAGGCTTCTCGGAGGCAGAGATGCCAGAGCTGGGTCTCCACGGCTGCAGGCAGGACATGTTCAGGCAAGTCTGACCTGCAGCCAGCTTAGGCCAAAGGGGAGTAGTAGGGAAAGAGAAGCACACCAAAGGCAGGGTTTATAGGATCTCTGAGGTCTCTGAAGAGGCCTGGCTCAGAGGCTAGAGACAGAGCTGCCTCCTCCTTAGGAGCTTCCCCAATTTTAGGTGTTTCCCACCTTCCCCATCTGCTTCAATGTGGGAAGGGGTGTGTG
Organism: Canis lupus baileyi; assembly: GCF_048164855.1. Classification (NCBI taxonomy): domain Eukaryota; kingdom Metazoa; phylum Chordata; class Mammalia; order Carnivora; family Canidae; genus Canis; species Canis lupus. Next base: position 23,632,529 of record NC_132841.1, read on the forward strand.
AGGTGGTAATGAAGTCTTTCCAGCCCCAGCCAGGTGGAAGGGATCCCATCCTTCAACTCACACGACGAAACAATGCCCTTCACCCTGACTCCACAGAGTGGCTAACAGTTAAGAAATCCCTTGTCTAGGTCCAAAGGTTCTCCTGGCAGACAATGGTATGGGGCTTTGCCCCCTCCTTCACAGAGGTGAAGAGTGTCAGGGGGAAGGCTGTTTAGAGCCTTTCCAGACAGACCTCAGCCAGGTCTCCTAGCAGGTGACTTTATCCTCATCCTGTAGCCCACTCCCTCCTGCTCTGGGAAAAACCTCCAGGGTTAAAGCTGCTGGTCTTTTTTTCCATCGCTTTTTAAAAACACAATGAGACAACATTAATGGACTTATTTTGAAAAGAAACAAAATTACTCAGTGCCCATTAACACAGCCCTTCTCATTTGGGAAAAAATGGTTTTATTAACAGAATGAGACAGTGAATAAAAGAAAGGTGCTTAGCACACTACTTCATGATGGTGTTTATTGAATATGAACGCTTCCTAGAGAACTTAGCTCTCCACACTGGCTCTGGATTCTTTTGCTTATGAATATCCACTTTTTAAAAAAAAACCTTCTATTTTTCTTAGTATGCCACTGAAATATTTCCTTTTTTTATTTTTGCCAGAGAGAGAGAAGCAAAAGAAAAACACCCAAAATCTATCTCCTGTCTCGGGTGTCCCCAGCCCAGTTGGCTTGGTGGGAAAAGCCAACGGTACTGTGACAGATTCATTCCCTGATCTTCTGTTCCCCTGACAAAAAGACACATCTCTCGGATCACCTCACCTAAGTAAAGGGTGATTTCAAAAGAATGTCATCTGCCACCAGCCCTCCAAGCACTTCTCCTAACCGCCCTGACCCTGGGGTCTTTAAGGCTCCCAGCAAGTGACTGGAGCTGAGGACAGGAAGAAAGGGCCAGTGTTCCAGGCCTTCAGTGCCCCAGCAGCTAAGAGGCTATCTCACTGGGCAGCAGTCTTAACGCTATCTTCTAATCTGATTCCCCTCATTTTTTTATCCATAAATGTGTCTCCAGAGGCGGTTCTCCCATCTGGAAAATGGGGATGGGGTGCTGGGCTTGAATTCTCGTCCTTTCTAGCTCAGGTCGTGGTTTGTTCGAAAGGCCCAAGGGTCAGCTTTTTTTTTTTTTTTTTTAATTAAGAGGGGGTGGGGATGGCAGGGGCCCGACCTCCAGCAAGTGTCATCTGTCACGTGCAAGCCCGCCCCCCCGAGGCGAGGCCCGCTGGTCGGATCTGGTTAGGCTCTTAGTGTGGGAGCGTCTGATGTAAATTTGGTTCCCTCTTCTATCCGGATCCCAGTGTCCCGTAGTGATAAGCATTTAAAGACGTAAAGGTCGAGTCGTCCGGGCCTCCTCCCACCCTCAGCAATCATTTTGTCTGGGAGCACCGCCGGCAGGCCAGATTTCCTGTGGCACCGCCTGAATGACGAAACACGGGATGGCCATTGCACTCCCGGACTTTTCCGGAGATCTAGGTCCTTGGTCCTGATGCAACTCCCCGGGTCTTTTACACAAAGCACGCTGAAGGGAGGGGCGCTAGGACCCGGCAGACGCCCGGGACTCGCCCGCACGGCCGGCGGGGGTGCCTCCCCCGCAGAGCGGTCGGTTTGTAGGACCCGCTGAAGGTCCGTGTGTCCGTCTGGTTTGGGTGCCCGTTCTCCACCCCAAGTCTAGGCGCTAGGAACCCGAGCCCAACATCCCTGTCCCAGCCACCATCCCCAAGCCCTCTCCTTGGAAGCATTTGGGGACGGGGGGCAGGCGGGGCACGGGCCTCCCCCATTAATCCACCCCCTGGGGCTGCAGAGTTACCAGGCGGGTGGGGCTGCAAGGAGGACCGGGCTCGGCGTCCCGAGCTGCCCCGGCTGGACCCGGACCCCACCCCCACTTTCGACCCTCTGCAAGGCCGGGTTGGCGTGGGGTACGTGCGCGAGGGCCTGCCGGGTTAACGTCTGCTCCCCGCGCCCGAGCATCCACCGAGCGCTTACTAGAGCCCGCAGCTGCAGGCCCCCGGACGCGGGGGCAGCCGTTCTCCCGGCCCGCCGCCCCCCGGCAGGCTCCCCCGGCTGTCCCCCGGCTCGGTCACGGCTACCCCCCTCCCCCAGCAACAGGACCCTATAATAAACAAGTCTTTCCTTGATCCTCCCCTGCCGCGAGCGCCCTCGGGGACCTTGGCAGCTGCAGCCGCCGCGGATCCCTTCCAGAAAGGGGGCGTGGCTGCGGCTCGGGGTTCGGCCGGGAGCGTTCTGGGGCTCAGCGGGGGCGGGGCCAGGCCGCTGTCACCGGGCAGGAGAGAACGTTGCGAACGTGCGCCCCGAGCCCATTGGCTGAGGGGAGCCACACTCCCGGGCCGGGATTGGGCCGCGGCGCCGAGGGGGCGTGGCCTCCCCGCACTAGTCCTTATAGGCCTCTCGGCCCGGGTGCTAGGGACCGCGGCTGGCCGAGGGGGAGGTGCGGGTGGGTGGAAGGGACAGGCCTGGGCGGCGCTCGGGGGTTGGGACCAGTTCGCGCACCCATTCAAGCGGCAGGACGCACTTGTCCTAGCAGTTCTCGCCGACGGAGCTAGCTGGTAAGTGTCCCTTTGTGTGTGCCGGTCCCTCGGTGGGAAGGCCTCGGCCCTGCGGGTCCCGGGGCTCTGAGGCTGGTCCAGCCCCCAGCCTGACGCCGGGTCCGTGCCCCTCGTGTCTTACAGCGTTTTCTGCGGTCCCGCATCCGGAGCGTCTCTGCAGACGTCCTGGCGGCCGTCCCCATCATGCCTAGCCTTTGGGATCGCTTCTCGTCGTCGTCCTCCTCCTCGTCGTCCTTGCCCCGAACCCCCACCCCCGATCAGCCGCCGCGCTCAGCCTGGGGGTCGGCGGCCCGGGAAGAGGGGCTTGGCCGCTGCGCGAGCCTGGAGAGCTCGGACTGCGAGTCCCTGGACAGCAGCAACAGTGGCTTCGGGCCGGAGGAAGGTAAGCCGTGGGCCGGGACCGGGCTCGACTCGAGGGGGGCCGGGGAGGTGGGAAGGCCCCGCTCTGGAAGGGGTCAGCGCCGCCTTGGCTCCTACCCCGTCGGAGCCCTGGTTGCGGACGGGCGGGCGGCGGGCTGGAGGACGGGGACTGGAGCTTGGGGGCCGGGTGCGGGGCAGCGACGGAGGCAGGAGGGGGCCGGGGTGCTGCTCTCTTAACGGAGCAGCACCTCCCCCTTTTGGAGCTGCTCTCACAGCCCTCTCGCGTGCGCTCTCCCTTGCAGACTCGGCGTACCTGGATGGGGTGTCCCTGCCCGACTTCGAGCTGCTCAGCGACCCCGAGGATGAGCACTTGTGTGCCAACCTGATGCAGCTGCTGCAGGAGAGCCTGTCCCAGGCGCGGCTGGGCTCGCGGCGCCCTGCGCGCCTGCTGATGCCCGGCCAGCTGGTGAGCCAGGTGGGCAAGGAGCTGCTGCGCCTGGCCTACAGCGAGCCGTGCGGCCTGCGGGGGGCGCTGCTGGACGTCTGCGTAGAGCAAGGCAAGAGCTGCCATAACGTCGGCCAGCTGGCCCTCGACCCCAGCCTGGTGCCCACCTTCCAGCTGACCCTCGTGCTGCGCCTGGACTCCCGCCTCTGGCCCAAGATCCAGGGGCTGTTCAGCTCCGCCAACTCGTCGTTCGTCCCCGGCTTCAGCCAGTCCCTGACGCTGAGCACGGGCTTCCGAGTCATCAAGAAGAAGCTGTACAGCTCGGAGCAGCTGCTCATCGAGGAGTGTTGAACTCGGGTCGGGGGGGTGCCGACCCTGTCCCCACGGCAGGGACGACTGAACTTTTGAGGTGGACATGGGCACGCAGGAGCCGAGGGACTGAGGCCTATCGTTTGAAAACTGACGACAGCCACCTGAGGGGAGGAGGGTGGAGGTGGTGGGGCACATCGCGTTTCCATGGAAGCTCCCAGAGATGTGCAGGTGGCTCCCAGCTGGGGGTATGTGCCCCTCAGTACTGTAGCATGAAACAAAGGCCTAGGGGCCAACCGGGCTTCTGGCTGGATCTGTATGTAGCATGTACTTTATTATTTTTATTGTTACTGACAGTTAAGAGGACAGTGGTGTGACAGAGCCAGGTGAGCAGCTGGGCTGCACTGGCCTTTGCAAGGGGGTGTGTGCTCCTGGTAGCGGCCCTGGTGGGAGGGGGGAGGTCAAGGTAGTTTGTGTATTTCATGGTCTCAAGGGGCCAGATGTGTTCTTTGTTTTTGTATCTTTTGTTTTGTTTTTTGATCAGAGCTTCACTACTGACCTGTCCTAGGCAGCTATCTTACAGACGCATGAATGTAAGAGGAGGAAGGGGTGGGTGTTGGGATCACTTGGGGATCTTTGACACTTGAAGAAAAAAATACACCTGGGAGCTGCGTTTGCCCATCCCCCAATGTGTGCTGAGGAGTTGAGCTGTGAGGGGATGGGGCTGAGTGGGGTGGGGGCTGGAACCCCTCCCCCCCAAGGAGTGCCATCTGGGTCTTCCATCTAGAACTGTTTACATGAAGATACTCGCTGTTCATGAATACACTTGATGTTCAAGTATTAAGACCTATGCAATATTTTTTACTTTTCTAATAAAAAAAAGTGTTTGTTAAAATGGTTGAGTCTTCTCGAGTGCTGTGAAATAAAAGGAGGGGGGATGGGTGCTGGTAAGAGGCAAGTTTCATCAGACTCAGGTCCACCTGTGTGTTTCTGTGTCCTTTTCCGGGGCTGCCTGCCAGCCTGGTAATGGAGGTATGTGGATTGTGTGCCGCCTGTGCCAAGAACCCTGGCGCCCTTGGCTCTGTGCGGGCTGATGCTACCAGGGGAAAGCACTGGAAAGCCCTGGAAGGTGAAGAGTGAGTCAGACCTCCCACTGAGCCCGAGTCCCAGTAGGGAGAGCTCACCTGGTTGCCTGGGTTGGAAGGTCTGGCTACAGGGGTCCCTGAGCCCAAGGCATTCATAGGAACTAGATGGACTAGAAGAGACTTTTCTTTCTTTCTGCGAATAAAAGTCACAGTTCCACCTGTCATGCAGTCATGAAAATGACAAAATTGTTCTCTGAATGGCAAAGACTAAGGAGCAGGAGTACCAAGAAATGGAGTTAGTCCCAGCCTTTTACTAGACAAGGAATCTTGGGCTCCCAGGAGCATGACCTGCTACTGGGAGGAGGAGGTGTGGCCCTGGCAGGTGCAGAATGAACAACACACACACAAACACACGCAGAGCAAGGGGACCGCAGGCCCGCCCGCATGGATTCCTTGGGTGACTTGGACTCATTGTGCTCTCTGGGCCCCAATTTCCTTATCAGTGGAGCTGGGGTTGGGCCAGATGAAGGCCAAGGCCCTTCCACTTCTCCCTCCCTGTGCCCGTCGGGGGAGGGCAGATCTCCCACTCTGGCCTTTGGAGAGCTGTTATCTCCCTTGTTTCTCTTCCTGGTCCCAGGCAGGTCCTGTTTACCCAACGTTACAACAGTAGTTCTTCCCCTTGAGTGTGTGGGGCCCGGGTTAAAATGCAGATCTCTGGGCTCGGGCAGAGATTCTGGCTGTGTCCCCCTTGGGGCAGGGCCCCAGGAATCTGCATTTCCCCCCAGCAGTACTGACACTGGGTCCGAAACTTGGCTGGTTTCGAAGACTTGCATCTCTTTGGTGGAACTGAGTGAACTGCTCCCCAAAATGAATGCACTTGGGTTAGAACTAGATGTGAAAATGCTGATAATAAATGAGAAGGTGCCCAGAGCAGTTTTAGGGGAGCCCTCACCCTCATTTTCTAAGCACGTCCTCCTAATAGGCACCCTGTGAGGGCTGGGTGGGACGCGGGTTAGTAATGTTTCACAGGCTAGTAAACACAGGCCCCAGGCCTTGAACGACCATCTTCTGATGGTAGCTGATCTTGTCCACTCTCAGCCCCATCAGGAGGGTGGGAGCTGGGGGTGAAGGGCGCTCAGCCTCTGGGGAGCCTCTGGGCACACTTCCTCGGGAATTAAGGTCGGCACCAACGCTCACAGCTGTATGTCTGTTGCCCCAAAAGAAGAGTGAGGGAAACAACCATGTCAAGCTCCAAGATCGTCTTGTTGGTATTTAGAGGCAAGAACTGGAGGGCAGGGTAAGCATGATCTCCTCTCCAAGACCGCAGGCCGTGAGCACACTTGGCTCCTTTTCTTTTTTTTTTTTTTTTTTTTTTTTTAATTTTTATTTATTTATGATAGTCACAGAGAGAGAGAGAGGCACAGAGACACAGGCAGAGGGAGAAGCAGGCTCCATGCACCGGGAGCCCGACGTGGGATTCGATCCCGGGTCTCCAGGATCGCGCCCTGGGCCAAAGGCAGGCGCCAAACCGCTGCGCCACCCAGGGATCCCCTTGGCTCCTTTTCTTAGATGGTCAGACGAGGCCAGAGGAAAGCTTGGACTCCCAAGAGAGCACCGCTGAGTCGCCATCTCCTGACCAGACTGACTTTCCTCATCACCAAGCTTGAAAATGTCCCCCAGGAGGGCAGAAAGGCCCCCGGGTGTTGGGGCCAGGGGTAGCTGGCCGCCTCCTAAGCTGCGGCAGGGAGCTCTGTCTCAGGTATTGGGCTCTTGAAGAGAAGACAGGAAGATAGGAAAGCCTCCTTTGCTGCTTAGACTGAAAGCTAATGAAACTTACAGACTTACAGATAAAACCCAGCTTTGGAAAATGCTTCCAGAAATTGTTCCCTTTGGCTTACAAACTTTGTACTGACCACTTCTTTTATTTCTATTTTCCAACTCATGAGGATACTACTCTAGAACCTACAATAGCTCCCTCTTGTCAAATTCCACTGTCTGCCTTTCAAGACCTTTGCTACTGGGCCCTACTTGCCCTATCCAGGCTGATGGCCCCCCCATACCCTCTACAACTCCCCCTCTTTAGGTACAGGTCAAGATGGACTGTGCCCTTCTCTCATCCCAGATTTTGGTGATTCTAGTGCCCTTTACCAAGGATGTCATCCCTCTGTTCTGTCTGCAAACCCTTCCCTTCCTTTAAGACCCAGAGTGAGGGGCACCTGGGTGGCTCAGTGGTTGAGTGGCTGCCTTTGGCTCAGGTTGTGATCCCAACGTCCTGGGATCGAGTTCCGCATCAGGCTCCCCACAGGGAGCCTGCTTCTCCCTCTGCCTATGTCTTTGCCCCTCTCTGTGTGTCTCTCATGAATAAATAAATAAAATCTTAAAAAAAAAAAAAAAAAGACCCAGAACGAGCTCTAACCCTTTTAGGATTCCCTTCTGCCTCCTCCTGCCTCCTCCTTCACAATCATAGTGTTGAAAAGTCAGCAGTTTTCTGATCTCACTGTATGCATTTGTTTCATATCCCTCAGTTCTGTGGGATACCCCTGGGTTCCCCTCAGGCCCTGGCTGGCTGACGGCTTGATTGTGCTCCTCTTCTTGGGCTCAAACCACACAAGACACCCCCCCCCACCCCCACCCCCCCGCCAATCCCCAACCAGTCTCAAACTCTCAGGCTAAGGAGACAGGAGGGCAGGGTAGAAACGCCTCATTGTTTAATCATGCCTGCTGCCCAGTTTAAAGGAACAGTAAAGGCGAAGGTCCTGGAAGGGAGGCAGTGTCCCTAGTGGTACAGGCCACCATGCTGTGGTGAAATCTGGGTTCGAATCCTGACTCAGACCTTTTTTTAGCCAGTGACCTAGAGGAAGTCACTTGGAGTTACCTCATCTGTAAAACAAGGATAATAGTGAAGGAACTTGTATATAGAGTCATAACTGGGCCCCACCGTGGGCAGAGGAAGCCAGTGGTTGCACAAGAGATGCAGGCCCGAGCTGTGGTGGAGATGGCTGCATAGTAAGCACCCTGTAGTAGGGATCATCTTTGACCTCCTTCCCATCTGGTCCTGCTTTCATCTAACATCTTTTCAAAAGTCACCATCTTAACAAGAGTCATGTCAACACACAACGTTAATACATTCTTGTAAAAAACATCCTTTGGGGGGCATCTGGCTGGCTAAGTGAGTACAGCGTGTGACTCTTGATCTCAAGGTAGTGAGTTCGAGGCCCACACTGGGGGTAGAGATTACTTAAAAATAAAATCTTGGGGTGCCTGGGGGGCTTAGTTGGTTAAGTGTCTGACTCTTGATTTCGGCTCAGGTCATGATCATTCAGGATCATGGGATGGAGCCCTGCGTTGGGCCCTGCATTGGGCTCTGCACTGGGCATGGAGCCTGCTTAAGATTCTCTCCTCTCCCTCTGCCCCTCCTCATGCAAGCTTGCTCTTTCCCTCTCTCAAAAAAATTTAAATCTTAAACAAACAAAACCATCATTTGGGAGTAATGTGCTTATTAGACAGCTGCACCTCTAAGCTGTGTCTTCTAAGCCTGGCACATATTGCACACCCCATATTAGATTCCTTTACTTCTACCTCACTGTAAAGAAGGAAACACAAAGGCCTAGAGTGGCTCAGTGAGCAAGGCTGCAGGGCTAAGCTCGGAAGTGTGGCCTCCTACTTCCGGGGCCTTCCACTCATTGCCCTGAACCCTCCCTGGCTCCCAGCTGGTGGGTGTCCCAGCTGGTGGGTGTCTGGTGGGTGTCCAGCAGCAGGCTGAGGAAACATGAAGCACAGAAACCAGGCCCAATTGTTACAGGACTCTGGCCTTATCCTGAAAGGGGGGCCCTTTATGAAAGAATCACAAGTTATTAAACCGTCTATTAAACTCCGACACAACCATGCATGGAGTCTCCATCTTGCTCTCATGCATGAGCTGTGCACGGAAACATCTGTGGCCATGTGGTACTGACGGCTCTGAAGGCAGACTCTGATGGGGTGCCATTTCATTACTGCATTCACTCATTCAACCTATATCTAACTAGGTGGCTCTGTGGGACTGCAAGAGAAAGCCAAAATAAGTGGGAACCCTTAAGGAGCAGACATCCCCTCCCATGAGTGTACATGCACACACACACACACATATACACATTCCCACATAATCACACACATTTGCAGGGAACACTATGGGGCATAAAGGCGAGAGTAAATAGGCACACACCCAATTTTGCCTACCCCCTAACTTCCCAGGGAAAATTATCTAGCAACGTGGAACCATTAATGGACGCTTGGGTGGGGATCCCTGGGTGGCGCAGAGGTTTAGCGCCTGCCTTTGGCCCAGGGCGTGATCCTGGAGACCCGGGATCGAATCCCACGTCGGGCTCCCGGTGCATGGAGCCTGCTTCTCCCTCTGCCTGTGTCTCTGCCTCTCTCTCTCTCTCTGTATGACTATCATAAATTAAAAAAAAAAAAAGTTAAAAAAAAAAAAGGACGCTTGGGTGGCTCAGTGGTTGAGCATTTGCCTTTGGCTCAGGTCATGATCCCGGGGTCCTGGGATCGAGCCTGCATCAGACTTTCTGTAGGAAGCCTGCTTCTCCCTCTGCCTATGTCTCTGCCTCTCTCTCTGTGCGTCTCTCATGAATAAATAAAACAAAAATCTAAAAAAAGAAATAAACTGTATACTTAAAAATTGGTGAATTTTATTGAATGTAAATTGTACCTTAATACCTGTATTTTCATTTGAAGAAAGTACATGTACACAAAAATTAATTCAAAGTGGATCATGGACATCAATGGAAGAGCTAAATGGAAAAGCTAGACCTTAAGGGTTTTAGAAGAAAATGTAGGAGTTAGTCTTTATGGTCTTGGATTAGGCAATGATTTCTTAGGACACCAAAGTACAAGTGGTAGAAAAGAAGATTGGCAAGTTGGACTTTATAAATGTTAAAAACATTTGTGCTTCAAAGGACACAATCAGGGATCCCTGGGTGGCGCAGCGGTTTGGCGCCTGCCTTTGGCCCAGGGCGCGATCCTGGAGACCTGGGATCGAATCCTACGTCGGGCTCCCGGTGCATGGAGCCTGCTTCTCCCTCTGCCTGTGTCTCTGCCTCTCTGTGTGTGTGTGTGACTATCACAAATAAATAAAAATTAAAAAAAAAAAAAAAGGACACAATCAAGAGAGTAAAAAAACCACACGGGAGAAAATATTTTGCAAATCATATATATGATAAGTGATTTGCATCTAGAATATATAAAGAACTCTTTTTTTAAGAGGGGGGAGGGGCAGAGGAAGAGGGAGAGAGAGAGTATCTTAAGCAAGTTCCATGCCCAGCATGGAACCAGGTGTGGGCCTCCATCTCAGCTTGTGACCTGAGTCGAAATTAAGAGTTGGGTGCTTAACTGGGAAAGAGAAGCAGACTCCCCACTGAGCAGGGAGGCCTACACAGGGCTCAATCCCAGGACCCAGAGATTATGATCTGAGCCGAAGGCAGATGCTCAACCAACTGAGCCACCCAGGTGCCCCCCAAAACAACTTTATCGATATAATTTACACATTCTAAATATCACCCGTTAAGAGTATACAAATCAATGGTTTTTAGTATATTCAGAATAATGCAACTATCACTACAACCAATTTTACAATATTTTCATCACCCTCAAAAGAAACTGTCTATGAGCAGTCACCTCTACTAATCAACCACTAATCTACTTTTATCTCGATGATTTGTCTATTTTGGACATTTCGTACAAATGGAATTGGATAATGTGTGGTCTTTTGTGATCTCTTTCACTCAGGCTCATCCAAATTGTGGCATGTATCAGTACTACATTTCTTTTTTTTAAGATTATTTATTTATTTATTTGAGAGAGAGAGAAAGCAGAGAGTGGGCACATATGAGGAGGGGGTTGGGTGGGGGATGGGCAGAGGGAGAGGGAGAAGCAGACTCCTTGCTGAGCAGGGGGCCCTATGTGGAGCTTGATCCCAGGACCCTGGGATCATGGCCTGAGCTGAAGGCAGATGCTTAACTGACTGAGTCACCCAGGCGCCCCAGTACTACATTTCTTTTTACTAATGAACAGTATTCCATTGTGTTGGAGAGACCACATTTTGTTTATCCTTTCATCTGTTGATGGACATTTGGGTTGTTTCCACTTTGATCTTATGAATAATGCTGTTATGAACATTCACATATAAGTTTTTGTGTGGACATATTTTCATTTCTTTTGAGTGTATACCCAGAAGTGGAATTAATGGGTCACATGGTAACTCTGCATTTAACACTAGGAGGAGTTGCCAGGCTATTTTCCAGAGGGGCTGCACCATTTTAAAATCCCGGCAGGAATGTTTAAGGGCTCCCGTTTCTCCACATCCTTGCCTCTACCTGTTATTTTCCATCTCTGATTATAGCCATTCTGGTGGTATGAAATAGCAACTCACCGTAGTGCTGATTTACATTTCCCTATTGACCAATAATGTTAAATATCTTTCCATAAATAGCTTTTAGGTCATTTGGACAACTTCTTTGGAGAAATGTCATTCAGGTTCTTTGCTTGTTTTTTGTTTTTTGTTTTTTTTTTAAAGATTTTATTTATTTATTTATTCATGAGCGACACACAGAGAGGCAGAAACACAGGCAGAGGGAGAAGCAGACTCCATGCATGGACCCCGACGTGGGACTCGATTCCAGGACCCCAGGATCACACCCTGGGCCAAAGGCAGGTGCCAAACCACTGAGCCACCCAGGTGTCCCTCTTTGCTTGTTTTTTAGTTGAGTTGCAAGAGTTCTTTATAGGGAAGCCTCTCCCCAGAAGAGGGAGAGGGAGAGGGAGGGGAGAAGCAGACTCCCCACTGAGCAGGGAGCCTGATGCATAAATATGGTACATTTTTCACCTGGAGAAGAAAAACATAGAGAAGCCATGAGCATTTGGTTCAAATTTTATTTATCATCTGTCTCAGCCAGTAGAATGTTAACCTACGTGTTTTGTGTGCCTAAAACAGTGCCTGGCTCATAGAAAGGGTGAAAAGAACCATGACATCTCAGATCTGCTGTCTCCTGTAAGGCCCACTAGGACCCAATTCCCAACACTTCTTTTTTTAAAATTGTGGTAAAATACACATAACATAAAATTTACAATTTGAATAATTTTTTAAAGACTTTATTTATTTATGAGAAACAGAGAGAGAGAGAGAGGCAGAGACACAGGCAGAGGGAGAAGCAAGCTCCATGCAGGGAGCCCGATGTAGGACTCCATCCCGGGTCTCCAGGATCACACCCTGGGCTGAAGGCGGCGCTAAACTACTGAGCCACCAGGGCTGCCCCAATTTGAACAATTAAAAAAATATATTTTAAGTACAATCTATTCCCTCCAATGTGAGGCTCAGACTCACGACCCCAAGATCAAGAGTTGCATGCTCCACCAAGGGAGCCAGCCAGGTGTCCCCCCTTTGAACCATTTTTAAGTGTACAGTTCAGTAGTGTTAAAAATATATTCATATTGTCATGCAACTGTTCTTCAGAAGTCTTTTATCTTGCATGACCAAAATTGTACACCCACTAAATAACAATACCACATGTCCCCCTCCTCCTAGCCCCTGAGAATCACCATTCTACCTTGTATCTCTATGAATCTGACTTTTCTAGATACGTCATATAAATTGAATCACACAGTATTTGTCTTACTGTCCCTGTCTTACTTAACACAGTGTCTTCAAGATTCATTCAGGTTGTAGCAAATTTTCTATAGCCACAGTTTTCCTCCTTTTTTTTTTTTTTTTTTAGTTTTCCTCCTTTTTAAGCTGAATACTACTCCACTGTATGTACATACTGCATTTGCTTGTCCTTCCATCCACCGATGGACACGTGGGTGGCTTCCATCTTTTAGCTACTGTGAATCATGCTGCTATGAACATGGGTGTACAAATACTTCTTTGAGACCCTGCTTTCATTTCTTTGAGGTATATACCTACAGGTGAGATTGCTAGATCAGATGGTAAGTCTATTTTTAATTTTTGAGGAATTGCCATATTGTTTTCAGCAGTGGCTGCACCATTTTACATTCCCACCGACAGTACACAGCACGTCCCGGCACTTTGATGCCTCTCCACACCCTAGTCCAATGACCCTGAGAGCCAAGTCCACTGCACCCATGCCTACAAGGTGGTAAGTGGTGAAGGGCTGGAGGAGGGCTAGGGATCTGCAATATTCTTTATGATCTAGCAAGTGGGAGGAAAGAGGGGTGAGCCTTCCTCCCTGAGGACATGAGGGTGGCCTTCTTCGTTCTCTTGCACCTCTGCTTTTCAGCCACACACTCAGATTCCTGTCCAAGCCCCTTCGGGGGTAGTCTGGGGGCCAGGGACAGAGCAGTGGAGCTGACTTGGGTTGGCACATCTCAAGAGACAGGAGAGAAACACATGCTCCTCTGGGGAGGAGGTTGAGATTGAGGCACCTGTCCCAGTGGCCCCCAACCCATTATGAAACTCCAAAATTTTTAGTTGGCTTTTGCCATCACTGATTGATTGGATATATGCCCTGTGATTTCACTACACTGTGAAGTGTATTTGTATTTTATTCACCAAAAATTGCATCTACATACATTAATTTACTTTTATTTTTAAAAGATTTGTATTTAATTTACTTGACAGTAAGAGTGAGAGAGCACAAGCTGGTGGGGGTGGGGTGGTGGAGCAAAGGAGAGGGAGAAGCAGGCTCCCCGCTGAGCAAGGAGCCCAGGATCGTGAGCTAAAAGGCAGGTGCTCAGCCAACTGAGCCACCCAGGCGCCCTGTATCTACATACATTTAAAAGCAGTGGGACAAATGTGGGCAAGACAGACTGTGGACACAGTCTATAGACAACATGAGGCCAGGCGGCGTTGGAACCTGCAAGCCCCTGGTGAGAACTTCAGGGCCTCATTCTAGCGCCTGGAGGTCAGCCGCTGCCCAAATGGGACTGACACCCTCCACCATTGGAGCTACGAGGAAGAGCAGGCTCAGGGTTAGAGAGGCTACAGAGTTCATATTTATAGCATGTTCTACATCTTTTTTTTTAAGATTTATTTATGTATTTATTCATGAGAGACACACAGAGAGAGGCAGGCAGAGACACAGGCAGAGGGAGAAGCAGGCTCCATGCAGGCAGCCCTACATGGGACTCGATTCCGGGTCTCCAGGATCAGGCCCTGGGCTGAAGGCGGCGCTAAACCACTGAGCCACCTGGGCTGCCCATGTTCTACATCTTTAATGCACTTCGCATACCACCAATCCTAACAAGTAGGTACTATCACTATTATGCCCATTTACAGATAAGGCCATAGGCACAGAAGCAGCTTGAACTGGGAGTAGAGAGATTTGCAGCCTCGAATCGTTTTGCCACTGACCCTTGTGTCTTCATCTTAGAACTCAGGCGGTGAGACTGAAGACATCAAGTGCCATTCTCGGAGGCTGAGCTCAGCTGCCACTTGCTGCTTGTTCCAGCCTCATCACTGCTTGCCGGGTTCAAGCCTAGGGTGGGGGTGGGGACAAGAGGCAGAATAGAGCCACCTTGCAGGTCACTGGGCAAATGCTTAACTGCTCTCTGGGGCAAGGCCAAGTCTGGAAAGAGAACGTTAAGAAGAAATTTCCATAGCCCTTCCCTCTGCCAGGGATTTTCCACTGTGCCTGGGCAGGCATGCCTCTCGGCTTCCCCCATGAGGGGATCTGGCAATCCATAGGTCTCACTGAGAGGCTCAGCCGGTGCTAGGAGGTGGGTAAGAGCTGGTTCTGGTTCCTGCCCTAAGAAAGGGGCAAGTTTGTTGGGGAGGCACGACCACCCTGGAAAGATGAAGAGAGAGAGGGTGGGACCCAGGATGGTGTAGAATGAGGTGGTCAGTCTAGAAGAACCGCAGACAGAGCGGAGGTGTGGTGGGGAGCCTGGAGAGCCATCAGGGGAAACCTCCCAGCACAGGCCTGGCTGGAGCAGCAAAGGAGGGAGGAGGCTCTCACAGGCAGACAGGGGAGATGAGCAGGGGAGTGATGTGGGCCTTACGATTGCCATGAACACAGGGACAGTGTTGGAGCCAGGAGGGAGCCGAGGCAAGAAATGGAAAATTTGGTGAAGCAGATGGCACAGTTCCAGAAGTGGACAGCCACCGCCTGCGCTGGTGCCGCCGCCCTTGCGTGTAAGCTGTTCACCCTACAGGACACCCTCTCCTCAGTTCCACTGGATTGGCTCCTTGCCAGCCAGGTTTAGCTCAAACAGGCCCCACTCCCCAGGGAAGCCTTCCCCGGCCACTCCTGCAGAAGCAGCTGGAGGCCCTCTCCCTCAGCTCCATGTACCACCTGCCCTTAGCCGGCTTCTTTCAGGAGCAGCCTCCCTCCTAGGCGATGGGTTCCAGGAGAGCCCATGGCTTGCTCACTCCTTGGAAGCCCCAGAGCCAGGCCCCCTAGATATTGGTGAGTTTAGTTCAACTGCACTTGGAGTGTTATGATAAAAGGAAGCCTATAATGTTGCTCTTTCCCCCCACTCCTGAGCACTACTATACACCAGGCACTGCGCTAAGTGCTTTACAAACATTTTCTCCTTTATTCCTCTGCACAGCTCTGAGGGAGGTGCTACTATTATCCCTGTCTTATAGGTGGGTGAGGAACTGAGACCCGGAGAGTCTGGTTAAGTTGCTCAAGGACACACAGAGCCAGGATTTGAACCCACGCATTTAACCTCCAGACTAGCACCGTCTGATAGAAATAGAATATGAGTCATATACATAACCGAAAAACTGTCTAGTAGCTACGTTACAAAAATAGTCAGGTGAAATCAATTTTAATAATATATTTTATTTAATACGATATACAAAAAACTAGCATTTTGACATGTAATCAATGTAAAAAATATTAATGAGATATTTTTACATTTTTCTATTACTAAGCATTCAAAACCTAGTTTATACTTATGGTACTTGCAAAATTTTCATCAGAAAATGACCTATATTTAGATTCCATAAAATTTGCCGTTGTAAAAGTAGATTTCATGCCCAAGGTGTTCCACACATATTTAAATGTTTTTCAATAACTACATTATCAATTTTTTCTGAATATTTTATTTATTTATTCATGACACAGAGACAGAGAGAGAGAGAGGCAGAGACACAGGCAGAGGGAGAAGCAGGCTCCATGCAGGGAGCCCGATGTGGGACTCCATCCCGGGTCTCCAGAATCACAACCTGGCCCAAAGGTGGTGCTAAACTTCTGAGCCACCCGGGCTGCCCTACATTATCAATTTTTAAAAACATTTTATTTTTAAGTAAACTCTACTCC
Source organism: Canis lupus baileyi (assembly GCF_048164855.1). Lineage (NCBI taxonomy): Eukaryota > Metazoa > Chordata > Mammalia > Carnivora > Canidae > Canis > Canis lupus. The sequence goes on from NC_132841.1 coordinate 23,648,607, forward strand.
CATTGTGGGCTCAAACTTACAAACCTGAGATCAAGAGTCACATGCTCTATCAACTGAGGCAGCCAGGCATCCCTGCTACATTATCAATTTTAAAATTTAAATGTAATTTGATTAGAATTAAATAAAATTTAAAATTCAGTTCGTCAGCAGCACTAATCACATTTCAAGTGCTCAACAACCACAGGGGGCTAGTGGTTAGTTAGCACAGCTCTGGGCCTTACCCCTTGTGAAGGTAGGATAGGCAAGGGAGGCCCAGTGGGAGGGATGCAGAGCCAACTGGGGACAAGCGGTGGGTGGGAAAGAGGGGGACAGCTGCCATGGCGGGCTTGGGCCCATATAAAATGAGGAGGGATGACTTGGTGGCCATGACTGCCACCAAGCATCATAGACCTGGCCCACTCATAAGGGGAGCACCTGCGATGGGTGTTCTGTAGGTCTGGGCTTCACCCCATCGAGGAAGTGGTGGCTGTCAGATTCCTGGGTTGAGCAAATGCTGGCTCCTCTCAGAGCTTCTATCCCCTCAGAACCACCAGAAAAGGATCCTGGGGGTGCATGAGGCAGGATCTGAGCAGGCTCAAGCTTGGCAGGTGGAATGACCCCCATCTTCCCTCTCTACCCGTGAACAGGTGGCATGGGGGTCAGGTGTGTGTGGCCTTGGTTAAACAATTCAGACATCTAGTATACCTCGGTTCCAATCCCACTTCAGCCAATCCCTTGCTGTGTGACCTCAGACAAGACGAGTCTCCTCTCTGAGTTTCAATTTTCTCATCTGGAAAATAAAAACCAACAATGGAATGTCGTGAGACTCTAACAATGTCTACAGAGTACCTAGCTCATAGTAAACAATCAATTAACACTAGCTATTCTTCCTAGATAATAGCCTTTTCCTGGGACAGACAGGGAGAACATGGGTGATCACTGGAAAGGAGACATCCTTTCAGGATGTGGCTGAGTGGGCCACTAAGATGTGGCTAAGTGGGCCACTAAAGGAGTGGGCTGTAGAAGGAGGACGTTAATCCTGGGTGGATGAGGGTTTCCTCCTCAGGGCTCCTCCACTTCCTCGGCATGACACCTACTGGCTTAACCTTCAGGAGTGAGGAGGAGGATCCTCCTCCCAGAGGCATCCGGTGCCCAAGCATGAGGTCAGAACAGCCAAGAGCCACCTTCCAGAAATGAGGAGGGTGAGTCAAACTGAATCAAGAGCAGGTGAGGGCACCTGGGTTTCTGGAATTACTCAGAATGACACTAGACACCAGGTACATGCCTGGTAGGAGTGATAGATGAACTGGACTCCAGGAAAGCAGGTGGGGCTGGAAACCACCCCAGACAAGGAAACAGTTGTGGTGGAAACTCCAGGCAGGCAGTGCGTGGCCTGAGAGGTGTCTGGGTATTTTTGGGTGGGGCAGCTCCAACTCCTCCTCCCAGTTAGCACCCTACTTGAACCAAGACTACGATCAGCCCCCAAAATCTTTGCTCTTTGGGTCCTCCCAAATGTGGAAGCTGAGACAGCCCCAAGGGGACCTCTGTCCTTTACCCTCCCAAAAGTCTTCCAGCTCTTTTCACTTTCTTCTGCCAACATTTCCAGTATTTCCTCTCATCTGTCACCCCCACCGAAATTGACTCTCCTAGAGGTAGGACAAACCTACCTTCCTCACTGCCATATCTCTTGGACGTAGCTCAGACTCTGGCATGCAGTTGAGTGCTTAGTAGACACTTGTGGGGCAACAGATTCAAAACCTGGATGGCTTCTCATTACATTTCTAACACTCATTAGGTGGCTGTGGGTCAGCCTCTCTGAGCCTCGTTTCCATCTCTGTAAAATGGGAAATACAATCCCTGTGAAGAACCTGGAAGGACCAAGTCAGGAAGCAGGGCGCTTCCCTATCCAGCTGGATCTAGGAAGTTTCTTATAGGTAGTACTTCAGACACAGCCTGTGAGCGGGTCAACTTACAGGAAAGGAAACCAAGGCACACAGACGTCATGCTACAGACTGCCCAGGGAGAGCTGGTGAGGTCTCCTTCAGAACCTCTGGTTAGATCAGTCTCACTCAATTTTCCTGGGGGTTTTCATTCGGAGCTGCCTATCCTTTCCTTGGGAGATGGCCTTTTCCCACTCAGCTCCTGTGTGGGGTGGGGCCTGGCTCCCGGTGGGAAGGAGGGTGCTGGAGGCTCCCGGTGGGAAGGAAGGTGCTGGAGACAACAGGAATGGCTGCCTCTGGTGCTGGCTGTTTGGAGTCAGAGCCACTGCTGTGTGTGTGTGTGTGTGTGTGTGTGTGCATGTGCACTCACTCTAACCATCCACTAGATCTTCACTACACCCCAAGATGGGTGCAGCCCAGTCTAGTGGTGAAATGCTGGGACTCTGGAGTTACTCTGGAGTCATTAAATGAGATAATGCATGTCACTCTTCCTAAGTGTCCATCTCCTACCTGAGAAAGTGGCCTATGGGGCTGATGCATGTCAGCACCTAGCATGGGCCCTGCTTACCATAAACACTCAAGAAATAGCAAGGTTTTTGTTTTTTTTTAAGATTTTATTTATTTACTTGACAGAGAGAGAGAGCAAAGCAGAGGGAGCAGGAGAGGGAGAAGTACGTTCCCCGCTGAGCTGGGAGCCCGATGTGGGGCTCGACCCCAGGACTCTGAGATCATGACCCGAGTCGAAGGCAGATGTTCAACCAACTGAGCCATTCAGGTGCCCTTGTTTTTTTGTTTTATTTTTAATTTATTTATTTTCAGTGATCTCTACACCCAACATGGGGCTGGAACTCATGATCCCGAGATCAAGAGCCACCTGCTCCAACCACTGAGCCAGCCAGGTGCCCCTGTTTATTTGTTTTTTAGACTATCAACCCTGTGAGAGCATAAGGGACACTTGTTCTGGTCATTGCTTACCCGTAGCTCTCCCGCCTAGTAGGTGTCCAGGTAGCTGAATGAATGAGTGGGAGGAAGGAGGGAAGAAAGAGAAGGAAAGGAGGAGGGAGGGAGAGAGGAGAGGAAGGAGTGGGTTTGTTTTGACAGCTCCCAGCTTCCAGGCCCCCCACACTCTCCCTCTGTTCCCAGGACACCAGGTCGCTGACCCAAGGCTCTTCTCACTGGGTGCTGTGTGGGGTCAGTCATCTCAGATGGGAATATTGGGTCAAACCCTGGATCTGCAAGCTCATCTATTGACTGAATTTAGCCTCCTCACTGTTCTCCTCTCACGCCCCCCCCCCTCTTTTTGAGACAGAGGTGGGGGTTGGGGAGAGGGAGAGGGAGCACCTTAAGCAGGCTCCATGCCCAGTGCCAAGCCTAACGCGGGGCTTGATTTCAGATTCTGACACCATGACCTGAGCCAACGTCAGGAACTGGACGCTTGCCAACTGAGCCACTTAGGCACCCCTCGGTGTTCTCCTCTAAAAATGAGGCTGCTTATACTAACAACTTTGCTGAATTATAGGGAAGTCCTAAAGATGTATTAAATCTATTTGTAAGCTGAAAAGTATTAATGATTATCTTGGTTGGGTGCATGGAGCGTGTAGGTTTGGGGACCAGACTTCATGGGTTCAAATCCCTGTTCTACTGCTTGCAGACTTTGGGCAAGATCATTAACCTCTCTGGGCCTCAGTCTCCTCGCCTGGAAAATGGGGTCACTCAGAGTAGCCACCTCACAGAGGGGTGAGAATTAAATGAGATAACGCATGAGAAGCTCTTGAATCAGTGGAAAGCACCTACTAGGCACTCAATCAACGGTGGCCGTGATGACGAAGCCTGCCCTCAGGAAAAATTCTGTGAACTACTTCTCACTACTGTGTGAATGAGTGATGAGACTTACCATGCTGCCTTTCTCAGGGGAATTTGACTCTTAAGGGGAATTAAAGGAGTGAAATCCTATCTAATGATGGAATTTGTTTTGTTTCTTAAGATTTTTATTATTTACTCATGAGAGACCCAGAGAGAGAGGCAGAGCCGTAGGCAGAGGGAGAAGCAGGCTCCCCCGGGGGAGCCTGATGCGGGACTCGATCCCCGGACCCCGGGATCACAAGCTGAGTCAAAGGCAGATGCTCAACCACTGAGCCCCCAGTTGCCCCTAAAGATGAAATTTTTTTTATAGTAAAGGAGGTACATGGGGGTAGAAAAGGATCTTCTGAGGGCATCTCAAAATCACCATTGCTACCTATACTGCACGAATTCTGCTTGGTCCCAGAGAGACCACATACAGGAAAAGGGAGAACATTGTCCTAGACCCCGAGGAATCTCCCCTCTGCTTGGAGAAATGGGAAGCAATTAGACCCCAGGACAGTGCGTAACTCCAACTAAGGTCTGCCCCAGTGGGGCAGGTAATAATAGCCCAGGCCCAGCTATCAGAGAGGCTCCTGGGATCCTCCGGGAACAACAGCAGCCAGGGTGGGAGGTGGGGATAGGTTCTGGATGTGACCTGGGCCCTCTCCCCCCAGGGCAAGGGCCTTCCTTACCTTCCACATCCGGGCTTTCTCTACTGGGCTGGAACCTGCAGGCGAGGTGTAGAGGAATTAGGGTTCTGCAGTCCGACTGCCAAGGCTCACTCCCTGCCCCAACTCTTCTCAACCACGCCACCTATGACCTGCAAGACACGGGTCGAGTTAGCTGCTAGCACCCATTCCCCCATCTTTTCTGCTCCTCCTTGGGAGAAAGAGTCCTCCCTCCTGCCTTTTCAGCCCCTTGGTACAGGCGAGGCTGCACGTGACCAGGCCGCCAATCAGTGCCATAGCTTCCCTGGTTGTGCCTTTTGTGGGGTGGTCACATGACCCTCCGCTAGCCTGTGTAATAGAGTAAATCCCGAGACTTGTGTTGCAATTACCAAGACCCTCTTTTTTCTTTCTTTTATTTATTTATTTATTTTTTTTTTTAAGATTTTTATTTATGTATTCATGAGAGAGACAGAGAGGGAGGCAGAGACACAGGCAGAGGGAGAAGCAGGGTCTCTGCGGGGAACCCGACGTAGGACTTGATCCCAGGACCCCAGGATCACACCTGGAGCTGAAGGTAGATGCCCAAACACTGAGCCCCCCAGGTACCCATCCAAGACCCTCTTTTATACAGAACTAGGCCTCAGGATGATATGAACCTGGAGCTGCTCTTTGAAGACCACTCATGGAGCCCAAATGTGGCACCAAAACGGCAAAGACAGAGTGGAGGGATTCAGTCTTTATGACATTTTGGAGTCTCCAGATCAAGTCATGCCTGGATTTTTCAGTTTTCTGAGCCAGCAAATTCTATTTTTAGCATAAACCAGTTTGAGTCAAGTTTTCTGTCATTTGCATCAGAAAGAGTCAGAAATTCACACGGTGAACTTTCTTCTCTATAAACTTCAGTTTGAACATCTGCAACATGGGAATAACTGCCCACAGTATTTTTCAAGAGAAAAAAAGGGTTGTTGGCAGCCCGGGTGGTTCAGCGGTTTAGCTCTGCCTTTGGCCCAGGGCCTGGTCCTGGAGACCCGGGATCGAGTCCCACGTCGGGCTCCCTGCATGGAGGCTGCTTCTCCCTCTGCCTGTGTCTCTGCCTCTCTCTCTCTCTCTCTCTGTCTCTCATGAATAAGTAAATAAAATCTTAAAAAAAAAAAAAAAAAAGAAAGGTTGTTCTGGAATGATTAAAAGGATTGATCAGGGTTCAACACTTAATATAGAGCCTGACAGGGGCACCTGGGTGGCTCAGTCGGTTAAGCATTTGCCTTAGGCTCAGATCATGATCTTGGGGTGCTGGGATCGAGCCCCACCCCCACCCCATCAGGCTCCCTGCTCAGCAGGCAGTCGACTTTTCCCTCTACCTCTGCCCCCTACTCGTGCTCTCTCTTTCTCTCTCTCTCAAATAGGTAAAATCTTTAAAAGAAATATAGAGTCTGACATATGTTAGGCACTCAAAACATATCAATTTTTAGGTGTTCCTTAAGTGTTTGTTACAGATTCTGACTCTGGCCCTCCGGGAGTGAACTGCAAGGGCATTTGGGCAAAAGCCTCTCCCTGAGTGTGTGGTCCTTGGAAAGCCTGGTGTTTTGGGGTTGGGATGCCTCTGGGGGGTGAGGGATACTCGGTACGGAGGGCCACCTGACCCCTCCAGAGCTCAGCAGCACCAAGAAAGGTTCTAGTGGGTGTGCTGATTACTTTTCCTAATCCTCACACTCTAATCAAGTCCATTTCGCAGATGAGGGAGATGAGGCCCAGGCTAGCGCTCCCCGCGGGGCCCCTCCCTGGCGCACAGGGTGCCGGCGGGTCGGGGTGCTCTCTGCCGGGCCTCAACCCCAATCAGCCTTAGTTCAATGGGTCCGTTATTGTTAAGCGAGGCTTCCAGGGGTGATTTTAGGCGGTTCTGAAAGAGCAAGCGGAGTTCCAAACACTCTCTTCCCTCTCTGGGGAGGGCGGGCTCTCCCTTCTTTAATCTGTTGTCCCCTGAAAAGGGAACTTTCCAGAGAGGGCGGAGGAGGCCGCGAAGGCTCGGTTTCCCCTCTCTGATCTGTTGCAATCAGGGCACTGTCACCAGTTAGCGGCGGTTTACCCCCAGACAGAGTCTGACGCAGTTTTGCTAAAGGAAACCACGCAAGTCTCCCAGCTTGGCGCGACCCTTCCTTCCGGCGGCGGGGCGGCGGGGCGGCGGGGTGCCGGGGCGGGGGGCGGGGGTGGGGGTGGGGGCGGGGTGCCGGGTGCCGGGTGCCGGGGCGGGGGTGGGGCGCGCCTCCCGCCTGGCTGGGACGAGCTCCCCGAGGCGTCCCCCAGGTAGCCTCCGTGAGCCTCAGTTTCCCCATCCGTAAGGTGCGGGGGAAGGTAGCCCCCCCCACCTCTTTCACGGTCGTCTTGCAGGCATTTAGGGGAGGGAGCTCCCGGGGTGCTGGGCGCAGGGGAAGGTGATGGGACCCTCCCTCCTCGGGAACACGGAGAGGAAGGCCGCCGTGTGCCCGGTGGCGCTGCGGAGGGCAGGGCGGGGGTGCGACCCGGGCGCCTCCCCGACCGCGAGCCCGGGGCCCGGCGCCCCAGCTGACCTCCGCGGATCCTCCCCACCCGCTGCCCTAACACTTCTGCACCGCAGCCTCCTCCCCGCCCCCGGCGCCCGCGCCTCCGCCTCCGCCTCCGCCAGGCAGCCCTCGGGGAACTCCCGGCTGCCGTCCCAAGGAGCCCCCCCGCCCCCCCGCCCCGCCCGGCCTCTCTGGCGACCCGAATTGCTGGGAAGAAAAACTGCTTCCTTCCCGGCCCAACAACCCAGCTGTGCGTCTACGCAGCCCCGCCCGAGAAGATCCTGCGAGAGGCTCGCCCCCCCCCCCCCCCCGCGCCCCGCGGCCCTGAGAGGTGGGTCCCCGCGGGCGGGCTTCCCTGCGGCAGAACCAGCCCCGGGGGCCCCTCAGCCTGCCTCGGGTTGGTCCCTGCTGGCGGCGAAGGAGGGATGGCGGCCTCAGCGGCCAGTGGAGAGGCGGGGGGGGGGGGGGGGGGGGGGGGCTTCTGGTTGCCGCGGCAACGGGGCGCTGCGGCTCTCCTGCCCCGCTGGGTGGAGCCCGCTTTTCCCAGAACCGCGTTCAGTGGTCCCAGCTCCGCCTCAGGATGCGGAGGGCCCGGGAGGCCAGGACGCGGACCCTTCTCAAATGGCAAGAGTGTGGACGAGCCCATCGTCCCAGAGTGAGCAGGAGAAGGCTGCCTAGAGCGGGGGCACCGGGAACAGGGTTCTGTGAGAAAGGACAAAGAACCCCAATTTCCTGCCGTGGACTGGACACAGCACTGCAGGGGCAAGGCACAGGATGGGGCAAATTTAGGTGGGAATAAGTGGGGTAGGTGCTCAGCAAGCAGGTCAGGGCTTCCCAGGAAAGACCCCTCCCCCCCAGGGAAGGTGGAGGATCAAGATGAGCAGCTGCAGCTGAACTGTGGCTCTCACACCGTCCTTCAGTCCCAGGCAGGAGGAGAGAACCTAGGGTCACCTAGGCCATTCCCTTGCCTTCGGGCAGCTTGCACTAGGTCTTAGGTATAGTCACATCCGGTCTTGGGCATTCATTAACTTCATACTCTTCCCAGGGAAGAGGAAGGTGACCAGGTTCATTGTTCCCATTTCACAGATGAGGAAACTGATGCCTGTCTAGTAAAGTATCTCATCCTTGGGCCCTAGGGCCTGGCATTGGCCCAAGCAGGACTGTCCAGGCCTTTAATTCCCTGGTGTGCCGGCTTGGCCAAGGACTCCCATGCCATAGTTCTGATGCTGTCCACCCTTGCTGATGAGGCAGGGATGTTGGAGCCAACTGAACGCCATGTTTAATGAGGTAGGTGAGCCAGGACAGAGAATCCTGCTCCCGCCTCTGATGGCCCTGGGTAGGGGTGCAGCAAGACTCCCAACTCGGTCACTCTGGGAGGGAGTCCAGTGTCGCCCCACACTCACTCCTGGTCTCAAAGCCCATAGTCCAATGGGGAGACAGACTTGAAGTGACCACATGGGGTGATAAAGGCCGAGGGGTAACATGGATAAAGCATAAGAAAAGGGGTGCCTGAGTCTGCCCAGGGGAGCCGGGGGAGACCTCATGGAGGAGGCAAACACATAAGCCTTTGCTAGGCAGACAAACGAGGGGAGGGCATCCCAGGAGTTCGGAGCAGCATTTGCAAAGACCTAGAGGCCTGGCCCAGCGTGGTGCTCCGGGGAAGCCCCAGCCGGAGAGTCTGGAGTGGGGCTGTGGCAGGACCCTGGCTGTAGAGTGAATGCTCACGGCAGGACTGTGTGCCTTGCAAGTGGGATGCTTTCGACCCCCTTCTGAACCATCAGGCACCTGCAGTTGCTTTTCTCTAGCTGGTGGATTACTGGAAGCCTACCTCTGAGGACCCTACTTTGAGAAGCACTGATGAGACACTAACCACGGCAATCTACGGCTACATGCCAACATGGATAAATCTCATGGGCGTTATGTTGAGAGAAAGAAGCCAGGGATCAAAGAGTGATTCTATATGGCCCAGTATATCAAGTTCGGAAATGTGCAGAACTCATCTCTGCTGTGAAGGACAGTGGTTACCACTGAGGAGTGTAAGAGTTCTTGAGGAGGGTCTCCGGGGAAGCAGTAATAATATTGTGTTTCCTGTTGGGTTCACAGATGTGTTCTCTTTGTGAAAATTCATCCAGCTATATACTTAAGGTTTGTGTATTTTTCCATATGCAGCATCTACTTAAATTAAAAATAAAAAAACAAAACCCAAGTTGACTGCTTTCCATAAACACTGGTACAAATGTAGATGCTAAAATTCTGTGATCACATACTCGGCTGTAAGCCAAGCATCCAGATGATGTAGCATTTGTTTATACCGATTTTTTTTTTAGATGATTCCAAAATGAAAACATAGGCATCTTAAAGTCTCATAGAGATATCTCAGACTCCAGAGAACTGGGTGTACAGACACCAGGGTTGAGAAACTCCAGTTCAAGAGGAGGTATTACGATGCTCGCTACTGGGACTAGGCATAAAGGGTAAGCGAGGGCCTGGAGCCCCTTCCCGGAGGGAGGTAATGGGGAAGTAATGTTTTTTTCCAATAAGATGCCTGGTTCCTGGAGGCCAAGGACCCTCAGGCAGAGAGGACCATTTCCCCCACTGCCCTAACGTAGACAAAGCCCTATGATAGCTGGGACGGCCGTGGGAGGAGGGTTTCCCTGGCTCTGCTGTGAGGTCCTGGAGAGCAGGGGCCTCTTTCACTCACTCTGTGTCCTGGTGCCCAGCCAGGGGCCTGGCACACAGGGGCTCTCAGATGACCTTCTCTGCCAGGCCTCTTTGTTTAATCCCATGTTGACAGTGGAGGAGAGGGATCTGTTTGGGAAGCTGTGAATTCCACAGCAAAGCTAACAGACCATAGCTGGGCAATGGTGCAGGAGGGACTCAGGAGGGGGGTCAGGGTTGTCTAACTCCCTCTGGCAGGGGAGAGCTGGACAAAGAGGGGCTCTGAGCCCTGGAGACTACAATACGGACAAGAAATCCCCATCCTTGCTAGAGCTGGGAACAGCCCAGCTCTGGGGCGGGGACTGTTCTAGAACCCAGAGAAGGCTGCATCTGGGGGCAGGGCACTCAATCATTGTCTCCTCCTGTCCTCTGAGACTTCACTTCTCATCCTTTGCCTGACTCAGCCTCTCTTGCCCACTCTGTAGAACCAGCCTCCTTCATTCTCCTTGGCCAGTTCTACTCCGATGGCATTTCTCGAGGCACCTTCACAATTTTGGCCCTAGCCTCATGCTACCTAGAGTATCATTTACTTGATATTTTTTCCATAAAACGATGGTAAGTTTTGTTGCTGTTGTTATCTTAACATGCCCCTGTTCTAAGCAATAATACTTACAAAATCCTGGGGGCACCTGGGTGGCTCAGTGGTTGAGAGTCTGCCTTTAGCTCAGGTCATGATCCCGGGGTCCTGGGATCGAGTTCCGCATCAGGCTACCTGTAGGGAGCTTGCTTCTCCCTCTGCCCGAGTCTGTGTCCCTCATGAATGAATAAATAAAATCTTTAAAAAACTACCCATAAGGGATCCCTGGGTGGCGCAGCGGTTTGGCGCCTGCCTTTGGCCCAGGGCGCGATCCTGGAGACCCGGGATCAAATCCCACGTCGGGCTCCCGGTGCATGGAGCCTGCTTCTCCCTCTGCCTGTGTCTCTGCCTCTCTCTCTCTCTGTGACTATCATAAATAAATAAAAATTAAAAAAAAAAAAAACTACCCATAAAATCCAGGATTTGATGTGCTTTTATTTTTTTTCTAACACACATTAAATTTAAATTTTATTTATTTTTAAGATTTTATTTATTTATTCATGAGAGGCACAGAGAGAGAGAGAGAGAGAGAGGCAGAGACAAGGCCAAAGGAGAAGCAGGCTCCATGCAGGGAGCCTGATGTGGGACTCGATCCCCAGGCTTCAGGGTCATGCCCTAGGCTGAAGGCGGCGCTAAACCGCTGAGCCACGCAGGCTGCCCTAAATTTAAATTTTAAGATATGTGTTCTAGTAGCACCTAAAATTATCTTTTGTACCACCCCATTGGAAACCATTTTCATACAATGGTTCGGCAAGGATGGGTGGTTGTTATTTATTAATGATAATTACAGTCTCATGTTGCTGGTAAGTTTTATGCCTCATGCACATACTCATACCTCGTTTGATCCTCTCAGTTCCTGCACTTTGGAGGAACTCATGAGGTCATCGGCCTCATTTTACAGGTGAGGAAACTGAAGTTCCAAGAGTAGTAGCGACTTGCCTGGGGTTCATAGCAACTTAGGACTTTGGTATTGATTCAAGGCTCTGGTGGTTCTTGACCTAGCATGAAGGCAGGGAAGCAAGAGCCATTTCCCTGTCTCCAACCACAAGAGCCACAGGATGGAAACTCTTAGCATAAAAAGTTTGGATTAGACATGAGGAAGGACTTCCTGGCTAGGAATGTTTAGACATGAGAATGGCTGACCAAGGAAGGGTGTGGAATACCCAGCTTCCTAAGTCCTCAAAACAAGATAAAGGCTTACCCGGCTGAGATAATTCTAGTGCTGCCTGGAGACAGGGGGATGGACTGGATGACCTCTCCAGGCCTCATCCAGCCTCAAAGATTGGGTGCGCCCTGCCATCAAGGTGGCCATCCCTGCCATTTCCCCAAAGTATCTGTTAAACAAGGAAAGGCAGGTCGAGGCCCCCATGGAAAAGAACTGGGAAGACTCAGGTCTTGGCTCTGCCCCTGGGAGGGAGGGGTTCCCAACAGCAGCCCTGAGTGGCAGGAGCCCCCATTTCTTCCTACCCTGTGGGGGAGCTCAGCCTGGAGGAGGGGGTGGGTCTCCAAGGCAGGGATTAGAAGATGTGGCTGCCTGCAGAATCACTGGGGCTGCTCCTCCACCTGGGCCAGGGAACCTGCATTTCTTTATTCCTCCCCAAGGGATTCTTTTCAAAATTCCCTGATCTAGGAAGTCAGACATATGCTGACTTCAAGTGTTGCTTCTCCAGGAGCCAAATTACATATATTTTTTGAGAGCCAAAGTGTTTATTTCTCAAAGCAGAAAGGACATTATCTTCCTTTCTGACGATCCAGTAATACATGCCCGACTGCTTAAGAAAAATCAAATAATATAGGAAAGCATAAAACTGGGACACCTGGGTGGCTCAGCGGTTGAGCATCTGCCTTCGGCTCAGGGCGTGGTCCTGGGGTCCCGGGATCGAGTCCCACATCAGGCTCCCCACAGGGAGCCTGCTTCTCCCTCTGCCTCTCTCTCTCTCTCATGAATAAATAAATAAAATCTTTAAAGAAAAAAAAAAAGAAAGCATAAAATTGAGAGTGAAGTTACCCAAATGTCTATCTTCTATAAAATAATGCCATTGACATTTTGGAGCATATCCACCCAAAATGTTTGTTTTCGTGGCAAAATACACGTAACATAAAATGTATTGTTTTAACCAGTTGTAAGGGCACAGCAATCATTTACTCTATTTCAATTCCAGTATAGTTAACGTACAGTGTTGTGTTAGTTCCAGGTGTCCCACATAGTGACTCAACCGTGAATCATATTTTTATAAGGCCTCCCGAGGATAGGGCTAGCAGTGCAACTTCAGACACCACATGGGCCAGGGGAAGGTGGTTTGGGGTGAGGATCCTCTGACGTTGCTCATGTGGATGCACAGAGGCAGCCAGCCACTGTAGGGCGGTGAGGGTGGTCCTGTTAGAATGGGTCAGCTGGGAAGAATTCTATTTGAGTGTAGAAAGGAAAGCGGGTCTGTCTCCTGGCAGGCCTCACGAGGAGAAGCAAGGGCCGTGGTTTTGCTGAACCGCCGCAAGAGATGGAGAGTCTGGCCCTTGCCAGGGGATCTGTCTGTCCGAGGCCAGGAGCCTTGCTCCAAGGTGTTTTGCCCTTGGCCTTTGGGGTGAGCGGAGCTGTGAACCCTGGTGGACAAGAAGGGACGGGACGCAGCAGCATGTCGGGCACTCGGCAACCACCCCTGGCCAGTGGCAGGCTGTTGGCAGTAAGGGGGCAGCCGGCAGGACAGGGAACAGCTGCGCCAACCTCCCCCCAGCACCAAAGCTTCCTTCCTCCAACCCCACGGAGGGCAGAGGGCGGGAGGGCAGGGGAGCCTCCAGGTCCCAAACTAGGATTTCAGAGGGTGCCTGGGACACTCTGAATCCAGAAACCACAGGCATTGATTTAGCAGCTACCATGTGCTGGCTTCGAAGGATGCCTGAACTCAGAGGAGCTGCACCTACCTGGGCAGGCCGCTCCCTCGCTCCGGTGCGTTAACTCTCCCCTCGTCTCCAAATCCGGAGGGATGGCTCTCCTTGTTGATCTCCCGTGGCGTTTCTTTTTGAAAATTTTATTTATTTATTGACTTGACAGAGAGGGCGCACAGGCAGGCAGAGCAGCAGGCAGGGGGAGAGGGAGAAGCAGGCTCCCCGCTGAGCCGGGAGCCTGATGTGGGGCTCGATCCCAGGACCCCGGGATCATGACCTGAGCTGAAGGCAGATGCCAAACTGACTGAGCCACCCGGGTCCCCCTCCCACGGCATTTCTTAGGTGCCCTTACGTGGCCTCTATCACGCCCCTGTCTCTGTATTTGCCCTCTGTGCACCCCCAGTGAGCCGTGAGATCCCCAGGGTAGCTACTACTGAGTCTTCCTAATTCCCACTGTGCCCAATCCACTGCCCAGCACAGAGCACATTTGGGGCTACCTCGCCGCAGGGAGGCCTGTGTGAGGGGCCCTGGCAACAAGAGCAGTTGGAGCTCTGGAGGAGACAGTGCTAAGCTTGGAGCTGGCCTGGAAGGCTTCCAGGAGGAGGTGAGGAATATGTGCGAGGCCTTGGGGGTCAGCTAGTGGGGAGGGGGCAAGTGGAGGGGCCTTGTGCGGGGTGTGCCTGTGGGGGAGTGATGGGGTCCGGCCCAAGCCCCAGGAAGGGGCTCCTGTGGGTGATTTCTAGGTTGAGATGTCCTTGCAGGCTTGCACCTGTGTCTGCCAGGAAGCCAGCGAGAGACTCGAGAGCCTCGAGAGCCTCGGGGGCTCTGGTTACAGTCATGAGCCGGGATGGTCTCAGGGGTGCCTCCTCTTCCAAGAAGCTGACTTTTGAGGAATCCGCCCGGGTCAAGGGGGTCACGATGTGTTTGCACCGCTTCAGCTGTTGATTACACCTCCATCCGCGCCACTAGCAGCTCCCAAAGGACACTCTCTTCCTCACAGCGTGTCCCTGCTCCTGTTTTTCACGTTTATGGGCATCAGGTGGTTTGCAGAGGGATCCACACCCAGACATTCGCACCCAGTGAGGTCAGCTGGGAAAACAGCAGCTGCCAGCGGCCGCCCCTCGTTCTGGAAGCTGTGCGCTGGGGTGGAGCGGGGGCAGCAGCCCTGGCCTTGGCCCGCCCCTCCCTCCCACCTCCCCCTGCCCCCAGCGCTCCTCTCCTGTCCCTGCTCCAGCCTCACGCCTGCCCAAACAATTGTTTATCAACACAGACCAGAACATTCTGCTGCCAGCAGAAACACACATGGCGATGGCAGTGCCATCCCACGCCCTGCTGTCAACACACTCCCACGCACTGTTTGCCGCTGTCAAAGCTGTGCTCACACACACATTCTCGCCCCCTCCTGCCAACACAGCTGTTCCCTGCTGCTTGGAACCGGGCCCTCCATCTCACACGACACTCGGGTTCTCTGTGGGCTTTTCTCCTGTGGACTCCTGGTGGGGGCGCGCACCCGTGCACCAGGCCAGCTCGCACTCTGTCCCCTGACCTGGGCCCCCCATCTCTCCGCCTGCTATTGTGTGACTTTGGGCGATTGGCTTAGCCTCCCTGGGCATCAGATGCCTCGATCTGCAGAACGGGGACCATTAGAGAGAGCGGGGGGGGGGGGGGCTCTCTCTTCCCGGAGGGAGGCTCGGGGGCAGGCGAGGGAGCCCGCATCCAGGACGCGCACCTTCACTGGAGCTCTGGCGGGGGTGATGCCAAGTGTTGCATCCTTTCTGGAATCTGGCCATTGGTTTTCCTTTCCCACGCTCGGCTGTCGGGCTTTGCCTCGTGGTCACGCCTTCCTGGCCGTGACCTTGAGCCAGGCACGCCACCTGTCCACTTCTCATGCCCTTGCTGGTGAAACGGGTATAACGACCGCCCGGCCAAGCCCGCAGGCCTGCTGCGATGGGCTCGGAGAGGGGTTGCCATCGGTCCCGGCCGCAGCCGCAGGGCATCGTGGAAGAAAGGGATCTGAACAGGGCAGCAGCCAAACTTGGACATTTTCAGCTGTTCTGCACCACCCTGCCTCTCCTCGGTCGGTCTTCTAGCCAGAGTCAGTGTTTCCAGTTGGGCTTTGTGGGGCTGCCACTGGCCCCAGAGGCTACGCTGGCCCATCTCTGCCTCAGCTGGCGGCCTCACCCGAGCCTCCACTGACCCTGACGTGCTGGGGCCCCTGGCTTGCTCATCTCCACTCCCTACTTCCCCCCCCAGGGCCCAAGGAACCCCCACCACGCCCCTTGCCCTGTGCTGCCCTCCACCCCGTCCCCTTCACCAGGACGCTTTCAGTCTTGTCCCTTCAACCCTGCCTTTCCTTCTGCTCGGTCAGCCCACTCTAGGCTTTTCTATTCTGGGAAACAGGTGTATGCAGAAGGGAGGAAAACACATGTGATTTGAGATGCGGGCTCTGCAGTGGGCCGAGCATCAGGTGGGGCCGTGGAAGAGATCTGGACTTTTCCCCACCCTGTAGCAACTTACTTCCTGACCCCTGATGAAATTCGGTGAAATTGCGAGAGGGCAGCTTCTGGCCTGGTCCCTGCTCAGAGCTTGTGGCTTCTCCCCATCACTCAGAGGGACTTCCCTGCTCTGACCACCCGGGGTGGGGGGCCTGCGTAGGGGAACCATGGCAAGTGGGGCACAGGGCAAGAGCACACATGGAAACCCACATACCACATTGTCTAAATAGTCAATCAACATTTATAATTCAAGCTAATAAGCTGTCAAGTCCAATGTTGTATTTTCCAACCTCCCTAAATACATTGTCAGAATGACCTGGAAAGTCAAGTTTGAATCTAGAATTCTTGGGCTCTTTGGAGTCCTCTCCTGAACGTGGGGACATATGGGAGAGCCGAGCTGGTGGTGTGACCACATGTGTACCAGGGGCTCTTGGGCAGTCGGCTGATTTGGCACAAACACAAACTAGGTTTTAATCTCACCAATCATCTTTTTGCTTTTTATTTTCTCCTAGGCCCCTGGAGAAAATAAAAAGTATGCACAGTGGTGAAGACTTATGTTCCAATCCCCGGGCTGCCAAAACTGAGCACTTAATCTCTTTGAGTCTCAGTTTCCCCACCTATAAAATGGGACTAATGATACCTCCCTGATAAAGTTATTGCGATTATTAAAGGAGGTAATCCCTGTAAAGCCCTTAGCATGGTCCTGCAACATAGTAATTGCTCAATAAATTGTGAGCTACTATTGCTGTTATAATTTCTCCACGTGTGGGCAATGATAGCATCAGAACAGGAAGTTGTCTGTCCTGTATCTTCTTCGCACACATGGTGAAACAGGTCACTCAGCTAAGCAGAAGCAGATATGGAACTAGGCCCTCCAGCCTTCCCGTAGTCTCGGGTTTTGTCTTAGCTGAAAATAAAAAAAACGGCTGTGTGTCAATGTGAATGCAATTCATATCACTGAACTGTACGCTTTTTAAACAGTCTGAGCTGTAAATTCGATGGCATGTTTACTTTACCACCAGGTTTGCTAGAGTTACCAGAACAAATGACCACAGACCGGGGGGGGGGGGGGGGGGCGGGGGGGGGCGCTAAACAACAGACATTTATTGTCCTGTTCTGGAGGCAAGAAGTCCAAAATCAAGGTATGGGTAGGGCTGGCTTGTGCTGAGGGCTGCGAGGGACAGTCTGTCCCAGCTTCTGGTGGTTTGCTGGCGATCTTCGCTACTTCTTGGCTTGCAGGAGCATCAGCCCAATCTCTGCCTCCATCTTCACATCGTGTTCTTCCTGTGTGTGTGTGTGTCTCTCTCTATGTGACCAAATTTCCCCTTTCCATAAAGTCACCGGATTAGATTAGCATCCACCCCATTGACTTCACCTTAACAAATGCTATCTGCGATGACCCTAGTCCCAAATAAGGTCACAGTGAGGAGTAGGACTTCAACATAGGAGTTTCAGGTGACACAATTCAACTTATAACAAACACACACACACACACACAAAAAAACCCACTAAACCGAGGCTACTTTGTACTCAGTATCAGATTACAGGCAGAGGGAAAAACACCTTTTGTGAAGTGTCAGGGCTTTGCTCATAGTAAGTCTTCAAAATGTGTTTCTTGACTAGTGTTAAGTTAAATCTGGTGCCGAGCAGCTAAAACGGCTGGAATCTTTCCAGTTTTCAGGACTCTAGCTAGGAATCCTCTCTTGGCCATGAGCTAAAAGGATTTTTAATGATCAGTACTGTTTCCAAACATGTACTTAGTAAACTCTTTAAAAATAGTTGGCTCTCTATGGTTAGCTCAACTCCACAATCCTGGACACTATCTTGTTTCGACTATTTCTATCTTCAGAGAAGAGGTGAAATTCAGCTAGTTGACTTATTTTGCATGTGAATAAGCTTATTTTATTTATGTGTTTCCCCTTCATGTTTTACTGAGAAAGTCTTCAGACATATAGAAAAGTTGCAAGAATGACACAATAAGCACACAGAGACCCTCTGGCTGGATTCAACTATTGTTAACTTTTTGACATATTTGCTTTATCTGTACCGTTTTTGTTTTTGGTTTTTGGTGGTTTTTTTTGGTGTACCATTTGAAAAGAAGTTGCTGGCATCATAATGTTTCACCGCTAAATACTTCAATATGAGCTCCTCAGGATAGGAAATCTTCTCCTAAATGATCACATATTTTTAGTAATTTTATTTCATTTAAAAAATTCCATGGGCTGCCTGGGTGGCTCAGTTGCTTAAGCATCTGACTCTCGATTTCGGCTTGAGTCATGAACTCAGGGTCGTGAGATCCGGGCTTGTGTTGGGCTCTGCGCTGGGTGTGGAGCTGCTTGAGATTCTCTCTCTCCCTCTCTCTCTGCCCCTCCCCTCTGTTCAGAGACCATGCTCTGTCTCTCAAAAAATAAAATAAAATAAAAATTCCAAATATAATTAATATATTAACATATAACATGCGATATTAGTTTCAGGTGTACAGTATAGTGATTCAACAATTCTACACACTATTCAGTGCTCATCACAATAAGTGTCCTGTTAATCCCCTTCACCTATTTCACCCATCCCTCCCATCCACCTCCCCTCTGGCAACCACCAGTTTGTTCTCTATACCTAAGTCTGGGGATTTTTGGCTCTTTTTGTGATGGTTTTATTTCTTAAATTCCCACATATGAAAAAAAATCCACATATGAGTGAAATAATATGGTATTTGCCTTTCTCCTACTGACTTATTTCACTTAGTATAATACCTTCTAGATCCATCTATGTTGCTGCAAATGGCAAGATTTCATTCTTTTTTATGGCTGAGTAATATTCCATTGTATAAACATATTACATCTTTTTTTAAAAATTTATTTGAGAGAGAGAGAGCACTCATGTGAGTGAGGGGATGGGGCAGAGGGAGAGAGAGAATCCTCAAGAAGATGCTCTGCTGTGCACAGAGCCTGATGCAGGGCTCGACTCCAGGATCCCAAGATCATGACCGGAGCCAAAATCAAGAGTCAGACGCTTAATTAATTAATTAATTAATTTGTTTATTTATTTATTTATTTATTTATTTATTTATTTTAAGAGTCAGATGCTTAATTGACTGAGCCACACAGGTACCTTCATACCACATCTTCTTTATCCATTTATTGAAGGATGGACCCTGGAGCTGCTTCTGTATCTTGGCTATTGTAAATAATTGTTCCATAAACATAGGGGTGCATATATCTTTTTGAATTAGTGTTTTTGCATTCTTTGGATAAAAACCCAATGCTGAAATGACTGGATCATATGATAGCTCTATTTTTAATTTCTTGAGGAAACTCCATACTGTTCTCCACGGTGGCTGCACCAGTTTGCATTCCCACCAACAGTGCACGAGGGCTCTTTCCCTCCCCCTCCTTTCCAACACCTTTTTCTTCTTGTGTTTTTGATTTTAGCCATTCTGATGAGTGTGAGGTGATATCTCATTGTGGTTTCGACTAAATGATCACATTTCGATTCTCTCATTGAGAAAACCAGCAATAGTTCCATAACGTGATCTCATATTCAGCACACACTCAACTTGATTAGGCTGATTTTTCCAAAAATTCTGAATCTAATGAATTCCATATCTGTGAGGCTTAGGGTCTTGACAATATTACCCATGTAACGAGACATTTTGGAGCTCTCGAATTTGTAACCCAGTGTCTAAAACTTTATCTGGGCAACACACTTAACTTTTTTTGTTTTCATGTTTTCTCCTTTCACTGGCAAGCTATTGAATGCTCAAATGCACTTGGGGCCAGACACTCGTGGAATTCCTTATATTTGAAGACAATGGCCTTTCCAGGAGCTACTTACAGGAGGACCTGTTTGGCCTGGGACCTCCCTGCGGGAGTGGTCTTAGGGAGCTTGCACTGAGGCAGGCTCACCCTTGACTGGGGTGGAGATGCTGCAACTGGGCTCCGCCCCCTCCAGAGCTGGCCAGGTTCCAATGGGGCACGGTTGCCACTGCTGCCCTTATGTGGGGCCCTTTCTGGGGAGTTCCAGATGGTGGCACAGAGGATTGTCCTGGCCTCCAAAAAGACTGCTACAAATCAACACTGAGGGAGGAGAAAGATCTCCTTTCTCTGTAAACTCAAGAGTTCAGATTTAAGCCCTAGGTTTTAAAAACTGTTTCACAGTAAGGAACAACGTTAATTAGTAGAATAATGTAAATAAAAAGGGGCCCAACAAGGTTAGAGGGTGGGGTGGAGTATCTGGACCCTGTTTCCCTGCTGCCTTCCTTTTCCAGCCTCCAGGCTTGCTCAAGCTTGGCTGCAAGTTCCAGCCAATGTATTTCTGGTTGGGACAGGAGCCAGGGGTCAGATAAAGTTCCAATGTATTTTGCAGCAGGCCTGACACTTTGCCCAGTGCTCTGGGCCTGTGACAGCTGCCAGGATGGTATGTTGGGAAAACCAGGCCAGATGGAGCTGGTTTAAGTGAGTTTGAAGGAACAGGCAGTTGACTAACCAGACAGCTCAGCAACAGCCAGCTTGGCAACACCACTGAACCAGCATGGCTGCATGGACCATGGAGCACCAAGCATTCTCCTCCCAGGAGGCCACAGGCAGCCACCATACTAATCCTCTGGCATCTCAGGGCCCAAGATCTCTACTCGCATCTTATGGTCTTTACTAAGACAAGGAAATGCTCAACACAGCCAAGCCCTTGGCGTGCAATATCTACTCCAATCCTCACAACAGCTCAATGAAGCAGGTACTGTCACCATCCTAGCCACACGGGTAGTAGCTCAATCGCATGGATAACATACACTCACGTGTACCGGGCTGACTTCTCAACACTCGCCATGCATTAACTAGTTGACTAGGGCAACTGAGGCATAGAGGAGCAAGGCCAGTTGTCCAAGGACACACGGCTGGTGGGTGTGGACCTGAAACTACCAGAAACTGAGTGACTCCAGATGGAGGGTACATTCCTGGACTACCCCCAGGGTTTTCCAGATGGGGAACCGGTTCTGGGACAGACAGGGGAAGGGAGGCCAGGCTGAGATGTGAAACTTGAAATGAAAGCAAAGGGCCGTACTCTTTTCTGCTTCCTGACAAGCAGAATGACAGGCACCCGTGGGAATAGAAGCTCAGACATCTGACCCCGAGCCCTTTGCCGCTCTTCCTTCCTCTCCCCTGGCCCACTTGGTCTGAATCGTGTTGCTTTAGGTCCCCCGGGGGTGAGGCACCATGGTCCAGACAGCAGGCAAGTGGGCAGGTTTGGTTCACGCCAAGTTGTGTCTGACCCTGCTCAACGCCAGCCACCCTGGGGGCGGTGAGAAGCTGCCCTGTGTGCCACCCACAGCTGGGACTCAGTGTCCTGAATCTGGAAGGAAGCCCACTGAGTCCCACTTGCACGAAGTCGGAGCTTCCTGTCACATTTCAGCTCTGCTGATGGCCTGAGGCAACCTGTGGTGATGTCACTTGGCAGGTGGAGGTGGGCTACCCGGCATCAGTCCTGCTGTCCTCACCGTCGTCACCAGCACTGCTTTCACCTGCACAAAGTGGACAAACTCATGTGCCCAGAGGAGCTGCTGGGGCCACCCAGCAGCCCACAGACTCATTGCCTCTGGGCTGGACTCTGAGGAAGGAGCACCAGGCCTGGCTTGGGAGCACCCGGCTGCACGCTCCAGGCAGCTCCTCTAACCCCAGGGCAGGAGCAGAGAAGACTTCCAGAGGAGATGATGTCTAAGCAAGGTTTTAGATACAGATTAAACCACAAAAATGTTTGTATCCTACTCCCCAGAGGTAGCTTGGTGTATCCCATCTTGACTTTTCTTATGATTACAGACATATCTATGCTCCTCATCCACCACTACCCCCGCTTTTGTTCATTAGAAAGGGACTTTCTTCTGGAATGCCTGGGTTAAAAGTCCAACTGGTTTTTTTTTTTTTTTTTTTTTGGACATTTATTTATGTTAGAGAGAACACAAGCAGGAGGGGCAGAGGTAGAGGGAGAGAGATCTCAAGCAGACTCCCCATTGAGTGTGGAGCCTGACACGAGGCTCAATCTCAATCTCCCGGGGCTTGATCTCACAACCCTGAGATCATGAGCTTGGGATCACAACCTGAGCTAAAACTAAAGGTGGGATACCCAACTAACTGCACCACCCAGGCCCCCCACATGTCCGACTCTTGATTTTGGCTCAGGTCATGATCTCAGTGCCGTGAGATTGAGCCCCCCGTCGGGCTCCCCCTGGGCATGGAGCCTGCTTAAGATTCTCTCTCTCCCTCTGCCCCTCCCGGCCCTTCCCCAAAAAAGAAAAAGAAAAAACGGGATTTTCTTCGCTTCTCACAGTACCAGAACACTTTTCCATGGAGGTATGTACCCACTTAGTGGTTGCCTAGTATTGCATCCAGCTGTACATGGTTTGACAACACTGGCCTCCTACTGGTAGGCATTTGGATTATTCTCAGTGTTTTTGCTAATCCATCATCCATCCTTTCTTCCTTTCCATAAAACACTTATTAAGCTCTTACTATGTGCCTGGGTAAGTGCTGGGAATATGGAGATGGAGAAATGGACATGATCTCTGCCTCACAGACCTTTCAGTCCAGCAAAGAGACAAACTTCCAACCCTGAGGGACAGTAAGAGCTGAGGAGGGAAGGAACAGAAAGCGCTGAGAGGGAATAACGGGGTCCCTGCTCTAGACTGGGTACCCGGGAAAGAAGTTGCTAGGGTGGTAACATTAAGGGAGATCTGTTTGAGAAGGAGCCAATCATGGAGGAGTGCAGGGAAGAGCCTTGTTGGGGGAGGGAACAGCATGAGCAAGGGCATAGAAATCTGAACATAAGTAGTGTGTGTGGGAGGGAAGTCTGAGGTTCCTCTTCAGGGCATGGTGTAGGGTGGGGGTGTAGTTGGGACTTTAGACTCTATGTCAGAAAGTCTCAAGTGACAAGCTAAGAAATTTGGTATTGATCTGATGATAGGCAACAGAAAGCCATTTACTCCTGCCACTCAGTGTAGACACAGAATACCGTGCCTGCAGCCAGGGGGAGGAGGAGGCGAAATCTCTGCAGGAGAGGAAATCTCTGCTGCAAATGGAAGGCTCTTTCTCCTGCTTGCTAGGAGTTCAGCACTTGTCCTGAGCCTTAGGGCCAGGCAAGTTACCTTTTTGCTGATCCCCCGACTCCCCA
Organism: Canis lupus baileyi; assembly: GCF_048164855.1. Classification (NCBI taxonomy): domain Eukaryota; kingdom Metazoa; phylum Chordata; class Mammalia; order Carnivora; family Canidae; genus Canis; species Canis lupus. The sequence goes on from NC_132841.1 coordinate 23,671,401, forward strand.
GGAATGCAGCCCAGAGAGGTCAAGGGATTTGCCCAAGGGAAACAGCAAACTCATGCTAAACGGAGAACCTTGGCCCCAAATGCCAGGCTTCAGCCTCAGCCCTAAACCCATCCCCTTTCACTTGACAGCCACCCAGAGCAGGAGGGCGGTGAGGAAATGCATTTTAACAAGAATCTGAGGAGCACCTCGGGGGTGTCAACCACGGGGCCGGCCTGGCAGGTGGAGACCGGCAAGACCGGCCTGGAGCGGCTCACAGCGCCCAGGGCTGCTTCAGTCCGCGGGCTCCTCCACTGCAGAAATTCTCCCAGGAGGCCCCCTCCCCCTCCTCCTCCCCCTCCCCCTCCCCCAAACGTTGGTGTAAAATCGTGAGTAACAAAGCGGCCAGGAGTTTCCTGCCTTGCTGAGCCGGGTTACTCAATTTCCCTCATTTGTCCCCTTAGAGCAGACGGAGCAAAGGGCAGGCATCAAAGGTGGCCCGGACGCGGCTGCCACCGCCGCCAAGTTAACGGGCCGCTGGGGACTCGGTCGGGCCGGGCGTCCAGCCGCCGCCGGGCCGAGGGCGGGGCCAGGGCCGGGGGCGTGGCCATGGGCGTGGCCAGGGCCGGGCGTCCAGCTGCCGCGGGGCCGGGGGCGGGGCCAGGGCCGGACTGGGGGCGGGGCCACGGATGGGCGTGGCCAGGGCCGGGCCATGGGCGTGGCCAGGGCCGGGCCATGGGCGGGGGCATGGGCGGGGCCATGGGCGGGGGCCATGGGCGGGGCCATGGGCGGGGCCAGGGCCGGGGCGCCGTGTGCGCTGTGTGCACGTCGTGCAGGACCGCGGATGGGGCAATCGTCGGTAACGTGCTGCGCGGCCCATCTGCAGGCGCCGGGCCAGGTCAGGCCGGGGAGGAGGGCGCCGGCGGGGCCGCCCGCAGAGGTTCACCCCCTCCCCCGGGGCTGGGCTTCCGGGGACGGCACCGCCGGAGGCTCGCTGTGCCCGGGCAGGCCGGCCGCAAGCCCCCCAGCCGCCCAGGCGCCCGGGCTCGTTGTCCTCAGGACAGGGCCGCGCTGTTCCGAGCTTGTCCCTCCAGGCTTGCTCGGACCTGGCGCCCACCCGCAGGCACACCTGGGCGACCCCACGTGGGAGCCGCAGACACAGGGGCCTAGCTTCCCCGTTGGGGTTGGAGAGCTCTTCTAAGTCAGCCCCTGCGCTTGTTGTCCCATACCTGTTGGGCGGAGGGGGGGGAGGGGGCTGAGCTGTGTGTCCCTGGGGAACTTGCTTAACCTCTCTGAGCTCCCAGATAAGTCATCTGCCGAATGGGAATAATGATAGTACAGACCAACCTCATCGGGTTGAAATAGGAATTAAATGAGATGGTGGCTCTAAGGTGTTAAGCACCAATGGTCATTAGGACTCACCCAATAAACCAGAGCCATGATGATGCTCATACATGGGACAACTGTGAGGACAAGCCCCAGCCGGGCTTGGGGAGTCTGACTGGGGCAGGACTGGGCTTCTGGAATGTTTTTTTTCCCCCTCCTCTATATCGTATTCATCCTTTCTGCCATATCACTGCTCATCTCTCCACCCAGCAACCTGCAAACTTCATCCGTTCATTCAACGCAAATCTCCTGATATTTGTGCCTACTTTGTTTTTTTAAAGGATTTTTAATTTATTTATTCATGAGAAACACAGAAAAAAGGGCAGAGACATAGGCCAAGGGAGAAGCAGGCTCCCTCCAGGAAGCCTGATGCAGGACCCAATCCCAGGCCCCCAGGATCACGACCGGGGCCAAAGGCAGACGCTCAACCACTGAGCCACCCAGGCACCCCCTATTTGTGCCTCCTCTAGGGCAACAACAACTCTTTAACTGAGTGTGTGGCACCCGCCACCCCCCAGGAGCATTACTCAGGCGGTGAAACCCCACCTGTGGCCTTCCAGCCTCAGCTGCTGCTGGCTCTGGCCCCGACTCCTTGGCAGAGGTCACTTCCTGCCTTAGTGTCTCCATCTGTGCTATAGGGATAAGGTGGCCGCCTCTCTCCAGTCTCCTGGGACCAGCAGACGATGAGTCAGATAACGGTGGGGAAAGCCCAGAGAAGCAGAAAGAGGCTCTCACTAGAGCCAGGGCCCATCTGGCTGATGCAAGGTTTGGGTTTTGCGGGTAATCCAGCAAGACAATTCAGGGAAAGTGCGATCAAGCAGGGAGAGCACAGGGTTCCCACCCACCCCACCAGATAGCTGGGCTTCGGGGGAAGAACCTCCCTTAGGAGCGGGGCGGAGGGGGGGGTGTTTGGGGCCACTGGGGCCAGGATCTGCTTCCCCAGCTCTGTGGCCAGAGCTGTTCCTGTTTCCTTTGATCTGCCTGCCTTTTCTGTCAAGTGGGAGTGGTGCCACGTTGGTCACTGGGCTGTTGAATGGAGTGGAGGTGGTGACCTGGTGACCCCAAGAGAGCGCAGAGCACACTGCATTTCTGGGAGGGACTCAGGACTAGTGGGGCCTCAGGTTGAGGGAGATACAGAAGGAAGGCGGCCTGCCCCCGTCAAAGGCTTGGCACGAGCTAGTCACTTGGGGGCTGGTGTCCAAGGGCCCTCCCAGAATATTTGAGGTCAGCACACCCTCAGCTGATTCCAGACTTGCCAGGCCCCCACTTCCACCCCGCAGTGCACGTGAGTTTGCCTCAGATTTGGGTCCCAAGCAGTCTCTACCACCGGGTAGCCGAATCGTGCTGAATCAGTTAGTGTTCCTGGGCCTCCGTTTTTCCTCATGTAAGATGGGGACAGTGACGCTGCTTTATAAGGCTGCTTTGGGGACAGGAGAGACCAGTGGCCGCTGCCGTGATGGTGCAGCAGCAGCCCCCCTGCCCACCCCCCCGCCCTGCACCGTGCAGCTTTCACAGCCGGGAGAGAGCTAGTAACCGGCTCAGCTCACATGGCCAGAAGGTGGCAGTGCCAGGACTTAACCCTAAGCCACCCAGCCGGCAACAGATGGTCCCGGCCCTCCCCTCGGGATCCTCCCCGGGACAGGGGCTCCTCCCCAGGACACTGAGACACAGAGGATCCTCCCCGGGACATGAGGTCCTCCCCGCACACGGGGTCCTCCCTGGCACAGGGGTCCTCCCTGGGACAGGAGACACGGGGGATCTTCCCTGGGACACAGGGTCCTCCCCAGGACACTGAGACATGGGGGATCCTCCCCGGGACCCGGGGTCCTCCCCCACACACGGGCTCCTCCCTGCTGCTGGTGTTTCTGCCCCGGGTGCTGGCCTGCCCTTCCCTCCGTGGGCCTCCTAAGGTGTCCCCAGGGCATGTCGTGGGCCTGGTGTCCTTGTCTCCCAGGGCGCGGCTCTAGCACATAGTAGGTCCTCAGTCTGTGCTGCTGACGAGGGAAACAGAGTCCCCCGAGCTGGGGGGTGAGCCCTCTTGGGAGGAAGTGAGTCACAGGCGACGAGTGCGGGGGTTGTGTCTGCGTGTCCCCTCGTGTGTCTCTGTGTGGGGCGGGCCCAGGAGCAAAGGTGGCTCCCTGCGGGTGATGTGGGAGGCGAAGCCCTGCGGTCTGGTCTCCGCGAGCCTCCCCACTCCACCGTGCATCCCCCCCTCCCCAGCGCCCCCCTTCAGCCTCCAGGCTGCCCCCTGCACACCCCAGCACACTCTGCTGAGCCCGGGAGGGGGGCCGGGGGAGGCCGGGCTGGGGGGCCGGGGTCTCCGGGCCATCCCGCTCCTGGACCCAGGGGGGCACCGGCAGGGGAGGGGGTAGCCCCCCCCCCCCCCCCCCCCCCGCACTGGTGTCCTCTCCAAGGAGGAGCTGGTTCTTCCCTTGCCCAAGGAGGAGCTCTTCAGGGATCTCCGTGGGTCCAGGCTATTTTTAGACGCCGTCCCCTCCCTGCCTCTCCCAGCCTCCTAGACCGCCAGGGAGGAAATGACTCACCTGGAAGGCAGACAGGTAGAGGCAGCCTCAGTGAGCCCCAGGCAGACCTGCCTGGCTCCTGCCCTACGGTTGCCTACCTGGGGTCACCTGGAGTGGGGTGCTCCCCAGCTTCAGGATAAAGCTGGGTTGGGATGGAGGCCAGGATCCCCCTGGGCCTTCCTGGGGGCTCTCTCTGCTAGTCCTCTCATAGGGCTGGGGGCAGGACTAGGCCTCCAATAGGTTGTAGACAGGGCCTAGGGCAGACCCCAGGCCTCTGACCACCCTGTGGGCCGCTGGGAGTCCCCAGCCCATCCTGAGGGAGCCAGACAGGTTGAAGGGACCGACTGTGGTCCTATCCATTAGCCTTAGCAGAGACCAGGGTTCCAGAGGGAAGAAAGACCCTGGTCGGTGGGGGGCAGGGGAAGGGGTGATGACCCTGCCTTTGTGTGTGCTAAGTAGGGGGACCAGTTGTCCTGGCTTGCACCGTGTCTGAGGAATTTCTTGGCATCTGGGACTTTGAGTGCTAACCGGGAGAACCCTGAGGTGCCTGGCGGCCTGCGCTGACCTGTAGGCCGTGTCTTAGGGAAGGGGCAGGTGTGAGGAGCCTATTGGGATGGGCTGGCCTAGTCCTACCTGGTCAGGGCTGGAAGACCAAGCTCCCGGCCTGTGGGCTCTCTGCAGCTGCGGGGTGGTCCAGTTGACCCCCACAGGAGAGGGGCTAGGCCAGGAGCTCCGGGCCGGCTGAGAGACCAGAGAAGCACCTCGGCTGGGGGGGCCGTCCTTGCTGAAGCCAGTGAAGGGAAGCGGGGGCCAGTCAGCTCGGGGCTGGGGGCAGAGGTGAGCAGAGCTGCTTCGTCAGGGGGAGGACAACCCCCAGCAGGGACGGGGCGGGGGAGAGATACCTGAGGAGCAGACAATGATGACGAGAGCACAGGGTTTGCGTCAGGGAGGCATGGGGCCAGACTCACTTACTGCCGGTGCCTCAGTGTCCCCATCTGGTAAAAGGGGCAGAGGGCTCCCTGCCCACCTGCCTCGGATACCCGCGGTGAGGACTCTGCAATGATGGCTGGGCTGCTGGGGGCACACTGGAGGGCGCGGTGGGGGTGGCTGTCAGCTGGAGAGGCCTTGCCGGGCCAGACAGCTCACGGGGCTCTCCGTTGCTCCAGGAGGTGGGCAGAGGATGACTCTGCCCTCCTGTCATCCCACATCAGCATCCGGGCTTGCCTGCCTTGGGAGAACATGGCTCCTGGCCTTTGAGGCCTCACCTCTGTCTGGGGTCCCATCAGGGAAACTGAGGCCGAGGCCCAGTGTGGGCACCCCCACACACACACACTTGGCAGTGGCCCTCTTCATCCTCAGGGTGAAGGCTCTTTGTCCCCAGGCCAGGGGGCAGTGGTCCAGGCAGCATTTCGGGCACCACTTCTGTTTTCTGGGCATCAGTTTCCTCTTTGGTGAAATTGTAGGGTTAGATTAGTTCTCTGGTTTTTTTTTTTTTTTAATAAAGACTTTATTTATTTATTCATGAGAGACACAGAGAGAGAGATACAGAGATAGTAGGAAAAGCAGGCTTCCCGTGGGGAGCCTGATGCGGGACTCGACCCCAGGACCCCGGGATCACACCCTGGGCCCAAGGCTCAGCCACTGAGCCACCCAGGCATCTCAATTCTTTGGTTTTTAGTATTTAGTAGCAGAACCTCTTCTTCAATCAGTTCGAACTGCACTCAGCGCGCAAGAGAACTGTGGGTGATTGAACCGCAGGGGCGCTGGAAGGCCATGCTCCCCTGCCCCTGCCCCGCACCCGAGGGGCCCAGGGGCTGGAGGGTCACAGTTTGGGAACCCAACCCCTCCTCAGGGTGCCTGCCATGTCTAACCCTCTTACTTGTGGCTCAAGGGCAAGGATGTCCCATTTCCCTCCCCGGGGTGCCCAGTAATTAGATTGCAAGCCCAGCCCCTTCTGGCACCATCTATCAAGTGTAGAAATCTCCATATCCTCTGACTCCTGGCTCCTGCTGACACTGAGGTCTGTCTCAGCCCTGTCACCAAGTTCAGTGGAGCCAGAGGCCCCTTGTCCCTTCTTAGGGGAGTTACCGGAACAAAACATTCTATGCCGCAGATAAGCTGCCGCCCTCCAGCCTGCAGGCAAGTCAGAGATTCCCATTTGACAGGTGAGGGAAAGGGTTTAGGGATCTCACAAGAGAGGTTCAAGATCCCACTGCTTGGAGAGGCAGGGCTGGGTGCCTGGCCAGGGGCCCTGCTCCTTCCCCACAGGCCTGGCCTGGCTTCTCCCTGGGATGCCCACACCTGCAGGTGCCACCAGCAGAACAGGAGGTAGCAATCTGGAACGGAGCCAGAAGAGGGAAATCTTCCTCACCCCGGGGGCCTAGGGCCTGCATTCTTCCCAGCTAGCCACCCCCCCCCCAACGTCTCCCCGCCCCCCCGACAGGGGCAGGGAGGACACAGGAGGGAGAGGCCGGTCTCGCAGGCTGGGACTGCACAAACAGGTACAGGACAATCACCCAGAGGCCCTGGGGGGCGGGGAGTGCCCACACTGACATCAGCAGCACCCTGGGGGGACGTGCAGTTCTCTCCCGACAGCGGGGGCCCCTCTGCCCCCGACCCCGTGTGTCCCTCCAGCCAACTGGGCCGGTTCCGCGAATTGTGTTACAGCCTCGGTCAGCCTCGGTCAGCCGGCTCGGGTGCTAATAATATGAACAGATGTGGGTCATGCTGCTCCATCTCGTGGCCCCAATCCAGTCCTGCCACCGGCACCCTGGGCTGGTGGTGAGCGGGCCTCGAGTCCTGGGGTCCTGGCGTGAAGCTGCGTCCAGGGGGACCCCAGCCCCTGGGTTGGCCTGTTTGTGCAAAGCACCCCCCACCCCCGGTGAGGCTAGCAGCCCTGACTCCACAGTTCAGAGGCTGACATGGAAGAGAGGTTGAGAATACTCAGACCACATACTTTGAAATGATACAAGTGAAAAACGCTTCTTTATGTATTAATTTCAAAAATTATAAGCAAAAATTTTAAGTGCTACGAATGAAAAACGATACAAATGTCCTTTACAGCTGAGGCTTGAAACCTGATCTCTTTGTGCCCAGTTGCTTCAAGGCTGAGAAGGGCCAAGAGGGAGACTGAGGCCCACAGCCGTCCGCAGAGCAGCAGCCCGAGCCCTGCCTCTGTGGCACCTGAAGCCCGGGGCGCACAGCCCGAGCACCCCCGAAACAGCGTCTCAGTGTAGGCAGGGGCTGGCTGTTGGCAGGTGGCAGCGCCTGCCAGGGGTGACCCTGAGGCCTGGGGCCAAGGGTCGGAAATGGGTCTGAGCCCAGGAACAGGTGGTGCCACGGGCACAGGCCTCAGTGCTGGAGAGAGCACCCATGGGTGGGGGGTGGCTGCTTCAGTGTGGCCCAGAGGTCCCCGGAGGGAGCAGCACTGTCCTTGGTTCTCCTGGCGGCCCCTGGTATGCCTGTCCTCACTGAGACACGGGCCGTTTTCAGTAGGACTCTGCTTCCCCCCGGAAGTGGATTAAAGGCCCTACTCAGGGAGTGCGTGGGTGGCATGGTTGGTTAAGCGTCCAATTCTTGGTTTCAGCTCAGGTCCTGAGATCGAGCCCTGCATTGGGCGCCACGCTCAGCACGGAGTCTGCTTGAAGTCCCCCCCCCCCCGACTCCTCGCTTGCTCTCTCTCTCTAAAATGGATAAATACATCTTAAAAAAAAAAAAAGAGGCCCTACTCAGTGCTTATCCCACAGACTGGTCATCTTCCAGCACCAGCCAGCAGGATGTACGTCCTTCTACGCAAGTGGGCACACCTCACTCGAGCCCTCTCAGGTCTTGGAGAAGGGTCCGTGGTTCTGTGTGTGGCTTGATGGCTGCAAAGCTCCCTCCAGGGTGACCGTGGGCAGGGTTGGCTGCCCCGAGTGGCCATCAGCAAGGTGTGCAGATGCTGACGGGGCCCCTTTCTTGCCTCACCTGTGTTCGCGGAGGCCGCGCGATGCCCAGGGCTGCAGCATGGAACAAGACGGATGGGCTCCGGGCGGGCCCTTACCCTCCAGGGTGCGAAGCCTTGGTCCAAGAACTGCACAAACACCTCTGGAATGACGGCATGCGAGGCGGGGCTGGGCCAAGGCTGTGGGAACGTGGCAGGCCTCCCAGAGGAGGCGGGTGGAGGAGTGATGGGGAGGCTGTTGGCAGAAGGAACTGGGGCAGCATGTCAGGGAAGGGTGGTTGGAGGAGGCTCCGGCGGGCAGCGGGGTCAGAGCGTGAGGGCCATGAACATGACCCAGGGACGGAAGAGGACCGCACTCCCTCCGTCTGGCCTCCGTTTCCCCATCTGTTAGAGACTGCCGGCAGCCTCCTGCGCCGCTCAGATATGTCTCTCCAGCTCTCATCTGTCTGTCCATCTGAAAAATGGCAAGAACCCAGTTAAAGAAGTGGAGTTGCTGACCAGAGTCCCCGAAGGCCCTGAGTCTGACCTCCCGCCCCTACCAGCACCAGCTCCCCTGGGGAACTGAACCCCCAAGGGCAAGGCCAGCCAGAGGTGGATAGGCATTGCTGCCCTCCCCGGACCAACCTACGGAAGGGGAGCAGAGGGGCTGAGGATGGATGCCGAGTGGCAGTCAGGTCCCCCACGCTCCACTCAAGCAAAGCCCCAACTCTTGGGCTCTGGGGGATCTGCTTGGTCACGGGGGTCCTAGAAAAGCAGGGTGCTTTCTCATACCCTTCGTTGTCTGGGCCCTGGGCCTTTACTTCCTACCCAAGCAGCATGGGCCTCTACCCCTGATAGGGCACCTAGGCCTGGTTCCTGGGACAACAGCCTCTACGAGAGGCTGGGGGAGGGTGCCAGTGGGCCTCCAGCTGCGCCAGCCCCCCCCTCGGGGCTAGCCTTCCAGGGTTTGCTCATTCCTGTCCACCTCCCCCAGGGCAGGGCCCCACACCCCGGAAGGGTTAGAGGTGCTTGTTGAATACACAGCAGAGCGGACAGGGGATGACCTGAGGTCGGGGAGTGCCAGGTCTCCGGTTCCTTCATTCCCAGGGAAATTTTTTCTCTGCCAAAGCCACTAGGTGTGACAGGCAAGGTGACAGTTATAGATTGGGGGCCTGGCCTATGGATTGTTCCTTGGATGTGGTCGCTTCCATGCTTTCCCAGCTCCAGGACTTGGCTCCTGTTGCTTCTGGTGGGAGACCCCATGCTCTCCCCCCGGAGCTGCTCACACCTGCCACACTCCGGGGCTGCTATCACTGTCCCCTGCCCACTGGGCTGTCACACACAGGCTTCTCCCACCTGCCTGGCTGCCACCTTCTGGGGTTGATGCCTTGAATAGGACTTGAGCTAAGGACGATCTTTGGCAACTGAGGACACGAAACAACACTTAGAGCATCCGGTGCCCCAGGCACCTTTTACCATAGATGTGCTCAGCCTTTTCCTCCCCACAGTAACCCAAGGAGGTAGGTGGTTTTGAAGATTAGGAAACTGAGGCAGAGGCAGGTTAAGTGACCTGCCCGGGGCCACCCCCTGGGAAAAGGATCCTGCCCAGACAGCCGGCTCGCTGGGGCCCACCGATAGCCAACAAGTGAGCTGTTGTCCCCTGGGGAGGACATCGGCCCAGGGATCGCCGTCGCAGCGGGGTAGACACGTGGGGAGTCGAGGGAGGGGGCGCACCTGCCCCCCTGGGAAACTTGTCGGAGCCCAAGCCCCTCAGGTTCCGTCCCCTTTTCCTTGGTGTGGCTTTGTCTTCCGCCCTCCTGGACACGTGTCCCACCACTCACCTCGGCACGAGGGGTTAACCTTGAGCACAGAGGAGCCAAGTTCGGCAAATGTTTGCATAGTGATTGCTTCGCTACGGCCCCTGAGGCCAGGCAAGGTTTCCGGGGCCCCTGGGCATCGCCCTCCCTCCCCCCAAGCTTCAGCTCCCTGTTTGGGAAGTGGGCTGGCTCCGTGTGACATCTGGTAGGGGTCCCCAGTTGCTCCAGAAGCGACGCTGTGTCCACAGTCTCTTCACCGGAGTCCTGGCGCCGCAGCCCGGGTGCCAGCCCGAGACGCCGGCGGCTGTGCCCGGGGACCTCGGGGCCAGGACGCGGTTACAGCTGGGCCACACAGCGCAGTCCCCTTCCGGGCACCGGGGCCAGCCTGGCACCAGGAGATAAGCCGGCGATCCCCAGAGCCTGGATGGATGAGGCGGCCCGGCCGGCCACCTGACCGTGGGTGGGGACACTTGTCAGAGGCTGTTTTTTGCAGCCAACAGTTGGACAGTCTGTCCCGCCCGTGGCTTGGCGGGCTGCCGGGAGGGCCGGGGGCGGCTGGCGACGCCTCTGCCAACTGCGGCTAACAAGTGGTGGCTCGCGGGCCGGGCCGCGGTGACCCGGCGGGGCGGCCAATGAGCGCCCGGCTGCAGTGGCACCACCGGGCGGCCCGCCTGCCTTTGGCTGCGGCGGCAGCGGGAGGGGCCTCGGGCCACCAGTCAGGCTGCGGGGCCCTGTCTCCGGGAGGCCCGGCAGATCTGCGGCTCCATTCACAGAAAGCTCTGCCCGGCTGCCACCGTTTTTAACTTTTCCGACCCTCTGGGGGGCGGGAGGCGGGCCGTGGGGCGGTGCGGGGAGTGTGCCTGGGAAGGCTGTGCAGCCAGAGATGGAAAGGAACTCGAACTTTCCCCTTGCTCTGGATCCGGAGTGGGCTCTAGCTCCCAGCAGGGATGGAGAGAGGAAGCAGGGACGGTGGTGGTGGTGGTGGGGTTACCAGGGACCCCAGGATTCCGGCCTGAGCCCCTCACCCTGTGCCTGGAGTCAGCCTTGGAACCACCCTGGGGACCTACGTGGCCGTCAGTAGGAACGGGTGTTTGCACCCCACCACCTCAGCCCCCTTGCTCAATGCAGACCCACCAAGGCCAATCACATAATAAACATATATTTATAGATGTACAATTTCAGAATTCTAATTCAAGAAATACAGCTTCTCGGGGGATCCTTTAGGATCTATGTTCTTATTGCACATGGGTCAGCCCACCTAAGGACATCTACCAAGACCAGATGGTAGGGATGGTGGGGGCAGAGCACCAGAGCCACCACGGGTGGGGCGCTCTCGCCCACGTCCAGCTCTTCTCATCTCTCTGGGCCGGGGTGGCTGCTGCATCACAGGGTAGGATCACGTTCAAAGATCACATCTGACATTTCTTTACCAAGCTTCCTTTCCCAGCAAGAATCTTATTCTTATTCGGGGGGGGGGGGGGGTGGATTATAAAAAAAAAAAAAAAAAAGAGCCAAGAGATACTCTGGGAGGATGGTTGTCACCTCCTGGCTGGCAGCTTGGGGAAGTAAGGCTTTGGAAGATGGCAGGCTCAGTGACACCCGCTGCCAGAGGAAAATTTGGGAGAAACGGTAATTCCAAAAGGCCCAGTAGAAACTGTGGGAATAAATAAAACCTCCCTCCCTTCCCCTGGCAGCAACTGCTGTTGTGAGAAAAAATCCTCACTTCCAGGTGAGTGTAAGAAAACCCTTCGCAAGGTGCAGCCTTTGTCCAAAGTGCAACAGAAGGCCGGGTGGCATCATGTCCACGGAGGGCGGAGACAGAGGTGCCCACGGGCCCCGACTTTCTTCAGGAGGCGGCTGCTGCCCCAGGGTCTTGGGCATCACCCGGCTGGCTCTTGGAGGAAGAACCGTCTGGAGTCCTTGGTGCCTGACTTGGGAAAAACCAGTGGCAACAACGTGGAGCTGTGCCCTGTGGCATCTATAAGGCAAAACCCACTTTGGGACTGAGGGGGGCAGGTGGCTGGGCAGCACTCGGGCCCCCTCCCTAACCTTGTCCTCTGTGGCGGGGTGTGCAGAAGGCTCCCGGGCTCTGGGACCCAGAGCCCACCTGAGCTGACCAGGGCTGCGGTGGGTGGTCTCACGCCGCGGGCGGCCCGGGGCCTCTACCACAACTGGATACTGACGGGGTGCCTGGCCCTAGGGGCACTTTCTCCCCTGAAAGTCGGCTCCCCTCCAGCTTCGTCAGAAACCTGGCACCTCTGAGTTCCCTACAGACTTAGGCTATCATGATTACCGCCGCCATCAAAAGCAGGCTGGGGTTGAGGGGAACGTTGAAAGCTACGACCCGACTTCCCTTCGGGCTGTCCGCTATGGCCAACGTCTAGCCTTTGAGGGACCAAGTTACCTTCCTCAGACAGGCCTCGTTTTCTAGAACAGGGAAGAAATCAGCTAAACAACTTAACCAAATCCCTGCAGAGTTTAAAAAGTAGACTATATATATATATATATATATCTTTATATATGCTATTTACATATAAATAGATATATATATATATATACACACATATCTATGCTCTATAAATTACATTCTATGGAGAGTTCTCGTTCCTCCTCCTCCCATCCTCGGCCAACGCCTCTGACGGGCTTCCGTGGAGGTGACTGGTGGTGGCTGGGGGGGGCGGGGGAGGAAGGCAGTTGGGCGCCCCCTCCCCCAGCCCTTTCCACAGACGTTGCTCCAAGTTTCACATTCTACTTCCGTTGCCATGGTTTCCGTATCCTAGGAGAGAGCCGAGTGGAGGCTGCCTCGGCCAGCCCGGCCAGCCCGGAGGAAGGGAAGCAGCCCCCGGCAGGTTTTCCTGTCCTAAGAGCTCTCGGCATTTACCGGGTGAGAGAGAGGGCAGCGGTGCGGCGTTCGGCCTCCAATTCCATTTTAATTTTTTTTCTTTTTATGTCTTTCCTTAAATATACAGTCCATCACCTTGGCTCAGTGCATGTCACCAAAAATTCTCCAGGGATTTCATGGTCTGGGGAGGAGAGTGAACAGTTAGCCGGGCAGTCGCGGCCCTGGGCCTCTAGCTCAGCCTACGCAACCCGGCCTCCCGGCTGCGTCCTGCCCGCCCCAGCCCCAGCCCCAGCCTGTCTCCCTCCTGCACTGCGTCGCCCCGGGGGCGCTGGCGGGCGGACCCTGGCCAAGGGGGCCACAGGCACAGGATGGATGGGCAGGTACCGACAGGAGAACTTGACCGGCTCTGCCTACGCGCCCCGGGCGGCCCAGTCTCTCCCGGTCGGCACGTCCTGAGAGCGGAGCTGTGACCCACACGCAGGGGTAGAGGCGGCGGGAGCCTGCTACCAGCGACCTGCACACCACCACCCCCTCCCCATCTGTGTTCAATCCTAAACTCATGACATCCGTTCTCTTCCTTGGACCACAGGTGAGATGCCCGGGCAGGCCCACGCAGTGGCTTCCAGGCTGCCAGGTACACTGGCACTTGACAGAGTCCCTGATTCCAGCAGAGGGCGAGTGGTCAGGGGACACCGCCTCTCCCGCTCCCAGGCCGCTGGCTCCCTCCCCGACCCACTGTGGGGCTGCCCTTCCAACCTTGTTCCTTTTCCTCCTGCCTAGAAGGGCCGAGAAGAGGATGGGACCTTGGCCTCCCTATTCTCACTTCCTGATGTCCGGTGGGGAGTGTGTGTGGGGGGGCTATCTTGGGACCAGTAATCCTTGGTGGCCTCAATAGCAGAGCACAGACACCAGTCTGTTGTACCTGGGGAAGGGCCGTGGTGACTCGGTGGCTGGATGAGACCAGGGAAGCACGCATGGCCCTCAGCAGTGGCCTTGAGTTGCCCCTTCTGCCTGGCTCTTGGGCACCCCACATTCCCAGGGCCAGGGGCTTGGGGGTGGCGTAGACAGTAGCACTGGAGGCCCGAAACAGACCTTGGTTTCTGAGCGCACCCTAGAGCTGCCCCAGCTCTGCAGGCTGGAGGTCAGGCTGGGGACAAGCAGTCTGTGCCGTCATCAACAGGCTGTTTCCCTCTCTCCCTCCCACCCTGCTCTGCCTTATGACCAGGGCCGGAGCTGCCAGGAGTTGCAGGGCAGAGGAGGCCCTGGCTCATACTTGGACCTCGGTGGCGTGGCCGGCCCAGGACTATCCATGCAGGGAGGCCTGCACCTCTGACAGTCGGCTACAGCTCGGGGTGCCCATCCGCTGTGCTTTGTGGTACATATCTGTGTCACCGAAGTAGCGGGCCCGGTACAGCAAGCCTTCCTCTGCAAAGCAATGGGGCAGAGTTAGGGTGCGCCTGGTATCTCCCACAGGCCACTGGAGCACCTGCCAGCCCGTGGGCGTGGGAGAAAGCCTGTCACAGGCCCTGGAGCTGGGGCAGAGCTGGCCTCCCTTCAGGAAAGACCCTGGACAGCAAAGTTTATGGTCCCAACTTGTGAGAGGGCAAGACCCTGCCATCCTGGCTTGACTGCCCTAGGGTCCCACAGATAGAGCTGGACGCCTGATCCCTAGGTGGCCAGGACACGTGCTCCAATCTGTCTCGACATACTCACCTCTGGCAGCCAGACTCAGGCTGATAGCAGTGATTTACGGGAACCTGGAGGAAACCTCCAGATGGCCCCAGGCTCCCAGCCCCAGGGAAGCAGGGTGGGGTCCCGCTTCTGACTGGGAGGTGGCTGGTACACAGCAGCACCAGGCGCTGGGCCCCACAAATCCCCGTGAGCAGGGCTCTCTCCTCCTGCTCTCAGGCTCTGTCCCCGCGACACCCACACACTCACTTTGCTGCTTCTCCTTCCAGCAGTTGTTTCGGAGGTTGGCGATATAATCGTCTTCCACGTTCCGTTCAACTGTTTTGAGGCTGGAGCCTGTGTACTCCTTAGAGAAGCTGTCTGCCACGTAGTAGACGACATTCAGGTGGTCAGTGATCCGCCTGTGGACATGGCCCACTGACCTGGCCAGAAACACATCAGGCACAAAGTGGGCACAGGTCCCCAGGTCCAGGGCGGCTCTAAGGATGACAGGTCCCCCCAACGGGAGGTACAGCACAGGCCACAGGAGGACTTGCTTCCTTTGCAACTAGAGCAGGAACTTGCACAACACCCAAAATGAGGGTCTGCAGGAACTGCAGGTGCCCCCCCCACGCCAGGTGGTGCAGACTACGGCCACCCCTTCCCAGGCCATCTGCTTACCACGCTGCCTGTGGGGAGAAGCCCCTTTGTGAGAGGCCCTGGTCGGCGCAGGAGGGGAGGCTGGGCTCTCTCTGCCTCCATGTCCGCATTCCTCCCCTAAGTCGATTGCTGCCCGGGGCCTGCCTGCCTACCCAGGAACCCCCAGTCTGGAGTTAAGAGGCTTAGGAACAACACAACAGAAGGACTCCAAGGAGTTGTGGCCTTCCAGCTCTTGGTCCCACCTTCCAGCTCCAACTACAGGCTCTGCAGGCTGTGGAAGAGCCTGGACACGCAGCACAGCAGACGGAAGGCAGTGCTGGGGGGTGGGGGGAGGAGCAGCCGCTACCTGCCCTCTGCTGCCTCCTCCAGCTGCACAGCAAAGGGCTGGCAACAGGCCAGAGAGCCCGGAGGCCAGTGTGGCTCCGGAAGCCCGACTCTGCCCCCTGCTGGCCGAGAGGAAGGCTGCCAGGCTCCCGGGGAAGGGCTGGGTGGTCTGGGGAGCAGAGAGCTCCCCCCAATAGGACCTGAGCGCCCGCTAGGGTATGCCAGGTGCTGGAAATATGTGAGGGGAGCTGATACCTTGAAAGGCGAAATAATTTGCCCTAGTTGCACACTACTGGCAGCTGAGACCATACATCCATTCAACAAATACTGTTGAGTATTTCTAACAAACCCGGTGTTGTTTAACAAAAAATTTTATTTATTTTAAAGTAATCTCTATACCCAAAGTGGGGCTTGAACTCAAGACCCTGAGATCAAGAGTTGCATGCTCCACTGAATGAGCCAGCCAGGTGCCCTGAGCCTGGCATTTTATGTATATTATTCAATGAATTTTCACAAGAAGATAGATGCCGTTATTCCCATTGCATAGATGGGGAACTCAAGCTCAGAGAAGTTGTGTAACTTGTCCCGGATCACACAGCTGCTTAGTTAATAGTTGAGCTGGGATGCAAAGCTACCTCTGCTTTGTCTGAGTCTAGAGCCTCTATTCTCTCCATGGCCTCTAGGCCCCCGACCAGAACTTAAGAGCAGAGGTTCTTACCTCAAGGTCAGCAGATAAGGTCACCCCCTCAAGGGGGTGGGGGAGTGGGCATGACGCCTGTGAAATTATGTGCAAAATTGTGTGCATGTGCAATGTTCAAGGGAAAAGATCTGCAGTTTTCATCGCATTTCTTTAGTGGACTGTGATCCTAAAAGATCAAGAACCTACGCTCAACAGGGAAAGCATATGTTCTTGATTCCAAGCCAGATATCTGAATTGTGATTAAGGACCCACAGGATAGGAAGGAAGGCCTCTGATGGGGGTTGAGAATCCCAAGGCCCTGTCCACCCACCACCCTAGCCCCGTCCCTAGCTGCAAGTACTCACGGCCTTGGGCTCAGGCTGTACGGGGGGCTGGAGACCATGAGCTGGCTGAGAGCCGACACGAGGATCAGGATGAGGATGGGCATCAGCTGAACAAACACCCCCAGCCCGCCCTGGAGGGAAGAGCCACTGGTCACCCAAGGCCAGCGTCAGCCACAATCACCCAGCTTCCCTGGCACGAAGGAGCCCGGGGCAGCAGGAGGCAGCTGCCACACAAATAGGCCATGATGCTACTCTCTCCTCCCCCCTCCCATGGGCCCCTCAAAATACAGAAACTCCTCCACCTGCCAGTTCCTCCAGATGAAAACAAAACGGCAACTGGTATTAAATACAGGAAGAGGATGCCATGTAGGCAGGTGTTTACTGTCAGAGAATAACAAAAACATGAGCAAAAGTGGCTGCCTCCAGGAGACTGGCAGGCAGGGCTGGAGGACTGTTTTCACTATATACCAATTTAAAAATAGCCAGTTAAAAAATTGTAAATAAAAACAAATTTGTGCACTGGGTGATAATTTGTGATTTAAAAAACTCTTCTGTATGTTCAATACACATACACACACGGTTTTAAACAAACGAATAAATAAAAACCTGAGGCCACGCTGACAGAGCAGAGGAGTATCCCTCTGCCTGCCACAATTTTAAATGCTCTGAAATCGTCCACAGAATTTTAATGTTGGTCAGTTAGCTGTTCTTTAACCTGTAGCATTCAAAATGCTTTTGAAGTACTGTCTGGTTATAGGTCTTGTATATATTTTCAAAGAGTACTGGAAAGAAACAAGAAGAGTCAACCTTTGTTATCCTTTACAATTCTTTCACTTCCCATTGCTTGGAAAATGTCAGTGTGGCCTTATGAACCAGTGGACCACAAAGGCCATTCTCACACAAACCTGTCTGTAGGTGGAGAAGCTTCTGCAGGACATTCCCTGACAGAGGCCACCAATTCCCCACTCCTTCTGGGCGGCACTGTGGAGTGTGGCTCCCTCTGGTGTCGCTCAGCTGAATGGCAAGGGGTTGCCCAATGATGGCTCCTTGACTGAGAATTGTGGGGACACTGCCCCCCACCCCAAGAATGGCCAGCTGGGGATGTCACTCCCCTTTCAGGCCCTGCACCCTGGGTGGGGCCTGGCGCCCTCCCCTGCTTTCCCCAGTGCCTTCCTCACTCACGTCACCCTGGTTCTCCCTGCGGTCCTGCCTTTGCTGGTAGGTATAGCGCATGCGGCCGTTGCTGTAGACGTGGACGTTACCTGGAGGTCAGAGGGACTGAGTCAGGGGGCGGGGCTGCCAGGGAAGGGAATGGCCGGCATCCAGTCTTCCACCATCACCTTCCCCCCCCCCCCGGGGGGGGCCTGGCTGTGGGGAGGGCAGGGTACTTACTAGACGGGAAGCCACCGCCAAAGAACATGTTGAAGAGGTCCTCCGGGGAGATGTCAGCCTCAAAGCCACGGTGGAAGTCCCCATGTCCATGGCCATGTCGGGCTGCCTGGCTCTTGTCATCACCAAACTGGTCATATTGCTTCCTTTTCTCTGGGTTACTAAGTACTGCATATGCTGTGCCAATGGCTAGAAAAGAGGTGTAAGTCAGCCAAGCTTGAAGACACAGGGCATGCAGGTGGAGGCTTCGGCAGCCAAGAGCTCCCTTCCTTCAGGTACTCAAGTGGTGCTTTAGGAAGTGGGAGTCCTTGGGGCCAGGGGGAGGTTTGGCTGTTGGGCCCATGTAGAGAGCGGGGCAGGCAGGAATACCTGAGGGGATCGAGGCAGTCTGGGCCGGGTGAAGGATTAACACTCAGGCTCCTGCTCTCCATCTCATGACGATGACCCACCCTTTTCTATACCCCAGGTCCTTTATGGGCTTTATCTTAGTTACTCCTCGAGCAATTGCCTGGAAGGGCCAAATCGCCAAGTTCTAGTCAAAACTTCTCCACATTCTGCCCCACAGAATGTAGTAGGGCCTGACGAGCCCTCTCCTCCCTGGTCCAGGTCTCAGCTGCTGTTCCTTGGCTTGGCTCCAGGGTCTCCTCATTAGAGCTCCCCAGGTAGGAGACCTGTGCTTCAAGGACCCAGCTCCAGGCCCTCCTCAGGCAGCTCACTCTCTCAGAGAAGTGGGTCAAAGCTGAATCTGCAACCTGCAACCCATGAGAATAAGGAGATCCCCCCCTCTTCTGGCCATTCTGACAAGGCCCCAGGGCTAGATCTGGCCTCTCTGTGCCTGTTGTGCAGGCTGCAGGCAGAAGCCGGGGCTGGAGCATCAGCCATGGCCACCTCGCCTACCTAGTCCTATTCACCTTCTCTGTCTGGGGCTGGCTGACAGGCAGCAGTGGGATGACGTCTGCAGGACCAACCCCAAGCAGCCTGCTACGGAGTAACTTGGGGGGGCCCAGGGACACGGCACCCCAGGTCGTAGAGGTCAGCACTGCCATCTGCTCCACCACAGGCTCCCTTCTTGGCTGTGGTCACCACCTCATGTGAGTGTGTGTTGTGTGTGAGTGTGTGTGTGTGGTACAGGACTGGCTGTGGCTGCTGGTGACCATGAGGCCACTGACCTGAGGCTACCTGGCCCCTCAGCACAGGGAAACTGCTACCCAGATCCCAAGATGGGGGCATGCATGCGAGTCAGGAGGCCTGCTTCCGGTCTACAATTACGTGACCTTGGAGAAGCGAGTGGTCCTCTCTTGCTCAGCTCCCCTCCTGTAATTCCTGGGGGATGTAGAGGAAGGGGAGGCGGGGGTGGTCTTATCTGAGCTCTGACAGACTCTGTAGGCTGGAGGTGACTGCTAGGACTTTCTTTCTAGGCGGCTGCTCCGGAGCCCAGGGGACTTGGGTCCAAGGCCACTTCCTGGAAAAGTTGTCTGGGACCCTTATTCCTTCTCAAGGGCAAGAGATAAAAAAAATATATATATTCTCCGGCAGGAAACGAAGGCTGGCTCACCTTTGAAAGCCTCAGTGGCCCCGGGCGCGTGGTTCTTGTCCGGGTGGAACTTGAGGGCCAGCTTGCGGTAGGCCTTCTTCAGGTCCTCGTCGGAGGCTCCTCTGCTCACCCCCAGGATCTCATAGTAATCTTTACACTGCTTGACCCTGGGGGAGGGGGTAGAGGGCCCAGGATCGTGAGGTGAGGGGGGGCGAGGGCCGTGCAGTGTGGGCGCACAGCTCTGAGCAGGCTCAGGCGGCCAGCAGGGCACGGCTGACGGCTCCTCTAGGTGAGCTGTCAGGCCTCAGGGATGGGGGAGCCTTGGAAAGCTCCATCTGGGATGGGGAGCTGGGTAGGGCCCAGTGGAAACACCTGGAATACATTTCGGATTTCAGAGGGGGGGCTGCTGTGTTTCAGGCCAGGAACCACTTCCCCCTGCTAACAGCATCCTCGCCAGAGGCCATCTCAGAAGGACAGAGGCCACCTCAGAAGGACGGTCAATGTCCGTGCAGAGCTGGCTCACGCCCTGGAGGGCTAATTGTCTCTTGGCTCCATTCTGTGCTCCACAGGCTCTGGTCTGAAAGGGTCTTTGTTAGGGGCGGGGGAGAGGCTGGAAGGGGAGCCCAAGCGCTATCTCTGATAAACAGGGCTGTGTAAAGAGGCTGGGCCTCGCCGGGCCAGCAGCAGAGGAAGCCAGCGGGGGAGTCAGCATTTCCAGCCTCTGCTGTGGGTTGTCTTGGCGGGAGGGGCCCGCACAGGCCCGATTCCCACACTGCATTCCCGGGCCTGGTGAGCCTGCCCGGCTGGACCTCCTCCATCCTCAGGACTCTCCCAGGGCCCACCCAGACTACAGGCAGAGTGAGTGGGGGACAGGCTGCAGGAAGCCTTCTCTGGATCTGAAAACTTCCCAACAGCACCAGGCTCCAGCCCCTCTACCTTTTCACTGCTGCTACTTGCTCTGCGGTGTAGCCTTTGGTGCTCTCTCCTCCTCCAGCTTCTCCGTTGGCCGAGGGGGCGTCGGTCCCACCAGCTTTCCTGTGGGTCGTGTCTGTGGGTGAGGGACGGTCACTGGCAGACTGTGGCTTCTGGTTGAGGGACTCGATCAGGGCTGTGCAAGGCAAGCAAAGCACTCAGGGCTCCTGCTCCAACAAGGCCACGGGCCATAGCCGAGGGGGCCGCCTGGTCCTGGGAGAGGCCAGGACTCCCCCCACCCCACCCCCACATCCCACCTGCCTCTTCTCCCAGCAAAGCCACTAGCTCCCTCCCTGACTTGGGCCTGGGCCAGAGTGGGGAAGTGGGGTGCCAGTGGGATAGTTGCCTGCTCCACAGGATCCACATGTCTTAGGAGTTGTCAGGGTATAGGTTAGTTTAAATCTTTTTTTCTTTTTAGGATTTTATGTATTTGAGAGAACTCAGAGGGAGAATGAAAAGCAGACTCCAAACCAATGCAGGGCTCGAACCACATTCAGTTTCTGGGCCAGGTGCTTACCCTGGGTTTCATTTCGTCCTCATACACCCCATCACCCATTACTGAGGTTCAGACAGATTTTTTTTTTTTTTATCAGCCAGGGCTGTACTGCTAGGAAGTGAGTGAGCTGAGATTTGAACCCAGGTCTTTCTAAATTGAACTCCTCTTCTCTATTTGGAACGACTGTGCTGGAAGGGGCTCCCCATGCCAGATGCCAGGATCCCCACATAGGACCCTGGGGTCATGACCTAAGCCGAAGGTAGACATTTAACCAACTGAGCCACCCAGGCACCCCTAAGGTTTTGTTTCAAAATAATCTCTACATCTAATGTAGGGCTCGAACTTACAACCCCTAGATCAAGAGTTGCACACTCTACCAACTTAGCCAGTCATGCGCCCCTGGATATGGGTTAATTTAAAACTCTGCATAAAAACATACATCAATCCTTCAGGTTTTAAAAATCCCAGAGTTGGGAACACCTGGGTGGCTCAGTGGTTGAGCGTCTGCCTTCGGCTCAGGGTGTGATCCCGGGCTCCAGGATCGAGTCCCACATCAGGCTCCCTGCATGGAGCCTGCTTCTCCCTCTGCCTGTGTCTCTGCCTCTCTCTCTGTGTCTCTCATGAGTAAATAAATAAATCTTATAATAAAATAAAATAAAAATCCCAGAGTATTGTGTTTAACAGCCTTTGTTAAGTGTTGAGATGGCCAAAGCACTCTGCCCATCTCAGTGGGGACCCCACTTAGCAGGACCATGTGTTTCAGCTGGGATTGGCAGGAAAGGCCTCCTGGCAGTTTTCACTTAGCTGTGAAGGGGAATGGAGGCAATGCGTCTGCCCCAGGGAGCGGGAGATGGTAGGAGACTCAGGATAAAGATCTTTTCCATTACTTGCTCTTCTTTACATTTTTCAAGTGGCTGCCCACGTCAAACACCCTACTTCAATGTTCAGAGTCTACACAGGACATTGGCTGTTACCCTCAGATAGCGTCCCAGTTACTCAAACCTAAGCCTGTGGTTCCTGCCAATCAGGAAGAGCCCAAATCTCTGGCAGAGGTTCCCTGTGTCCATTTATTCCAGGCGCAAAACCAGTTCTGGAAACCCTAGGTGTGCCTGGGGTACGGTGCCCTGGGAAGCCAGGCACCTGAACCACAGCAGGAACCCAGGACATTGTACTGAGGGAGGACAGCAGTGCCCCCGGCTGGTCCCTGGTTTCTTTCCAACACGCCAGGAGCCTGCTGGACTCAAGGCCCTGGATGGGTGGTGGACACCCTCTAAAGCAACATACCTGGGGCTCACACAGGAGGCCAGGAGCAGGGCTTGCTGGGAGCAGAACACGGAGACTCAAGTGGCACTGTGCCCTGAGCCACTGCTGTCCTAGGTGCAGCAAGTTCACGGGATCTCACTGGGAAAGGAGCGGACAATCAAGCTTGCCTTGCGTGAGGGAGGCAGAGGCCTCTGTAGCAAACCCGAAGAGTACGCGCTGGGAGGAGTGATCATAATGGGTGCTCACCATAGTTAGGCAGGCCTGGACACGGTGCTCCGTGTGTACTAGTTCACTTAATCCGGACAGTGGCCTGAGAGGGAGGTTTTACTACCACCATCCCCACGGTAAAAAAGAGGGCTGGATGTTTGATCCGCTGGCGCAGGGCTGCACAAGCTGGGCAGGCAGGACGTAACGCCTGGATGTCCACTATGCTATCCCGACTGCCTAAGTCTGGCATCTGGCATGGGGGACCCCTTCCAGCGCCGTCATTCCAAATAGAGAAGAGGAGTTCAATTTAGAAAGACCTGGGTTCAAATCTCAGCTCACTCATTTCCTAGCAGTTCAGCCCTGGCCGATAAAAAATATAAAATCTGTCTGAACCTCAGTAATGGGTGATGGGGTGTATGAGGATGAAACGAGACCCACAGGTGAGTACCTGGCACAGACACTGACAGAGTGAAAGTGCAAAATGAGTAGCTACTGATATTAGGACACACGCTGATGAACTGGCTGATGGGGAGGGGACCCGAGCAGGTGGGGCTTGCGAAGGCTAAGTAAGGGTCAGCCCTCAGCAGGCTCTGGACCCAAATGTCACCATGAGATTTCAGGCTGTCCCAGATGCCAGGCTCATGCCAGGCACTGAGGGAATGGTCAAAGAAGAAAACAAAAGATGAAGAGATGTTGATGAAGATGGGACAGAGGGAAGAGCTGGTTTGCTGGGTTTGGGAGCCTTTTATTTGATTGATTGATTGATTTTATTTTAAAGATTTTATTTGGGGCAGCTCGGGGGGCTCAGTGGTTTAGCTCCGCCTTCAGCCCAGGGCCTGATCCTGGAGTCCCGGGATCAAGTCCCACATCAGGCTCCCTGCATGGAGCCTGCTTCTCCCTCTGCCTGTGTCTCTGCATCTCTCTCTCTCTGCCTCTCATTAACAAATAAATAAAATCTTAAAAATAAATAGATAAAGATTTTATTTATTTATTTATTTGATAGAGAAAGAGAGAGAGCAAGAGCACAAGTAGGGGTAGTAGCAGAGGGAGAGGGAGAAGCAGGCTTCCCACTGAGCAGGGAGCCCGACTTGGGGCTCCATCCCAGGACCCCGGGATCATGACCTGAGCCGAAGGCAGACGCTTCATTGAGCCCTCCAGACGCCCTTTGGTGGGCTTTTAGAGGACTAGTTTATTTCAGTTTCTCTGGAAG
This sequence comes from Canis lupus baileyi, assembly GCF_048164855.1. Taxonomy (NCBI): domain Eukaryota; kingdom Metazoa; phylum Chordata; class Mammalia; order Carnivora; family Canidae; genus Canis; species Canis lupus. The sequence goes on from NC_132841.1 coordinate 23,694,612, forward strand.
CCTCAGTGGTCCAGGCTGAGCTGGACCCTTATACCCTAAGGACCATCCATTCAACTGCTACAGATACATTGGAGCATCAGCCAGGAGATGGGACGGACTCGCTCTAGTACTTCTCATGGAATATTCTGGAAGCTTCAGGGTAGTTACATGGAGTCAGCCACTCTAATTTCCTTACACTGCAGAACGGGAGCCCAAAGGGGAATGAATGTGGTCTGGGTCACGCAGAAGGTTTCTGCTTGAGTTGGCAAATCAAGATTTCTGGTTGCTGTCAAGTAGGTCTGTCTCATGGCCTGGACACCCCTCTGCCAGACCTGTGGGACGTGACTGTCTCATCCTGACTCACTGTTACGTCCCTCATGGCAAGTGGCTGGCAGGCAAATGTCACAAAAGAGTATGACACAGAACAGCTTAACTGGACTCTGGAGGGAGACAGACAAGGCTGGGTTCAAATCCTGCCCCTGCCCCCTTGCAGTAACACTGGCAGACATCTAAAAAGACGGGAACTTGGTGGAAGAAACGAGAGCTGCAGTGGGGGAGGTGGCAGCTGAAGCAGAGACGAGACCATCTCTAAGGCCAGAGCCACCAGCGGTGGCCCCTCCTCAAACCCAGACTGGAGGGTGAGAGTACCCGGGGTCAGAGCTGGCCCGGCCGCTTGCTAGCAAGGTCGTCTTGGACAAGTTGATTTAGCGTCTTCACATACAACTGTATCTCCCTCCAGAGCGCTGAAGGAGTAAGTAAGCAAATGCATATAAAGGACTTAGCCCAACACTCAGCAAATGTTAAGCGTCACCTGTTCCTGTTCGTTTCCAGGCCCTCTCTATGTACCTGTGGTGCTCTAAGGGAGTCAGGAAAGGAAGGCCCGCGGAGGGCAAGAGCCTCGGAGCAGAGCTGGACAGTCAGGCTCCTTTGCCAATCAGCCACGTACGGAACTCGTCAGTGAAGGCATGACCTCTGCCCTCACGGGGTGGCTTTGAGGCCCGGTGAATAAGATTCGGTGAATGGGACGGCTGAGTGCACAGTGTGCTCAGGAAGGCTGACGGACTGGACGACCCGCACGGACAGCCTGCCACCTCTCACTCCAACACCCTGAAAGCAGGATCCCCTGGCAACCAATCGTCCCTCCCCGACACACTGGCCTGTCCAGCTCGGGCCTTCCTGACGTCACCAGGACCCTGAGACAGCCTGAGCTGCAAGATCACCCAGGCTGACCCTCTCTCTGTGGCTGGGGAAACTGAGGATGTTCTCATCGGCCCCCTGAAAACCCTGGTGTTTTCCACCACTGTTGCTGAGCCTCAGGCAAAAGCAAAGCGCAGTGGGCTGCCAGGTGCTGGGCAGAAACTCCCAGACAGGGACGGACTGGCCCCACTAGCCCTGCCCTAGGACTTCCCCGCTTAGGCCCTGCTCCTACCCCACAGTGTAAGGGTCCGGCCCTCGGTCCCACCTCCTGCGGCACAAGTCTGAAATCCCCTCATAGCCTTTTCACTGTGAAGTCCCTCTCACCCTGACCTTTCCTGTCTGTCCCTCCACTTCACCTAGACCCATCTGCCTGTGCTCTCCATCCTGCCCTCTCATTTTTTGACTTGCCCGTCTCCCATGAGGCCTGACCGTGCTGCTCACCACCTCCCTGACACCCTCTCCATGGCCACCTGGCTGCTGCCCTCTCCTGGGATCGCCGCTTCTTGCTGTTGCTCCGTCTCACGGGTTGCTTGCTGCCCGGGTCTCTGCCTGTTGGCTAAGGACAGATGCCGCCCGGGGCAGTGCCTGCAGCGGTTCTGCACCTTCCCACGGTGACCCCAGCAAGCGCCCTCAAACCCACGATCCCAGACTTTCAGCTGGAACCTGGTTCTCTCCTGAGCTCCGGGCTAACAGCTCCTTCGGACACCCACGGCACCTCACGCTCTCCCCATCTCTTCCCGGTCACCATCCTCAACTCTGCTTTCTCCCTGGTCACACTGGGCTGGAGGGCTATGTCCCCATTTTTCCTCAGCACACATCTCTTACATAAGGTGTGGTGCCTCCTCTCCGATGACCTGACCCTCACCTGGAATGCCTTATCTCAGGCGCTCAGGGCTCCTGACCTACTCTCTGACTCCAGTCTCTCTTCCCTCTCATTAACCCTTCACGCTGTGCTCTTTTGAGAACAGCACCCTTATCTTATTCCTGCTATCAACATCTTCAATGGTCTTTTCACCATTTTCACTTTATTCACAGAATAAAGTGAATATCCTGGTCCGGCAGGAAGGGATTTCCACGATCTGGCCCCAGCCTACTTTCCAGCCTCAATCCTCTCTATACTCACATTCCACCGCCACAGCTGCCAAATCTTGCCACACCCCATCCTCTCCCCCAAACCTCCCATCCCCAGTCTGTCCTTCTCCAAGTCTGCTCCCTGCCTCCAAAGTGCAGTTCAAATGCTGCTTCCGTCTCCCTCCCTGAAGCTCTCCCTCACTGCGATCTACCCCGGTTTTTCAGTCCCTGCTAGGGCACTCACTAGACTGCTGGTAGTTCAGAGTTCAGAGCTGCATCCCCAGCACTCTGCTCCAGAGGCAGACCGTGAACCCATGGAGGGCAGGGGCTGGATCTCTCACGTCCATCCTTCATTCCCCCGGCATCTAACAGCGTGCTGAATTTTTCTTTGGCCGTGGTATTATTTTTTGCTATAACTCTGTCTCCTTCGCTAGACTGTAAGCTCCTTGAAGTGAAGGATCAAGTCTTACCAATCCTGCCACGCCACTTAGCACCAAGCAGAGGACTTTGCAAATAAAACAAACAAAAACGTCTGTTGCATTGAATGAGCACCTGGAATGAGCTCAAACCTCAAACGGCAAGTGTAAATAACTACCTAATATATATATATATACATACATATGTATGTATGTATTTGTGTGTGTGTGTGTGTGTATATATATATATATATATATATTTTTTTTTTTCCCCCCAAACCAAGATTTCTCTATCGCAGGCCTACATTAACCCCAGGTCCTTGTCAGCTCAGTACAGGGCTGCAGATGGTACAAGGTGAAGGTTACAGAGAGGCATGAGGCATACAGTCTTTCCAGAAGAGTGGGAATATGACAGTTATACAGGTGGCTACTTGGCCTGAGCAAATTCCATTTCTTAAGCCCCAGGAAGGACACTAGTCCAAGCCCCCAAACTGGCCCAGGAGGCTGCTGACAGGAAGACCTCCACAGACCATGCAGTTGCCATCTGCCGGCTCCTGAACCCCCAGAGGCATCAGAATCAGACAGGATTCTGAGACTGGTAGGGCCCCCACCCCATCATTCTCCTCTCACAGGGTGTGGTTTATTGCATAGGGAAGCTCCTTGAGAGGGTCACCTCAGGAATCCTGGCAAATACAGACTGAAATCCTTCCAAGAGAAGGCAAATAGGCCAAAGATCAACCTGTAGTCAGGAGGGAGGAAAACCTGAGTGTTCCAGGTGGCCTCTTCTGCCAGTGTTCCCCTTTCTCTCTCTCTTTTTAAGATTTTACTTATTCATGAGAAACAGAGAGAGAGAGAGAGAGAGGCAGAGACACAGGCAGAGGGAGAAGCAGGCTCCATGCAGGGACTCCATCCCAGGACCCCAGGATCACTTGGGGCAGGCGCTAAACTGCTGAGCCACACAGGGATCCCCACATTCCCCTTTCTCAATCCCACATATGGGCAAGGGAGGTTAGGAGGCTGACGGCTCCTTCATTTCATTCTTCTACTAAACGTTTATAGAGCCACAGAACTTTCTAATTTCTAGCTGTGTAATCCCTTGCCTCTGAAATATTTCCTCATCTATAGAACAAAGATAATGATCTTTGCTCTGCCTCCCTGGTAGGGCAGGCTCAAGTGAGTAGGCGCATTTGAAAGACCTTTCCTCTTTTTTTTTTTTTTTTTTTAAGATTTAAAATTTTTTTAAAAAGTAATCTCTACACCCAACTGTGGGGCTTGAATTTACAACCCGGAGGTCAAGAGTGGCATGCAGTAGGGACTGGTCCAGCCAGGCGCCCCTCCAAGGAGCTTTCTAAACTGAGAGGCCCTATGGTATGATTGTTACATTAGCTGCTCCAACCCTCTAATTTTCCAGATAAGGAAACCCAAGCTCAGGAAGATCACATGGTAGCAGTCAGAATAAGAACCCAGGTCTTCTGACCTCAGGTCTTACTACACACTATCTTGCTGGTATGAACCCTGTATTTTTTTTTTAAGATTTTATTTATTTATTAATGAGAGAGGGGGGGGGGGCAGAGACACAGGCAGAGGGAGAAACAGGCTCCATGCAGGGAGCCCGACATGGGACTCGATCCCGGGTCTCCAGGTTCAGGCCCTGGGCTGAAGGCGGCGCTAAACCGCTGAGCCACCCGGGCTGCCCATAATGGACTCTTTTTTAAAAAAGATTGTATTTATTTGAGAGACTGAAAGAGAGCGCAGGAGCGGGGAGGGGCGGGGGCGGGGGGGAGAAGCTGGCTCCCCGCCGAGCGCGGCTCGATCCCAGGACCCTGGGGCCGTGACCTGGGCTGCAGGCGGCCGCCCCTGGACCCCCCGTTCCTCCTCTCGGGCTTGTATTACGAAGAGCTTCCCTGAAGTCTTAGGTTAACGAAGAAGAGGGTTCCTGGGTGGCGTGAGAGGCGGAGTAGTCGCGACAACCTCCCGGGTCCCTCCCAGGTGGAGGCCCCGCACCTCGCAGCAGGTGCAGAGGGTCCAGGAGGGTCCAGGAGGGGCGGCGGCGGAAGGGCAGGCTCCAGTTTCGGGGGGGGGGGCGCTCCCCGGCCCGCGCCCCGAGACATGCCAGGGAGGGACGGCAGGAGGACGCCCTCCCGGGCCGTGCGGAGGCCAGAAGCCCCGCTTCCCGCCCCAGAAGCCATTCTCTCCGCCAGAGCAGTTCTGTTTATTTTGCTAAACTGTAACATTTCCCAGGCCGCCGACCGGCCCCGGGCCGCCGAATGGCCCCTTGGGAAAAGTAGTCCGACTCGGCTTCCAGGTTAAGTTCGCCCCCCCTCGCCCGCCGGCGCCCCTCGTCCTCGGGAACTCTGAATCGCACGGAGTCCCACAAACACCCCGAAACTTGAAGTCGCGGCCGCCCCTGTCATCAGGTGTCCCGCGTCCCGGAGAGGCGTGGGAATCAAAGACTACACCTCCCAGCGGCCCCCGCGCGTCTCAGTGCGCAGGCGTAGCCGCGCCTAGCTCCCCTCCCCCCTCCTCCAACTGCTCCCCTCGGTCCGTTCCCGTATTCCCCCCATCAGTTCTAATGTCCCCTCTGCCTCTCCGGCTCTTCACACTCACCGCGGACTCGCGGCGTCGGGTACAGCCGCTGCGCCTTCTCCAGGAAGCGGAGCGCCCGGTCGGGCTGGTTGCTCTGGATGGCCTTGAGGGCGATGCTAATACAGCGCTCGGCTTCATCCTTGTTGGATTCCATGGCGGAACCAGAGCGCGGAACCAGGGAGGGGGAGGCCGGGCGAGCGGAGGGCTGCGCCAGCCGCCGGCACGTCGCGGGGCAGGCGGGCGCAGGGTGATGACACAAACCCCCTCGCCCCTCCTTTCCCGAGATTTGAGCGAGAGTTGAGCGAGGGCGGAAGTGCTACCGTATGTCTCCTAAGAGGGGCGCGGCTAGGAGAGGTATTGCCGAGGGTGCGTGCCCAACCATCCTGGGTCATGCTGGGGCCCCTGAAGTGGACCATGTGCTTGCGCGTTCTTGGAAGTGACTCTGTGGCCTTGAGCCGAAGGTCATTTATCGATTTCGTCCAACAGGCATTTGCCAGGCTGGGTGTGCGCAGTGGTGAGCACCACGGAGCCCTGCCCTCATAGAACTTACGCTCTGGTTGGGGGGCGGGAGATGGAGATGCTCAGGTGGGGACAGGTGCTGTGAAGAAAATGAAGGGACTAGAGAGCGGGAGGTGCTATTTTAAGTAGGCTGATGAGAAAAATCTCTCAGAAGTTGGCATTCTAGGGATCCCTGGGTGGCGCAGCGGTTTGGCCCCTGCCTTTGGCCCAGGGCGCGATCCTGGAGACCCGGCATCGAATCCCACGTCGGGCTCCCGGTGCATGGAGCCTGCTTCTCCCTCTGCCTGTGTCTCTGCCTCTCTCTCTCTCTCTCTGTGACTATCATACATAAAATAAACTGAAACTTAAAAAAAAAAAAAAGTTGGCATTCTAAAAAAAGAAAAAAAAAGAAGTTGGCATTCTAACAGAAATCTGAATCCAGGACAAAGAGCGGGTATTCCAGATACGACTTTATTTATTTATTTTTCTTTTTTTTAAGATTTGATTTCCTTATTAGAGAGAGAGAGCGCACAAGCAGGGGAGCAGGGCAGAGGGACAAGAAGGTCCCCCACCTCCACCCCCGAGCAGGGAGGCTGATGGATGGGGGCTCCTTGCCGGGGCCCCAGGATCGTCACCCGAGCCAAAGGCGGTTGCTTAGCCGACTGAGCCACCCAGGCGCCGCCCTCCTCCCCCCCCCCCATGGGACCGTTTGCAGGGAGGGGTGGTCCAGGCTGGAGGAAGAGCTTGCAAAGGCTCTAGTCCTGGGAACTTTCTCGATGAGTTACTACTGGATCCCCCCCGGAGAAGCATGCGGGCTTACCCTGGAGAGCGGAATTGGCCACCGCTCCAGTGAAAGCCGCCCCGGCCGGGTTCCCGGCCCACGTCGCCAGCTCGGCTGGTCGGGTCTCAGCCCCTCTCTGGGGCTTTCCCGCAGGATGTGGGAAGAGGCCCCCTGCTCTAACCCAGGCGGGGATGAAGGGTAACTCGGATGATCAGGGCGACGGCGGCAGTGGTGAGTAGTCGTCGACCTCTAGATGTGGTTTTGCAGACACACGTCAGAATGAGTTTGTTCACTGCTGGATGGGATGTGGGACTGAGGAAGAGGGCTGTCGAGCCTGATTTCAGGCTTTGGGGCTGGGCAGTGAAGGAACAAAGCCCGCCTTTACTGCAGCAAGAGAAGCTGGGGGAAGCCGGAGAGGAGTTTGGTAGAGGGGATAGGAGATGTCTGGTTTAGGGCGTGTTAGGTTTGTGATGCCTTTACTTTTTTTTTTTTTTTTAAGATTTTATTTATTCATGAGAGACACACAGAGAGAGAAAGAGAGGCAGAGACACAGGCAGAGAGAGAAGCAGGATCCATGCAGGGAGCCTGATGCAGGACTCGATCCCAGGACCCCGGGGTCACACCCCAAGTCCAAGGCAGATGCTCAACCACTGAGCCACCCAGGTGGCTCATTTAGTCATTTAATTAATGATTTAATGATGAAATCACTTAATTGGGCAAGAGATTTTGGTAATGCAGGAGACAGGGGAGACAATTACAGGAGTAGGCGGGGGTAGGGCATCTGGGGCACAAGTGAGGGGACAGCTTTAGATAGCTGTATGGTCGACTCCAGATTTTCAGGAGGGAAGGCAGCGTGGCTCGGTATACTGCAGGCCAGCTGGTAAAATTGGAAGTGGGAACATAAGGAAGTTCTTTTCAAATAGCTTTTATTTTCTCAGTGTAATAAGAAACAGGACATCCTTGGCTCTACAGGCTCACTCCTTGGAAGTCTCTTCACCTCCAGCTTTCCTTTCCGTTCCCACAGTTCCCTTCTTAATGCAAACACTTACAGACCGACCGCCAGCTGGCCTGCCAGAGAATAGCCTGATGGCGGAGGCATCAGCCCCTCCTTTTTTTTTTTTTTTAAGATTTTATTTATTTATTCATGAGAGACCCAAAGAGAGAGGCAGAGACAGAGGCAGAGGGAGAAGCAGGCTCCATGCAGAGAGCCCGACGTGGGACTTGACCCTGGGACTCCAGGATCACACCCTGGGTGGAAGGCAGTCGCTCAACTGCTGAGCCACCTGGGCGTCACAGCCCTTCCCTAATAAGACAGCCCTACCCTTGGAGAAAAGATCTCCAAAGATTGACCGGTCCCTAACATATGTTAATGAATAAATACTAGGACACCCTTCATCTCGCCTTTGTGAGGTTTGTTGACCTAGGACTGCCAGGCCAATCGTCCCCTCTTCTGCTGAGTATCACGAAGTCTCCTCTTTCGTTTCCTGAGTATCACGGGGCCCCTCTTCTCCGGCCGACCACAGGTGCTTCACTTTGTGAAGGGGGCACTTGTGTAAAAGAAGGCCTGTAAGTTCATTGCATTAAGGGATTGGGCTGTGATTGCCCAGCCGCTGGCTGGCGAGCCCTCTTTTTCTTTCCTGCAACACATAAAAATGACAAAATGTTACTTAAATTTAGAGTCTGTGGTCAGTAATTTGGCTCGGTTGGCAGGGTCTGGAGCAGTCAGATGCTGAAGAGACAGGCTGAGTGTGTGTATGTCGTAGGGCTGCTCTGTGCCTTATTTTCTGCATTCTTCTCCTTCCTTCCTTTCTGCAGCTGAGCTGGGTCTCTGCATTGTTTCCATTCAGAAAGGCTTTGTTCTTTCAGAAGGGATTATAAACTGTCTGACTGCTGGCCTAACCAGCCTCCATGTCACGGCTCCCTACCTTTCTTGTAGATCTCAAACTGGGTGTATTGTTTTTCATCTGAGGCATTTTGACTCTCTATGGGTCCTTCTCAGTCCAAAGGCCAGGACGGGAGCCACACTTCTGCTCAGTTCAGGTTAGACATTATGGTCCTTGGTCTATCGGTTTTGTTTAAAAACGGAACTGGTAGGCCAGCTTGAAATTAGTTTCTCCTTGATAGTTCTTGAAATCAAGATGTCATGATTTTGATCCAAGGGAAAAATTGGAAAGGTCTCCCCTGACTAGCTGGGATCCTGGTATTTGTGGGAGGGTAAGGCTCAAAAAGAGTGGAAAAAAAAAAAAGTTCTTAATTGCCTCCACAGATACCCAGGAGAAGTCACTGGGGAAATCAATCCCCAAATGAATCTCAGCATCTCCCCATTTTGCTTCTAGAGCTGACACCATCCTTGTATTAGATGACCAGTAGCCTCTGTATTTCCCTCCTCTGGGGGCACCAAGAATTCACAGTCTGACCTTAATAAGCTTTAATCTCCTATTGTCTCCTCTCCATCTCTACTAAGACATTTCACCCCAACCCTATCTATCTGACTGTCCTCCTAAATTATCTTTCCCATTGGCCACACAAACCTGTTCTTCCAGGCTCAGCTTCAGCTCCATCTCTGCAAAGAGGTAGGATTAATTTAACAGGCAGATGTCTATATGGAAAGCCAGGCCCTGTGCAGAATTTGAGGGATTCAGAATGCACTATGTCTAAAGGACAGTGCCTGACCTCAGGGAACTCACAGTCCAGTAGAGGAGCTCGACAGTAAAAAGCGAGAGGACAGTGTGGCAAGTACAACAGTGGGATTGTGGGTAAGCTCCGGAGAAGGCTCAGAAGAGGGAGTTGCTAGTTGCGTGTGTGGGGTCTGAGATGACATCTGAGACAAGATCTGAGGCTGAGAAGGGGCCTCCTCCTTTGTGAGTCTGGCTCCCCCAACGACACTCACCTTCACTGCCGCCCACAGCAAGATGAAGATCTTTTTTTAATTAATTAATTAATTAATTAATTAATATATTTTTTAAGATGAAGATCTTGCCCTCATGTTCCCCATGACCTGAGCACAGGGCCTGATACCTAATATGGGCTCAAATTTGTGAAGAGAGTAAATGGATCTCAGAGACAGGTTTTTCTCTCTATAAATACTTTATTCAGAGTTTTCCTGAACTAGCTAGGGGGATACATTCCTGCCTAAAGCTTCAGGAGGAATTGCCAAATTAGTACCCCCCCACTCCCTGTCATTTGCTCTTTTGCTGGTTTCCCAGTGTCCCTTGCTGCCTCCAAATGTGGCTCACCAAACCTTTCTTTTTAGAGAGCTCCAGGCCCCCAAATCTCTCCCTGAGAAACTGCTCTTACTGATTAAACCATGGTATACAATGGAATACTGTGCAGCTATGGGAATGGCGGGGAGGCTTTCCAATGTATCCCTTAAAAAAATTTATGTATTTATATTTTTGAGAGTGAGAGAAGGCAGGTGGGAGCTGAGAGGGACAAGAAGACTCTGTGCCGACATGAGGCCCGATCCCACAACCCTGAGGCCATGGCCTGAGCTGAAACCGGAGAGTTGAACGCTCAACTGACTGAGCCACCCAGACACCCCTTTATGTCCTATAATGTTAGGGTTGACTTTGGAACCATGTGAACGTTCACCTATGGGAAAAGAAAGAAGAAAACCTGAGCCTCACACTGAAGATGGTGAAAATTTACCCACATGTGCATGACTGATAGGTGATTGAATATTCGAGTTTCAACAAATTACTGGTTGAATGAGTTCAAAAGTATTTCCCCATAGCATCTTTGGGGATCTCCACTGTGGTCCTTTGGCCTCTCTCTTATCCCTAGAGAAAAAGGAGCTCTTGACACCTAGGCAGGGCTGGAGTCTGGAAAGACGGCACCAGGCACTTGGGGTCCTTCCTACCAAACCTGTCACTGATAGATAACCCATAGATAACCCGCCAAGCACCGGTTCTTTGATTCAAAGTCCTTTCACTTCAATGGTCTTTACTCCTAACATCCCTTGGGGAAGCGACGGAGCTGGGGTTAGTATTTTACAGTTAGGAAACTGGTTCAGACTTATGTGTTTGTGATTAGTTGGCCTTGAAGCTCAGAGAACCCAGATTTTTAGGAGATTCCTACACCATATCTCCACCCTAGACCCCTTTCCTGGGTCCAGATTCTTTTTTTTTTTTTAATGTTAATGTTTCTTTTCTTTCTTTCTTTCTTTCTTTCTTTTTTTTTTTTTTTTTTTTTTTTAAGATTTATTAGAGAGGGAGAGAGGGAGGGCATGCAAGCACATGAGTAGGGGGAGGGGCAGAGGGAGAGAAATCTTCAAAGTAGACTCTTGGCTGAGTGTGGAGCCTAATGTGGACCTCGATCTCACGACCCCGAGATCATGACCTGAGCGGAAACCAAGAGTTCGACACTTAACTGACTGAGCCACCTAGGTGCCCCTAGGTCCATCCAGATCCTTCTATGTGACCACCCATCAGATATTTCTACCAGGATGTCTTATGCACCTGAGCATGTCAAAGATGCTGCCTCTTCCTCCAGCCACAGCTGGTTCTGTTTCCCAATCCCACTGAAGAGCACAACCATACACTGCGTTACCTAAACACAAATCTGGGTGTCAGTTGTGATTATTCCCTCTCCCTCACAATCCTCCAACTTACGTGACCCCACCCCCATCCCTCAGGGCTGACCTAGACATCTCCCAATTCTGTTAGTGACTCCAACTCTGCAGCCATTGCCCTAATCCAAGCTCCCTGCATCTGCTTACCATTATTATAGCAGTCTCAAACCTGGATCCCACTCCAATCCATCTGTGGCATTTCAGGCAGTCATCATTCCAAAATGCAAAGCTCATTACATCATCTTCTGGTTTAAAATCGTCAGTGGCTACTAATTATAATTAAGATAAAGTCCCAACTCCTTATTGGGTCTTACAGGATCTTACAGGATCTGGTTCTGTTTTCCCCCTCTCTCATATAAAGTCATCTGGGTTTGGTATTTTTTGTTATAAGTAGATTTTATTTTATTTTTTTAAAGATGTCAATTATTTGGGCAGCCCTGGTGGCTCAGCTGTTTAGTGCTGCCTTCGGCCCAGGGTACGATCCTCGAGACCTGGGATCGAGTCCCGTGTCGGGCTCCCTGCATGGAGCCTGCTTCTCCCTCTGCCTGTGTCTCTGCCTCTCTCTCTCTCTTTGTGTCTTTCATGAATAAATAAAATTAAAAAAAAAAGAAAGAAAAAAAGATTTCATTTATTTATTCATGAGAGACACAAAGAGGCAGAGACATAGGTAGAGGGAGAAGCAGGCTCTCTGTGGGGAGCCCGATGTGGGACTCAATCCCGGGACCCCGGGATGTGACCTGAGCCAAAGGCAGATGCTCAACCACTGAGTCACCCAGGTGCCCTCTTTTTTTCCAACTTCTTGAGGCAGATGCTTATTGTCAGCTCATCATCTATAAGTAAGTATGGAAGTTGTTAGGAGGTTTTAAGTTTCCCTTTAGCTGTGTCCCACAAGTCTTAATATTTTGTATCTTCATTATTATATTCTGTTCTAAGCATTTTAAAATTTCCATGATGACTTTTTTCTATAATCTATGTGTGTTCTAAAATCTTCAAATGCATTTTTAATCTTTTTTTTTTGGGTGAAGATTACCATATTAATTAACTCTAGGGTCACAAAATCACTCTCCAATCTGTCCTGGATACTCCCTAGAGCTTCAGTTCCCAGAAACATGCTTTTTGGCCTTTGGACCTTTGCAAGCGAGGCAGCCTCTGCCTGGGCCCCTCCCCCACTGTTAGCTCCTACTCAACTGGCAGGCCTTGTTTTTTTTTTTTTTTTTTTTTTTTTTTAATTTTTATTTATTTATGATAGTCACACAGAGAGAGAGAGAGGCAGAGACATAGGCAGAAGGAGAAGCAGGCTCCATGCACCGAGAGCCCGACGTGGGATTCGATCCTGGGTCTCCAGGATCGCGCCCTGGGCCAAAGGCAGGCGCCAAACCGCTGCGCCACCCAGGGATCCCCAGGCCTTGTTTTTTTTCCCCCTTTTTACTTCAAGAGAAATCATTTCCTCTGCAAGCTTGCTTTGACCTCCAAATTGGGATTGGGTGGCCCTTCTGCTTTTCTAAGTGCTCTCATAGCAACGTGTACTTACCACAAACTCCTTGAAGACCTTGCTTAATGCTTGGCACATACCGGGTGGGCAGTAACGAGTTGTGGAATGAATAGAGCAACTCATGCACTCTCATTTGCTGGTAAAAAATCCCATTCTGGAGCCACAGGAACACAACACAGGCATTGCTGCTTTCCTCTTCTCAATGATAATATGCATACTATCTCTTTTCATGGTTATGGTCCATCTCTGGCCGGTCATCCCACCCTACACTGTGCTGCCCAGGGCCCTGAGAGGCCTAGTCTCTGAAGCAGGGCTGGGGTAGGCTGGACTCAAGAGGCTTCGCCCTCTCCGGCTCCAGACCAGAGTCCCTGCACTGAGCCTTCTTGCCAGCAGGTGGCACTTGAAGCCTGAAAGCTGAACTCTTGCCTCGGTTCCCTCGCTTTTCTAAGCCTCTTGGGGCACATAACCCGGCTTGGGCTATGCTAAGCCTTGGAGAGGATGCTCCATCCAGCTGGGGCACCTGGCTCCTGGCTCCCATACTGCTGTCCCTTCTCTCCTGTCTGGCAGCAGCTGTGCCCTGGACTTCTCCTTTCTTAGACTCCAGTTCAGTTTAAGTGCATATGCTTTAACCAGAGCTAAAATTAGGTGGGGCACTAGAAGCTATTAATATGATTTTTGAAGAGCATGCATATTCTTAAACGATTTTTCTTAGAAAGTCTCTCTCCATATTCTCTCTGCTTGTCCTTGTGGATGATGCTGAGCCCAGGGTCACAAGGAAACCCAGCAGCCTGGGTTCCCTCTGAGTTTCTTTCTCTCCCTGAAGCCTAAGGGCTAGAACTGGGGAATTTATTTTTTTATTTTCATTTTTTTTTAAGATTTTATTTATTCACAGAGACACAGCTAGAGAGAGAGAGAGGCAGAGACACAGGCAGAGGGAGAAGCAGGCTCCATGCAGGGAGCCTGATGTGGGACTCGATCCCAGGTCTCCAGGATCACGCCCTGGGCTGCAGGCGGCGCTAAACCGCTGCGCCACCGGGGCTGCCCTGGGGAATTTATTTTTAAGAAATAGAGAACATCAGCAAACACAGAGAAAGGCTGTGGGTATGTGGGAGAAATTTATTGTGGTATTGCTAATATCATTTTTACATTGTCCAAGAATTATTTTAAAATTAGCTTTTGGTAGTGGACTATTTCTTTGACGGTGTCACTGCTCTGGGTCTGAACTTTGTGGATGACAATCCCATAAACATTACATTGATTACAGCAGTGTTGTTAGGGGTGGGCAAGTGGTCCTTGGGAGGCAGAGGTGGGGCTACTAGTCTTGTCAGGAAGATAGTCCAGGTGGGCTTAGGAGGAGACAGCTTGAGTGGAGTCTTTTTTTTTTTTTTAATGATTTTATTTATTCATGAGAGACACAGAGAGAGAGAGAGGCAGAGACACAGGCAGAGGGAGAAGCAGGCTCCATGCAGGGAGCCCAACGTGGGACTCGATTCTGGATCTCCAGGATCACACCTTGGGCTAAAGGCAGCGCTAAACCACTGAGCCACCCAGGGTGCCCTGGAGTGGAGTCTTGAGGAGGGGAAGGTTATTCTATCTAGGTAGAAGAAACAGTTTGGATAAAAAGAGAAGCATGTATCAGCCTTTTGTACTTCCCAGTGCTCCCAGCCTATCCCACATGCTGCCTAGTGAAATCCTCTCAGCCTGCTCACATGCCACCTTGCTCAAGGACTTCTTTGGCGGACCCTGGCCTCTTCTGGGTGATTTAGCTGGTACCTCTTACCTGCACATTTAACCCTATTGTGCCAAAGTGTGGCCATCCTGTCTTCTTGAGCACCTGGACCCCCTATGCTTTCTCAGGCACTCCTAGCGGCTAAAGGAGCCCAGCTGAAATTCCATGTACCTGTGGTAGGTGAGTGCCCTTGACAGAGGGTTTCAAGATGTAGGTAAGATCTTTACCCTATCCTGCTGTGCTCTGGTTTTCAGCTTCCGTGAACCCAGGCCAATCAGCAGATCTCTTCTTGCGGGAGAATGAATGCCCATGAAGGCTGTGAATGGGACTTCTCTTGCAGGCTGGAGAAATGAGGGTTGTGGAAAAGAGTGATTTTGGGATTCTGGGACAAATTTAAGAAAAGCTCTCATTGGGCAGCCCTGGTGGCACAGTGGTTTGGTGCCGCCTGCAGCCTGGGGTGTGATCCTGGAGACCCGGGATCGAGTTCCATATCGGGCTCCCTGCATGGAGCCTGCTTCTCCCTCTGTGTCTCTGTCTCTCTCTCTGTGTCTATGAATAAATACATTTAAAAAAATCTTAAAAAAAAAAAAAAAAAAAGAAAAGCTCACATTTTGCCCCAGAGCAATGAGCAAGGCAAAGACCACACTTGGGTACCATAATTCATATCCCAAGAAAGGAGAGCGGAAGGCAGAGAGGTAGGTGAGTGGCAAACTCATTTGAAAAATAATCTAATCTGCTCCCAGAAAGGATGCTGGAAATGAAGTTGTGAAGTTGCTCTGGAGAAAATGCTGGGGTTGGCACTGTCACAGGTGCAGAGACCCAGGCCTCCGCTCTTAATTGGCTGATGAACATTTCCCACCAACTTCTAGGGCTCAAAGGAAGCTCTGGGTTTGGTATGGTGGTTCTGTTACTGGACTCAAGACACTGTCAGGCCAGGGAGCATTACCTGGGGACGTTCTGGAGGCTGCAGGAATTCTGGAGGAGAACTGAAGGAGATACTTTTGGACCTGAAGAAACCTGAGAACTCATTAGGCTCAACCCTGTCATTTTGCAGTTAAGGAAACAGATGGGAAATTACTTGTTCAAGGCCATACTGAGTTAGTGAGAGGTGAGTCCGTATAAAACACTGGTTGTTTTGACTCTAAAATTTAGGTCCACTACACCAGATGATTTCTCTTATACACCACCCCATCTTAGTTCCTAATTGTGGAGTCTGAGTTACCAAGGACTGTGTACCTGGCCCAAGATGATGCCATCCAAACTGTGCTAGGACAACGCCACCACTGCCCTCCAAATGCCCTCACTTTTAGCCTTTCAACAGGAAGAACCAGACTGTGGTAGAAGGAAACAGGCAGGATCTCAAACCCAGTGGAGAAATGAAATGACAAGTACCCCAGAGGATCCTAAAATAAAAGACACAAGAGCCTTTTGTGGGGGTAGGGGGAGTTTATTGTAAACTGTTCTAATTAAAGTGATATTTTACGAGGGTTTAAGACAGAGGGCAGACAGGCTCTGAGCCAGGCTTCAGCTTCAGAGGGCCGCTCCTGGAGGGGAAATGGCACTTGCAGGGAACACAGACTCAATCACTGCTGCTCATTAGGCACCGAGTTATGGCAGAGTCCTCCTAGGGAGCCCAAGAGCCATGAAGCAGCTGCTTGAAATTCCAAATCTTGCTCCAAATCCCGCTGTGCCTATCACCTGCCCGGAGCAGGCCTCAGAACCATCCTGGGGACTGACATGGATCCTTTCTCTGGCCCAGGCTGCCCGGCTCTTCCTCATGACCGTTCATCACAGGCTTCCTTCTGCCTTTCAGAGGTCTTCCCAACTTGTGGCTTAAAAACACCAGCAGGAGGAAAAGCAAAGAATGTTCTTAATGTAAATCCACAGCAAAAATTACTCGAGAACTGTTTCCCAGGGTTTGCGGGTATGTGGGTGGTTCCTTGCATTCTTCATCCACAGGGTAATTTGAATGCATGGTGCTGATGAAGATGCCAGAAGCCTGAACTTTTGGGACTTGTTCACGTTTTTGAGAACCTATGGGGATAATCACTGGGCAGAAAGAGAGCTGAGCAAAAATGCTTTGCCAAAGAAAGGGTGGAGAGGAGAAACTGGTTGAATCCTGAGATCATTCCCAAGAGGAAGGGAGCGCTACTTCCAGAAGCAGCAGCCAGAAAGCTTGTGCCAAGGCTCTGCTCAAGGGGTCAGGGTGCTCTGGGTGGAGGCGGTGGTCCCTCTCACAGTTCTGGGTTACTGTTTAGGCAAAGCGAAGTCCCAGGCAGTTTCCTGTGCGCATTTCCACATGGCCTGCATGAGGCGGGTGAAGCCCATGTCTTTGGGCTTCTCTAGGCCTCTCATCAGCCGCTGCTTCATGATGGAAACAAATTCCTTATTGCTCAGCTCCCCATTGCCTAGAGGAAGAGGCAAACACAAGAGGGATAAGTGGAGGCCTTTGAACAAAGACGCTGAGAAAATGCCATCATTCACACCCACATCACATGTGGGTTCCAGAGCCCAGTGCACCCTCACAGCCAAATTTAATTCTCTTGGCTTCAAACAAATGGTTTGCTCCTTCCTTGATGTTTTGGATTATAACTCAGTGGCAGGTTAGTGTAGTATGATAAAAGTTGAACAAGAATATATCGTAGGTCAGGTCCTATACTAGGAGTTGACAATAAAGAGGTAAACAGGACCTTGTCCTTTGAGATACAACCAGGATGTGGGAGAGACAAATATATTATTTTGACAGGGTGGCAAATGCCAAAGTGGGGTGAACAGAAGATGCTATGGGGGGCACAGAGGAAGAGATCTAACCCAGGCTCAGCATAGTGCAAGCACAGAGCAATAAAGGCTTCCTGGAGGTGACTCCTAAGTTGAATCCCAGAGGATGAGCAGAAATTGGCCAAGTAGGAGGGAGTGAGACAGAGGAGGCTTTCTAGGTAGTGGTTCATTCTAGTCGCATGAGCAAAGGCATAGGCAGGGAGCAGGCTGTTGGGTACCTAGGAACTGCTGTACACAGGGGTGGGGAAGTAAACAGAAGGGGTGGGCAGGAGACAGGTCCCCAAGGGTCTTGTATTTTCATTAAAGTGTTTGCGCTTTATCTTCCAGGAGTGGAGCGGAAGGAAGGAAAGGACTGCAAGTAAGTAAGTGAGATGGAGTTAGATTTCCATTTTGGATGGATTTCTCTGGCTGGATATGGGGATAGGACAAGAGAACCACATAACTGGAATACAGGAATCAATCGGGAAGACTACTGCCATAGTCCAGGTGAGAGATGAAGTAGGGTTTTCACAGTAAAAACCAAAATCAAAAATCTGGCTTTGGGTTAAGCCTATTTTCTCATGGCCTCCCATTTCGCCCTCTTCAGTGACAGTCTCTTAGGTCTGGAGAGCAACTTGGAGTGTGTCTGGTTTAACCAAAGGTCAACCTCTTCAGCCACACAGAACAGGAACCATGTCAACAGTAGAGAACAGTTACCCTTTAACTACACGCCTAGGAGTAAAGGTCTGCTGCTGACTAAAAGAACGGCAGCCATTTCTGGTGGGGATAAGACAACAGGAAGCCAGCAAACAGACTCTTACTAACAACTGGCCTGGGAAGAGAGTGGAAAGAAGGAACACAGGGTTTACTTTTGTGGAGAGTACCTGAAAACCTAAACTGGCCCATGTTTTCTGGCTGGAGGGAGCATGGAGAGCCTCAGAGGTACCTCATAGCAAGGAGGAGATTAGGAGATTAGGAGACCTAATCTATGGTTTTCAAAGTCAGGAGAAGGATTATCTTTGGGAGAGGAAGTGACTGGAAGGCAGTACCAGGGGGCTCTGTGGTCCTGCTAATGTGATGTTTCTGGATAATGCTGGTTATACAGGTGTGTTCAGTTATTATTTTTTAAGAATTTATTTATTTGAAAGAGAGCATGAGAGAGAAAGTGAGTGAGCACAAACTGGGGGGCAGGGAAAGGCAGAGGGAGAGGGAGAAGCAGGCTCCCCACTGAGCAGGGAACCGGATGCTGGGCTTGCTCCTAGGACCCTGGGATCATGTCCTGAGCTGAAGGCAGAGGCTCAACTGACTGAGCTACCCAGGTGCCCCAGTGCGTTCAGTTTTTAAAAATTTAGCAAGGTGTTTACTTATGATATTTGCACTTTTCTGTATGTATATTATACTTCAATATAAAGAGTTAAAATGTAGCCTGGCTGGCTGAAAAGTGACCAATAATATGGCTTATTAAGAATACAATTAAAAGGGCACCTGGGTGGCTCAGTCGGTTAAGCATTTGCCTTCAGCTCAGGTCATGATCTCAGGGTCTTGAGATTGAGCCCTGTTGGGCTCCTTGCTCAGTGGGGAGTCTGATTTTCTCCCTCTGCCCCTCCCCCTATTTGTGCTGTGTGTCACTCTCTCTCAAATAAAAAATAAAATCTTAAAAAATGGAATATAATTAAAAGAACAAAAAAGGTCTAAATGAGATTCTTAATATCTTTATAAGAGAGGCTGAAGATGAAAAAATCTGAGGTCATTTAGACTATCATGGGATTTGCTTCCTGCTTCCCTAAGGCCAGAGCTAATCAATGTGAATGGCTTCTGCTACTTATGAAGCAAGTATATGACTGAATGTCATCTGTGTGCATGTGTCATCTGTGAGTGCAACTCTAAATTCTGTGATGAACAAGTCTGAAAAGTCAATGTCCTCTGGCATTTTGACCTAAGATCTAGAGCTTGTAGAATAACAATGGCTTTTAAATTTAATATGCACTTCCTTTTTCTGTAGATAAAAACAAACAAACCAACCCAGAGGTGTTAAATGATTTTTTTAAAGGTGACTCAAGTAGATATTGACAGAACCTCCTTCTAAAAGGCTGGAAAATCCAATTTCATTTCTCAGGCCTTCCTAGGAGAAGAGGGGCACTGTGAGGCCGCTTGCCTTTATTCTCATATTTACTTTATGGACTGGCTCTCTGGCTTCAAAAATTATAAAATTAAGTGTTTTTTGGAAAAAACCTCAAACCAACTAGAAGTGATTTTGCAAAAACAAAATCTGAGGGAAGCTAAACTGTAGAGCAGTGCTCTTCATTAGAACCATCTTTCATGAGGGAATTTTTTTTTTTTTAATCTGTGCTACTTAATATGGTAGCCACTGGTCACATGCAGCTATTGAGTACTTGAAATGTAGCTAGACAGACCAAGGAACTGTTTTCAGTTGTTAATTTTAATTGATCTAAATTTATTTTTATTTATTTTTTTGTTTATTTATTTAAGATTTTTTATTTATTCATTCATAGAGACACAGAGAGAGAATGAGAGTCAGAGACACAGGGCAGAGGTAGAAGCAGGCTCCATGCAGAGAGCCTGACCTGGGACTCGATCCAGGGTCTCCAGGATCATGCCCTGGGCTGCAGGCAGCACTAAACTGCTGAGCCACCGGGGCTGCCCTAATTGATCTAAATTTAAATAGCCACATGTAAGTAGTAGTATCATTTTGGACAGGGCAGCACTAGAGAATAACCCACCCCTACCCGAGGGTGAGGCCATCTTCTTGTTCTAACCCTGGAACAAAACAAGGTTTGACTCAGACCTTGGTTGTGGGTGCAGGTGGGAGGTTTAGATAACTCAAGTTCAACTAGGTAATTTCAATAACTTAAGAAACACCTATTAGGTGCAAAGTACTATCCGAGGTACCTATGGAGGAGTCCAAAGGTGAACAAAGGACTTGCAACTACCCTTAAAAGGCTCATAATTTATTTACTGCAGGGTTATTTACAATAGCCAAGATATGGAATCAGCCCCAGTGTCCATCCACGCTGACTGGATAAAGGAGATGTGGTGTGTATGTATGTACATGTACGTACACACACACACACACACACACACAGACACACACACCCTGGAATACTACTGAGCCATAAAAAGCAATGAAATCTTGCCATTTGCAATGACATGGATAGAGCTAGAGAGTATAAGGCTAATAAGCAAAATCAGTCAGAGAAGGACAAAAACCATATGATTTTACTCTTGTGGAATTTAAGAAACAAAATGAGCAACAGGGGAAAAAAGAGAGAGAGAAAAAGAGACAAACCAAGAAACAGGCTCTTAACTAAGGAGAACAAACTGATGGTGACCAGAGGGGAGGTGGTGGGGGGGATGGGTGACATGGGTGATAGGGATGAAGGAGGGCACTTGTGGTGATGGGCAGTGGATGATGTATGGAATTGTGGAATCACTATGCTGTACACCTGAAACGAATAGAACATTGTATGTTAACTCACCGGAATCAAAGTGAAAACCTTAAAAAAAAAAAAAAAAACCTCACAACTTAGTAGGGAAGATAGGTCATATACACAGAGGTAGAGAGTAACATGCTGTAATGAAGACAAATTGAAACACGTTAAGGAATAAAAAAGCCGAAGGGATTCACTATGCCGGGGCCAGAAGGAAGGTTTCACCAAGGCAGGAACTTCTGACCTGCTTCCTGGATTCCACTGGTCTTACTTCCTAGAGGGAAGATGAACAATGAATCCTGGCTGTGACACAAGCAGTAGAGGTAACAGAATAGAGGGAAGCTGCCAGCTTTGATTCATATCCTCGCTATGCTATCTACTACTACCTGTGTGCTCCTGGGGAAACGACTCAGCCTAAGTCTCAGCATCCTTATCTGGAAAATGTGGTGAAGAACAGTTCTTACAGTCAGAGAATTACCTGAGTAGCTTAGCACAATGCCTGGCTCTTAGTAAGCACCGAGGAAAAGGGTAAGGTTCTACTGTGAACATCAGTAGTAGTATTATGCCAGGACACATAGCTGAGAAATGACACCACAGTGGAACCAGGACCTCTTAAATGGGCTCAACTACAGAGTGGTCACAGACACCACAAACCACTGCAAGCTAGAGGGCAAAAATGGAATGTGAATGACTGCAATGTGCTTTGGGAGGTAGAGAGGTCAGGACCACCTTTCTAGATGCACTCAGATAATTGTGTGCTCCTGGTCTATTAAGGGGCAAGTTGAGTCTAATATTTTTGTTTCCTTTTTTTTTTTTTTTTTTTTTTTTTTTTTAGTTTTTATATTTGAGTTTACTTTTACAAACACTACTGGAATTGAATTGTTTCCTTTGTTAAGATCTTTATGGTCATACATTAATTTAGGCCTATAGGCAAATTGGAGTTACAAGAAGAAATGGAAAACACAAACCAGGACCTATGGTTATAGTTCTCAAGTGATGATGCGGAGGGCTGAGCTACTGGTGTGGGAAAGGGGTAAGTTGAAGAGGTACAGGCTAGTGCACTGGAGCTGTCTGCAAGGCTCCGTTATAAACAATGTCTACTTCAAGGACAATCTAACTCCAGAGGGCCCCACTCACCATCGCAGTCAAAGAGCGCAAACACCACATCACACACATGGTCGGAGAGTTCCACTTTAGCTACTGTCCTGGCCACCTGCTGCATGGTCACTGAAAGAAGAGAGATGCTGAATTAGTACAGCAGAGGGACTTTCAGTTTGCGGTCTCTGAATGAGTGGGATAAAACTACTCGGTCATAATAAAAAGTTTTCAACTATACTTAAGTCATATTTAAGAAAATGAGAATTTGGTTTTAACCCAAAACATCCTTTCCTTTTCATCTCAGGTTCCATTCTTTTCTTTTTAAAAAAGATTTCATTTATTCACTTGAGAGAACATGCACACAAGCAGCGGGGAGGGGCAGAGGAAGAGGGAGAAGCAGACTCCCCGCTGAGCAGGGAGCCCGATTCAGGGCTTGATCCCAGGATCCCAAGATCATGACCTGAGCTGAAGGTAGATGCCCAGTTGACTGAGCTACCCAGGTGCCCCTAGGATCCATTCTTTTCTACTGCTGCTATATTTTAGGAGGTATATACAGTTAAGTAAGAGTGCCTGATACTAAGTTCATAGAGACAGAAAGTAGATTAGTGGTTACCAGGGGCTAGGATGATGGGGAATGGGAAATTAGTGGTCAGCAGATACAGATTTTCTCTTTGGGGTGATGGAAACATTTTGGAAGTGACAGTTGCACAACAGTGTGAATGTAATTAATGCTGATGATTTGTACAGTTAAAAATGGTTTAACTGTCATCTTTATGTTAATATATATGTCACCACAGTAAAAATTAAAAAAAATTAAATTTTATCCACTTATTTGAGAGAGAGAGAGACAGAGACAGAGCACAAGCATGAGACATGGGGAGGGGCAGAAGGAGATGGAAAGGGAGAGAGAATTTCCAGGTGACTCCCCACCATGCATGGAACCTGATGCAGGACTCGATCCCATGACTCTGAGATCATGACTTGAGCTGAAAACAAGTTGGATGATAAACCCACCGAGCCACCCTGGCACCCTATACCATAGTAAAAATTTAAAAGGTGAAAAATCCACATAATATTTAAGCATGGGATTCTAATGGTCTAGAGCATGCATTGGTGGTTCTCTTATTACCAGGAGTGTGCCTTGAGAAAAAAACTAAGAATGCCCGATATTGCAATAGTCTCCATCTTGGCATCTCTCTCTGGCAGGAAAGAATATGATGATGAAAAAGTCAAGGAAATAAGCAGGCAGCAAAAGAATGAGAGGTGGGGAATGAGGAGGTTTGTGTCAGGACACTAACAGGCATCACCTTTCCTTTGCTGACTGCCAGCTAAGGACCTGCATCCATGAGCTCCTTGCCCCTCCTCCTGGCCTTCCATCAGCCACTCTTTCTTTTCAACTGTGCCCTCTGGGGTAACAGTGGGCCCCCATATCACTAATTCAGTGTCTGTGGCCTTTTTTGTTTTGTTTTGTTTTTCTTCTTCCAGACCTCCACGGAAAATCTCTTCTCTCTTACCATTTTCTCTTTATCTGACATTTACTGTTAGACACTGGCAATCATGTGAAAATTGGGTTCTCATGAAAGACAAGCCAGGAAAGGTTAGGCCATTTCCACTACCTATTCTCACTGTCTGTCCTCAAACCTGATCTAGGGGCACGTATAATTTATGTTATTGCTTATGGACACTTATCTTAAGTGAGGTAAACCTCACGGGAAAGAAAAGGATTGACTTTTACTTATCAATCAACTAGCAATGAAGTGTTCTAAATATTAGATTTAAAGATTAGATTCACCCAGAAGCAGTGTGAACTTGAATTAAAGTCAGTGTGCCTTCTCTGTGGATTTGGTTCCTATTAATTTCAGTTCTTTCCTGTCATTTTCTCCAGCATTCAACCTTTCACTTGGCCTCAGTCACCTCTATGTATTCACCACAGCGCCCCCAAGGTTGGCAGATACAAGTACCAGAGCAAGGCAGAGAAGCAAGGAGGGGATGCAGGAGAGAAACTGCTTGGAGTCACCAGACTCTGAGCTCTGCTCTGGCTCCACCACCCATTTGCTGGGTGACCCTGATGAAGTCTCTTGAAATCGCTTTAAATTTAATTTTTTCATATTCATATGAGGGGATGCCACAAAATAACTGTTGAGGGGCTTAGCAGTCCAAAGAACAGTTTGTTGGTGTTTTTGAGAATCTGAGGGTGGAGGTATACAGAGACAGCTGAGGATCTCTATGACAAAGGGTATAGGAAAGTCGTATTGGCCACAAGTTAGGCTATGCCTTAGTGTTCACAGCCTCTGGCTTGAGGGGGACGGCTGCCCAGGAGGGCAAGAAGAGCCAGTTTTCTCACCCACACCCAGGATGTTAGTTAGGGTGAAGGAGGAATCAAGATCCCTTGGAACTTCAAGACTTCAGCAGAAGGTATTTCAGCGGATGTTCATGAGATGTGGTTAACTGCCGACAGGGGAGCTGGAGAATCTGCACAACTGCAGAAGTTCTGGGGTTTAAAAACTTTGCCTTGTAGGTCTAGATACTTGATTTTCTCTGCTGGCCCAGGAAGAACTGATTCCTGCTAACTAAACTGCCCAAGGAAGGAACAGAAATCAGCATGCCAATTTACAACAAGAATAGTAACTGTTAAGAGAACTAAAATGGTAACAGCTGGTTATTATACTTCTCAGTTGGAAAATCTAACTAAGGAAATTCAATTCATCTCAGAAGATTGCTCAGTGCAAACAGAATCGGATCAGAAGGAACTGAATGCCTCAGACTGTGATAGAACTATCCTTTGCAGTCACAGAATATGTTCTGAGAAGTGGATTAAAACCGGCTTTGTATTCGATAAACAGTCGCTTTGTTATTAACCATTCCTTTGTCTGCATTTCACATCAATCCCACACTTCCATCAAAACTGATAACTAGCCTCTTTTTCTCTTTCCCATTTCCTTCCATTCTCTCAGGGCAGAGTACCCGCTGCTGATTCCTCTTGATGTTCCAAGTGCCCATCCTTTGCACCACGAAGACTGGTAGGGTCCTTTCCTCTAGATAAACCATTAACTAAATAGGATCCAAGGATATCAGTGACTGCTCTTGACAATTTTTAGTGAAAAGCTCACTGAAGTGGTACTTAGTGGTTACAGAACAGGGACCTCTGGAGGCCACCAGCAGGAATGCCTCATTATCAATGCCATCACTTGACAGAACAATTACAGATTACATTCTGTTTCACTTGGAGACGGTTACCAGGGCTGCTAAGTCACTGTAACTCAAACTACTGGGATGTCATCAGCTAGGGGTGCCCTTTCCCTGTCCAAGATCCTCAGGTCCCCAGGGTATGAATCAGAGCAGTGGAGGAAACAAATCTTTAACTAGCTGGTGAGCTGTCAAAATGTGAGCTCTTGGGAACAAGCAAGATGATAGCAGATTACAAGCCACATGCTTGACGGCTGGTCCTGAGAGTTGGCTCATTTATATTTGCTTCCACATCCCTGAGTCAGAAAGTCATAATTAAATCATAGCAAGCAGGGATGCCCGAGTGGCTTATCGGTTAAGCGCCTGCCTTCAGCCCAGGGCATGGTCCTGGAGACCCGGGATTGAGTCCCACATCAGGCTTCCTGCATGGAGCCTGCTTCTTTCTCCCTCTGCCTGTGTCTCTCATGAATAAATAAATAAAATCTTAAAAAAAAAAATCATAGCAAGCAGAACACTGCCCTCCTCCCCCACTGCCCCACCCAGCTTTTGACCTCCCCAGGTAGACCAGGATTCTGGAATCTGGGTCTTTCTCACTGATGATGCTAACTGATTGATGGCTGGGATTCTAGTTTGTAATCTGAAAGATGTCTGCCTGGAGCGTGAAGTCACCCTGGAGAAGGTCTAGGTTTCCAAGGCCTATATACTTCTTTGGTGCAAATGTGGTCCTGCTGCCCGAACAACAGATGGACAATGAGATGGGGTGATTTCTACTAGATTAGGATAAGGAAGAATGTGTAGAAGCGGGCTCAGCTGGCTCTTGAAAATGTGGTACCCTTTTGAAAAGTCCAGACAGAATCGAATCTGAGTTGTGCCAGGTCCCCAGTCTCCTCTCTGGCAAGGTCCATAGCTGGAGAGTTCAGTAGTAGGAAGAACATATGCTGAGTCTGTGTGACTACAATGTCAGAAGCTACGTTACACAGAGTTATTTACCACAGTTGTCGAACAGAAGAAGGGAGAGTTCTGCAGGGATAAGAGACCAGATATCCACTTGGAATCAGAGACTCTTAGGACTAGAAGAGAACCTCAGAGAAAGTGCAAAATCCAGAGAATAATTTGCTCAGCGGGCAGCGGACCTAGGTCTAGAATCTAGGTCTCCCGACTTCCAGCCCATAATCTTTTCTGTATGCACCCTGGGTCTACTTGCACCTGTATATGGACAATACTGATTCCTCTATGAAAGTGTCCCCCTAGACAACAGAGAAAGCTCAGGTAAAAGAAAAAGCTGGTTGGGGAATCCTCAGTGCTAGTGGGCAGAGATCAGTAACTGAATAGCTGGAGGCTGTGAGGAGGAGTCAGCATTATGGTTTGATCACAGATCTGATTGCCCTATATGCTGGAAGACATTAGCATTCCCTTCAAACTTCTAGTAATTTCGGGGATAATTTAAAAAGTTTATTTACCTGCAACCCAATGAAAAACACGTGAAACAGGGCAGCCCTGGTGGCTCAGTGGTTTAATGCTGCCTTCAGCTCTGGGCCTGATCCTGGAGACCCGGGATCGACTCCCACATCAGACTCCCCGAATGGAGCCTGTTTCTCCTTCTGTCTGTATCTCTGCCTCTCTCTCTTTCTCTCTCTGTGTCTTTCATGAATAAATAAAATCTTAAAAAAAAAATACAACAACAAACAAGTGAAACAGAGGTGGCCCTGGGAGCTCTTCCCCACAGTTGCCTCTGATGCACAGATCTGGCTACGATGATGAGCGAGCATGACCCAGTTAGAAGCTGCCTGTCTCTTCCTAATTGCAAAGGTGTTTGGAAAGGTGATACTCCAAGTTGGGCTGGCAGTCTCTGGCTGTGTGGCCATGTGATTATTCCTGCCTTCCTGGACTGCAGCGGAAAAAATGAAAAGCTGGCTTGTGACTGCCAAGGTTAAGTGAGGGGAGACATTTCTGCTTCAATCCTGGAAAGGCTAATGATACAGATGCCTTCGTTTCTTCAGTCCGTCCCTAGATGGCTTTGGGGGTGTGGTGGGGATAGGTAGAAGGATTCTCCCTCGGAGAGCACTGTCCTTTCTTTTGTATCTTCTTTCAAGGCACTTTGGCTAAGAGAACACACACATTTCAACCTGATTCTGGGGGGCGGGGGAGGCGGGAAGGACAGCATTCATGGGAACTAGCAATTTAAGCAGCTAAGAGCAGAGCAGTATACCAATAATGAAAATAACAATTCCTTGTTCTTCCTGGTGCTTTTAAGATGTAGGTGGGTTGACCCCCTCTGTGTACTCCGGCTGCCACCTAGTCAGAGGTGATGTTGGTGGTCCTAGCTCCTAAATACCAGAACATGCAACAGAGAAAACCTGAATCTCAGGTTTTCTGAATCTCAGGGCATCATCCCAGATGACTGCTTCGATGAGCTTTACGTGCTTAATCTAGTATAAACTGATTTAGAGTTAAGTTTATTGCCATTATCCATTATCTAATATCTGGCTTCAAAAGTCCTCATCATATTCTGTTCACAAAAGGCAAACATTTTTACCAGCACCACTGGGAAGTGATTTCAGCTGATGCACCCATAGAATGATCAATTTAGTGGGGGAGACTGTATATGCCATTAAGACTGAGAAATATGTAGGAGAAATTATCAGACATATTAATAGACACATATGGGTTACAGTGGACTAGTGTGTGTTTGGGAGGAGGTACATTTTGGATCTGAATTCTAAAGGATTAAAGAGATGCCTGCTCCAGATTTGAGCATGTATGATAGTGGGTGATGTGGGGTGGGGGGGGGGGTGGAGGAGTCAATCTGAATAAAGTACTGAAAGCGGCAAGGGATGCTAACGCCTGACTAGTGAGCGAGAACAGAAGGTGTAGGGGGTGGTGAGAGCATCAGGATAGATTTTACAGAGGGACAGTTAAGGCCTGTTGCAAGGAAACCTTTATAACAAAGCCAGCTCTTACTTGGAGACCAACTTCCCATATTCACTTGTTTTTGCCTCCTTAACTCTTTAAATTCTCATTCTTTTTACTTGAAAAAGCTGGTTTTCATTAGCTAATACATTTATCTGTTTCAAAATTCAAATGGTACAAAAGGGTCGAAGTACCCTTCCCAACCTTATCTCCTAGTCACCTAGTTGTCCAGGGGCAACCAATATCTCCAGTTGCTCCAGAAATGTGGATATAAAAATCAAATTTTCATTCTTCATTTCTTTCCACAAAAATAGTAGTATGCTAAATACATGGTTTTGCTTTACTCATTTAACAACATCTCTTAGGAAGAATGCCATACCCTTACATAAATAATTCTTTTTTAACAGCTGCATAGTATTCCACTGACAGGATATATCATTTATGTAACCAGTTCCTAATTTATCCTAACCTCAATCTTGAGGAGGGAGTACCTTTTATTGCCCTTCCCTTTACAACATTACTTCCTTGGTGGCCTACAGTTGTCAGCTTCAATAGAATTTGAATCTCTGGTAGCGTCAAGGAGGGGAACTGATATATTTAAAATCTGCCTTGCTGAAATAATGTATAAGGTTAAATACTCTTCACCTTGACAAGTGTCTCATCAAAGCTTCAGAGGCTTCTAAGGGTAGTAAACCTTGAAGTCCCTATAGAAGCAGAGTTTGAATAAATACTAATCTCTGTATTTCCCCGTTGGTGGAATTCCTTTCTGATCCTTTTCTCAGCGGGACACAATATTGGCTAATTTTATCCTTATTTGTCTATTTATATGGATTTTGGGCAGTTTATCCTACCCTCACCCTCCTCTCTCTCTCACTGGTAATCATGAATCCTCAAAACAGCTCTCTTCCTCCCTGGAGGCACTTACATAATTTTACTAAATCACAATATATTCATAGTAATATAGTTAAGTCAGAATCAATCTTTAGAATTGCTAAGGGCCTTTAAATTTGGGAAAATAAATGAGGTCTTTGCAGAGAAATTGCCTCATAAAGCAAACATTTCTTTCAGAATTTGAGCTTCCTTGCCTTCATCATGAATCATTTTAAACATTGATGACTTTGTCTTAAATGAATGGAATCCTGGTCAACACTCCTCTTCACATATAAATGTTTCTACAAAATGCAGCGATGAACTGAAGTGCAGGGGCTTGCCTCCCACAAACTTTAAAAGAATTTATAAAATAGGAGCCTTTCCCCCACATAACCTGTTCCCCACACATCTTTGTGACAGTCCCACTCCTGCCTTCATGCTATAGCTGTCTGGGGAATGCTCTCTCATACATTCTTGCTGTGAACTTTTCCTATTTCTGCTTTCACATATAAACACTGAATCCCTTATATAATTCTCTAGGTTCTTGTAGCAGCAGTGGGTGTCATGAGCCAAGGAGAACAATGGTGTGGAAGTCAGTGAGCCTAAATCTCTGGTCTCAGTATTGTGTCACACTACCAGTGATTTGAACAAGTCATTTCCTTCCTCTTTGTGAGTAATTGAAGAGGTTAAAAACAATAAAAGGTTTAAATAAAATTATTTATAACTTCCCTTCTCACATTAAAATTTTATGGCTGCCATGTTATTTTACTTTTTTTTTTTTAGATAACATGGCTTAAATCACTTAAAATGTCCGTATCTTCGGAAGTCTTCAAAGAATCAATGTAAAAGTGTGAATTTCTGGAATTATGGCTTGTGTGGAGGGCAGAATTCTGAGACAGTCCCCAACATTCCCACCCTCTGGTATGTGTGTATATATATATATATACATGTGTGTATATATATATATACACACATACACACATATACACACCCTCTATAATCTCTAATAAACTCTAATAATCTCTAATATATATATATGTGTATATATATACATATATACACCCTCTATAATCCTTTCCTTGAGTGTGGGCAGGATCTACGTGAACATAATGGGGTACTACTGTGATTAGGTTACTTTATATGGAAAAGGTAATGGGATAATCACTCCCATGATTACTATTATATAATAAAAGAATGCAACTCAGCACAACCGGAGAAAGGGTGTCTCCTGCTGGCTGTGAAGAAGTGAGCTGCCATGTTGTGAGTGGGCCACATGGCAAGGAACTGCGGTGGCCCGCTGAGAGTGATCCCTGGCTGGCAGCCAGCAAGGAAAAGTCCTACAACTGAAAGGAATTGAATTCTTCCAGGAACCTAAATGAGCTTGGAAGAGGACCCTGAGCTGTAGATGAGAATGCAGCTCTTCCAACACTCACTATACTTTAAACCTTGTTAAGACCCAAGCAGCGAAGAGGCATTTGGGTGGCTCTGTCAATTGAGCATCTGCTTTTGGCTCAGGTCATGATCTTGGGGTCCTGGGATTGAGCTCCGTGTCAGTCTCAGCTGGGAGCCTACTCTGCCCTCTGCTCCTTCTCTCTCTCAAATAAATAAATAAAGTCTTAAAAAAAAAAAAAAAAAAAGACCCAAGCTGAGAAAGAAGCCAGTTATGCTGTGCCCAGACTGACTTACAGAAACTGAGATAACAGGTTAAGATACTAAATTTGTAGTAATTTGTTATGCAGCAAGAAAGCTAAGTAGAAGGTTTTTATAGCTGGGAATGTCCTTCTGGGGTTCTTAGAATCATACTTGATGTACAGCTGTGCTCATTTTAGGTACATTTTACACAAATGTACCTCTCCTGCAACTACTATACCAAACTCCACAAATTAGATCTTTAGATACACTGGCCAAAGTCTAATTAAGTTTTACATTTCTTAACAAGAATATAAATTGAGATTGCCACCCTGCTTTTGGGAATTCAACAGTGCTGCTCTGATTTCAAATATATCTGATAATTATAAGTTACTTCATTTTCACAGAAATTTGGATATAACTTTAGGCTATAACATGTCCCTTAAAACATTACTACATTCAGTAAAAAAGCTGACTTAATTATAGTCCTAGAATTTCTAATCTGGAAGAACCTTTGGAGACATTTAGTATCACTCTAACCTGAGGGTCAGAGAAGTTGTGACTTGCCCATGGTCTTAAAAAAATTAGTGACAGGTGAAGGTGACATAGTTGTATCATTTTCTCCCTCACACTAGGCTTTTATAAGAGCAAGTCACCATCCTTTCTAGGACTTGACTATGTCTAGAATTAATCCACTCATTTATTCACATTAGATGAACATCTACTGTGTATATAAAGAATTGTTCTAGGATCAAAGTAGGATACAAAGATATGGAGAACATGGTTCGTGTCCTCAAGAGTTTATGGTGTAGTGAAAACTTCCCCTTGAATGTTGAGAACACTAGAGATGTTAACAGGGGTTACATATTCTAGGAAAAGTGAACTTAAATAAGGATAATGCCTTCTGAAAGCAATGATCTCAAGAATCTTTGGGTGAATGATGAAACTGAGGAGAAGTGAAAGGCTCCAATCTTCCTCATTAGTAAGTGCAAATTACTTAGTAACTTTTTAAAAAAATTTTTTTTTTTTATTTTTAAGATTTATTTACTCATGAGAGACAGAGAGAGAGGCAGAGGCATAGGCAGGGAGAAGCAGGCTCCCTGCCTGATGTGGGACTCGATCCCAGGACTCCAGAATCATGACCTGAACCAAAGGCAGATGCTCAACTACTGAGCCACCCAGGCACCCCAACTTATAACTTCAAAACAAACATGAATTCAAAAGTGACTGAAAAAAGCTGTAGATACTACTTCCTAAGAGAACAAAAGTAAGTTCCATGAGGTCCTAGGGTAATCTTTTTAGTTTTGTTTAATAACTTTTTGCTAAGTTCCCATATTGGGGTAGAACTCTATAAGCTCCTGGACAGTGGAAAGATATTATCTAGGGGCCGAAAACCAGAACAGGCATCTGGGTATAGTTATCCTTTCCATCTGATATATTAATATAATATTGTCTCATTAACTGGCACAATAACCCTGAAGCCATATTCTATTATCACCATTCTATTGATCAGGAAACTGAGGCTTTGAGAACTTAAGTGATTTATTCAAGGTCACAAAGGTAGTGAGGAGCAAGGACTCAAACTCAGGTTTGAGTTTGAAGCCAAAATTTTTACTTACAAATTTCATGCATATAGTTAACTCTCAAGAAGTGCTAGATGTTAGGACAGTATTTAAATGCGTAACAAAGCATTGCCACACCAAAGAGTAGAGCTGGTGAAGAACATCTTGATTAGAAACTGAGAGGTCCACATCTGTATGTCCTATGTTTCAATGTTGACAAACATACCATTTGATATACACGTGTCTTTTTCTGTTCTATGGTATCCTTTAAAGGGACACCAACTTTTCTTGTTATGTGACCTTATGTAAGTGACTTTAGGCTTCTGTGTGTTGGTTTCTTCACAAAGAGTAATAGGATTAGAAAAATGATGAACACAGATGTGTCCTACTAAGACATTCCTATGTGGGATAAGAAGCTAGATTAGAGAGGAACTATGAGTCTGTGTCAACTCTAAGGTATGAATTCTAGATGTCAGAATGTGTCTGTAGAACATGGTCCTGAACAGAAGAGACAACTCTGTGGGGGAAATGTCATGTCATATTTCCTATTCAAGAGAAGGGCACTAACTCCAAAACACCCTAGTTTACCAAAAGGACTTTATTCTCACCCTAAGAATGGTCTATGCTCAGCCAAAGGGAACTGGAAAGAAATGACCTAGAGAGTGTCTTTCTTGAGCTACTAAAAAGGATGTTTAAAAATGACAAAACATTGCCTTCAGGATTGTGTTTCAGCAGCATTTTGGGAAATACTGAGAGATGGAAGGAATATACAGACTTTGGGATTAAAGAGGCCTGAGCATGAATCCTGGCTCTACCTGCTTAGCTAGGTTAACTATGAGCAAGCTGCTTTATTTTATATTTCCTTGTCCACAAAATGGGGGATAATACCAACTACCTTTCGGGTTTTGAGGATTAAAAGATAATATCCATAAAGCACTTAGAGTAAGCTTGGCATACAGAAATTGCAATGAAATGATAGTCGCTATAAGTGTTCTAGTTGTGTGATGGCCTCACAATCCTCCCAGTGATGATGCTATGGGATTCTTAGGGCTCAGGAGAGGGCGGCAGCTTGTCAGTTAAAGATAAGTGTTCAGAATACAGTGGTTTGCTGTGTGTTAGAATTTATTCCATTACTAATTTATAACTTCCCCGAAAACCCAGTAGGGACCTAAATATCAAAAGACTGATAAGACTCCTTTACTCATTTAAAATAACAGACTCAAAGAAATTCAAAGCCACAAACAGTCTTAAAGGTCATCTATGCCATACAGGTCACTTCAGAAATAAAGGCAACAGAGATTTGATATGACTGGCACTTTAGAAGAAACCTTTTATTCTCTTTGCAAAAGTAAGAATACTCTAAGTTATATAAACCATAGCTCATTTTAAAGCTCCAATTCAATTTCTAACTTTTTTCATCGTAGGATGCCATCAGGGAGGAAGTGGTGTTCAGTTTTCCATTACCTTCTTCAGACTAGGTAAATCATTTAGACAGCACTTGAGAGGTTATATATCTAAGTTTATGCCCTGTATGTGTAAAAATAAGCAATCGAACCAATTCCTCTTAAGTGCTAAACGAGAGGCGACCTATAGGGGAAATATACAATATTTCATGAAGGAAGGTTCTTTCTTCAAATGGTCAGAATTCACCAAGGACATTTCACATTTGCCTGGGAGTTTGTTATTCTCACACAGGCCATGCAGAACTAAAGAAAGAGCCTCAATGAACTTTGTTATTTTTACTCTGGAGGGATTGGATCATGCTGTCATATGGTAAATCTGTAGTTACCACCTGCCTGGGTTCTCAAACTGTTCTGAAGAACATTAGCTTTGTAAGTTGTTAAAAGACATTTTGGGGCAAATCAAGTTTGAGAACTATATGGCTCTCTTGGAGATTCATAATGCACATTAGCATATTAAAAAGTTGGCAGGAGTAGTGCTGCAGGAAGAAATTCTGTACAACCTGGCATTTTCCAAACTTATTTGAACCATGGAACTTTTTTTTTTTTAAACCCACAGAACCATTAACATATTGCAGTAAATAGTGTTCTTCACGATGCTGTTTGGGAAATTCTGTGCTAAATTATGTCTAAAGACAGGTTTGCAAGCTCTAAAATAGCCAAGCAAGAGAAGTGCCAGAGCCTCTTAAAGGTTCCAATTTCTGAAGGTCCTAACCTTTTGGGAAAAATGAAGACAGCCAAGACTGAGAGCAGAAGGCAGACAGAAGTACTCCTCTTTCTGCCCCTGCCCCACTCCTTCCTCAAGCCTAATATGGGGCAGAGGCTCCACTTTTAATCATATATCTAATTAGCATTTAGCACAGCAAACTTGAGCAGCTTGTATACTTCTCTTTCTCCCCTTTAGTAGACCATGAGCTTCTTGAGGGTAGAACCCAGCACAGCACCTCTGCTGTTGGCTGAACAAATGGATGAGTCACATTGATTCTGGTTTACATTATCAATTTAATGAGGAAAGCAGCTGACATTTATTAAATAGTTGCTGCATAATAGGCACAAGGTTAATACCCTATGAGGCAGGTATCATGATTCTGATTTTAAAAATACAGAAACTAAACTTGCCTAAAAGCAACTCAGCCAGTGAATGATGGAGTCCAACTTAAAACCTAGGGAACGGGACTTCAGAACCTATGTTCTAAACCATTACACTTTTTTCCCTCTCTTCCAAGTATTGTCTTAGCAGTAAAATCCCATGACTGCAGGGAGAATTCAAGTAGAACTCAAACCAGTGGAAGAATCACTAGTAGGACTGTCAGGATTAGGATGGTTTGAAAGCAAGGGGGAAAGTGCAAGGAGAGTGTGCAGAGGATAGGCACATCTGGCAGAGTGAGGGAACTTGGCAAGGATAGCTGAATACATGCTAGTCTTTCCACGCATACACTAGTATGTGAACAGTTAACATTACTGATATCACCCTTTTAAGCATGCAGGAAGGCAAAATAATGTCAAGTCTAAAAGACAGGAGTTACAGAGGAACACAATGAATCAATGGCATGAGTTTGTTCTCTGGGTCTACTGGGAAAGGTGAGGGTTTATTGGCTTGAAATCTGATGTCTTATTCAATCCATCAAAATGTTTATTTACTTATTCATTTATTGGTCAAATATTCATAAAGTGTCTACTATGTCCCAAGTATTATTCTAGGCATAAAAAATATGTCCATGAACAAGACATATAAGCATGCTAGTAAGCAGAGTCAGATAATAAACACGAGAAAATATCAGGTAGTGACAAATGCTGTGACACATAGGGTGATGGAGTTACTTTCGAATGGGACAGTGTGAGAAGTGATTTATAGGAGACCTGGATTACAGGGGCCCAAATACACAGAGATCATGGGAAAGGGCACTTGAGGTGAAGGAACAGCTAAAACAGAGGACTTCAGGTGGGAATGAATTTGGTATATTTAGAATATAAACAAAGAAAATGTGGAGTGGAGTGAACTGGAAAGAAAGTGATACTGATGAACTCAGAGTATATAGGCCATGACATATGAAACCCTGTGAGCCTGGGTAGAGCCTGTAGAGAGACTAGGGCTTTAGTAGGGGAGATGCAGAAATGGAGTCAGATGCAGGATATGTTTTGGAAGTAGAGACAGATTTATTGAAGAAATGAATATAGGAGTGAGAATCCAGGCTAATGCCTACTTTTTTTTGATATCATTTTGATATTAATGAGGTGGTGGTAAATAAATCAGTAATGAGGGCCTACAGTATACAAAATATCGTACTTAGTGGTCTTTGCTCGATTAGCCATGTTTGTGGAAATTAAAGCCCTTGTCCATAATTTGTGGATAGAAACTGATGACAATAGTGAAAGCAGAGGATTTTAGGTTAATGTGTCTTTTTTTTAAAAGATTTTATTTATTTATTCATGAGAGACACAGAGAGAGAGAGGCAGAGACACAGGCAGAGGGAGGGCAGGCTCCCTGCAGGACTCTGGGGTCACGCCCTGAGCCAAAGGCAGAAACTCAACTGCTAAGCCACCCAGGCCTCCTGGTTAATGTGTCTTTTTAAAAAAATTGTAAGAACCATAGGCAATATAGTTTTTTATAATTTATATTGAGTAGATAGGGAAGGCCTCTCTGAGGAAGTGACATTTGAATTGAGACTTGAAAGATAAATTACACTATTTACCTAGGTAAATAGTATAATTAGGTTTCTAAGACAATTTAAGCTTTTAAACAGACAATACAAGTATTCTCAAAGTAATTTAAATTCACTCTCCCCATCACCTCCCATTTTGCTATTACTTTGTGGACTACTTAATGGGTGATATTTGGTTCTTAATTGCTATGGTGTGTTGAATGGTGGCCCCCTAAAAGATATGTCCACATCTTAACCCCTAGAACTTGTGAATGTGACTATGTTTGGAAGAAGGGTCTTTGTAGATGTAATTAAATTAAAGATCTTGAGATGAGATCTTGGCTAAGGATTACCCAGGCAGGCCATCCAATGACAATCCTTTCAAGAGATACACAGAAGGCATGTGGGGAGAAGGAGGGGAAGGCCCTGTAAAGATAGAAGCAGTGACTGGAGTTCTGCAGCCATGAGCCAAGGAGTGAGTAGAGCCACGTGAAGCTGGAAGAGGCAAGGAAGGATCCTCCCCTAGAGGCTTCTGAGGGAGCAGTGCCTTGCCAACATCTTGAGTTCAGATTTGTGGCCTTCAGAACTGTGAGAGAATAAATTTCTGTTTTTTTTTTTTTTTTAAATCATCATGTTTGAGGTAATCTGTTATGGCAGTCCTAGGAAATGAATATACTTGGCTTCTCCCTGCTACTTAGTATGAATCTAGGCCAGCTTCCCCTAGATATCCATCGTTTTATACCCAGGGAATCCAAAGTTACACAGATAAAACAAACCAAGAAGTCAAAACAATGCTAAATATCTTATAACTCAAAGCCAAACATATATTTGGATGTCAGATATGACTGTATAATTTGTAGCACTGCTTCTATTAGCAAGGATAATGAGGCATGGATTATATGGAGAATGCACATCCTAGGAAATGGCCTGCAGTCATTTGAAAGAAACATTTTTTTTTTAACCACTAGGTTGCACTTTCCTTTG
Source organism: Canis lupus baileyi (assembly GCF_048164855.1). Taxonomy (NCBI): domain Eukaryota; kingdom Metazoa; phylum Chordata; class Mammalia; order Carnivora; family Canidae; genus Canis; species Canis lupus. The sequence continues at coordinate 23,731,478 of NC_132841.1, forward strand.
CCACCACTACCCTGAATCATTCTATTTTATATACCCTATAATTTTAACACAGATGGTGATTCATCCTAGATCATTGTTCTTTAAAGGAATTTTACTGTCTTTAGTTGAGCTTTTCAAAACAGGTATGCAAATATAAAGAGGAACTTATTAATTTTATTTTTATAATAAGTGATGACTTTAAATCTTGTATCTTTGGATTTTCAGATGCTGTCAAATCCGTTTTGTGAAACAGAGCTATTCTGGAGAAATAACCCTGTGTTATTACACATACAAACATAACCTCTATGATACCATTAGTTTGTTTTTTTTTTTTTCAAGAGATTCTACAAGGTTAAAGGAGGTATGATTTTAAATAAACAAGCAAACAAGCAACTGTTCTTTAAAAAAGCTATGTGGATTAAGAAAATGAAATAAAAGGCATCCAGTTTGGAAAGGAAGAAGTAAAATAATGTCTCTCTGCAGATGGCATCATCTTATATTAGAAAATCTTAAGGAATCCACCTAAAAGTGTTGAACAAGCAAGATTGTGTTGATAAAGCCTCAGGCAGTGCTTTGGTGAGATTTATAACTTACATATTGCAGTACCCAACAGTGAAATAGAGACACTGTCAGATCAACCAAAATCTAAGAGAATTCATTGCTAGCAGATCTGTACCAAAGAAAGGACAAAAGAAGTTCTTCCGACTGATGAGAAATGATACTAGAAAAAAATTTAGGTACTCAGGAATAAATGAAAAGCACTCAAAATGGTAAATACAAGCAAACGGCAAATGTGGGTACGTATAAAAGATTTTTTCTCTTAATTTTAAAAAAAGATTTTATCTATTTATTTATGAGAGACACAGACTGAGAGGTAGAGACATAGGCAGAGGGAGAAGCAGGCTCCCCATGGAGAGCGTGATGTGGGACTTGATCCCAGGACCACCACCTGACCTAAAGGCAGATGCTGAACCACTGAGCCACTCAAGTGCCCCTCTCTTAATTTCTTAAAAAAAAACTGTTGAAAGCAACAATCCTAATATTGTATTGTAGGGATTATATATGTACAGAAGAAAGATAAATGACAACTATAGCATAAAACATACAGTGATGGTAAATGGAACTATATGACTGCAAGTTTCTCACATTTTACTCAGGCGGCACAATACTACCTTTTAGTGAATTGTGAAAGGTTATAATTTCTAGAGAAAGCATTAAGATATAAAAATGCAAAGAGATATACCTAAAAGGCCACTAGATCCAACTATATGTCTAGAAGAGATGCACTTACCTAAGACACAGATAGGAGGAACATAAAAAGAATAGAAGAAGGCATACTGTGCAAATAAGAACCATAAAATAAGCTGGAGTAATCATACCAATATCAGATAAAGTAGATTTCAAGAAAAGGTGTATTACTAAAGATAAACGGGGAACATTTCACAATGATAAAAGGGTCAATTCATCAGGAAAGCATAATAATCCTAATCAATAAGTGTGTATGTACTTAATACCAGAGCTCAAAATTCATGAAGCAAAGACTGTCATCACTTAAAGGGCAAACAGACAAATCCACACACCATATGTGAAGATTTTTTTTTTCTTTTCTTTTCTTTTCTTTTCTTTTTTATGCTTCAAGAATTTGCATGTCATCCCGTGTAGGGACCATGCTAATCTTCTCTGTATCCATCCAATTTTAGTATACGTGCTGCTGAAGCAAGCATGACGTGGAGATTTTAACATCCTTCTCTCTGTGCTTGCTTTGGCAGCACATTATAATAACATCCTTCTCTCGCTACCTAATAGAGAAACTCGACAAAAAAGTCAGTAAGGACATAAAAGATCTGAACACTAACAACCACTTTGACCTGACATCTTTACAACACTGCATTCAAAAATGCAGAATATACATTTTTTTCAAATGTATTAAAACATTTTTCAAAAAGAACTGATCATATGCTAGGCCATTAAACAAGTTTCAATCAATTTTAAAGAACTGAAATTTTATAGTGTATTCTCTACTATAGAACTAAATCAAATAAAAAAACAAAAATATATCTAGAAAAAAATTTGGAAATTAAAAAACCTTTTATTTTATTTTTTTAAGATTTCATTTATTTATTCATGAGAGACACACACAGTGAGAGAGAGAGGCAGAGACACAGGAAGAGGGAGAAGCAGGCTCCATGCAGGGAGCCCTATGCAGGACTCGATCCTGGGTCTCCAGGAACACACCCTGGGCTGCAGGTGGCGCTAAACCGCTGAGCCATCCAGGGCTGCCCTAAAAAAAACTTTAAAATAACATATGAGGGCAGCCGGGGTGGCTCAGCGGTTTAGCGCGGCCTTCAGCCCAGGGCCTGATCCTGGAGACCAGGGATCGAGTCCCACGTTGGGCTCCCTGCGGGGAGCCTGCTTCTCCCTCTGCCTGTATCTCTGCTGCGCTCTCTCTCTCTTTCTCTCTCTCTCATTAATAAACAATAAAAATAAAAAAATCTTAAAAAAATAAAATAACATATGAGTCATCTAAGGGACTCAGAAAATCAGAAAATATTTCAAACAGTTTAATCAAAATGTAACATATCAAAATTTGTGGTACATAGATAAAACTATGTTTAAAAAGAAATTTATAGCTTCAAAACCTTATCTTAGAAAAGGTAGGTAAAGTTCCATCATAAAAAGCTAGAAAAAGAAAACTAATATATACTGCAAATAAGTAGAAGAAAGGAAATAACAATAGAAAAATAGAAAAAAAAAAACATACAAGAAACAGTCAGGGGATCCCTGGGTGGCTCGGCAGTTTGGTGCCTGCCTTTGGCCCAGGGCGTGATCCTGGAGTCCCGGGGTCGAGTCCTGCGTTGGGCTCCCAGCATGAAGCCTGCTTCTTCCTCCTCCTGTGTCTCTGCCTCTCTCTCTCTCTCTCTCTCTCTCTGTCTATCATAAATAAATAAATAAATCTTTAAAAAAAACAAAGTAAAAAATTGGTTCTTTGAAAAGTTTAACAAAATTGCCAAACCCCTGGGTAAACTAAGAAAAAAGAAAAAAGCTGTAATTCACCAATGTTAGGGGAAAAAGAGGTGATTTCAGATTCTATAGATGTTGAAAAGATAATAATAGAATATTATGAGTGATTTTTCATTAATCCAATAATTTAGATGAAATGGGAAAATTCCTTAAAATCCCACAACTTATCAAAATTCATACAAGATAAAATACAAACTCAGAATACCTATGCATTAAAGGAATTAGGGATCCCTGGGTGGCTCAGTGGTTTAGTGCCTGCCTTCGGCCCAGGGCGTGATCCTGGAGTCCTGGGATTAAGTCCCACATCAGGCTCCCTGGGGGCCTGCTTCTTCCTCTGCCTGTGTCTCTGCCTCTCTCTCTCTCTGTGTCTTTTGTGAATAAAAAAATAAAATCTTTTAAAAAAATTAAATTACCAAAACCTTCCTACAAAGAAACTGTAGCCCAGTTTTATTGCTTACATAGAGAAACCTAATGGATCTATGAAACAACTAGAAAAGTGAATTTCTCAAGATTGCAGAATACAAGAACAACATACAAAAATCAATTGTATTTTAGTAATAGCAGCAAATAATTGGAAAATGAAACAAAAATTCCATTTATAGTAGCATCAAAACCTTAACATGCTTAGGCATAAATTTCTAAAAGTATGCACAAGACCTGTTTACTTAATACTACATAGACACTGCTGAGAGAAACCTAAGAAGATCTAAAAAAATGGAGATATATAACATGCTCATGAATTGGAAGACTCAATATCACTAATATGTCAAGTCTCTCCAAATTAATCCATATATTCAATATTGTTATAATCACAATCCCACCTCTTTTTTCTTTTAAGATTTTATTTATTAGAGAGAGAGCACGAGTGGCGGGGGGGGGGGGGGTGTGGACAGAGGGAGAGGGAGAAGTAGGCTCTTGGTTGAGCAGGGAGCCTGATGCCCCAGGGCTCCATCCCAGGATCCTGGGATCGTGACCTGAGCAGAAGGCAGATACTTAGCCAACTGAGCCACCCAGGTGCCCCAATCCCACATCTTTTTTACACAGAAAGTGACAAGCTGATTCTAAAACACAAAGGACCTAAATATCTAAAGTAATCTTGAAAAAGAAGAATCCACTTGGGAGATTTATAATACCTGACACTTTAAGACTTTCTATAAAGCTACAGTACTTATCAGACTGAGTATGGATATAGACTCATAGCTAGACATATAGATAAGTGTAACAGAATAGAGACCTTATAAACAGACCTACACTTAAAACGTAATTTAATTTCTGATAAAATGCCAAAGCAAACCAATGAAGGGCATTTTCAACAAAGAGTGCTGGTACAACTGGATATCCATGTGGAATACTCTGCCTCACACCATATACAGAAATTAATTTGAGATGGATCACATAAGAAATGGAAGAGCTAATGCCCTAAAGCCTGTAGGAGAAAATACAGGAGAGTATCTTCAAAGTTTGGTGGAAGATAAAGGTTTTATTAGGACCAGAAAGTAATATTAATAAAAATAATCCAATAAATTAAACTTTATCAAAATTAAAACTTTTTTAAAAACTTTTTTTTAAAGATTTTATTTATTCATAGAGACACACACACAGAGAGAGAGAGAGAGAGAGAGGCAGAGACACAGGCAGAGGGAGAAGCAGGCTCCATGCAGGGAGCCGGATGTGGGACTCGATCCCCAGTCTCCAGGATCACACCCTGGGCTGCAGGCGGCGCTAAACCGCTGCGCCACCGGGGCTGCCCAAAATTAAAACTTTTGCAAATGAAAAAGACATCATTAAGGAAGTGAATAGGTAAGTCACAGTCTAGGAAAATATTCACAATATATGTATCTGATAAAAGACTAGTATCCTAGACTGTTTCAAGAACTCAAGTGAATAATAAGACAAGCAACCTAGTAAAAATGGGCAAAATATTTGAACAGACATGTCACCACAGAAGATATCTGAATGACAAGAACACAAGAAAACTGCTCAGTAGCAGAAGTCATCAAGGAAATACAAATGAAAAACATAATGAGATATCTTTATATACACTCCAGAATACTGCCAATGGTGGACAAGAATGTAGAACAACATGAACTGTTGTCACTGCTGGTGGGAATACAAAAAGATACACTGTGAAAAAGGGCTTGACAGTTTTTTATAAAATAAATACCTTCCCCTGGACCGAGCAATTCACTCTTAGGAATTTATCCAAGAGAAATGGAAATACATGTCCTCAAAAGGACTAACACAAAAATATTCATAGCAGCTTTATTCAAGGTAGCCAGTAACTGGAAACAGATAAGGCAACCAATGAAAGAATAGATATACAGATTGTGGCGTGTTCATACAAGAAATTACTACTCAAAAAAGGAACAAACTACTCTACACGTGACAACATGGATGGACCTCAAAAACACATTGAGAAACACTTTGAAAGATTATACATTGGATAATTCCATTTATATGAAGTTCTAGAACAAACAAAATTGATCTATGGTGGAAAAACACACAGATTAAGGTTGTCTTGGTGCATCAGGGCAGGAGTAGACTATGAAGGGGTACAAAACGGAACTTTATTTATTTAAAATGGTTCCCTAGGTTTTTTTTAAGATTTATTTATTGGTTTGTTTGTTTGTTTGCTTATTTATTTATTTATGAGCGACAGAGAGAGAGGCAGAGACATAGGCAGAGAGAGGAGCAGGTTCCCTGCAAGGAGCCTGATGTGGGACTTGATCCCAGGGCCCCAGGATCGTGCCCTGAGCCAAAGGCAGACGCAGCCACTGAGCCACCCAGGTGTCCCAAAAGGGAACTTTAAACAAATATTGAACTTCAATTAGCATTCATGCTGAAGTATTCAGACATGACTTATGTCTATAATTTCCTTTGAATGCATCAAAAAATAAAAGAGATTGATAGAGGGATGAATATTTACACAGATATATTATCTGGAAAATACAGAAAAATGTTAATTGAAGTGGACATGTGTATGTTCTCTGAATAATTATTTCAATTGTTCTCAATGTGTGAAAATTTTCATGATATAATGTTGGGGGGAAAATCATGTTTTCTCTTCCCCTGCTTCCTCACATCGCCTGTATTAACTGGAACTGAATTTATAGGAAGTAAACCAATAGGGGGTGCTAATCTGAGTCATGATTTTATCTAAACAAACAAAGCAAAAAACCATGTTAACACAAAAAATAAATCAAACCATTGCTTCCCACCAAAGAATGGATTGAAATGGATACTGACTTTAGCTTCACATCAAATATGTCATGACTCTGGTTCCAATGAGAGAAGTTCCAAAGTTTCTAAAGATAGGCATCTGCCTTGACCACAGCTTTTAGCACAAGAAAATACATTTGCTGAGCTTGGCCTCTCAGGGTGAAATGCAAGGCTCATGCAATGGCAACAAAACGAAACAGGCCAAGAACAATGTCAATTAAAAACTCACATATTAACTATTAAGGAGGGGTAGTCACCTAATAGGTTACAGATTCAGTGTTTATACCTTCAAGAACAAATTTCTGGGTTTCATTACCTTTATCAAGAGATGCCCCCGCCATATGGTAAAAGCTTAATGCAGTGTCCACATCATTAATATTCTTTAGGAAAGTAAAGAAGTTCTCCACTTCCTGAAATGTCAGACCCTGAAAGAAGAGAGACAGCAAGATAAGGCTGCAATCGGTAACAAAAAGCAGCACAAAATGCAGAGAACTAGGTAATTATTCAGGTCTATACATCAGAAATTTATGCTATGTTTAGAATAGAAACTGAATAAATTTGTCAAGGAATGACAAATTTGTATATGTATACAAATATGTATACTTGTATATGACAACTCTAGAATTTTGCCCTGTTGGCTAATTGCTTTCCCCTCCCATGTAAAACCTGACATGAAGCTGTTTACTGTGATGGCTGGATAGCTTTAATAAAAGTATTTCTGACCCTGCCCTCCAATTAGTCACAGTATCTATTATGACATTTCCTAAATGAGCTTTTAGCCCCTTGATCTGTTACATGTTATACATCTTAACAAGTTGGACTAGAGTCAGGACTTCTATTTTAATAATCTACCCTTAGGACAGCTAAGCTTTCTGAGGCTTAAACTAAGTAAAAAAATCACCAAAGTCAGTAATATATAGGGGAATGGTTTGAGAATTTAGCAGAACCCAAGCACTTGGGAAGCTGTTCATTGTGTCAATCTAAAAGCTACTAACAAAGCAATTTGCCACTTAACTTTAATCGGATGAAATTCCCTAAATGAAGTTCTTTTCAAAAGCTGCTCCTAAGATTTGCTGATCTGATTTGACTTTCTCTGATGGCTCAAGAGAGAGTAGTTGTATAACTAGGGCCTGGGAGGCTCCTTACAGGGTGAAGGATTTGTCCTATTTGACTATTTCCACTTCTCACACATCATGCTGTGATGGAAGTAAATAAAATTTCTAAGAAGTGGATTACACTGGGGGAGACATTGAGGTGAATGCCTTTTAATGAAGCATCAGGTTAACACTGCCCATGTCGATTGGCTTCCACTTGGTGCTGCTCCTCTTCTAATTTCCATTTCCCCAAACTAGAGAGCTCAGGCATCCACATGGGGAACTTAGAAATAAAGAAACTTCAATACAGACAATGTATTGAATGTTCTTTCCTGGTACTCTTCAAAGTGGGTCAATTGTATCTTTCTCATTTAATCAATCAAACTAAGAGCTAAAATACTGTATGTATGATTATGTCACATGATTTTTTTATCATTTTCCTTAGAATAATAGAAGTTAAAAAACTTTTTATTGTGGACTATGATGACCATATAGAAATCTGCATAAAACATAAATGTTTGGATCCCTGGGTGGCGCAGCGGTTTAGCGCCTGCCTTTGGCCCAGGGCGCGATCCTGGAGACCCGGGATCGAATCCCACGTCGGGCTCTCGGTGCATGGAGCCTGCTTCTCCCTCTGCCTGTGTCTCTGCCTCTCTCTCTCTCTCTCTCTCTGTGACTATCATAAAACAAACAAACAAAAACATAAATGTTCAACAAACTGCTGTAAAATGAACACACTGACCTGTTCCACCCAGGTCAAGGAACAGACTATTATCACCACCCGGAAAGCCTTCCTCTCTCCCCTCAATAGGTTCCATCTGTCATAACCCCCTTTTCCCAAGGCTAATCACTATTCTGACTTCTAGGGAGTTCATTTCCTTCCTTGTCTTTTAAAAAAATAGTGTTACTATCTCTTTATGCATCCTCAAACAGAAACAGTTTAATTATGCTTGTTTTGAACTTCATAAATGGAATCATGCAGTATGCATTCTATTACATATGGCTTCTCTCTTTAAACTCTATGTTTTGTATTCTGTAGTTAACTCATTTTTATTGCTGTTAGTATTCTATTGTGTGAATATACCATGATTTTTTAATCCATTCTACTTGGGTTTCCAGTTTTTGGCAATTATGCACAGTGGTACATCTGTATTTAAGTATGCATTCAAACATTTATGGAGTACCTACTATGTATCAAGTTCCATAATTTTTGGCAGTGAACTGGAAGGCTTATGTTAAATAATTTTTCTCTAACTTGAGGCCATTCTCTTGGCCTTGACTTACAGCATCCAGAAATAGGGCTTATTCCTTATATAAATGCTTTAGTATGCTATCTATATTTTTTAAAAGATTTTATATTTATTTATGAGAGAGAGAGAGAGAGAGGCAGAGACACAGGCAGAGGGAGAAGCAGGCTCCATGCAGGGAGCCCAACATGGGACTTAATCCTGGGTTTCCAGAATCATGCCCTGGGCCAAAGGCGTAAAACTGCTGAGCCACCTGGGCTGCCCCTTTACTATGCTATCTAATATAAACGCTAGGCTAGAATCAACCTTATAGAGGTGAATTCTATTGGACCAGAAGTACAAATTCTACAATATCACATGCTTGTGCATGGATATCCTAATGCCATCTTCTCTTCCCTTCCATCAGAAGACATGAGTGGTGGAAACAACCCAAGTACCCACTGATGGATAAATGTATAAACAAAGTAGAATATGATTCATTCTTTAAAAGGAAGGAAATTCTGACATAAGCTACAATATGGATGAACCTTGAAGATGTGCCAAGTGAAACAAGCCAGTTACAAAAGGTCAAATACTATATGATTCCACTTATATGAGGTACTTAGATTATTTAGATTTATAGAGACAGAAAGTAGAATGGTGGTTGCCAGGGCTGGGAGGAAGGAGGAAAGAGGACTTTTTTTTTTTTTTTTTTTAGTAAGCTCTGTGCCCAACATGGGGCTTGAACTCATGACCCCAAGATCCAGAGTTGCATGTCCTACCGACTGAGCCAGCCAGGTGCCCGAAGAATTGTTGTTTAATGTGTACAGAGTTTCAGTTTGGGAAGATGGATGGTGGTGATGATTGCCAAAATATGAATGTATTTAATGCCACTGAATTATACACTTAAAAATGGTTAATGTAAAATTCTTTTTTTTTTTAGATTTTATTTATTTATTCATGAGAGACAGAGAGAGAGAGAGGCAGAGACACAGGCAGAGGGAGAAATGGGCTCCCTCGATGTAAGACTCAATCCCTGGACCCAGGATCACCACTGCTGAGCCACCCAAGCATTGCTTAACGTAAAATTCTTAAAACAAAGGGCATGAAAAAACAACAACAACAACAACAACAACAACAAAAAAAAAAAACAAAGGGCATGGTACAGGAAATGCTACCCATTCTGACAGACAAGCTCTAATGTTTGTTAGTAAAATTCATCGTGAAATGTCAAATACAATAGAATAGGTCAGAGTACTCATGCTGAGATTTAAGGACAGACAGAAAATCTGAACAAATGGCTATTCATTTGATGATTTAGAAAAACAGTGGGATACAAATCACATTAATGCCATTATTAAATTGAAATATGTAACATTTTACCTTTTATTGTATGGCTATAATAAAAATATTTATTGAGCATTTACTAACAACTCAGCACTATGCTAGGAACAGTGAGGGAAATAAAATTGCTCTGGATATGGGCCTTGATTTTATAGAGCTTACAATTTAGATAGGTCTCCTTAAAGAAAAGTTGATGCCAGTCACAAAAGTCTTATTTCTTTGTAACTACCTTAGTAAAAAATTGCCAGAGTTTTCTGGCAATAAAGTTATAATAAGATTCTAATATGAGGTTTGTGGATGAAAAGTGAAAGGATGTGCTTTCTGCAAATCTGTTCAAACTGGAAGGCATTAGCTGTACATAGTCCACCAGCAGGTGACTTGACCTGCAGAATCATAGCCAAAAGGAAATCATCTTCCCTTAGGCATGGCATCAAAAGGGATTTCTTGACACACTATGGGGAAGCCGAAGGAGGAGTTATTTTATTCTGTGACCAATTGTTCAACAAACTTGGAAAGATGAACTTACTTAAACCTGGGCTGTAGATGACTAAAAAAAGAAGATAAGGTTAATATACTTTGTGGACGGTAGAAACACTTCTTTGTTTATTAAAAATGAATTTAACATTAGGAATTTTTTAAACAAATAGAATTGTCTTTCAAAGCTAAAAGCAACTGATATAATGTTTTAGAAGAAAACATAAAAAGTCTTCATAACCCTGTGTTAAGACAAAGAGTTCTTAGATATGACCCTGAAAGCATAATCCATAAAAGAAAAAAGTTGATAAATTATACTTCATCAAAATTATAAACTTCTGTGTTTCAAAATACTGAGAGAATAAGAGCATCTGGGTGGCTCAGGCAGTTAAATAGCCAACTCCTGATTTTGAGTCAGGTCATGATCTTGGGGTCCTGGGATGGAGCCCCACAGTTAGGCCCTTTGCTCAGCAGGGAGCCTGCTTCAGGATTCTCTCTTTCCCTCTGCCCCTCCTACTTGCTCCCCAACCCCCCCCCCCCCCCCCCGCCCCAAATACCGGGAGAACAAACAAATCACAGACTGGGAGAAAATATTTAAAAATCATGTATCTGATAAAGGATTTGTGTCCAGAACTATGTAAAGAATTCTTATAACTCAAAAATGAAAAAATAATAATACAACTTTAAAAAGTGTCTGAATAGGCATCTTACCAAAAAAGTTAATATGAGTGGCTAATGATGTAGGAAAAGACATCAGAGTTCAAAGCCACAGCCAAGAAAGAATTCTTGAGAAGTCTTTGGTGCAAAAAGGTGACTTTATTAAAGCACGAGGACAGGACCCGTGGACAGAAAGAGCTGGGGTCATGAGGAGTGGCCCATTATATACTTTCAAGTTGGGAGGGGGTTAGGAATAATGTAAGTCTCTAAGGAATTTAGAAGTAAGGTTTCCAGGACCTTGAAGGGGCCAGCTATTGTTGGGAAAAGGTAATTTATTAACATCTAGCAAACCCTTAGTCATGAGACCCTTTAGATGTCTATCAGTGGGTCGTATGCTTCGCGGATGATTGCCAACACATATCTTGGGAGGGTAGATTAGAGATAAAGGAAATTCCTAAAGGAATTTTTTTATATGTTAAGGTAGACTTACAGGATCCTGGGGATCAGGCTAAGATTGCTTTTTGCGCTTAGCAAAGTATCAACGTTGAGGCAGTTGAGTCCCTAGAGGAATGTCACTCTGCCTGTTTCCCGGACTGGTCAATGGGCTGTAGGCAGTAAGGAATTTTAATAATTTCTCTTTTGCCTTTGCTTCCCACATCAGCTAGTACGTTCATGAAACAATGCTCATCAGTCATTCAAACCACAATGAGAACTACTACATACCTATTAGAATGACTGTAATAAAAAAGACAAGTTTTGATAAGGATGTGGAGAAACTGGAACTCTCATACATTGCTGTGAAAATGAAACATTATACACCCACTTTGGAAAATAGGTTGGTGCTTTCGTTAAAAAAAAAAAGGTTAAACTCAATTTTTTTATACAGCCCAATACGTAAATGTTCATGGCAGTATTATTTACAATGGCTGAACACTGGAAACAATTCAAATGTTCAACTGGTAAATGGATAAACAAAATGTAGTATATCTGTATAATGAAATTTTATTTACTATATTCACCAATAAGAAACAGTAAGCTATGAATACAAGCAATAACATGGATAATCTCAAAATAAGTAAAGGAAGCAACACACACACACACACACACACAAAAGATTACATTATTTTATGAATGCATTTATATGAATGACAAATCTGTAGAGACAGAAAAGAGATGTCTGGTTGTGTGGTGTGAGGGCGGAGATGGGGGCTGAGTGCAAGCTAGCACAAGGGACCTTTGCGGGATGATGAAAATATTCTACAACTGGATTGCAGTGGTGACTGTATAACTGTAAATTTACTAAAAATCATTGTTCACTTAAAATGGGTGAATTTTATGGTCTGAATTACACCTCAATAAAGCTGTTAACAAAATAAAAAGCAATGTGAGTAGAAAGAAGTAAGGAAAATTTGGCTTCCTCTGGAGTCATCCGTTAACACCAGATATCAAGTGCTGACAGGCCATGGTGAGGGGACTACAGGGTATAATGACAGGGTAACACACTGTAACACATGATTCCCTGGTCTTGTCTCTTCATTGGTCATAGAAAATCTATCTGCTAGGAATCAATCTGATTGATTGCCTGAATTCCCTCTATGCCCCACTGAAAAGATAAAATAGTTTCCTTTCTTCTCCTTCTATGCTACGCCGCCGTGCACCAATCTTATCACTTATCATCCGCTCCATCTTCTGCTTAGGTTTTAAAAATATTTAATTAGAGTTTTAAAAAACATGGGAACCCTGGGTGGTGCAGCGGTTTAGCGCCTGCCTTTGGCCCAGGGCGCGATCCTGGAGACCCGGGATCGAATCCCACGTCGGGCTCCCGGTGCATGGATCCTGCTTCTCCCTCTGCCTGTGTCTCTGCCTCTCTCTCTCTCTCTCTGTGTGTGTGACTATCATAAAAAAAAAAAAAAATAACCCAGGTTGGGCACCTGGAAAAAAAAAATAAAAAACATGTAATTATTTTAATGTATGAATATTATGAAGTGATATATGAACAGTACAAAGCAAGTTCTTCCTCTATCTGTCTTTCAGTCTCCCTCCATGTGGTCACTGTCACCAATTTCTTGGGTACCCTTTCAGAGGTGTAACTGTGCTGATCTTGCTCTAATAAAGCATCTTCCCATTGCAAACCCCAGACTTCAACTGTTGCCTGGCAGTGGGGGGAAATTACACCATTTCTTTTACTTCTATTTCTACAAGTACCTAGTCACCCTAGAACATCACTTTTTTCATATATTCATTCCTCCTTCTCACAAAATATTAGTGATTTTTCACTGACAATGGGATAAACCCAACTTCTTGCCTAGTATTCAAGGTCCTCCACAAAACATTTCCATAGATTACCTTTCTAGACATCTCCCTATAGGCTAGAGTCTAGCAACACTGGTTTTCTTGTTTCCCACCAAGCCCTTGTGCTTATTCAAATCCTGGAGAATAAGGAGTGGCAATGAGTAGGCTCGTTAGTAAGAAGATTATGGGCTATGAAATGAGACAGTCCTGGCTTTGAATCATGGTGTTACCGCTTAAGACACCATGATCTCAAGCAAATAACTAAGGCTCAGAAAAGCATTTTTCATCTGAAAAATAAGGATTCTATCCACCAAGCAAGATGTGATAATTAGGGAGAAGATAGGTAAAATGCCTAGTACTTGGCAAGTATGTAGTTTGAGTCCTTAGTAAACTGGCAGGCCTATTACTACAGAACCAATGGCAATGACTTCTTTCAATTAAGCTTGAAATACATTCTCTTTGGTTTGTGTAGGACCCTGAGGGATGGAAAACAGGGGCAAGTATACTTATCATATACCTTTGAAGTATATGAAACTAATAGCAGGGGAGAACCAGAAATATAATGGGGGGGGGGAATCCATAAATTCTTTTATTTTTTATTTTTTAAAAAAAGATTTTATTTATTCATGAGAGACAGAGAGAGGCACAGGCATAGGCAGAGGGAAAAGCAGGCTCTATGCAGGCAGCCTGATGTGGGACTCGATCCCGGGACTCCAGGCTCACACCCTGTGCCGAACGCAGGTGCTAAACCGCTGAGCCATTCAGGCATCCCCATAAATTCTTTTAAAAGTAATTCACAGCTTAGTACTTCTTTGGGGTAACTACTATTTTTTTTTCTTAAAGATTTTATTTATTCATTCATGAGAGACAGAGAGAGAAAGAGAGGTAGAGACACAGGCAGAGGGAGAAGCAGGGTCCTCACAAAGAGCTGGATGCGGGACTTGATCCCAGATTCTGGGATCATGCCCTGAGCTGAAGGCAGACGCTCAACTGCTGAGCCACCCAGGCATCCTGGAAGTACAAGTTTCAAGGCTAATCAGTACAACAAAGCTAATCAATAAAGTAAAAGTTCTAGTCTTTTTAGTTTAGTGGCCACACCTCAGGTGTTCTACTACATAGTAGTGACTCTGATAGGCACCTGATAATTGGAATCAAGAGTTTTTCAAGTGCTATGCAGCAATGTTTCTAGAATCTGATATTCCATGATGACTACAATGTGGCTCACCTCTCAAATATCTGTGAAAATTCGTGAAGAAGAGAGCCCACATGAATATTATCCACAGATAAGAGGCAAAGTTAATAATCTAATAGTTTTATTACAACTGTTGGGTTGTACCAATCAGACTCAATAGCTGGTAGCAGTATTAAAAAGCATGATTCACACAGAAGGTTGCTGAGGATAGGGCTCTAAGAAGAAACACGAAGCAAAAGCAAAAAGCTTTATAACAACAACAACAACAAAAAGCTTTATAACTTTTGCTTGTCAAAATCCTACTCTGCTCTTTTTTGAGGATCACCAAAAAAGGTGATTTTTATTAAAGCCTGGGGACAGGACCCCTGGGCAGAAAGAGCTGCTGTGCCCTGGGGTTGTGAGGAATGACTGATGGTACACTCCAGAGTTAGGGGAGGTAAGGAAAAAGGGAGGTGTCCAAAAGGACTTTCACACATGCTAACGAAGATTCTCCCAATACTGGAGGCCTTGCTATTGTCAAGCTAAGATCGCTTTTTCCTCTATCCGCCTTTACCTTTTGTAACTGCCCTATACATTCCCAAACTAACCAGTACTGACCCTTAGGTAGGGACATCTCTATGCCCCTCTTCAGCAGGAAGAAATTATAGAATATGAGACCTTCTGCCTCCAACAACCTTAAAGATTTAGGAGTCAAAATTGTTCAGGGGGAAATGACGGGAGAGCATAAGGCAAGCTGAGGACAAAGCACAAGCTGACACCCTGCAGAATCTTACTCAGCTTTTAAGGCCAGGTTCAAACTGTATCTTTGCCAAGAAATCTTAGTCTCTTCAGTTGATTCTAATCTTTCTCACTGGTGCTCCCAAGAGTCCTCAGAGCTTTATTACGGTGCTTAATACATTCACTGATGCATTTGACAAACATTTGCCTATGGACACTCACTGTACTGTGGACATGCAAAAATGAGTTAAGACCCTGCTCTCAAGAGGTTCAAAGTCGAGTGAGTTGCCTTGTACTATAATTATTTATTATCTGTCTCCCTGCACTAGGAATGTTAAGTTCTATGAGGCAGACTTGGTTTTGCTCATTACTGTATTCCCAGTATTTATAAGAATGCTTAGCACACAGCGGAAGCTCAGTAATTACTGAATATGAAATTATATAGTTCTTTGTGTGTATATATCTGTATTTTTTCTCTTTTTTATCTGTATTTTTTTCTTACTAAATATCACAGACTATGTATTTCTTGGGATAGGTGATGGTTTTTGTTTATCTTTTATCTTTCTCACAGCATCTGGCTTAGTGTCATACACATAGCAATGTCTGACATTGAAGTGACTATAATTTTCAATTCAGACTTCAGTAGATTTGCTAAATTATTAAAGTTTGCAGCTTCTGTGCTCTTAAGCATAGAGAACCATCCCTGTGAATTACATTTATAAAATCTCAGAAAACTCTTTCTTTTAATGAGGAAAGAAGACAATCTGGAGGAAAGAAAATAGGCAAATTTTAGAGCTCAGTCAGATTTGGCCTAGAAGAATTATTCACAGGAAAAAGGATATTGAGTGGAATAGGGAAAATCTGATAGATGATAGAGACTAATTTTTAAAATAAAGCCCAAACAAACCTTGTTCCCCATTTAAAAAAAAAAAAAAAAAAAAGGAAGAAAGGAAACTGTCTACTTTCTTTGTTAAATAAGAAACACAGCAGTTACTTATAGCATGAATAGAGCAATTTTTCCAGGTTCCCCAATCCTTCCAACTATTACTCTGGGACGAAACATCTAGAGACCCTGATGGAGTGCAGCCTGTCCAGAGCAGTGGGTCACAAGCTGAAGTGCACAGGAGAATCACCTCAGCAGCCTTTTAAGAAATACTGATGCCTGGACTCACCTACTAAGCTCCTGATGTAGTTGAAGATGGCCCAGAAATCACATTTCTGAAAAGTTCCCCAAATGATACTGGGCAACCGGGCTTGAGATGCACTGCTCTGGAGGAAGGGGATGGTTAAGGAGGGCTTCGGTATCAAAAGGACAAGATCTGGGATGTCCGAGTGGCTCAGCGGTTGAGCGTCTGCCTTCAGCTCAGGGCCTGATACCAGGGTTTGGGATCAAGTCCTACATTGGGCTCCCTGCAGTGAGCCTGCTTCTGTGTCTCTCATGAGTAAATAAATAATATCTTTTTTTAAAAAAAAAAACAAAAAAACCAAGGGATCCCTGGGTGGCGCAGCGGTTTGGCGCCTGCCTTTGGCCCAGGGCGTGATCCTGGAGACCCGGGATCGAATCCCACGTCGGGCTCCCGGTGCATGGAGCCTGCTTCTCCCTCTGCCTGTGTCTCTGCCTCTCTCTCTCTCTCTCTCTGTGTGACTATCATAAAAAAAAAAAAAAAAAAAAAGACAAGATCTGGAATAAAAAGCCTTGGCTATCCAGACTCTGGGTGGGTCATTCATTTCTCTTTCTCTCTGTCTCTATATTCTTAATGGAAAGAAAAAAAAATCTAACAGGGCTGCTGGAAAGACAGAAAGAGAAAAATGTGAAAGGCTGTGAAACATTGCACAGTCATTAAGCAATATGCAAAT
Source organism: Canis lupus baileyi (assembly GCF_048164855.1). Lineage (NCBI taxonomy): Eukaryota > Metazoa > Chordata > Mammalia > Carnivora > Canidae > Canis > Canis lupus. Next base: position 23,748,550 of record NC_132841.1, read on the forward strand.
ATTTACTTAGTACTACCACTAGGACTGCCAGTCTTCTAGGTCTGTACAGAAGCCCACACAGAAAATGATTAGTATGAGCCAAATGAAAAGTTACATTTTCATGTTCACAAATGCAAATGGAATAAAAGAAAGAATTAGGGAGCAGATGGTGATTCCCCTTTAATGAGACATGGTCCTAGAGAGATGGACTGATAACCTTAGGAGCAAAGGCCCTTCATTAACTTTCATTTTAGTTAATTGCTATGTTTACAAACTTAATCAACATGAGAGGACAATCAATCTCAATCTCCTTGCTAAAGCAGCCTGGAAATTCTGGGCCTGAATAATTTAGCACCCAGATTTTTAACCTTTGACAAAAATCTATCTTTTTATACTTCAAAGCCCTTCTGCGAGGTCTCCAGGTCCTACATCAACTCCTCCCAAAGCCACTCTAATCCTTCAAGGGAGATGTCGCCAACACCCAATTTAAAGCTTTGAAATATAAATTCATAGTAAAACATGAATTAGCCTATTACGATAGATAATTATTTTAAGGTCAAATAAATGTCTGGACCAAACTTAGCTAAAAATTAGTCTGGTAGAAAGAAGTGTTTCCTAATGCAAACAACACTGTGCTTCCAGCATAGGGGCTAAAAATCTACCTAAACATTTGCCATTAATTTTCTGAAATTACAATTTCCAACAGATATAAGCTGGGTACTAAGCAGTGTGAAAGTTGTCTCTGGGAGAGAAGACTGCTCTCTGTCACTTTCTGTGAATGATGAGTTTTCTCCCATCACCGAGGGAACGCCTGCTGTGGGGACAGAAATATTTTTAGAGCCAGGTCAGTTTCTTTGGTAGTGGCCCAGTGGGAATAGTCCAGTGGATTGGGGCTGAGAATGAAAAGATCTGACACTGTGGAATGTGTGTGTATGTGTGTGATCGTTAAGAGGTATGCTTCTTCGCTGATTTCTGCTTCAGTATGTCCATCCCACACCCTGCCAAAACCCCAGATGCTGACTCAGTTCAAACCATCTGCCCCTTCCTGCACCAGGTACAGCTGGTGTGCAAAAGTATCAGAGAGCAGTGTTGACTAGTGCTGCTACAAACTCATGGTCTCCAATCACAATGCTGTGCACAAAATGCTCAGTCATCTCTTCCTGAATTCTCTAATAATCTTAGTCTTTTGGCTTCTATGCTTGCTCCTTTCCAAACTATTTTTTATAAAGCAGGCAGAGCCATTTATTTAAGCATATGTATAACCATGTCATTTCATTGCTCACAGCCCTTTAATAACTTCCCATTGTGCTGTGAATATAACCCAAACTCATCTCATGCATGCGTTGGCCCCCATCTCGCCCTCAGACCTCCTCTCAGGCCATTCTCCTTCTTGCTAGTATGCTCCAACCACAACAGCCCCCTTTCAGTTCATCACATGTGCTAGACCTTTGTGTTTTCTGTTGGTTATGGACTCAATGTATCACCCCAACCCCCAAACTTATACATTAAAGCCCTAACCCCCAGTGGGGCCATATTAGAAGGGGGACCTCTAAGCAAATAAACAAGGTTAAATGAGGTCTTCGGGGTGAGGCTCTGAACTGACAGGATTAGTGTCCTTATAAGAAGACAGAAACATCAGTCTGTGGTGTTTTGTTGTAGCAGCCCAAGCAGACTAATATACTGGCTCAGAGTTTTGAACGTATTCTATTTCCTTCTTTCTGGAGCCCCTCTTCCCTCTTCCTCATTTTCTTCTTTTTTTCTCTTTCTCTACTTCCTTACTTCTCATTCTAATATGTCCTCCACTCTAATAAAACAGCTCCCAAAGATCATCAATTATTACCATTCTACCAAAAAGCCAATAGCTGTTTATCATCTTACTTTACTGGACCCTCTTTGTCCCCTGTTACCATTATTTCATTGGCTTCAATTGTACTAGTTTTTATAACCGTTTCCTTCCTGTGCTGTTTAAATGTTAATGTTCCACTTGATTTTGTCTTTGGCCAAAGAAGTACAGTTCTTTTCTGTATAATACTCTTCTTAGGCAATCTCATAGGTTCCTATGGCTTTAACTTGAATAGTGTGTTGATGATTTCCAAACTTATCTGACTCATCTGAAGTAGATCTGAATATCCAAGTACCTGCTAATCATCTCTAACTGGATACTCCACAGGTATCTTAAATCAAGATATCTATAGTTAAACTCTTTATCTTCCTCAGTAAATCAGTCTCTTTTTAATTTCTCTCCAGATAGACTTTCTGGAATTTTTTTTTACTTTTTAAAGTTTTATTTATTTATTTATGAGATACACACACACACACACACACACACACACACACACACACACACACAGAGGCAGAGACACAGGCAGAGGGAGAAGCAGACTCCATGCAGGGAGCCCGATGTGGGACTTGATCCCGGGACTCCAGGATCACGCCCTGGGCCCAAGGCAGGTGCTACACCACTGAGCCACCCAGGCATTCCAGGAATTTTTTTTTTTTTTTTTAATAAGTTCTAGGCCCAATGTGGGGCTTCAACTCACAACCCTGAATCCAAGAGTTGCATTCTCAACTGACAGAGCCAGACAGACACCCCGTTTAATTTCTCAATCTTAGTTCCTGGTGCCACCTTTTGTCTGAAAAAGAAACTCAAGGGCTTTTTCTGGACTCTCCCTTCTTCCTCGTCCACTACTCTTTTTTTTTTTTTTTTTTCCAAGTATCAGGGATGATTAGCTATCATCTTTGCTTCATGACACTCTCATTATGTTAGTACCTTTACAATACAGCCATATCTTCCCGTGGTTCCTTTTCTTCCTATAAATGAAGATACCTACCTTTCCCTCTTTGAAGTGTTTCTTGAGCTGCTTCTGCATGGCAGTCAGCTTCTTAGACTGCACTCCACTGTAGGCCAGCAGCATGCCACCGAACTGCCGCTCAGTAATTTTCCCATCCACAGGGTCATGGCGTTCGAACTAGGGAGGGAAAACAGTGTTCTTGAGGTCAAATGCAAAGTATTTTGACATGAAATGAGGAATGATCAACTGTGTTGGATGACAGAAAATAGCTGATGGCCACCAAGGCTGTATTTTTGAACTATAATTCTCACCAAGATTTGAAAAAATCAATCAGGAACAGAAGATCTGGGGTGTTATCCCAGCTTTGTCACTATTTATGACTTCAAGAAAGTCACCCGGCTACTCTGGGCCTCAATATCCTCCTGCATAAAACAGAGCTGCTGTAACACTTCATACCTTACAGTGCAGGAGCATCCTTGTGGGGATAAAAACAATGTTAAAACTCCATTCCAATTCATGAGTAATGTTATTGGTAATAAGTGCTCTCTGAATCATCTATGTACCTGCTACTCAGAGGTAATTCAAAAGCTAATTATCACACTCTGCCAGTACTTATTATAATCAACAAAGGAATGACAAAGGAGGGTGATTCTCCCTTAGAACTCAAACTAGGGAAAACCATCTATCTGTCACAGACTTAGGGGACTGGCTGCTAGTTAAGGAGCAGATGGGACCAGATTGAAGGAATGTAGCAAACATTGACACTCAAATCCCCCTGCCCTCTGGGAAATAAGTGCACTCTCCCAGGAAATGGTAGAGGACACTGCCAAAAGCTTACTGAGTTCTCTAACAGGAAGACCAGGAGGACGAGCACTGAATGCTAGAGGTGAGGGAGGGCTATGCAGAAGTTCCTCATTATGGTAAGGAGGTGCTCTCAGACAGTGGGGAATATGCCAAAAACTAGAAGTTAATGACGGATGTTTGTGGAAGTCACAGACACAAAACTCCTAAACAACTTTCACAAAACCTGCAATTATGTATGTGCTGGTAGAAATGAATGGGAATGGGAACATGATAAATCGAAACTTAGAAGGAATGGCCAAAAGTGGTCTTCCAACTGCCCAAAACGTCCCCATAAAACCTCAGTTTGCCTGAATTATTAAAAAAAAGAAAAGAAAATCCTAACACACAAAATTAAAACTGAAAAATTGTAAAAAAAAAAAAAAGACAAGTTATATACAACAAAAAATATAGTCACTGAAGATGAATTCAGTTTAGAATTTTATGTTATGACCCTAAATCTCAAGAAATGTAAGATTTGACAGGGGTAGGCGGAGGAAGAGTCAGAGAGAGAGGGAGAGAATCTTAAGCGGGCTCTATGCCTAGTGTGGAGCCCAACGGGACTTGATCTCACAACCCTGAGATCACGACCTGAGCCAAAATCAAGAGTCAGACACTTAACCAACTGATACAGCCAGGTACCCCAAGAAATGGAAGATTTTTAAGAAAATCTTAAATCCCCCTTAACTGAGTCAAAAAGTAGAAAATCTGAGTAGGCTAATTGCCATTAAAACAACTCTGAAAAAAGCTAATTATTATAAATTTGATCAACTGTACATTTGTAAAGTCTTATCAGTTCCTCTGTCTGTACTTAATATTGTTATATACACTCATACTTTTAAGGATTTCAAAGAAAAGTAACACATTTTTAGGTTTTCCCCAAAATGGTCATCAAATGCTAGGACATCAATAGAGCTTGAAAAGTGCCTTAATTAAATATGTTTATTTACCACAAAACTACTGAAAATTCATTAAATATACTTAAATATGCAGATGGAAAAGTTAAGTATAAAGGACCTCTAGCTAATTTCAATAATATTAGAAAATGAAGATTTTCATTTAAAAATGGAGACAGAAAAAAAAATGGAGACAGGAAGGAGCGCCCGGGTGGCTCAGTCAGCTGACTCTTGGTTTCAGCTCGTGTCATGATCTCAGAGTTGTGAGATTGAGCCCCATGTGGGCTCCATGGTGGGTATAGAGCCTGCTTGGAATTCTTTTTCTCTCCCTCTCCCTCTGCCCCTCCTTATCACCTAAAAAAATTGGAGACAGGAAAGTTATTATAGTGCCAGTTGCAGTGTTAATGATACTTACATATGTATAAATAACAAAATGGCTAAAGATGGGGCCAGAAACCAATTAGAAAACAAAACAATTTGAAGATGGTAAAATATCCCCATAGTTTTATTGGAAAATAACAATTACCAGGAAATTTTAAGATTCTTACATGGCAGGGCATAATCCTGTTCTCATAGGAGGGGTGTAGAAAGACATAAGACATTGCTAAGTAAGGTCATGTCGACAAACATTTCCTGAATGTCTACTAGTTCTCTAGCACTGTTAGTCATTGTGGAGTAAAGAAGGAGATGATATTGTCCTCCAGAACTTCACTAGCACCTAGTAGGGAGATAAGACTTACATATGGGACAAAATAAGGAAGTATGTAGCTAAGAGTGAAATACTCTTTCAATTCTTATCTCCTCAGTTAGTATGGTTAACTTGACTTATACATACACCTTCGCTAGTGGGAACAGGACACAAGAGCTACATTTTAACATCAGCAACCATTTACTGAGCATGTACTATGGGCCAGGAACTTCCCCCATATATCCCTTCATTTAATCACTTAACAACACTATGGAGTAGATGTTATCAGCTCCGTTTTACAAATGAGAAAACCAAGGCAACCATGTGGCAGAGTTGGGATTCAAACTCAGCTCTGTCTGCATCCACAGACTGTATCTCAATATCACACTATTTCCTCCTTCTAACCAACGGTACATATTCATCCTATGGGACAGCACTGCAATGTTTTGGACAAACTAACAGGACTATTGGGCTTAGTCATATTTATTTTTTTAAAAATATTTTATTTATTTGACAGAGAGAGAGAATGCAAGCAGGTGGAACAGCAGGCAGAGGGACAGAGAGAAGCAGGTTCCCTGCTGAGCAGGGAGTCCAACGTGGGGCTCCATCCTAGGACCCCAGGATTATGACCTGAGCCAAAGGCAGCTGTTTAACCAACTGAGCCACCCAGGTGCCCCGGGCTTAATCGTATTTAAAACTATTGGAAACCGTCCTTGAAGCAAAACTTCAAAACTATTTCCAAAGAAATCAACATTGTCAATATTAAGACCTCTTTTTTTAAATTCAACTACTCAATATTTCATTTTTGCTACCCTATCACTTCTAAAGAGCTGATTAGTTTTTTTGATTAATGTTTGACAATATCAAAAGTTTTCAGGATTCTAATTAAGTTTGAATTATGGTTCAATGTCCCTTCTTGAAATGAAACGGACGACTGACAACATTTTTGCAAATGGGAATACTTTCTGTAATGTTTACATCAGATCTTCAGGGAAAGGTGGTCCCTGGGCAGAAGCTGGAGATGCACAGATCACCTAGGGGCTTTAAGAGGCAAGGGAAACAAAGTGGTGGTCCCTGCTCCCTCAGGCAGGCCTTCACAATTTTGGGTGCTCATTTTCTCTTTCTCTGGGAGATTTCACAACCATGGAGAAATTTCATATATCCGAGTTAGATGAATTTGAAGCTTTATCCTACATGAGAGATTCAAGGGTGAAATATTTCTTGTTTATAGTGTTGGCAGCAGCAGCAGCTTGCTCCAGGCTTGGGAAAGGCCCGTCTTAGTCTGCTCTCCACAGGAGCAGAAAGCCTCACCTCTGTGATTTTTTTCAAAGACAATTTCCAGTAGAAATTTCCAAGTGACAATTCTAATGCTCAAATTAATATTTTTATTAATGTTCTTTTGAGAACTCAGACATGACTTTGGACAACGGGTTCTATTATTGTTATTATTTTTATGGGGTTGGAACCTCAAAGGGCCTAAAAGCTCTAAAACTCAGCTCCATGAAGTATGAAAACTCAGCTCCATGAAATATGAAAGCTCCATGAAGCTTCAGAGCTACTACCTCCTCTGTAATTTTATTTCAGAGAGCACTTCTCCTTTTAGGTTTTAAGGCTCCTCTGAGCCAAGGCTGCCTTGTATCTGGGATCTTAACACAACTGGAGGAGGTGGGAGAGAGTGGCTTCTTTTTACATACAAAACGGCAAATGGAAACTGGCTTGAACTAACGTGCTATTCACAACTTTTATTAGCTGAAGACCTCCTAGGCTGAGGCTAGGGAGCTTCAAGGGCAATTTCTCAAGGATATTCACTGGGGCTACATTTTCACGGGCTACAGCTAGACATCACACAGCTCTTGGGATGAAGTGTGTAACATAAGCCTATAAAATCCTGTGGGTGCAAGTCCTGGAGCACGGGGTGCACGTAATCCCCCAGGTCATGAGACCGTCTTTTGGGAAAGACATAGGTTATTACAAAATTATCATAATGTAGAGATCTTCCAATTGTGTATTTGGAAGCAATTCAAATGACTAGCTTCCATTTCACTTAAATCCTCTTATGTTCCACTTCAATGACAAGAAATTCCAATCTATTTGCTCTTGTGGCACAGAATTGTGTGCATTCCAGCACACCATTGACCATTTGCATTGCTTTTCTTGTCTAGGAAGAGAGCTGAACAGCCTAGTATTTTCTCTTCTGTAGCCACTGCCACTTTCTCAAATGGATACAAGCTGTTGGCTCCCTGTTGTTCCCCAGGGGGTTGCAAAGAAGGGCCAGGGAAGTGGAGCCAAAAAACTGTCCATGAGATTTTTCCTGGCTTTCTTTCCATATTATGTCTCTTGCTCCCACCCCTGCCCCTTGTTGAGAGAAGGAATAGCCTTTTGGAAGGACAGATGGTCTATATATCTAGATGAAATGATTTAAGGAATATGGGAAGCAGAAAGAGAAAAAAATATGTATTATGAACAAAAGCCAAAAACAAGATTTAAAAAGTCACAAAAGGGAAAGGAAATCAGTATCTGCAAATGGATCTTGATTTATTACAGACTTTCGATGTTAGTCTATCTCAACAAATGTAAACTTCAATCTTATTCTCTTTTATACAGTAATCTTTCAGGAGATTTTATTTATCCTCTAGAGTAAATCCTGCCCCTATACAAGTATTTCAGAGTGATAATTTTCATGATAGGCTTTTTCTAGTTTCTGAACTGCACAATGCAACTAATACAGAGTAATCTTAAACCACTGAGCTGAACACATCTATGTTTTTCAACATGACAGTATTTGTCTTTTGATCTTTTTTTTTTTTTTTTTTAAGTAATCTCTATGCCCAACATGGGGCTTGAACTCATGACCTTGAGATCAAGAGTCACATGCTCTACTGACTGGAGCCAGCCAGGGGCCCAAGTATTTGTCTTTTGGATCTTCATCATGCCGCTGCTACTCCTACCAGGAGTCTCAGAACAACTGTCTGTTATGCCTACCAAAAGGAAAAACAGTGACAGGCCATGTTCTCTCTACTGCAAACACACTCAGTGAGCATGACACACACATGTCATAGTTTGAATGGGAAATCTGTTTCTGTAGTTGGTAGGGAACTTCAGAGAGCCCCAGGTCAAATTGTCCAGAGCCTGAGTTTCCTTGATCATTAAATATAAACTGCATCTTCACTGTCAACACTAATACTGTCTTTTGGCTAACTGGCAAGCTGAGGAAGAAGCCCACAATTTGGAATGGAGGCAACATGGTTAGGTGTGCTCAGTGAGGGCCAAAATAATCCTCAGAGTCTAGGACCATGAGATTATAGATTACTAAACTGCTGAACTTTTCTACTTCAAAACCAAGGGTACTTTCCATTTTAAAACTATTCTTAAGTCCAAGGTGGTGACCAAATGAAGAGACTACACGGCATGAATATCAGTCATATAGTTAGACCAGAAGAAGGCTAATTTCTCAGTCTGATAGTCAAAACCAGGACGATAACCAGACTGATACATAAACTTATTACAGGATAGTAAAAATCAGAGTGTACTTGACCGAGGGTGTCAGGGGAAAACATTTTAGATCTGGAACAAGGAGTTTCAAGGTAGGGTAAGTTTTGGTTTCATTCTGTGAAAGGTAACATATTAAAGTGACTACGAACAAGGACTTTAGAATCAGCAAGGTTGAGTTCAAATTCTGGCTTGACCCTATACTTGCTGCTGTGACTTTAGCTAAGTGGCTTACTCCCTCTAAGGCTTCAAAATCTTCCCACCAAAAAAACAAAAACAACAACAACAACAACAACAAAAAATGGAGAGAATATTCACAACCTCAAAGTGTTGGAAGGTTTAAATGAGGTAATATATACAACGAAATTAGCACAGACTTTGCTGCATAGTTAGCATTCATTAAATGTAGCAATTAATATTTTTATCACCATGATATCCCTGTCCAGGAAGCTAAAAGCCTCAATTGGTTATTTTGTTCTTGGTAGGTATTAACTAAGTTCAATTACTATTTCTCACTGCTCTTCTCATAATTGTGTTTGGTCAGTCTCTGATCACGGAAAATTACTTTCACATTTGGAAAGCTGAAAAAGTAAATGCAACAAATTTTATTCTTTAAAACACATTAGAATGATTTCAAGATTAGACTACTGACAGTTGGCTGAAGCAGAACACTACGTAAATCCTATATCCTGGCCATCTATTGTCAGGAAACATGCGTAAAGGATGTGCCTGATAAATATGTACTGAAGGAGTACAGACAAAACACCAGAAAATTAATTCACAGCACTGTCCTATTGAGAGGATTTCCATTTCTCCTCTCCACTACCGCCATGACAGTGTTTTCTGTAAGAACACTCTCGAGAATGTCATTCATTACTGCTAATCAGTAATCTATTTGAATGATTATTACCACCTGGCAGGTGCTGTCTTGGGAACTTACCTTATGTAATCCTCACAACACTATATAACAGGTACTGTTATTATTCTATTTTTATAGGCAAGAAAACATAGAATTTAAATTACTTGCCTGCACAGTGAATCTGGGGGGAAATTTCCCTCTGGTCTCAATCAGCACAGTTGATTTGCTCTTATCTTAAAAGCACCATGAATCATCCTTCCCTTTTTATCCTGGTTACTGGAAAGTTAGAATAAAATTTGTGGCCTACCTCTAATAAGAACAGGAGACTTTATAATTTATATTGGTCATAATAATCTTACTCTTGGCTTTTTCTTACCTTCTTCCTTTAACTTTCATTTCTCAGCAAGTTTTAATTAACTTTTGTCTCACTGAATGTATTTTTTAAGGCCTTTTAAAGTTCTTTCTTGGGGTGCCTGGCTGGCTCAGGTGGTAGAGCATGAAACTCTCGATCTCAGGGTTTTGAGTCTGAGTCTCGCATTGAATGTAGAGATTTAAAAAATAAAATTGTAAAAAAAGAAATCCTTTCTTGAATAGGGCAAGATATAAATATCTTGATATTTATATATAATCTTGATCAAACAGTGTTGGATATCTAGATTGTTTCACTCTGGGGTCACAATAAATACCACCATTGAGATAAACTTTTTCTGCACTTATTTTTTCATTGTTTTTGGATTGATCTCTAAAAATAGAATCATTGGGGATCCCTGGGTGGCTCAGTGGTTTGGCGCCTGCCTTCGGCCCAGGGCGTGATCCTGGGGTCCTGGGATCGAGTCCCGCATCGGGCTCCCTGCATGGAGCCTGCTTCTCCTTTGTCTGTGTCTCTGCCTCTCTGTGTCTCTCATGAATAAATAAATAAAATCTTTAAAAAAACAATAAAAATAAAAATAGAATCATGAAGACTCTATAAGCTCTTTGAAATTATGAATATTTGATATATACAAAATAATTTACATAACAGACAAGTTATGAAGCATAATAATAATAAAAACACCATGAACCTTCCAGTTAACTTGAGAGAGGAAGAATTAGCACAATGGTGGAAGCTCATCTCCTACTCTCCTGTAAGAGGTAACTACCCTCTGGATTTTTCTATTGCCTTGTTCTTTTCTTAGTTTATAACATGTTTGTGTCCCTAACCAATTTGTTATTTCTGTTTGCTTTTGCACTTCATAAAATGGTATCATACTGATTACATTCTTTCATAATTAGTTTTTTTAAGTGTTATATGTATGTTTTTCAGTGTTATATTTCTAAGATTTATTGATGTTGACACATTTATGTGTACTTTTTTTGGTTTTACTGTTATAGATTTCTGCTGTTTGAAAGTACCACTATCAGTTTTCCTATAAATGGATATCTGAGTTATTGTCAGCTTTTTTTGCTATTACGAATAATGCTATCATGAACATTCTTCTATTAGTGTCTGTGAAACAGGAATAAGAATTCCTAGTCCAGGGATCCCTGGGTGGCGCAGAGGTTTGGCGCCTGCCTTTGGCCCAGGGCGCGATTTTGGAGACCCGGGATCGAATCCCACATCAGGTTCCCGGTGCTTGGAGCCTGCTTCTCCCTCTGCCTATGTCTCTGCCTCTCTCTCTCTCTCTGTGACTATCATAAATAAAAAAAAAAAAAAAAAAAAAAAAAAAATTAAAAAAAAAAAAAGAATTCCTAGTCCAGGGTATGTATTTAGAAATGGAACTGCTGGCTTATGAATATTCAATTATTATAATATTTATTTTATTATCTTTATATTTTACATATTATATTTTATATATTATTTTGATCATATATTTTTGGTCTCTATGTATTACATATTACAAAATATATTTTATATATTATTATTTATTATAAAATATCAGAAGAATCTCCAATGCTTTTATTAGCTATGTATAAGAGTTCCCCTAGCTTCTCATCTTCAGCACTTGGTATTGTCAGACTTTTTATTTTTTGCCAATTTAGTTTGTCTAAAAGTGGTAGGTATAAACTCTTTAATGTTCTTGGTTCATATTACCAAATTAATTTCCAGGAAGCTATATCAATTTATAGTCCCAGTAGTACATGAGAATACATATTTCTTAGTACGTTTGACAATATCAGGTATGATAATAAAAAAAAATTGTTGCTGGGGGGAAAAATGGTAACTTATTTGTTTTCTTAAAGATTTTACTTATTTATTTGAGAGAGTAAGAGAGAGCACAAGTAGGGGAAAGGGCAGAGGGAGAGAATATCCAAGCAGATTCCCACTGAGCAAGGAGCCCCACTCTGGGCTTGATCTCACGGGCCATGAGATTAGGGCCCAAGCCAAACTCAAGAGTTGGATGCTCAATCAACTGAGCCACCCAGATACTTCAAATGGTAACTTATGTTAATGAATATTTCTTTGATTACTAGTGAGGCTGACCATTTTTCTAATGTGTACTGGTCATTTCTATATCTTCCTTTTAATTTTTTTATGTTCTTTGGCTATTTTTTTTAGTAGAAATGCTCATATTTGTCTCATTAATTTATAAGATTAAAAATATTTGCTCTTTTAAAATATAGTTTTAAGTTTGCTTTATGAACATAAGTTTTATTATTTTTTTAATGCATACAAGCTTTAAATCTTCATTACAGTGAAATGCATGGACCTTTTTCTTTATGAATTGTTTCACTGGCTTTTATCCAGCAATTCTTCCCTTGTGAGATAAGAGGCTAAGCATCAATTTATGGTTTCTTCTTTAAAAAAACAAAACAAAACGGGAACTTGGGTGGCACAGTAAGTTGAGTGTCTGACTCTTGGTTTTGGTTCACGTTGTGATGTAGGGTGATGAGATCAGGGTCATGAGATTAAGACCCACGTTGGGCTCTGTTCAGCATGGAGCCTGCTTGAGATTGTCCCCCTCTCTCCCTCTGCCCTCCAGCTCATACTCTTGCTTTCTCTCTTTCAAATGAATAAATCTTAAGGAAAAAAGAAAGAAAACAAAATATTAAAATAGATTTCTCAATACCACACAAAATGATTAAATCCTCAGAACAAAAAAGGAGATTATCAGCTAAGTGTTTTAATTTTTTTTAATTTTTATTTATTTATGATAGAGAGAGAGAGAGAGAGGCAGAGACACAGGCAGAGGGAGAAGCAGGCTCCATGTACCAGGAGCCCGACGTGGGATTCGATCCCAGGTCTCCAGGATTGCGCCCTGGGCCAAAGGCAGGCGCCAAACCGCTGCGCCACCCAGGGATCCCCGCTAAGTTTGTTTTAAAAAGTCCTCCAGTTTGCTGACTTTGTAACTAGCCTGAATGTTTGGGAATTTAGACTAACATGGGGTCATTTAAACTGAATAATCTCAAGTTAATTCAGTCCAGTTAACTTCCTTTTTTGTTTTGTTTTGTTTAAAGGTATATGACCAAATATTTTATTTTAAAGATTTTATTTATTTATTTGAGAGGGGAGAAAGAGAGAGGAAGCATGAGTTGGAGGAGGAGCAGAGAAAAAGGGAGAAGAAGACTCCCTACTAAGCAGGGACCCCAAGATCATGACCTGATCTGAAGGTAGATACTTAACTGACTGAGCTACCCAGGCACCCTGGTACATAACCAAATACTGAGCAAAGGAGAAAGCAAGGGGAAAAAAAAACATAGTTTAGCTCCAAAGAAAAGAAAGTATAAAAGGGCTAGTACACTTGTTTGAAAAAATTCCTTAGGTTGTTAGGGAATAATCCATGCTCTATCATTCATAATAGCAAACATTTATATAGTACTTGTTATGTGCCAGGTCCTGTTCTAAATGTTTCCCATATATTAACTCACATGGCATTTTGAATTACACAAAATTCATGTGGTTATTTTTCCCTAAGACTTTGATTAATATGAACAAGTCAGACTCTGGCAAAATTAAGTGCTATTTAATATTCCAATCAATCTATGAAGTTAATGTTTCCACATAGAATTGCTTCATAGGATTAGTCGGAAGTTATTTTTCCCTTTAAGATAACTCTTTCAGCAAGCAGATCTTATCATATCCAATTTCTGCTTTCAATAACCATTTTATTCTAATTCACAGCAACAGAAAAAAATCTGTCTTGTGTTAATATATTCCTTTGAGAGTTGAGGCTCAGCATTATTCAGAGTTCAAGGACATTCTTCTTTTCATATGAGATCACAAGAGTTTTGGAGACAGACTATGACTGTTGGAAAAAAATATAAAAGCTCCAATTTTAGGAGATAAGAACCAAGGACTAATTGTAATAGGAAAGCAAAGTGCTGTTTCCTTTCACTGCATGTCAGTGTTTTCCTGTTTGTTTTCCTCTGACTTCATCATTTCTGTAGATAGCTCTCTGGGATCTACTGTACTGAAAAATACAACGTTTTCCCATACTGTTTTTGTCCTAGCATTGCTGACAGCATGTCAGCATTCATAAAAGAGTTGAAGATTTAGCTTGTTCATTACTTGACACTTAATGACCACTCTACAAGGCGTGATGTGCTGACTTTACCTAAAGGTGTGGCAAACTGTGGAAGGCAGCAGCCAGTGTGAAAAGCTGTTAAAAAATAATGATGACAGATAAGATATACAATTTACTTTGGCCTTGGTGTATTCACAGTGGATCATTTCTTCATCATAGTGAGTGACTGAATAAAGAAAAATAAGTCTCAGGGAAATACTAGCAAACCAAATCTAGCAACATATAAAAAGGGTTATACAATATAACTAAGTGGAATTTATCCCATAAATGAAAAGGTAGTTTAACACCTGAAAATTAATTAATGTAATATATCATATCAATAGAATAAAGATTAAAAAGTTACAAGATCCAAAAAGAAAAAAAAAGGAAAAGTGAAAAAATTAAAAACCAAATCAAATACCTTTTAATACCAATCTTGGGGATAGAGGCACCAATTTCTTCATGTTACCATTTTTACACAAGAATATGGGTAATTGTCTCCCATTATTATAATGGGAGAAAACTCTCTAAGTCAGTAGGCAGTAATCACTGGCAAATGGTCAGAATATCAAAACTTGCATAACAGAGGAAAGGAGGATATTAATTTTTAGTGGGCCCCAGCATGACGTAAATTAGCCATCAACTCACTAAAATATGCAACATGTCCTCCAAGCTGTGATGATCATGTGCCTAATGCTTTTTCATAGTGATAAAATATAAACACAAAAGCCTTTCCATAGCAAGGGGAATCCGATCAATTTCAGACCTTTTGTATCCCAAAGGAAACTTTCATCAGCTGTGAAAGGACTTGGAATCCTGCATGGCTCCAGAGAAAGGCTTGTTTTATGCTCAGCATTTGGGTTTTTCTTTTAAAAAATTTAAAAAAATCATTCATTAGAGAGAGACACAGAGAACATAAGCAGGGGGAGAGACCAAGGGAGAGGGAGAAGCTGACTCCCCACCAAGCCCGGACTGGAAATTAATCCCAGGACCCTGAAATCATGACCTGAGTCAAAATCAGACGCCCAACTATCTGAGCCACCCAGGTGCCTGTGGGTTTTTCTTTGTTATTTTCCCTGCCTGGGATGTTGTTCTCCTTCTTATCTGGCAACACAAACCCTATCTTCCAATGAACTTAATGTCTCTTTATGGTTCTACTGATTATTCCAAAACACACTCAACTTTCCTGAGTCTTCTGTGCTCCTACAGTAAATAAGGTCTAGATCTCATAGGAAAGTATGCTTTATCTTATATTATCCTTTGTTTTTTAAAGTGCCTATATCTGTCTCATAACATTACACACTTTTTGAAGGAAATATGCTTTGTTTTTGTTTTTTAGATTTTATTTATTTATTCATGAAAGACACAAAGAGAGAGGCAGAGACATAGGCAGAAGGAGAAGCAGGCTCCATGCAGGGAAGCCTGATGCGGGACTTGATCCCCAGACTCTGGGATCACACCCTGAGCCAAAGACAGATGTTCAACTGCTGAGCCACCCAGGTGTCCCAGAATATATGCCTTGTATATTTTACTGTGTCATACCCAGAGCTGTGCCACACAGCATGTACTCAATGAATAATTTTGGTTGACTGATTAAATCTCTCCATCATTTATAAGATCACCTACCAATTCTGTATTTATCATCTAGTAGGAGAAGACACACTTTCCAGCCTACACTCTTGAATACCTAAGGAGAGACTGTGCCACTTCTTTAGAATTTGTAATTAATCCCAGGTAAAAAAAAATCCTAAAGTTCCCCTTAAGAGTTTCAAGGGTATGATTAGATGTGGGTTCTGCTATGAAGCTCCATTTGCTTCTTCATCTGAGTCGTTATATACAGTTGACCCTTGAACAATATGGGTTTGAACTGCAAAGGTCCACTTATACCCATAATTTTTCAATAAATACAGTATAAGATTGTAAATGTAGTTTCTCTTCCTTATGATTTTCTTCTTCTTGTTCTAAGTAGGATCCATGCCCAACAGTGGCTTGAACACATGACCCTGAGATGAAGAGTTGCATGCTCTACTGATTCAGCCAGCCCAGTGCCCCTCTTCCTTATGATTTTATTTACTTATTTTTCTTATGATTTTAATAACAATATATTTTTGTTAGCTTACTTTGTTGTAAGAGTGGAGTACATAATACATATAACATACAAAATACGTATTAATCGATTGTTTTTGTTATTGGTAAGGCTTCTGGTCAATAGTAGGCTGTTAGTAGTTAAGTTTTGGGAGAGTCAAAAATTATATGCAGATTGTTGACTGCATGGGGTGAGGGGTCACTACCCATAACCCCAAGGTTCAAGGGTCAACTGTATAAAATTTCTCAGTAAAACTTAGCTTGCATCTAACAAACTAAAAGAAACCATAAGAATAGGTAAATCAAGCAAAGGATGCAGACAAGACAGGTGATGCCAGACTCCACAGGCCAAAACAATTTGTACTCAGAGTCTAAAACTATGCTGAAATGATAGATTAGGTGAGAATGACAGGTACATTAATTTGTTCCACAAAAACTCATCAGTAAAGTTTCTGTCACTTGACATTAGAAAATTACCATATCATCAGTTTTCATAAGATGCAAGCCAGGATAATGTTGAAAAATCATTATAGCCATATGTTAGTCCACTAGGAAAATGAGAATATTTTATCAAAACACAGAGACCCACCCATCTGAATTAGAAGTTTAGATCATAGTATCTACAGTTGGCTGAAGATATTTGTAGGAATCTTTTCATTTAGTCTTTATTCACTAAACTTCTAGTTTGATAGCCTCTGAGAAATACTTTATGCAGCACTGTATACTCCCTTTTCCTTTTTTTTTCTTAAGACTTATTTATTTATTTGAGAGAGAGAATGTGTGCATGGAAGTGGGGAGGGGCAGAGGGAGGAGGAGAGAGAGAATCCCAAGCAGGCCCCACACAGAGCACAGGGTCCCACACAGGGTTTGATCTCATGAACCCGAGATCACGACTAGAGCCAAAAGCAAGAGTTCAATACTCAACCAACTGCACCATCCAGAGGTCCCACCCCCAGTTCTGGAAGGATTAGGATAGCCCTCTTGCATCCACATCAGAGTTCTTAATTATAATGGGGAATATAAACGAAGCTGTATATTTCAGTGGCAGAATTTAGGCTATGTAGATTGACTTGAGTTTAGTATTTCTTTTTTTTTTTTTTTTTATGATAGTCAGAGAGAGAGAGAGAGAGAGAGAGAGAGAGAGAGAGAGGCAGAGACACAGGCAGAGGGAGAAGCAGGCTCCATGCACCGGGAGCCCGATGTGGGATTCGATCCCGGGTCTCCAGGATCGCGCCCTGGGCCAAAGGCAGGCGCTAAACCGCTGCGCCACCCAGGGATCCCGAGTTTAGTATTTCTTGATCACTTATCCACCATGACCTCCTGAGCAATTAATTTAACCTTTCCCTTGTTTGTAAGATGGGTGTAATACATACTTTTCTCTTGGGATTATTGTGAGAGTTAAGTTAGATAATACTTGAGAAATAATCACCCCAATTTATCTTTTCTAAGATGTATTTACTTATTTACATTTTTTGCATTTTAATATCTCTAAACTCAGTATGTTTTTACAATTGATGTTGGCTAGGCAGCAGCTGTAATGTTGTTGTCACTGGCTGTATGAGTACATCAGCGTGTGTTGAACGGGCATCCATGGCTCAGAAGAAATTCCCAGGTAAAAGTGGGGTATTCCTTTAAGAAATGCTGCATTACTAATGCTCTTGATGGCTCAAAGGACAGTACTGTGTGGAAAAACACAGATTTTTGAGTCAAAGAGAAATTTATAAGAGTTGGACTTTGAATATGATGAAGTTTTAGACCAATCTATTTTGCTTATAATTCCCTTTTATGTGTGTATAAGAATGACACATAATATATCTAAACTTACAAGCACATTTTAATAGGTATTAACCAAATATTTTTGGTGTAAAGAAAGCATTTTTTTCATGGTTTACTTGACAGCATTTTTTTTTCTTTCTTAGTGGCACATAAAATAATGATCCATCTTCCTACAGTTTGTGGGACTTTTTTTCGTTTTTCCACTGTTTATGTTTTAGATTCCATGAAATATGGCAGTACAATGCCTACCTAGCACATACTAGAATAGATTAAATGTCAGCTATTGGTAATAGTATTATTAATAACAATAAATGTTAGCTCCAAATAATAGTTTGGGGGTCACACTTGCTTCTGTTAGTTTCAGCTCTGTTTGTTTGTTTGTTTGTTTATTTATTTATTTATTTATTTTTGCTTCAGCTGTGTTTAAAGAGAAACTTTCTGTTCTTTATAAAGACAATACATAAAAAAAATTGAGAAAGGAAAGAAAAACTCAGTAATTCTCTTAACTCTCCTTTTTCCTCTTCACACACACTTTTTGCTTGTTTATGAGGAGGAACAGAGGCAGGAGTGGAACTATGCTTAGGGCATGAAAAGTTAAGTCATAAACTTTCTTTTCCCATAAAAGCTGGGTTTATGCAAAAAATTTATGGAAATAGGAGCTGTAAGAATAAGCTCTGTAGTTACTACATACAGGAAACAAACAACTGGACTGAGGGATAATAATGTACAAATGTTTCCTATTCATTCTCTTATTTGAGTCTCATAATTACCCCAAGATAGGTGTAATAGCTAGAGTCTCCATTTATGTAAGAGGAACCTGAGATTTGAAGAGTAATGGGACAAAATCAGTACTACAACACGGTCTGGTAGATTTTAAAATTACTCTACATGGAAGGGCACATGGTGGCTCAGTTGGCTAAGCATTCAACTCTTGATTTCAGCTCAGATCATGATCTCAAGGTCACAGAAATTGAGCCCCACATTAAGCTGCATCCTGGGCGTGGCGCCTGCTTGGGATTTTCCCTCTCCCTCTGCCACAGCCCCCTCTCTAAAAAAAAAAAAAAAAAAATAATAATAATAATAAAATAAAGTAAGTCTCAATAGATGTATATTACTGGCATGATTATAGCCATGATAAAACTGCATTATACTGTTTATACAAAAAAATGATTTAACAAGCCCATGACTACAGGCTGGTTTTAAG